>NW_022111368.1:10462511-10477993 GCF_000313985.2 Echinops telfairi
TTTTGTTGGTTCCCCCTGGCCTGGGAAAATCATTGCCTTCCCACGAACTCACAGACTTGACTGCTGCTTAGAGAGAGCCTGCTTCTGAGGACTGCAACTCTCCATCACCTCAAAGATGCTGACATTCTGCCTCCGGTGTTTCTTCAGCTGTAGGACCAGACCAGCACAGGTTAGTGAGTGCTTGAGTGTAAACCTAGGGGATAGCATGTATATTTTTCTATTGGCGGAAACCACAACGAAAGAAATCAAAAGCCATCTCCAAGGTCTGATTTTGCCCCCAAAGGGCCTCACTGCAGTAACACTGCCAGACACTGAGTAAATGGTTTCCTAAGATGCATTCAGTACCACTGTCGCTGCTCCTCCAGGTAAGACGGAACCACAGCCAGCACTAAGCTGGCAGGAGAGAACGTCACCAACACACAAGAAACCGATCAGATTAGACGTGCTTCCTAAAGAGGCGTTTGGTGACTACAAGAAGGCATAAGGGCAAGACCTGAAGTTGGAAAACCAAAAAGGAAGAACAAGTTAGGTATATAATAAGCTGAAAGGCACAAGAAAGGATTCAAGGCTTGACTTGCAATGTTAAAAAATTCTATGGGCAAAATACTGAAGGATGCAGAAAGCATGAAAAGAAAATGGAATAATCGGCATCACTATTCCAAAAAGAACTGGTCGACATTCAGCCATTTAGAGAGGTAGCATATCATCAGGATCCTATGGTACTGTAGCCACTAGCAAAAAAAAAAAAAGACTCCATGAAGTGATGGAATACCCATTGAAATATTTCAAAAAGCTGATGGATCACTGGAAGCACTCACTCATCTGTGTCAAGAAATTTGCATGAAAGGGAGACGACCATCCACTTGATGCCATGCAACATTAAGACACGGCTACAACAAATCCCCAGGGATGAGAGGAGAACCTCACTGGAAAATCGAGTTCAGACCAGGGGAGGGAGCACCTGCCTTTCAGAGGGAGCCCTAACATTTCTGTTGGTGGGTACGGTGGCTAAATGGGGAGGAGAATCAGGAAGGGATGAAAACAATAATTGTAGGGAACCTATGGGGAGAATAAACCCAGTTCTCTGTTCCTGGGTAGACACTTTGAATAAGTTTGACCCACGCCATGGACTAAGCACTATGATGACCTAAGACGCTGGCCTTAAAGGGAACAAGACATCCCCAACGGTCCACACCAAGAAATTGACATGAAAGTTCAACTGAATGGGGCCTTACCTCAAAACTATCTGTACCCCTTGACTTAAAACTGAAACTCCCTAATGGGAGAAGAAGCACAAATAATGGCCCGAGGAAACTAGAAATGCAGGTTCTTGGACCTTGAATGGGACCCCTGGCTTAACGGGTGTGCAATGAAAGTGGACCTAGACCACTGTATAGTTAGTATCTCAATGTGCACCTGACAGTATTCGTCCGATAAGGATCTGTCCTTGTAAGGAATATTACAAGAAAATGTTGCCGCAGCACCAACCCCCATGCTCAATGTAAACAGAGCTCAATCAATTAAGAAATCAATCTGTACAAAGCAACAACTCATGGATTGCAGATCACAGTTGGACTGTACTTGCATAAATTCCTCATATCAACAGTACCATAAATTCTATGCCATTGGATAAAGTATTGATGCTATCAGTGTGATCACCTTATAACCCAGGCGGGCCACTGACAATGAGTTTCTTTTTGTTCTTTGCAGTTTTCTTTTGTTGTTGGTGGTGATGGTGGTTGGTCAGTTGGTTTGAGTTTTGGTTATCCTTTTGGTTTTTCTTTTTGTCATAATATGACCACTAAAGTAAACCAGAGTTGTTTATAACAGGTGTACAAACAGATGCATTCTGGGCTCCACTTAATTCTAACCCCAATCCAAGAACAGTGAGTTCTTATAACATGGTCCTGCTCCATAGTCACCATCATGAAGAGGTCACTGAAGATAAGGATGCTACAGCAAAGTGTGGTCAAGAAAGCAGATGGTGTTCAGCTATCAATTGGAATAGTGTCAGGGGTTTTAAAGGCTTGTATTCAAACAAGCATCCATCTAAGTGAGGCATCAACTAAGTCCACATTAAAGCAGCACACCAGCCTATGTGATTCAAAGATGACAACAACAAAATCCAACTATGATAAAGGGAAAAGTATCAGGGATTAAATGTTGAACACCCAATTTGTAGACAGCTATGGAGGACAGTGGGAATTCAAAATCCATTTGCAGAATATTTAGTCAGATTAAGAATCTGGCAGATCCCCTCTGGCCACAGGCAAGGGACTCAAACAGCTTTACTATCCGACAGAGATTACTGTAAACTTGATTATGGTGGATATAATATGATTATAGTGGTATAATACTTGCTCAGTTGACCTCCCTCTTGATCCAACCTGAATTTGTTCTAAGCTTAAATATTTCTCGCTTGTTCCACAACAGAAATTTCTTGTCTGGCTTTTAAAATATTGTTGGTGGTCTTGTCTTTCTTACTCTTTATTGTTATTTTTATATTTATGTATTTCTTTTCTTTTTTCTTCTTTTTGTTTCATTTTGTTTTTATTGTTTCTTTTAGGTTTCCCAGTTTATGAAGCACAGAAGGAGTAGATGCACAGAGACAATAACTGATGCAATGGTTTATCAGGGATGGGGGTGGAGAGGGGAAGGGGAATTGGGGAGCCAACCATGAACGTTGGAGTGGGGAGGAAGCACTAGAACCGATTGTGATGATGTGGATACAACAATGTTTAAAAGTCACTTAACCATGGAAGTGTGTGGTGTGCATTTTATATCAAGAAAACTACTAAAAGGAAAAAAGAAGGAGGAGGAGGAAACCAAAATTGGCTAATGGTTTCCGTGGGTGAAGGGTGAAGAGTTTTTGCTTAGGGGGCATTGAGTTTATGTTAGTGGTGGTGGAAGAATTAATAACAATTACATGAATAGCAATGAGTACAAGGAAGAAGAAACAAAGGAATAGGGATTCCATCGCATGTTACTGTGCACACATGGAGCCTGTACACAGTCTATCTCGTAGACCAAAAGGCAGTCATTTGGACAAAACCAGGAAATACTGCATGCTTTATGTATAAGTTGTTAGACCTATGCAGATATCAAAAACTTGCTTGCTGAAAGTAAGGAAACCTTGGAACATCACTTGTTAAAGAAGATCAAGGACTGCAGCCTTCAGTATGAATTATAACTAAATATATATATTTAATAAAATCCTCAACAACTAGACCTAGAAATAACATCATTATAAATGGAGAAAAGATTGAAGCGGTCAAGAATTTCCTCTTCCTTGGATCCACAATCAGTGCTCATGAGAGCAGCAGTCAAGAAACTAAGCATTGTATTGCGTTGGATAAAGCTGCTGCACGAGGCCTCTTTCTTTAACATGTTGAAGAGAAAGATGATGTTTCAAAGGCTAAGGTGTGCCTGACCCGAGCCATGGTCTTTTCAATAGCCTCATATATATGTGAAAGTTGGACAGTGAGTAAGGAGCATGGAAGAAGAACTGAGACATCATTATGCTGATGAAAAATACTGAAAGTACCATGGACTGCCAGAAAAACAAACAAATCTATCTTGGAAGAAGTACAGCCAATATGCTCCTTATAAGCAAGGATGAGCGACTTCGTTTTATTTAGTGGTATGAAAATTCCATTAGTTTTTAATTCCATTTTTTCCATGAGCTTCCTAAAGTCCCCTCAGATATTAAATCAGCAAGTCACTGATGTACCAGACATTGTGCGAGGTACACATGGAGAAATGCTTGTTATCATGCTAAGAAATGCTCAGTATCATGATTTTATATATATATATATACATATATACATATATATATGGTGACAACTACATATAAAGCATAAAAGGGCTAAAGGAAAACATGCCAAAACGTTGTCTTCTTTATGCTTTATACTAATGGCATTTTCCAAATTATTATATGTCACTTTAAAATTTTATACCATTTTAGCACATGACATTTAATTTATTTTTAAAATAATGAGTATTTTTCCCTCTAATTGGTTTAGAAGAGCAAGGTAGACTTCGCATTATAGTATCAAATGTATAACAAGGTCTCTCTCACACCCAGCGATGAAAAATAAAGTTATTTCTAAAGCAATTCATAGAAGATGATACTTTTGGTTCCCAACCATGTAGTCCTAAACCCTGGGGCAGATACTATGGTGAAATTGGTCAATGACAGAACAATTCCTATTAGCTGGCAAGGAAGTTTTTACTGGTAACCCATGTATCCTTACACATGTCCTAGATTGATATATGCTATAGAGACCCATTTATCAGTAGGAACTGGTTGCACCTACCCTAATTCTTGGGTGGCAAAAGAATATTTAACTGTGCTAGGTTAGAAAGGCTGAAGATGCTAGTTCACACAGAGGCACTTCAAAAGAAAGGCCTGGCGATTTCATTATTATTATCATTTATTATTATTATTGTTATTAGCCACTGAAAACCAATGGAGCACAATTCTATTTGAAGCACATAGCATCACCACAAGTCAGAGTTCAAATTGGTGGCAAGTGGTAGCTGGGACCCTAATGAGTCTATTTCTTTTTGATTCCTGGATGACAAAACACCTGAAGGAATAGAGAGTATTTGCCGGGCCTCTGGCCACTCATCAGAAAAGAAGTCAGTTCAACTCAGCTCAGTGGGTAGGTTAAGCAGGACACCAGTAACGGCAGGGATTTATGCTCTATTATCAAAAATATATAACTCCTTAGGAAGTGCTGAGAAAGAATCGTCTTTCTTCTTTCTCTTATTTTAAAGAGTTGGAGATAGCTACCATTGAAGTTTAAAAAAATATATTTACCAAAGTCATCTTGACTTAAAGGAATCGCCGAGAAGATGGCAGGAAGAGAGAAGGGGGAAGAAAGGAGACAAGAGAAGGGGGTGCGGTGGGGGGTGGGGAGAGACAAACCAAAGCAGGAACAAAATCAGATCAGCAACTTCTGAACCCTTTGGAGGAACCAACATTGGCAGTTGGAAGAATTCGGAACTTTCATGAACTGAAGTGGGTTAATGAAGGCTGTGATAAATTGGTGTAGAAACTTGTTGACTAGGATGATAGAGGACATGCTGTGGAGAATCAAATCCTGCTTTGAGAAACTGAAAACACAGTCGCATTCTAATGCTGTGCTCAAGCCTCATTGGAAGGTTAACTTTTCAAGTGGCTTTTGACTGTATAAATCTTGGATATCTTTCCTCACATACACTGTGGTAGTAACATAATCTGGTGTCAATTTGTGGACTAAGAGTGTAAGGGTGCAGTCTAGCCTGTCACTCCAGAGAAAGCCAATGAGACCTCTGTGTGGGCATGGCTTTCCCCTGAGAATTCTGGGAATTCCTGTATTTTCCTCCGTGGAGGTGGGAGACACTTCTCTCTCTCTACTTACTCCCTGAGAGACATTGCAGCTGACAAGACACATGGAACTATGCTATTGCCCTCAGCTAGAGAAGCCACATGGACCTACCCTAATGCAACCAGACCTCTAGAGCCGGGAAGCTACATAGAGACCCCTGCCAATGCTGAGATGCTTACAACGCCACTGGATCCAGAAGACTTCCAACTCACTGGCCTGTGATCCTCCTGCATTCAGCATCATTGCATGTGTTTCATGTGTCTGAAGAGGACTTTATAGATTGATGTATTAGTCTGGGTACTTCAGAGAAACAAATCCACAGAAACTTATGTATATGAGAGAGTTTTATATAAAGGGTGAGTGCACATCAAGAAAACATCCCAACCTAATGCTGCCCAAACCCACAAGTCCAACATTAACATGTCCGGCACCAATCCATGAAGTCCTCCTCCATCTCACAACACACACACACTATGACTCCGACTGCAGGAGGAAAGCCGAATTAGTAAACGTGTAAGCATCTCAGCACTGGCAGAGGTCTCCACACAGCTGCTCCAGTACTCAGGGCTGCATCGGGGTAGATCCATGGGGCTTCTCCTCGGGGATGTCTTGCAGGAAGTGGGCCTTGTCAGCTGAAGCAAGGAACTGGCTAACGCAGCTTCACCCTGGTACAACCATCACAAAGCAAGAGACCCAAGAACTAGAAAGGCAAGGCTCATTGAGCCATATATCCCTCTGTCCTTCAATTAACCCCACATGTGTTTATCGGCCAGTTTGGCACAATAAACTAACTACCTCAATTGATATCAGACATATGGGCTAATATTGGACTTATGGACTTGATCTGGAGTGGACTGGGATGTTTTCTCAATATTCAGTTGCTCTTGTATACAAACCTCTTTCTTATTCACATATGAGTCTCTATGAATTTGTCTCTCTAGTTGAGGTAGTTAGTTTATTGTGCCAACCTGAATTACACCTGGATTACACAGAAATTTTCATAGTTACACAGAGCGTGGTGTTGAGTAGGACTATGGAACTCAATTGGAAAGAGAACAAGGCTGCATTAGTGATATCTTATGTGTTGTCCAACTTTCACATACATATGAAGCAATTGAAAATACCATGGCTTGAGTCAAGCACACAGTCTTCAACAATGCAAAGAGGTCTTGTCCTGCAGATTTGCTCAATACAACCTCATTTGTTGCTACTATGAACATTAATTGTGGATCAAAACAAACAAAAGCTTTGACGACTTCAAATATCGTCCCTCATCTATGAAGACAGCATTAGGGTGGTTGCAAGGCTGTGACTGCAGGAACTGGGTCAAGGAATGAATTAGAAAATGTTACCTGATCCTCTGAACTTAATCTGCTTTTGATGTCTTCTACTGGAGCTAAACTAAGGTCCTAGTCAGTCTAGAAATGCTTAAATGTGGGTTCCTAGTACTTTGTGGATTCTTAGTAACAATATCATGAGCAAAAGTTCTACATATGACCTACAATCAGGGCTTTAAGTAACAGCAACCAGATGCGGGTCAGTCCATCAGGGTTCCATGTCCAGTTCACCTTTGTGTCCTTCCTCTGAGTCTGTGATAGTTAGGTTTATTGTGCCAACCAGGCCTCCATAGGGACATGTGGGCGGAGTTTAATCAGGTCACAGCTTGACTGGAAGGTGACCAAGATAAATAATTTCAGAGGCCAGCATCTCATCTCTCTTTCCCCCTGGTGATCAGAAGAGCATGCTGTTGCTTGAGTTAGTTCTTTGCCTCAACCGTGTGCTCCAAAATAATTTGACTTGTATGTGATATTAATGACGTTTTATTATATAATTTCCACATTCTGTAACATCACTTATTTTTTTGGAATGTGATCAAATACTCATCTTTTAGTCAGTTGTCCAGGTAACTATCTTTCAAATTTCTTGACATAGACAAATGAGTGCTTCCAGTGATTCATTGGTTTGTTGAAACACTTCTATTGCTATTCCATCAATTCCTAGAGGCTTTTTTTTGCAAATGTCTTCAGTGCAGCTTGGACTTCTTCCTAGGAATAGAAGCCAAGAAGAGCCAAAGACTTTTCCACCAGCACCAACAAAGGGCTTTCTCTTAGAGCCAGCACACTGTAATTGAGCCTTCTCGCCTCCTAAACTGTGAGACATCAAATTTCTGCTTGCTAAAGCCACTCCCTTGTGGTGTTTCAGTTCTAGCAGCACTGGGTAACTAAGACGTTCTCTAGCACAGGCACATATTGGTATGGAGCAAGTGAACGGGTGCATGTTGCATCATCTATGTATTGTCTATGCTTGTCCAAGTTCAGTCTTCTCGGTGCCTCCTTTTCCTTACTCACGTCGCACAAGATGCCTCCCACACAAATGTTACCTAACCTACACACACAGCAAGGGAATTTGTCTTTATATTAAATTCATTGCGGTATGGACATACAAGTATCACTCCCTAGGACAAATCACTTTAAGTGTTCTCGTTTAAGAAATTAGCTAAATTTTCCTACTAAAATATATGATCCAATTGAAGTTCATTTATGTTCTACATTCTGCTCCACCCCTTGGAGTAGTGTTGTCTCATTGTCAGAGCTTTGAACTGGTTCCTTCTGGTTCAATCACCTGCTGAGAATTTGCTTTTTTCTCATGGTCTCAGAACAAGAATCTACATTTCAACAAGACCTGGAAGTGATTCTTACAGATGTCCTGATGATTCCAATACAGTGATTCAGTATATCTGAGGTGGAAAGGCAAATTCTTAGCAGGGTACCAAACTGAGTGAATTGGTTCAAAGCCCTGGTGATCAGGAAGGGTAGAATTTTGGGATTTGCTAAAATTGCCTGTTCACTACAGACCAGAAATCCTATCTTTTCTCTTGTGATTCTATTAGTCAAATGTACATAGAGAGTAGGTGGGATGCTGTATCTATTTCAACCACTTATGTTTCTGAGTTGACTCTTTCCCAGGGCCATTCCAGCTTCCAACCCTTCACCACTCTTTATAGCTATTAGTTTTCTCTCTTGTTCAAAAACAATTGTCATCATCTATGCCCTTGAACTTTATTTCCTGCCTTTGCCTATTCAGACGTATTGGTAGGGATGGTGGTATAAACCGTTCACATGTTCAGCTGGTACTCAAAAGATGGGAAGTTTAAGTCCACCCAATACAGTCTGGCAGAAAGGCCTGTCAGCCTACTTCTGAAATAAACCAGCCATTGGAGACACTACGGAGTTGTACTCTGACACACAGGAGGGTGCCAGGTATCGGAGTGAACTCAATGGCAAATGGATTATGAAGAATACATCATTTTAATACCATGATATTTCTCCAGAAAGGACATACTTAGAAAAATGTGAAAATGATACCGTTATAGACACTTCTTCCTTGGAGTATGCTCAGGGATCGGGGGTGGTTCCCTTGCTCTTGACCTGGTGCAGTCCTGGTGGTGCTTCCAGGAAGGACAGGACTACGATCAAGTGGATGATTCAAACCCACCTGCGGCTCCATGGGGGAAAAGATGAAGATAGTTACTCCTGCAAAGATGTTCAGCCTCAGAAACCCTCTATAGGGTCATTTGGAGGATTAATGGATTCAATGACACTGGGTTTGGTCTATTTTAGGGGTTTCGTTGGTCCTTGGGAGGACGGAGAGTAAGGTTTGTTCTAAAGTGGTCAGTTTACTCCCATTCCCCAAATTGTCTCTCTTCTTGTGTATTGATGCTGCGTGCACAAGGTCATATTTCCTGAACAACCCCAAATCTAAGTATTCCCAAACCAAAATTTGGACTCAAGGCAATTCTATAGGTGAAAGTAGAACTACCCCATAGGGTTTGCACAACTGTGGTATTCCAGATCTGTGTTCCTTTGCTTTTCATAAGGACACCAGTCTTAAGAAATTAAAACCCACCCTACTCCAGTATGACCCCAAGAAAAATAAGGAAATGCCATTGGCTTATTCTTTTGCCCCCAAAAGAAACTACATGCTTCTTCTTCAATTAAAAAATTGTTTTAATGAGTCAATAGTTTCCGAAGAGAGTGGTTTAATTCAGAGACAATTTGGTGGAGTAGCCCAGTCAATTACCTTGCCAGTCACTGATGGCAATAGGTAGTTGTTGGACAGGAGCTGTGACGGGCACTTCCGGTATTTGAACCAAAAGAGAACCAAAGTCACACTCATCACACATTTATTTTCTTTAATGAAGTGATGATAAATACTTCAATTTAAAAGCCAACCCACCCATCAGTATCATTTTCAAAGCTTGCCTGTCCAGCAGCAGCAGGACTTACCCCTGGTGATGACAGCAGTGATGATGGGATTATGTCATTCACCCTCCCTCCCTTGTATGAGGAATGCCTGCAAGAACTCGACCTGGTTCATGGACTGAAGCAGGTGACAGCAACTGTAACCGTGTTTAGTAGCACGGTGCTTTCAAAGATTCCTCTAAACCATTTTTTACAAAAACCCCAACAAACTCTTTTAATTGCAGGAAGTCCTGAAGGTGATTTGATGTATCCTACCTAGCCACAGCAGCTATGAAGCAGGGTTTCCCCAAGGCTCTGCATGTTCTTCCCAGCCTTCGAATACCTTTTACCCCTGCTGTCCCAAGCAAACGAACATGCAAATGAAATATTATTCCTCGGTATCATGTCAGAGAAAGCAAAAGGTGACGCCGCAACGTGCATCTCCTTAAAATTCTCACCAGGAACAAAAATGCAGGCTAATTGAATTTTCCGCTGACGAGCTTGCTCATTTAAAGCAGGGCTGGACCCTAATACCCAATGTATATGAAAGGAGACATTTTTCTGAATGTTCTGCTCAGAACAAGCTGCTTCAGGTGGCTCATCCTTTCAGACTGGGTCCCGAAAGATAATAAACCGATTTGTTAAAGTACCGATGATGTGCCTCCTGACAGACTCGAAAAAGCACTCAGTGACCTTGCTTAATTAGCCATGCAACAAACCAGCCCTGAAATAACTCAACCCTACCAACCACATCCCAGCACCTTTCATTCGACACACCCCAGGTCAGAGGCGCTGTGAAACGCAGCACAAAGTGCACACACAGCCTTCGCACCGGTAGTTCAAGAGCACATTTTAAACGAAACTCTTTTCTCAACTTCTTAATAGAGACACTTACCTAAGTGTTTATCAGTTGCCCCGCATGTATATTTCTCCCTTGTCTTGACTGGTATTTTCCCAGCAGTACTCTTTACAAGTGGATTGTTCTCTTCTGTGGGAGAAATTTAGTACAAGGTTTTTAGGGAACACAATGGACAACCAATTTCATTTTGAACTGGGAACTCCCAGGACACATCATGTAACAAGTATTCACAGCATCCTCTTGTAGTCCACAGAGAACGGTTTTAAAGACATCATAAATGCAATCCCATGAATTGATCATCCAGGCGTCCGTCTTCAGAATTTATCCTACCAATAAGGGTAGAATGCAAGAAGAAAGAGAAGAAACTCTCACCAAAAAATTGGGACTGGGAGAAAGTGCAAATCGTCCCCATCCCGAGGGGAAATCTGCCACGTCAGGTCACTGGGCGCCTGCGTGTGGAGATGAGGTGTGCATTCCTACAAAGACACTGAAGTCACAGGTCTGGGAGCACGCTGGTAGCATGTGCTGCTTCTTTTGACATGAAAGCCTTGTTTACTCAAGCAGCTTTATCCTTCATGCTTATTACTGCTGGTCTCCTCTGTTGAACAGGTGAATAAACTTTTAAAATCAGGTTTTCCCTTAAGTCAGCAATTTCCACAATCAGTTTGGGACTTCCTCGGACTGTTTATTTCCGTCCATTACATTGTTCCCATACCACTCAAAAATGTAAATGAACACTTTAAGATATTATTTTGTATAACATAGATACACATACTTACTTCTCTTACATTGGATCCCACGTAAGTGTGCATTTATAACAAATATAGATAATAGGCACTGTACCAGTAGATGCACCAAGTCCCTGGGTGTTTCATAACACATCTGCAGGTTTGTTTCTTTCTTTAGTATTAGATATTGTAATACATATTAGGCATATATCTTACATTGGTACCATTTTGCATTCCATACACCAAGATCAAAATAACCATATATGTGATGTAGTTCTCACATTTCATGATGGACACTCTCCATCCAGATCTTTCTAAGGTGACCAAATGTTGTGTAGGTTGATCTTCCAAGGACAGTATGATAGTCATAAAAATTGTAATTGGCTCTACAGCAGTGGGGTTTTTATGCAGCATCAAAAACCCATACTTTTTACTATGAGGCAATGACTGAAATGGTTCATTCTACTTATCTAAGAGGTGTTTAGAGCTTTAAGAATGATTTTGTATGCACTGTTGTTTTACACGTTGACTAACCTGGTAGAACGACAGTATTCTAAAAACTTGGTGGTCCATTCGTTGTTCTTCAGGACCACAAACAGACTGGTGAGTTGGCCCCTTTCCAAGTTCACTTTGAATATTTTTAAGAGTAAGACCTATTGTTTTGCATGACCGAGAACTCATGGATCCTCTCCCAAATAATAGAAGATGACAAAACATTTCATTCCTATTTTTATATTAGCCAATATAGTAAAAAAGGAAAGTGCTCTCACACACAAAGTTGCCTTTCTTTAAATGAATCCTGCCTGAATTGAAAAAAAGAAAGAACAATAAAATTAATGGTATGTAGTCTAATTTGTAAATAAAGGAATATTGAAATAATACACACTGTGGATTTATTTTAAGGCCTTATGCAGTTTTAATTGTTCAGCTTGTTCTGTGGTTATGTCTAAGACTATCGTAGATTTCCTTCAGCGTATATCAAGCATTGTGAATGCTTTGGTTTAGATGTGTCTAATAACAGTAAAGCAAAGACCTATCACTCAGCTGGGCTTGCTCGTCTTCTTGTATGCTCCCCACCCTCCACCAGGGCTTTGAACCCAGAGTTCTAATTTGACTCCCCTGCTAAGAATTTGCCCTCACATTCCCTCTGAGTCATAATAGATCCCAAAGTGACCCTTATTATATAACATTTAAAAAATGCAGATCCTGATTCAGAACATGTGGGGGACTTCAAAGCAGATGTGGAAAGATGGCATGGAAAGATCGTGGCGTTTCTCTAGGCATGTGGTAGTCTCCTTGTGCTGGGTTGGAAATGCAAGCTTTCAATGGGGAGTCAAAGCAGAATCCACTATTTCAGGCACTGCCCTCTACCAGAGAGAAGAAAACCATTATCATCCCTTACAGAGTATAACTCTATAATTAAAGATTTTTATTCTAAAAAACCCAAACGTTTTCCCTTGAGTTGATTCTATTTCCTATCCAGTCCGATAGAACCAAGTAGAACTGTCCTATAGGATTCCCAAGCTGCTGAGGGAAAGGTCAGCACTTTGAACCCACCTGAACAGCTTCAGAAAACCTACAGAGCAGCTCCACTTGGTCGTAATTCAAGGTAGAATCGACTCGAGGACAGTGGACGCCGCGGTCTTTGCAGACGCAGACCGCACCATCTTTGCCCCTCAAGCCAGCAAGTGGCTTCCAACTGCAAGCCTTGGGGTTAACAGCTGAACAGATGCTTAACCACTGGGTCACCTGGGCTCCTAAGACAGTCCCAGGAAAGTTGCAATCCATACTGACCAGGCAGCATGGAACTTTAATGCCCGCAGCCAAGTCCTGTCCACGCGGCAGGAAGAACAGAGAGGACTAGGCCACACAAAGAGAATTCCAGAACTCTCCCCTGTGCCCCATTCTTCAATGCACTCTGAAATGCTGGAAGACAGTCCATAAAATAGGGTACCGTTTGACCAAGCTCATTAATGACACCCCCAAGGCAGAAACATCTGGGATTCCTCAGGAAATCTAGGCTGACTTGCTTTACCACTGGTCCCCACCACAACCTCCCCCACTTACCTCCCCGGGAGGCTTCCAGGAACGTCAGAGCCTTTAACAGAGCTTCCAGCTGAACGGGTTTCTCCCCTCTGGGCAGGCTGGAAGAGGACGCCCTCCACTGGCTACGCCGCCCGCTCTCATCAGTCATCAGAGGCTACAGAGAAATCACTTTGAACACTGAGGCAGGGAGCTAGAGGCAATTACCTGTGATTGATAGCACTAAATATGAAACCGCATGTACCTCATCCATGAAGCATGGAATCAGAGGCATATTGTTAGTGGGGGAGATGAATGGAACTTGAGATAACCTTGGCAAATTAGGCATATGTTAGCATTAAGCTTTGTCAGTAAGCAGGCTATAAATTACAGACACATTGTAACTCCATAAACTCTTCTAATGAATTGAATGACAGTGGTAATTTAATGCAGAACGTACCAGCTAACCCTCTGAAGAAGTTAGCCACAGGTCTCCACTATGCAACAAGCCAAAACATATTTTCCAAGTTAATATTTAATACCTCTCCCCATAGCATATGGAGCAAGATGAAATAACTTCTTAAAATTGTCTACACATTTACAAACAAAAATGCAAGAACCTACAGACCATTACACTTTTCCAGTTAATCCTTCTTGAGTTTTTTCCTGCACAGAATCTTCATTATAGTTCCCCTTTCCTCCTAAAGTGATCGCATTAAATATATGGAAGCCGTAGACCCAGCGTGCAGCGCATTTCTGGACGATTACTGAACACACCAGGGGGTATAGTGAGCGCCAGAGCTAAAGACTCAGAGACTGTAACCAGAAAAGGAGGCAGTAATTCCATACAAATGCACTACCTGTGGTGTCTTGTTGCAATAATGAAGTGGAATTTATAAATAAAAATAAGGTGCAAAGACAGACCCTGTGCACTTACCGGCCATTACTGACAGAGGTATGACATCAGTGATAGCTAAGCTGAGATGGTGAAGCGATTTCATAATTTGCTGTATATTTTAGTGGAGGTTGCATGGAGAAATAACTGACAAATCAATGTTGATCAAAAGAAAACTTTAAATTCAAATGGGAAAATTAAAGGTAATATGTCATTATTTAAAATGTGTTGACATAGTAAAAAGCATTCTTTCGTTCATATTCAAATGGAAGTAATGCAAAATAGTACCAATGGGTATAATTATTGTATAACAGGTACAGTTACTTCTACTTAGTGTTACAAAACTAAGAATTTTCCAAATAAATTACCCCGATGTAAGTGTATTTTCTCTCCTACAGACCACAATTATCTTTTACTTTAGGTGTTAAAGGGAAACAGGGTGTTTACTTGTCTGGTTGCAGAGTTAACATTTGTGCAGCCATCTCGCTTTATGTACACCCACAGCACTTAATGCCAACCAGACTTTCAGCCACCTGCAGATGCCACCTCAACAGAGCTCCCAGAGGGTTCTCTCTGGAACTAGCAGAAGTATTTCCTTAGCATTTCTACTGAACGGAACCATAGCATTTATCCTAGTGGGGGGAAAGGAATCATGTGTACAACCATACTTTTTTTTCACATATTCCAATTGCGTATTTGGTCTAATAATCTTCAGGAGCCTTGAAGGGAAACCGGTCAGGAGCCATATGGACTGGGATCACTAAAATCAGACTGATTTGCTTCACGACCTCACTTGGGAAGGTCATCGATCAAGTTGTCATTGACCTGTAGGCAGCAAAACTGAAATGAGCTCTCAACGACCACCTTCCATTGCTTTTGTGGAGTGGCTGCGGGGTTGAGTAAAATGGAACCCTCAAATTTCAGGTGAACTAAAGGGGCACTGTTTATGACTTTCCAACAGAAATAGTTGCCTTGCCTTTTCCAGATCAATCCATCCCGAGCACGTTGACCTCCTCCGGAGCACACCTGAGCTGGGCTCAGATACGGTCTCATGTACAGTACATGGAAGTCCAAGAATGGGATGTGGAGGAAAAGGCAGTCCTGTTTCTGGGACTGCCCTCTCTGCCCTCAATGCCTTGGACACTTGCGGTGACATCAGAATTGGTTCCTATTTTCTTTGCTGTGGAATTCTACCAGCATTGTCAGTTGAACATTGGACTGCTACCCACAAAGCTTCGCAGTTCAAACTCACCAGCCACTCCTTGGGAAAAAGGTGAGGCCATCTGCTGTCATAGAGATTTATAGCCTCAGAAATCCTCTATAATGTTGCGATGAGTTGGATTGGACTGGATGACAGTGTTTGGG
>NW_022111368.1:10478093-10502038 GCF_000313985.2 Echinops telfairi
TTCTGTGCGTAGACAGAAACATTTTGTTGTATTGCTAGTATATGGTTGGCTTCTGTCATTCTGATTTAAAAAAATACAAGCACGAAATTGTCTTTAAAATTTTAACAAATATTCTCAGCTGTGATGGCTGGCCAAAAACCCAGAAAAGGGCTCATTTGCTTGTTTCATTTTGCCTACTGAGGATCTGAAAATCCTAAGGTTTCACATAAATATCAAGCAAGATGAAATCTTTAATAACTTTAATATTTTCTCCATGTATCACTGTTACCTATCGGTCCAGTTCTGAGGATTTGGGGCTTCTTTACACTGAATTGTAATGTATACCGAAGGCAGCAAACCTTGATCTTCATGAGCAAGTGCTTCAAGTCCTCTTCACTGTCAGCAAGCAGGGGTGCGTCACCTGCACATCACAGGTTGTTAATAAGCCTTCCTCCATTCCTGATACCACATTCTTCTTCAAACGATCCAGACAATTATATGATTACACATCATCTACAGATGATATTTATACTGGATAAACATGTCAATAACTGAGAACATATGAGTAATATATGACTAGCAACTCAACTCACAGCCACTGCTCCCCCCGGGCTCCACGTCTTGAGGAGGAGCAAATGAGAACCTCACCATGAACTGGATGGGCATGAGTACAGAGATTCCAGACTTCCAGCCACAGGCAAATGGGCCCAGGCCACAGGGAAGGTCCATGCAGAACCATCCTGTGGGTGAAGACCCTGCTCAGCTCTATTGAGACCAATTGTGTTGTTTGTTTCTAGAAGCACAAAATATGGGTTGCATGGTTTTAGTACGTACTGAATTTTTCCAGTAAAGCAAGTACATCGTAAATCAAAAGTAGAGGACACTTGATGTGATTCAGAAGCTTACCAAGTGCTGTTGTCCATTTTCAGAAAGCGTGCCATGAGGAGCAAAACCCCACCATTCCTAATGTATTTGACTCATCAAAGGAAGAAAGCATAGCACCAGTTTGAATTCATACCTGTTGCTTCCACGGGGATCCCCTCATATGTTAGACAGGGTTCTCTAGAGAAACAAAACCAGGACACTAATAATTTTATATATATTTAGATAGATAGATAGATAACATAAGAAATAAACAGATAATTAATCTATAAAGCAGTACAAATGGCTCAGTGCAACTCACTTCCATGAGACAGCTAATACATTGGCAGTCCTTCAAGTCTTGAGTCAAGAACTACCGCCAGGTAGTTCTCTATAGAGCAATTCAGGTTATCCAGCCACAGGCAGCACACAGCAAGACAGGTCACCAACAGTCAGCCAGATGACAGGGCTCGACAGTCCCCAGCTCAAGAGATGTATATTCCAGTAGCATGGCGAAGCAGGTCTTGAAGGAACCTCAAATTACAGCAACACATTCCACGGGTTAGATAATCATTTGTCAATTTGAGGATTAAAAGTGTAGAAGTGGAGTCTAGCTTGTCAATCAGATCATAGCCAATGAGGCCTCTGTGTGGGCATGGCCTTCTCCTGAGAATTCTGGTACTTCCTCCTTGGAGGTGGGAGACTCTCTGCTCACACTCTGGGAGACATAGCAGCTGACAAGATACATGGACCCACCCTGATGCAGAGACCCCTGCCAGCATTGAGATGTTTCCAATGTCACTGGATCCAAAGACTTTCTACCCACTGACCTGTGATCTTCCACATTGGGCATCATTACATGTGTTTCGTGAGTCTGAAAAGGACTTTATAGATTGCTATCAGACATATGGGCTAATTTTGGACTTATGGACTTGATCTGGACTGGGCTGGGATGTTTTCTCAATGTTCAATTGTTCTTGTATAAAAATCTCTTTCTTATACACATGTGTGTCCATGGATTTGTTTCTCTAGTCTACCCAGACTCACACAATGCCCCACAGGCAGTGAAGCTTGCAAATTGAGGCACAGAACAAGGCAGCCTCACACTGGTCCAATGATCAATGAGCAAGAGACAAGAAAGGCGAGGCTTGTCGGGCCACTCATCTCTCCACCCTTCAGTTAATCCCACATGTGTTCATTGGCCATGTTGGCACAATAAACCTACCTATCACACTTCTATATGTTTACATAAATACAAATGTGTGTAGCCCTTCTTTAGCCCTTATTTCAGCATATCAAATATAAACTGTTAAAAATAGTCGAATATCTTCTCTTAAACTCCAATAGAAGTGTTTATCGATTTCACTTTGTTTATGCTCTTCTAAACATGTCTGTTTATTAGCATGATGAATGATAATTTATTAGCAATTACTTTCCTTCTATTAGAGTTCACTGTTATTCCTTACTTAATTAAAAGTTAAGGCTAGGTATTGTTTCTAAGTTACGTGGGCTCATTACATTAACTATGCATTTCACTTCACGTAAAGAGAAGCTATGACTCATTTGTCTTAAAAATGGCGGCATTGGTTTTGACGGGGTTGGACACAGCTGCTCGGGAGTGTACAGTCTCACTATGAGCTACATTCAGCTTGCTGGCTATTAACTTATGTGTTCAATAAGGCAGTTTTCTAGTCTCTTGATGGAAAACACACAGGCTTTCTATTGGCAAATAAATAAATAACCCCTTTGATAAAAACAAGAAGGCCATCTACAGTTTTCTAACTCTGAAACGGAAAAGCTGTAAGCTCAATAAAGCCATCAAAGTTTTAGCATTCTGACCTGAACACACAAAGACAGCGTCTAGCTAGAACTTTGACTTTCAACCCAAGCAGCCGTATTTGAGGAACAAGTAGCTCTCGAAGATCTCAAGGCGCAGCAGACCTCAGTGGTTCTTGTCCTTGGAATGCCAATGTCTGTCAAGCATTCACAACAGCGTAAGAACTATTTGCGTTCTCAGAGGAGGGATCAATCTTGTTGCTGAAACCCCCAACATTGTCTTCAGCCGAAGGATAACAAAAGTTATTTCAGAAATTCTTATTAGCCTCACTTCTTGAGCACACTTCACCTCAGAAACTTCTATTGACTTTGCCTCTCTTAAACACTTAAAGGGATCTGAGGTGGGCCTTGTCTGGCTATCAGAACTTGAGTACAATGAGGTCGATTCTATGCTGCATTTTCAGAAGAAGAAGAAAAAAAGTCTTAAAATGCTTTCAGGAGTAAAAGCCCTGGGAAACAAGTGAGCGGGAAAGAATAGGAAGACAAGAGTGGGTAAAGGAGAAGAGCTTTTTAGGTAAATTTGAATAGGAAGAAGAAGTTATGCAATATCAAAAAGTTGCTGGAAATTCTTTCTAGAGGTAACGGTTTCCATGTGGAATGGAAGGTGCCGTGAATAGGGTCTGCTGTCCATCTAGAGAGGCACCTTGAATACAGGCCGCAGAGAAGATCGTGGAGGCTGTAGAACAACCAGTTCTTCTGAATTCTCTGAGCATTTCTTCTAAGGCATCTGAAATCATGCTGTAACTTGGGTTGACACTCAGGAAGCTGACCTCCATGAAAAAGGCATGACGGGAACACTTGGGTTGTCAGTACCAAGTTAAGACCAGATGGCAGCAGAAGAGACCACCCAGGCTAAGTCAGGTGGAGCCATGGGAAAGGAAAAGGCCAGAGAGCCAATAGGCTGGACTGTGCTGAGATTACTGAGATCCTCTCAAAGAGTCAGCCTGGAGGACAGAAATTAGTGCCAGGGGAGTGTGAGGAGAGGCAGAGGGCTGCAAAAATGTACGATACTCACTTTCCCAACACGATCGCTGCAGACAAAATGGGTGCATAAGCAAATGTGAAGAAAGCTGATGGTATCCAGCTCTTAAAAGACATAGTGTCTGGGGTCTAAAAGGCTTGTGGTTAAACAAGGGGCCATCTAGCAGGGAAGCAACAAAGCCCACCTGGAAGAAGCACATCATCCTGTGTGATCATGAGATGTCAATAGGACTAGGTATTAGAAGTTCAAAATCAAGCAATCAAATCGATGTAAAAGAGCATAAGCAAAGTGAAGGCCCAAAGCCCACCTGTAAGGTAATTGGACATCCCTCACAGAAGGGCCACATGGAATGGACAATATATTCATGGGTCAGTGGAGAACTTATGAAGCACACAACTATGCTCTGGCTCTGAAAGATGTCCTCCTCCTGCTATTATGGCCTCTGTTTTACCTCACTAATCTTGCCAGACCTGTGTATGTACATTGGTACAATTAAGGTCTTTTGATGCATGAAATCCAAGATAGATAAACCTCTCAGAAACAATAATGGGAGTAATGATTCCTTGAGAGTATGGTAAAAGAGGGGGGGAAGGGGGGAAGGGGTACCTGATGGCAATGATGACTGTATAACCCCACTCAAGAGGAACAAACATCAGAATTTTAGGTGAATGGATTCATCGTATGGTGTAAGTTATGGCAAAACAACAACAATAATAATAATATATTAAGGGCTCTGGGGGGTGTAGGTTGGGGGGAAAGGGGGCACTGATATCAAGGAGTTTAAGAAGAAAGAAGATGTATTGAAAATGATGATGGCAACAATTGTACAACTCTGCTTGAGCTAATGGAACTATAGATTGTAGTAATATGTGTAAGAGCCCCTAAGAAAATGGTTTGTTTGTTTGTTTGTTTGCTTGTTTGTTTTTAAAGAAGACTCCAGATTGACCCTTGTTCTCCATTCTTGGCTATCATCATTTGGTCTGGTCCCTAGCAAACTGAGGCTGGCAGATTGTGCTTGGTTATCTGTGCCCCCCTTTCATAGCCTCGTCTCTCCTCAGACATCTGACATTTCATCTTCCCTTCTCTCAGCAAAATTGTCTAGCCAGGAAAGATTCATTAATTCATTGAGCTAATTATTTTACATATTTCCAGTGCCTCAGCCAGGGCGCTAGGCAGTAGGGAGAATCTGAAAAAAGCAGAGGGACTTTACATGACAATGGAAGCGATAGAGATAACAATAATATCTTACACTTGCAAAGCTCTACTAGTACTGCTGTAAGGGCTTTAGATACATTAACCTATTTAATCCCCACAGCTATGCCAGGGGTGGGTCTATGAATGTCCCCATTTTACTGATGAGAAAACTGAGACATGGCGGGTTTAAGTGACATGCCTAAGGTAACCGAACTAATAGTGGTGGAGTCAGTACATCACTATTGAATGTAGGCAGTCCAATCTCCTAAACATGTACTCTATTGCCTCTTACCTAAATACCGTTGTAGTTAAGTGCGATGAAACGCAGCACAGGGTGCTGTGGAAGCAGGAAGCAGGAGCACATTGCCAAAAGAGGAGGAGTTGGCCACTGAAGCATTCTACACAAAAGGGAGAGAGGAGGAGGAGGTTCTGCTCGCCACAAACTCCGTGCCCTGCTGTCGAGTCCAACGTAGAGATTTTCTCCAAAGCATGATTTGCCTTAAAAACATCCAACCAGGTGTATTGGAAGACAAGCCCAGTGATCTACTTCTGAAAAATCAGCCAATGAAAACCTTGTGAGTCACAGTGGTCCAACCCCATTGTACGTGGGGTGGCCTTGCGTCTGGCACCCTTTGAGAACAACTCTCTACCACCCCCACCCCCCACCACCTGGTGTGTTCTCTGAGATTCGTCTGGTAATGAGGATTCATAGGTACACTTTGAAATGAGGAGGAAAGGGAAGAAGTGCGACAGAACTTGTGGAGATGGGCCTGCTGAAGAGCTAGGGGGATCCGTGGGAAAGTGACAGGTCAGAAGGCCATTGGGTTGGTCGTGGTAAAGAGCTGGCTAGAATATGGTCTTCTAAACAAGGCACCATAGCTTGACTGCCTGCCTGTCTGTGGGGCTCTGTCTTCATGGTGATGCACCGCACCTCTTGTTTGCTTCTACCACGCATGCTGCCAGTACCCTTTTCACTCGGGTCCCTTCTGAATTTTGACAGCCCCTGCATTCTATGGGATTGTCTATGGAAGATATTTTTTCTGCAAGGAGCCAGGTTTTTCTTCAGAGGCACTTTGGAGTGAGGTCTAAGTGCTGGCTTTTTAATTAGCTGCTGAGTGTGAACCATTCATACCACCGAGGGACTGCCCAAGCCTGCTATGATGATAAAAACATCCCTCCTGACCCCTGCTTGTTCAACACATTTACATCCTCCTTTACATCAGGAGTCCTCCCTCCCTCCCTTTTCTCCCTTTCTATAAGTCTTCCCCCAGCCACCTAGGGGTTAACCATTGGCTGGGATCTGTGTTAGTCTGGGTAGACTAGAGAAACAAATCCAGGGAGACTCATATGTGTATAAGAAAGAGTTTTATGAAAATGTTTTGAAAATGATGATGGCAACAAATGTACAAATGTGCTTGACAAAATAGATGGATGAAGGATGGATTGTGATAAAAGCTGTATGAGCCCCCAATGAAATGATTAAAAGAGAGAGAGATCTTTATATACAAGAGCAGTTGAATATTGAGAAAATATCCCAGCCCAGTCCAGATAAAGTCCATAAATCCAGTATTAGTTTATATGTCTGATACCAATCTATAAAGTCCTCTTCAGACTCATGAAACACATGCAATGACGCCGAATGCAGGAAGATCACAGGCCAGTGGGTAGGAAGTCTTGTGGCTCCAGCGGCATTGTAAGTATCTCAGTGCGGCAGGGCTCCCTTGTGGCTTCTCCAACTGCAAGGCTCTAGTGTAGTTTCATGTGTCTTGTCAGTAGAGTCTCTCTCAAGGAGTCAGCAGAGAGAAAGAGAGAGAGAGAGTCTCTTGCCTCAAAGGAGAAATACAGGAGCTCCCAGAATCCTCAGGGGAAGGCTAGGCATCATTGGCTATCACCTGATTGAGAGGCTAAACTCTACCCCCTTCACTCTTAATCTTCTCAAATTTACAAATGATTATATAACTACTACAGGATCCTCAAAGTCTGAAGTTCAAATGCACCAGCCCATTCTTAATGAGAAAGATGAGGCTTTCTACTCCCATAAACAGTGATTCTACTCCCATAAACAGTGCCGTGTAGGGTTGCTATGAGTGGACATCGGCTCAATGGCAGTGAGTTTGATGCCTTTTAGAAATAATCCTGGGCAGCACCCACAGGGAGGAGCTGGCCATAGTACCCAACCCAGTCTCTCCTCAAGACAACGCACCAGTGACTAATTGAAAGATGGCTGCCTGTGGGTCAGCCACAGCTGATGCAGTAATCAGTTGGGTCCCCATCATATAAAAGGCCATGCCATGCCCTGCCCTGCCCTGCTGAGGTGAGCCCCTTGCCAAGGTCTGTCCTGTTCTCCTGGGTTCATGGTCAACTTGCTGCCCCCTCACACTCAGGCTACCTACACGCCGATCCTTGGTATCGAGCCCCTAAGTGAAATCTGTATTTCAGAGAAATAAATCCTAAAATATTAACAAACCAAACTTGCTGGAAGTTTATTCACTTCCAGGCAACATAAAGTTTGAAAAGGTTCAAGCTATAAAAATAATAATAAAATTTAAGGCCCTAGGAGACGGTTCAGATTTTAATGCATTTTGATATTTGCTTCATTATGCTAAATCACAGTTCTCTTTTCACTGGGGTAGAGCTCATCCACTGACTAGTTAAATAGACCATTTTGGAAATGAACTCTAAGGATGCCCTGAGCATCCTTGTCTCCTGGTCTCAGGATGACCTCTTTTCTCCATACGAAAGGGAAGGGGCGGCACTAGGTAGCACAGTGGTTGTTAAGCTCCCCAGATTTCTGTTCACTTGCAGGATTAGGCTGAGGCACTCCATCTCCTTTGAAGACAAAAATGAAGTTTTACCACCATGTTTAATGATATTGAAGAAAACCTCGAAGGGAAACTCAAATGGAACAATTAGTCCCATTTACTTTTTTTTATATGGATACCATTTTAGGCAGCTCAGTCCTAAATTCCCTGTTATCTGTAAAATTGTATGCCCTACATTGTGTGTATGCTATACTAATAAAGACACAGAGGCTGTGTTTTTCTACTCGTGCCCCAAACCTCAAATTATTTTTACTTAGATCATGTCATAGACCTGTGACTTGCTAATCTTTCGGCAGGAAACATGATCTCGGAATAAAATTAGCCCCCGATTTCTCATCCCAGTAGAAAATTGTATGATTTTTCCCTCTCCACTTTCTTAATGGTTTCTTCACTACAAAGCCACAATTGAATGTCTTGAATGTCTATCTCAGCCATCTCTAAGATTTGGAATTGAATTTACCGAGTGTCAATCGATAGAAAGGAAATCAAAACTAAAAGGCCAGAATTACTTTTGCAGATCCCTTTGTGCAAGACAACTTTGCATTTAACCTCCGGACCACCTGGAGTCCACTTTCAGGTGCATTAATATAATGAAGCAACTTTCACGAGCAGAGATTAATGACAAGATCTAATAAAATGGAATTATAAATCCAGTCTATTCAACCTTCAAGAGCTACTCGCTAACAAAATTAGAAAATTCAGAATCCTAAGTGTTCAATTTCAAGTTGAAAGAGACTCTGCTCTGGCGACTGTCTCCATGGCCTTGCTTTGCTTCCAAACTCAGATTACCATAGCAGCTCATTTTCATGTGCATTTCAAATGCATTGCTTTCTCTTTTAAACAGTGGGGTATACAAGGAAGATCTATGGGCACATTTAGAATTGAGTGGAAGGTGCCTTTAGGGAGCCTGCCCATTCTCCTTCCAACCACAGCCACTCCAACAGCACTGGAAGTTTCTCTGGCGAATGAAACACTTCAGACAGGGCCCAATAATGCACATTAACTAGTCTGTCGATAGCCTCTGCCTTCAGGGTTCCCAACCCTCTGTCTCACTTGAAAAGCAATTTCCTAAATGAATTCACTCTTGGGCCTCAATGGCTGGCAAATTATTAATATGTCGTTTCTCCCAAGGGTATTTCATTTTTACATGATATCCCCAATAATGATGCTTTAAGCAAAGGAAGAACTTCCTAATGGTAAAAATTCAGTCACCTGAACCAATAAGACACATTTGTGCCTTTAAGATCTAAGGAGCGGCGGACTGTGTCGCCATCTACGGTTGGTTCTGTGAACTGCACTATCTTTCCCCGTTAACTGTCTGCCAGGGTCAACCTGAGCCCAGACAAGAGATGAGAATTAACCTTTTACTCTGAGCAAAAGTAACAATAAGGCAAAAGTACCATTTCACTTTTTCCTAGGTACCAAGCATATAGGATTTTAAAAATTATCTTGCACGATTATAAAAATGTGGGTTGGAACTCCCAGTGCAGAAGGATAAGCTTTGGTGGGTGGACACCAAGCATTACAAAACTCAGTGTTAAAGGAAACAAACTATAGACTATAATTAGCTCAAGTCTTTAGATGTCATCTTTTTAAAGCCAATAAAGGTGACATAATTTTTATTCATTCCTCACATTATTAGCAAAAGCCTGAATGAACCTTTTTCCCCCCCGAAATTGATCTTATCTGTAGAATGTTAGATGACAAGAGATGTTTCTACTCTTTTGTTTTAACTGCCAAATTCTACCTCTTTTCTGGAGCCTCCGAGTTCTAGAACATACTTCCCTAAATGAGTGCCAGAAATAAGAATTTCTACCAGAAAAGGCAATAGAGTAGAAATAGTACAACCAACACAGAAAACTAGGAACTAAAAAGGAATTTAAGTCATTTATAAATTACTGTCTCTAGATATGTACGTTTTGAAATAGAATTCCTTGACTGCATTTTGAAACCAATGCTCTTTATGTGGGAAGCAGGATTTCTGTGAATATTTGCGTAAGCATAGTGATTGAGCTGCTGTGACTTTTGAAACTCTTCCAGAAATCATTCCAGGTTAAAAAAAAATACATTCCATGTTCAGGTGAAGGTCTTACCGAATGTAAAATAAAATTTCACTGCCATGTTCCAGCCAAAAATGTCTTTAAGTTAATTATACATTCTCTGGAGAAGTGTCTCTACATTCACGCTCTTCATAGTGGTACACATTCGCTGGCACTTTTGTTCTGATTTTTAAAGAACCCTGACTAATTCACTTTAGTGCGAAGCTAATCCTACACCATAGGGCTAAGTATAAAACAAGTGACATTCTCAAATGGGTGACAAAAATGAGCAGAGTGGGGATCATTAAGTACTCATTAACTGCATGTTGTCACATTAACTATGGGGTATAGCACCAATTTTCTCTTCTTTGTCATGAACCAACACTATCCCCCTTTTATGGAGCAAACCACTAGTGTGATATGATGCCCACAGCTTGCTCTCGATGCAGCCCGGCTCCTCAGTTAGCGTTCTCGCTTAGCTTCGGGTCCATGACCACAATTTTCAAAGTTCATGTAGAGGAAGCTGTTGCCTAGGCCTATTAGTAACAGTAGGGAGAAGTGGAAATGCTTAAGCATCATAAAAAGATTAATTTTCAGGACAATTTAACATATGTGGCTTATAAGAGCTATGGATATTAATAGTTACTTTATTTTCAGGTCATGATAAAATGTGTTAGGACAAAAATCATATTAAGCCAATAATATAAATAGATTCAAAGTTTATTTAAGGTATAATTTTCAAATCACCCAAAGATGAGAGGAATTTCAAAGTGTCTTACACCCTATCTTAGCAACATTACCATGGAAAATGGGGTTAAACCAGTATTTACATAGTAACAATTTCCCTTTAAAACACTGCATTCAGTTCAACCTCCAGGTTTCTGTTTCGCAAAATGGACTATATTTTTCAAAATAACACAATGCCCAAGGAAAATGCTCTTTATTAATGAGCAAGACTATTATTTGACTTAAAGGTGACTTTTAGGAAACCACTTTGTTCCAGGATCAGATCAAAAGATCACCCCAGGTGGGTTTAAATGGCTGAAGGGGTCAGCCATCCACATGGGTCAGCCACACCTCCATCGGCTCAGAAATCTGGACTCCACACGAATTTACAGTTCCATCAGGCTCTTGAAGACCGTCCTGTAGCCCAGCCTCACAACTGTTGTTAGGTTTGAGCTCACTGTTACAGCCAGTGTCACAACAGCTAGTCATCACAATGGCTAGGCTTTAGCAAATTTTAGTGGGGAAACTCCTCCTAAGCTTCTTTAAGTATTACTTAATCCTTTCCCCAGCTCATCCCTCCATTGAATGATGTCTGAAAGGAGAAAAGGCGCCCCAGTGGCATCGTGGTTACACTGTGGGCTGCCAACCTTAAGATCAGCAGTTTGAAACCACCAGCTGCTTCTCAGGGAAAAGGCAGGGATTCGTATTCCCAGAAAGAGTTCCTCTCGAACTCTTACAGGGCAGTTCTGCCCTGGTCCACAGGGTCGCTGCGAATCAGAGTCACCTTGATGGCAATGTGTCTGGTTTTGGTTAAAGGGGGTGAAACAAACAAGCCTTGGATTAAACTCTGTATGCCCCGCTAACAGAAGTCCTCCTTCATAGCAATATGTTTTGCAAGTAGTAGGTGTAGAAAAACACTTTTAGGGAGATATTCAAATATTTGTATCTAATTTCTGATCTTTTTTTTCTCCTAGATTTTCTATAAATCCTTATTTTTATGTAAACAACTTCCCCCCCTTATTTTTAAGGTGATCTAATTATCATAACAGTGTTTTTAGTATCATATTTAATTTTGCCAAAAATAATTATTTAAATATCGTTAAGTTCTTCACTTGAATTCAAGAGACCAGTACAAAACAGAACTCGAGAAAAACAACATTGGTTTCCGTGAGCATACCTGTACTGATGTTCTGAGCCAGTGGGCCATCTAAAGAGCTGGCTGTATGGCCCTGGTTCCAAAGCTGGACAACTAACCTGATGAGTCACAGACAGATTTTATTGGATGTAGACATTCACAATTAATCAAATTTCCTAAATGGACAATACTGAACGATAGCCCTCTTGAAATCATCCTCCAGGAGGGGACAAAGACAATGAATGAATGAATGAATGAATGTGAATTAAAAAATACCTCACTGCCATTGGGTTGATTTGAACTTAAAGGGATTTCTATAGTCAGCCAAACCTTTCACTCTCCCTCCTCAAAAGAGCTCATTTTCCATTGATACATTACTTTTATTACCAACTGTAAATAGCATCCCCAGTAGAGGCATGGAAGAGTTACTGGGAATGAAGAATTATCATGGCAGTTGAAGTGAAGATTTACATCCCCCAGGTTAGCACCTGGCCCTGCCCAATGTCAGTCTCAGGCTTGTCAGCTGCACTGACGGTCGGTGCTGACAGCCTTCCTTGGTAGGAAGGGCCACTGGCCATGGTCACACAGCGGTTCCATGTGTGAGATCGGGGCCCTTTCAGTTGTATTTCCACTGTGCCTCACAGTGGGTTTTTTTTTTAAAGCCAGCTTGTCTCTTAAAGCAGTCGCATAACCAGTCTCTACAATTAATCTGTAAAACACCAGAACTTTGTGATTCTGACACAGTTAATCGTTCCCAGTAACTCTATTTAAAGCTCTATAAAGACAAAAGTAAAGAAGACAATTATACAGATTGCAGAGACCAGAGAAAGAGGAGCAAGCGAAAAAGAAACTCTGAGAGCCAACAACAATATAACATAAACAGCTCAGCAAATAATAGTGCAATTTCCCAGCTAATAGAATGGTTTAACACCTGAATACATTCACATGCCTGATTAAACACTAACAACATAAACCCATAAAGGAAGATTATAAGTTGTAATATGTCTTTGCAAGAAGCAGCATATTAACCACTGTTTGTATACTTCTCCAATTACGTTCCTTTAATTCTTTTCATTTAGAAAACAGTTTACATTATAATAGCCAACATCACTTGTGTTTTTAAAACAATTGATTATATGTATATTGCCAAATTGTGGGTCTACATCAAGGATATTTTCATAAGTGAAAACAATAGCAAGCAGGCTATGAAAATTATCTTTAATTGAGGAGTCTGGGGACAAAGAGATGTGCAGTCCAACGGTCAGCGCTTCCCACTCTTCCAAGTGTCCTCAGTGAGGGAAACAATCCTATTTTTTTCCTTCCCGAGTTTTCCCAAACCAGAGGGAAATGGCATCGTGGTTAAGATTTGGGCGGTCACCCACGAGGTCAGCATTTTGAAACCACGAGCCAGCTTCTCAGGAAAAAGACGAGGCTTTCTATTCCTAGTGAGTTCAGTCTCAGAAACTCACCAGGGTGGTTCTACCCTGTCCTGTAGTGTCGCGATGAGTCAGCATCGACTCGATGGCAGAGAGTGGGAACTATTGACGTCATACAACTAGAGGGAGTGGCAGGTAGACAGAGGGTGGCAAAGGGAGAAGAGGTGAGGTGGAAGCAACCTGGCAGACACTGTAACACAAAGGAGAGGTGGGGATATATTTCCTCCATGCCTCTCCAGAACAAAGGCAGCTAAGACACGTTTTCTTATCAATGAAAGAGTCTGGAGACAGTGAAAAGGTTGGGTGGAGAAAGACAAGTTGTTCACACTACCGCACAATGGCTGGATAGACTCTTGGGTTTGGAGTCGGAGACCAGGGTACAGCCTGAAGTCTGGAGTACTGGGATGCTCGGACCTGGAAAGAGGCGGTACACTAAAGAGAACTGGCCAATAGCAGAACACCCACCAGAAAGCCAGCCTATGGTGGGAGGTTGGCCATTAGCAATTATAAGGTCTGCCTCTACATTCTCCCAGGGTCTTTTAGACTAGCTAAGAGCCCTTTGGAACTATTTTCCAAAATATCTCTTTCAATATACACACTCTTTCTGTTCAAACCTTTTCTGTCTGTGGTCTGAATTTTATTTATCCCCTGAAATCTTTCTTGTGAGCCAGACAAGACAAAAGGATTAGGGAGGCTTGAAACTTTGAATCTCCTCGCAGTAACAGGAACTAAGGTTCAGAAAGTTAAGTGTCTACAGCTATCCAGGACAGAAATGGCTAAGCTAGGAATTAGAATCAGGTCAATCTGACCTCAGAATAGAGCTCTTCACCACAATGCATTTTACCTCTCCAACGCTAACCAAACTTGGAAACATATTCCCCAATCATTTGTGAGAGAACATTAGTGGACCTCTACTTCTGGGAAACTTCCCATTAAGTACAGCTAAAAACCCTGGATATTACTTATAAAACAAATAAAGAAGTCTCTGAACAGGAAAAAGAAGTCAGACTGTCTAGGGACCTTGGTCTCGCGGACTAGCATAGCTATCAGTTCTCTGGATTTTCTTTCTTCTTCAGCTATACCAATTGGCTTTGGAGAAGCTGCCAGCCCAGAAATACCAGTGACCAATAGATAATAGACCAAGAATTTAAAAAAACAAAACAGAAAGCCCCAGCTTCAAGAATAACTTACTCTCTAGCCAAAAGGCCAACAAAGGAGTGGACTAATGAGATAGAAAGATTTTAGGTGATAACTGTTCTACTCCAGCCAAACACCAAAGAAAATATACTGTGGCCCTGTCTCCACCTCAAAAAGCAAAAAATTGAATGCTCAGTCTAAGCTTCACCCTCACCAAGATAGTATAATAGGTGAGTTAGTCTGGGTAGACTAGAGAAACAAATCCATAGAAACTCATGTGTGTGTATTATATAAAGGATAACTGTACATTAAGAAAGCATCCCAACCCAGTCTAGTCCAAGTCCATAGGTCCGATATTAGCCCATATGTCCGACACCAATCTATAAAGTTCAGACTCACAAAACACATGCAATGATGCCGAATACAAAACGATCACAGGGCAGTGGGTAGACTGTCTTTGGATCCAGTGGCGTTGTAAGCATCTCAGCACTGGCAGGGGTCTCCACGTGGCTGTTCCAGCTCAGGGCACTAGTGTCATTTCACGTATAGTGCAGGTAGAGAGTCTCTGGGAGTTAATAGTAGAGAAATAGTGTCTCCTGCCTCCAAGAAGGAATACAGGATTTCCCAGAATTCTCAAAGGCCTCTATGATCTAATTGACAGACTAGACTCCACCCCTTCACTCTTACTCCTCTCAAGTCCCAAATTGACACCAGATTATGTCATTACCACCATAGGTCACTCTAACTTTTCTGCTGGGTATCTTAGTTATCTAGGGCCACTATAACGGAAGCATCACAAGTGGTAGCTTTAACATACTGAAATTTATTTTTTCACAGTGGAAAAGGCTAGAAGTCCAAGGGTCGAGGAGCCCTGGTGGTGTCATGGTTACACAATGACTGTGATCCACTCTGAGGGAGAAAGATGGGACCCTCTACTCCCATAAACAGTTCTAGTCTCAGAAACTCACCGGGGCAGTTCCACCCCGTCTTATAGGGCTGCTCTGAGTCAGCAGAGACTTGATGTCAGTGAGCTCTAGGGTCAGTGCTCAGGGAGGCTCTCTACTCAGGGAGGTAGTCCTTTAACTTCTGGCTCTAGACTCCTTCGTGATGACATGGCATGTGTTTACCTCCTTTGTGCTTGTTTGTTGGATCCCTGGTGGCACAGTGGATTATGCAGTGAACTGGCAGTTCAACAGTTTGAAATCATCAGTCCCTCCATGGGAGAAAGAAGAGGTTTTCTACTCCCATTAGGTGTTACAGTCATGGAAAGCCACAGGGACCGTTCTCCCCTGTCCTACAGGGCTGCTAAGAGTAGGAACTGACTCAGTCCCAGTGAATGTGGGTTGTTTTGCTTGCTTAATCTGCTCTTTTATTTCTCGGAAGATACATCCTTCAGTAATCCATCCTCATTAACATAACAAAGAAAACCTATTCCCAAATAGAATTGTAACCACAGACATAAGATTTAGGCTTTGGCACACATATTTCAGGGGACACAATTCAATCTAAAACGTGGTGGTATTAGAGTAGACTCAATATGGAGAGTGATCTTCCACCCTTACCTGGAAGTAGAAGACAAAGACAGTGAAGAGTTAGGGCTTGATCACACACACACACACACACACACTCTCTCTCTCTCTCTCTCTCTCTCTCTCTCTCTCTCTCTCTCTCTCTCTCAGGGCTAAAGAAGCCACTATTCACAGTGACCATACTTGAGGCTATATGGAGAGGAATACCACAAATTCCTTTCTGCCCTAGCCAGGATGTTAACAGAAAAGGTCCAGTGGGGATCCTGAGCCCCCAAACCTTCTCAGCAGCAACAAGGAGTCCCTTCCTTTGCTTCATTGGGAGTAAGGAACGCAACCTAACCTTCCAGCTTCAGTTGACCAGAACAAGGTGATACCCTCTTTATCCCCTTTCGGAATGAAGTTGGAAAGACATGCTAGAAGACAAGTGCTAAATGAGACCCAAAGTCATAATACACAAACTGCCCAGGCTTCCGTTGAAATAAACCATCACACCAAGAACATGAAAAATTTCAAATAGAATACAAATAGATAAGCAATGGACACTTTACGCCAGGAATACAAATGTTAGAATTAGCTGATCATGACTTTAACACAACAATAAAAATACTTCAACCAGCATTACAAAATGCTTGACACAAAAGAAATGATAGAAAGTATGGTGGAAAGATATAATTGTGATGTACACATTTTCTGATTTTTAAATCAGGGAGTGTCCCAACACAATTATATCTTTGCACCATACTTATTTGATCTATATTCTGAGCAAATAATCTGGGAAGCTGGGTTTAATGAAGGACATCGGGATTCTGCAATATGCAAAAGACACACCTCGCTTGAGGAACGAGGACTTGAAGGAGTTACTGATGAAGATCAAAGAATAGAGCATTCTCTCTGCTGAACCAATAGGTAACATCATTATAAGTGGAGAGGAAAAAATGGGAGTTGCCAAGGATTTCATTTTACTTGGATCCACAAGCAATCCTTTTGGAAGCAATCGTCAAGAAATCAAGTCACATTGTGTTAGGCAAATCTGTTGCATAAGACCTTTTAAAGGTGTTGAAGAGTGAGGATGTGCATGGCCCAAGTCCTGGTATTACAAACTATCTCTTTTGCATGGGGGGGGGGGATAATTAATAATCAATACTATAGGAGAATTGATCCATCTGAATTATGTTAGCAAAAAATATTGAAAATATCACAGACTGCCAGAATAATGAACCACCTGTCTTAGAAGTATAACCATAATAGAATATTCCTTAGAAGCAAGGATGATAAGACTTTGTCTCACAGACTTTGGACACACTATCCTGAGAGTTCTGGAGAAGCTCATTGTGCTTGGTAAAGTAGAGGTTCAGCAGAAAACAGGAAAGCCTGAGATGAAATAGAGTGACACGGTGACTGTAACAATGGGCTTAAACATAATCAGGAAGATGGTGCACAACTGGCCAATGATTTGCTCTGTTGTACAGAGGGTCACTATGAGTGAGAACAGACTCAAAAGCATCTAACAACAACAAAAGGTTTCTATATTTTACTTGAATTTGGCACACTTTATTTCAACTTTAGGTAATACATAGAGAAAACACTACACAAGCTATATAAAGCAATACATGCAAGAGCGCTTTAGTAAAGTCCAATGGAATTCTCGAGAAAACTTCAAGTTAAATATAGGAAAGTAGGAAAAAACAAACAAACAAAACAAGAACAAACAGAAAACCAAGAATTAAATGGCAGATTTGGCCCTTATCTAACAACACTTACTTTAATGTAAATGTTTTAGCTAAATCAATTAAAAGATAAAAAACAGAAGAACCAAGAAAAAGCCCAATTACATAATTTACCTTAAACATAAAGAGGAAACTGCAGTATCTTCAACAAGCAATAAAGAACAACAAATAAAACTTTCAACCACCAAGAGAATAAAATCATAGCGATTAGAGCAGAGATAAATGAATTGTAAAACAGAGTCAACAGGAAAAATCAATGACAAGAAGTTTGTTCTTGGAAAAGATGAACAAAGTTGAAAAATCACTGGCAAACTTAACAAAGGGGAAAAGGAGAAGAAACAAATATCAAGAATAAGGTGAAATAGATGGTTTATTCCTTACAGAATGCTTAACAAAATAGGAAGAGAAGGGAAATTCTCAACACAATAAAGGCCTTATATGAAAAAACAATGGCTAGCATCTCTCTCAATGGAGAAAAATAGAAAGTATTCCCCTTCCGAACAGGAACCAGACAAGGATGCCCCTTATCACCACTATTATTAGACATTGCTCTGGAAGTCTTAGCCAGGGCTAGTAGACAAAATGAATTCAAAGTAATCCAAATGAGAAGAGAAGAAATGAATTTCTCATGATTTAAAGATGACATGACTTATATGTAGAAACCTCTGAAGATCTGGCAAAGAAAAAAAAATGTTGAAAACCAAAAAAAATAATAAAAAGATTCAGCAATGTAGCAGGATTCAAGATTAGCAGGCAAAAATCAAGTGTATTCCTTTATACTAATTAACAGATCTCTGAAATTAGAGATTTCAAGAAAACAAGATCAGACACATGGAAAAGATTAAATACTTGGGAATAAAACTAACCAGAGGAACAAATGACTTGCACAAAGAAAGCCACAGAACACTACTACAAGAATATAAAAGAGACCCACATGAATGGAAGAACACTCCAAGCTCGTGGATGCGAAGGCTTAACATTGTGAAAATGTCCATACAAAACAATTCTAATCCAGAACCCAACTTTGTTCTTTAAAGAAATGAAGGAAAAACTAATTACTAACTTTATCTGGAGAGGGCAGAGAGCCAGGATAAGGAAAGAACATCTCGAGAACAACAACAAAATAAGAGGCCTCTCACCCCCCAACATCACAGCTGTCTGTCATTGGTGAGTTGAGTCCACTGAGAAGCACCTCAAAGGAAAGGCTTGGCAAGCTATGACCAAAAACGGAGTCACTGAAAACCCTGTGGGGGACAACCTGACTGACACATGTAGAGCCAGCTAGAATAGAAGCAACGTTCCAGCAACAGGTTTGTCAAACTATTACTCCACATACACCCCTATATGCATCTATTAAGAGTTGTCGAGAATAAAGTTAATTCAATATTTATTGGAGTTTTGTTGACGGTAAGAAATAGAGTGATTTATAAATTTTTAGCTTTTACACATGCACTTCATGAATTCCTGGTAAAGAGCATGAACTTCTGTGTTACTTAGAGAAACAATAAGATTTTTCTAAATTTACATGTATATACACACATAGAGAGAGTAAGAGAGAGAGGGTGGGGGAGGGCAAGCGAGCATGCGCAAATATTCTAAGATGTAGCAGTGGGAATTTTCAGAAAATACTCACTTTTTGTTCTTGAATTTTCACATTTCCAAAACTTATAACTGTATGAACAGCCTGTTTATTAAGAAAGAGCCATAAATTATTCTTTCCTTCTTCCCCAGGACCTCTGCTTCAAAAGATGTAAGGAATGAGCTTCTAATGACCTAGCAGAGAGACACTGTCCCAGATGAATATGTAACTCTTAGTGGGTAAAAATCTTACAATTCATATGCCCCTCAAATGCGTGAAAGTCTGTTATCAAAGAAAGCTGATGTAAATATATTAATTTGTTAAATTCCATTGTTTTAAATGTTGCCTAATGCAAGATACTAATGCAAGGGAAATGACATACTGTATACAGTTCTCGTTTAAAAGCAACAAAAATAAAAATGAAAGTAATTTTTGGTCACAAGTCTCCCAAGAAAGTTTCTGCAAATTAGAATTCAAGAATCAACTGATAAAAACATTTACCAATCAATCATCTTAGTCAATCCCTTCCAATTAATTAACTACATCTATGAATTATGATAGGACTTTGTAGACTAACTGTATATGGTCACTATATTTTACAACTTGAGTCTATTTGTCTACCCTTTGAATTTGGGCGTGGCATATGACTTGTCTTGACCAACGAGACATAAGCCAACATTGCTAAAGACAAGTCTTGGGAAGGGCTTATGCACTGCAGCTTGGTCTCTCACTGCTGTGAAAATAGTCTGGCCCATGGACAATCCTGGACTAGCCAGCTTGAGAATAAGGGACCACGTGCATAGGTCTCAGCCACCCCATAGTTCCCAGCATCCCACCTGATGCCTGGACATGTTGGTGTCACAGTTCTAGATCACCTAGACCAGCAGTTCTCAACCTGTGGGCTGCGACCCCTTTGTGGGCAAATGACCCTTTCACAGGGTCATATTTCCAGTGGTCTTAGGAACCGAGACACTGCTCCTTGATCCGTCTCCAAAGGGGTCCACCCAAACACAGATATACCCACATATGAGTACCCGGCAGTGAAGACTGTTACTCATGCTACACCATTGAGATAATTAAGGTTGATTGTGGCAAGTTGGCCAATAAACACATGTGGGATTAATTGAAGGGCAGAGAGATAAATAGCTCGGTGAGCCTCCCCTTTCCTCTTCTCATCTTGCTCTATCGTGGTTGGACCAGGGTGCAGCTGCCTTAGCCAGTTCCCTGCTCCAGCCGACAAGACTCAGTTCCTGCAAGACATCCCTGAGCAGAAGCCACACGGGCCTACCCTGACACAGGCCTGGGTGCTGGAGCAGTCGCGTGGAGACCCCTGCCACCTCTGAGATACTTACGTGCTCACTGATTCAGCTTTCCTCCTGCATTCGGTGTCATTGCGTGTGTTTTGTGAGATTGAGGAGGACTTTGTTGGACTTATGGGCTTGGACAGCACTGAGTTGGGATGCTTTCTTAATGAATACTTACCCTTTATATAAAACTCTCTCTTATATACATATGAGTTTCTGTGGATTTGTCTCTCTAGTCTACCCAGACTAACAAAACCATGCTTCAAGACAAAATTTCATTTATTTGTAATTAGAAATAAATATTTCACGATATATAATTATGTATTGTTTTGTGATTAATCACTATGTTTTAATTTTGTTCAATTTGTAACAATGAAAATATATTCTGCATATCAGATATTTACATGACAATTCATAAAAGTAGCAAAATTACAGTTGTGACGTAGCAACAAAAATAATGTTATGCTTGGGGGTCACCACAACATGAGGAACCGGATGAAAGGGTCGTGGCATTAAGAATGTTGACAACCACTGACCTAGACCATCAGAGCCAGACTAGGCAGAAGAACCTTTCAGCCAACCCACAAAACCACAGCAATAATCAATGTTGATTGGTTTCAGCTATAAAGTTTTGCAGGGGGTTTTGTTGCTCAGCAGACGTTAACTGATTCGGTGGTGAATGGCAGCAATCATAGCTAACACATACAGAATGCTTTCTTTATGTCAGGCTTATCGAGTTAGTTGCTTCACTTTACCGATTAACATGTGAGGAAACTGAGATAATCTACCATATCAATGTCACGCCACTGGCAAATAGTAATTTATCTTATGTGAAGCCTACAGATAAGGAGATTTTCCACTTCAGGTCTGTTCCAACCTGGTCACCTCATGCGTCATAGTCAAGCAGAATAAGTTAGTAGGGATGTGATAATTGACCTTCAAAGGTGAGAAGGCATGTAGCTCTCAGGAATGGGGGAGCTCGTCTACCTGCCTTCTTGTTCTCTCCTCAGGTAACCTTAGGCTGACAATTGAGAGGCATAATGTCTGCATCCTGACAGACCAGCCTCCTTTTTCTCCACAGAGCTGAAGGCGCTTCCTCGGTCTCAGAGTCCGGTGTGGCAGGACTTCAATGTTTAACAAACGACAAACAATAATAACCGTGTTCCAAAAAGCTGTGAAAGCAAGTTCACAGCTGTTCTTTCCTCTCATGTCAGCTCTGTTCACATCTTCATTCCCCTGCTTTGTCCATTTCAGAAAAAAAATCAAGACAACAAATGGCTCGCCATTTAGACAGGGTATTTTGTAGCAATAAAGAGTCAACATGTGTGAAGCTTTAATTCTCCAAGTAAAAGGGGAAGGATTGCAGTTTAAATTCTACCACAGAAAACGAAAATGAAACAGAACAGAAGCTGTCATTGGGCTGCTAATCTCAAAGTTAGCGGTTTGAAACCACCAGCCACTCCAAGAGAGAAGGGTGAGGCTTTCTACATCCATAAGGAATTTACAGTCTTGGAAACCCTCAGGAGCAGTTCAACCCTTCTTATAGGATTGGAAGAAGTAAGAATTGGCTCAGTGGCAGTGAATGAATTTGTTCATTAATCAGAAAAAATCTACTTTTTGTTGTTCAGAAGGTTAGGATTTTAGATATACTTTCCAAATAGTGTTTAGTAATTCTTTGGTATTCATCCATTCATCCATTATTGCCGATCTTTCAAAGAATACAATATATGTATTATTTCTATCTGGTTATATATCCCCATTTCTTCAGCCAATGTTCCTATAGGAGGTTTCTAGATCTCACAGGGGTGTGAAAATTACTGTAAAATACTCTGCTCTTGAAACTAACTGCTAAACTAATTCAAGAGTCTATAGCTGAGTGTTCGTGCTAAAATTCAGGAACCCTGGAGTCAATGAGGAACCTAGGCGATTCGCTCACTACTGTAAGTCCAAGACACATTGTCATCCGTAATGGTGCGAGCAATCGTCATCTGCTAAACATACCATGCAAGATTTGGGGGGATTATAAGGCAAGAAACTCTGGAATTTGTTTTTAAAGGATAAATCTCATTATGGTTAAAGGTTGAAATAAAATGCTGGGAGAAGTACATTTTTTTCAAAAAAGAAGCTATCTTGTCAGGACTTCAGTTCAAGTCCTGGCTCAGGAGTTGGTGGGTTTTTGCGGCAGCTGTTAGAGATCATGGAACCACAGTGGCCCCCACAGTTAAGCAGAGGGTTGACAACGGAAACATAATTCAAGCCCAGCTGCTCAGAATGAGAACGTTGTGGCGATCTAGTTCCCTAAAGATTACACCTTTGGAAGGCCTTCAGAGCAACTGGCTCAGTCCTACAGGGTCACTTTGAACCCACTAAACAACAACGGGCAGAGGACACTGGTAACTGGGAAACCCTTTGGAACGCTGCCTCTTCTTTGCTTCTAATGCAACTGAAGTCCAATGGGCAACAAAACAGTTTCTTCACATTCAAGACAGAATCCCATGGGGATACGGGACATTTTTGTCCTCCCCAAGTACCAATTCTTAGCTTCCCTGGAGTGACACAGCGACCCAAAATCTGGCTTCTGTTCACTTCTTTCCGTTTAGGAGAAAAGTGCTCCTCTGGAGGACATAGCCAGAGCTGTAGCCTCGGAGGTAGAATCTCTTGAGGAATGAGTGTGTCTGTAGCTCCTGCCAATCCAGAATGGGCCAGAGAAGTTGTGACTCGCTGTACTGTGGGCTCCAGTGAACAGAGACCATCCAAGTGCAGCACTGGAATGCCACATCAGACTATGAGGAAGGCTTAAAAAAAACCTTGAAAAGCAAAAGGCACAACCTTGCTTGCTGAAAGGAAGGCGAACTTGAATCACTTGCTGATGAAGATCAGGAACTGCAGCCCTTCTTATGGATCACGACTCAATGGAAAGAAGACAAACATCCTCACAACTGGACAAGTAGCATTATGACAAACGGAGAAAAAGTTGAAGTTGGCAAGTATTTTGTTTTGCTTGGATTCACAATCAGTGGCATAATGGTTACTCACTGGGCTGCTGACCACAAGGTCAGCAGTTTGAAACCACCAAGCACTCCAAGGGAGAATGATTGGGCTTTCTACTCCCATAACGAGTTACCATTTCAGAAATCCATAGGGGAAAATTTTACCCTGTCCTATCAGGTCACTATGAGTCAGAATTGACGTGATGGCAGTGAGTTTGGTTTGAGTTTGGGATCCACAATCAATGCTCATGGAAGCAGCAGATCAAAAGACGAGTTGCATTAGGTAAATCTGGTACAGAAGACCTCGTTAGAGTATCGCAACTCAAGGCTGTTACTTTGAGGACGAAAGTGCACCTGACCCAAGTCCTGGAATTCACAATGACCTCATATGAAAGTGAAAGTTGGACATGGTATAAGGAAGACTAAAGATCCAAGAAGAACTGATGCATCGTGGTGCTGGCGAAGGATACTGAAAGTCCCTTGGGGTGCCAAAAGGACAAGCAAGTCTGTCTTGGAAGAAGTACTCCCAGAGTGCTACTCGGAGGCCATGATGGTAAGACTTGGTCTCACACACTTTGGACAAGTTATCAGAAAGAACCAGTCCTTGGAGAAGTAGCGGGGCTTGAGAAAGTAGAGGGGCAGCTGAAAGAGGAAGGCTCTCAATGAGAC
>NW_022111368.1:10502435-10512119 GCF_000313985.2 Echinops telfairi
ACGGCACAGATGTGCTTATGGACAAATGAGGTCCAGGTGCCAACTCTAGCGCCCAGAAATAAACCTGCACGGTTTACAGGAAGTTACACTCAACTGTTCCATAGGCTGAGATCGAAATCCTTTGCTTTTCTTCTCTGATTCAGATGTGGGGACTAAAGAGAATCAGTGTTTGCCAACAGAAACTAATAATGGCTGGTTAAAGAAATAAGTCATATTCCTTCACTTCTAAGAGGGCCTCTCAATGCGGCTCTCAAGTACAAAACTAAACGCAAAACAAAACAAAACAACCTCTGGGAATCCACTTGCTCTATTATCACTTTGGTGGGTAATAAACAGAGAGTAGCGGTGGCTTCCTGCTGACTTGATGCATTAATGTTAATCCTAAGAAAACAAATCCATGCAGTAGGCTCATCACAAGGGTCCTTAGTTATTCAAACTGCTGCGCTGCCAGGATGGAGATAATTAGGAACGGAGATGAAGCCAGTGTCCTATGCTACGAACGAACGCATCTGAGTAGCACTTTGGTACGGTGACATGTTCTTAAAGGGGCAGGGTTTTTGACTGGGACAGGTGTTCTGATGACTCTTCCTTATTTGCAGTCCCTTGTGAGGGGATGGGCCTCTATTCTAAAGCCTCGGATATACGCCTCTGCAAAAGGAGATCTCTCCTTTGTGGTTTCTCATATCTCTAGTGGGAAAAATGACGTGGAGCTTCCCGTGACATAGCACCATGACCACGACCACTGCCACGACCCACTTGAACAGGATCAGCTGTGGTACCTCCACCAGCCTGTCCCTCCTCACCCATGAGGGCCTGTGCACCGTTCACATGACACCAGTCCAGACTGAAGTCCCCAACAGGAGGCCAGCATGGCAGCCAGTTCTCTCTCCACACCATTCAGCAACAGTCCCAAGGTCACAACACCTCATGGTTGAGGCATTTCAAAGGTGGTGCCTGACGACAGAGCCCTTCCTTGCTATCTCTACCCCACCACCAGGCGGAGCCCCTTCTCCACAAGTCAAGCAACTCACTAAAAGCAAAAACAAATAGCCTCGCAACTTCAATGCAACCACGCTTCATCTGAGGATCTAATTATAACACAGGTTCTGATTCAACAGTTGGGGTGTGAGCATGAGAGTCTGTATTTCTAACAAGGACCACGCTTTCCATCACAAGAGGGCTGCACTCCACAAGGTCAACTGCTCTAAGGGAGAAAGGCTTTCTACTCCCCTAAAGAGGTACAGTGTCAGAAACCCACAGGGGCAGTTCTATCCTGTCCTATGGAGTCTCTATGAGGTGACACCGAATGGGTGCCAGTAAGCTTGGAACTTACGTGTGCAGTAGGTTTTGAGGTCGGGAAGCGAGAGGCCTCTAACTGTGTTCTCACTATGAGTCGGCACTGATTTGATGACAGTGGGTTTTGTTCTTGGTGTAAGATCCTAGGCCTATGTCTCATTAAGAACCAACGATTCTCTCAGAGTGGGGCATGGGCCCCAACACGATACTATCAAATGTCTGCTTTACATAGGATAGCTATACTATAGGCATGCAAAACACTGGAAATCGTCACCTCATCCCTTAAGGGGGTGAAGTAGTTCATTGATTGTGCCAACCTGGCCAATAAACACGTGGGGTTAATTGGAGTGCGGAGGGATAAATGGCTCAGTAAGCCTCACCTTTCTTGTTCTCACGTCTCTTGCTTTGTGATGGTCGGACCAGGGTGCAGCTGCCTTAGCCAGTTCCCTGCGTCAGCTGGCAAGGCTTACTTCCTGAAAGACATCCCTGAGGAGAAGCCACATGGACCTACCCCGATGCAGCCCTGGGTGCTGGAGCAGCCATGTGGAGACTCCTGTCAGTGCTGAGATGCTTACACGTTCACTGACTCGGCTTTCCTCCTGCAGTCGGAGTCATTGCGTCTGCTTTGTGAGATGGAGGAGGACTTTGTGGATTGGTGTTGGACATATGGGTTAATGGTCTAATAATGTTGGACTTGTGGGCTTGGGCAGCACTGGGTTGGGATGTTTTCTTGTTGCACATTTAACCTTTATATAAAGCTCTCTCTCGTATACATGAGTTTCTGTGGATTTGTTTCTCTAAAGTACCCAGACTAATACAGGGAGATAGGTTACCACTACATCTTTCAAAAAGAAAAAGTAAATAAAACTATGAAGTAGGACTCCATATCAGCAAGAAATAAATATAAAACCCCCCAAATATTTGATAGGGTCAGCCCTTTATAGGGTCCCGATCCTGGTGTTAGGTGAATTGTGTTGGCTTTATTCCTAGTATCACTCCCCGTATACCTCTGAGGCTGTTGCTCAAGGAATTGGCCGTCCCATCATTCTACTCTCTGACCAAAGTGATGAGCACAGGATGGCCTGCTCCCTTCCCTGCCCCCCATCCCCAGGACCCTAGGACATAGAAAGTGGTGCTGACACAGGACATGACCCAGGCTGGCCAATCAGAGTGCTTCTTTCAGCTATTTGTCACTGGTACGCATTAAAATAAAAATCCTCTAAGCTCTGCAATGTGAGCGGATGACAATAGGCCACCTACAGCCATTTTCTCTGTCTTGTGATGAAAGTTTAACTAGAGGACAGAGACCAAGGCTAATGCTGAAAAAGACAGGAGGGTGGAGAGAGAGTAAGGAGGCTAGGGAGAGGGAGGACAGAGGTCTGGGGATAATCATCCCCCTATTCGTCACTGAACTCTAGAGTTACCTGGTTCCGGATGCTTTCCTTTCACTCAGACAGCTTTTTAGCTTCCTTTCAGTAGATCCCGTTTTGCTTAAGCAGATTTGGTGGATTCCATCTAGTCAGTTCTGACCCACGGCAAGCCTTTGTACGACAGAACGAAACACTGCCCAGCCTTGTGCCATTCTCACAATTGTTCCCTTGTCTGAAGCCCACTGCTGTAGCCATTGTGCCAGTCCGTCTCATTGGCGGTCTTCCCCTTTTTAGCTGCCCATCTACATTACCAAGCATAATGTCCTTTTCCAGAGACTTGTCGCTCCTGACAACAAGTCCAACATTGCAAAGTGCTTGCTCCTTAGAGTCCCGATTCACATCCTTCCCTTCAGGCCTCAGGTCCCTGGGTGGTAACGAGGGAGCAGAGCATGTAATGAGCAGAAAGACTCACACTTACCCCCAAACCATCAGCCATCCTCTTTCCTCCTCCTTCCTTCTTAGCCACAGACCCTGGGCACCACACACTCTCCTCCCAGAGGGCAACACAGCCAGCTCACTTCCGAGTTGTGATGTCACAGATCTCTGGGCATTCCACAGCAGCCTGGAAACCAAGGTGGGGAAAGCTGAGGGACCTGCAGCAGGCCCCCTCCTGCCGCTGAAGGAGCATGACAGCACACAGAAGAGCAGTGACCGTCTGCTTCATTCTTGTCGTGTGCTACTGGCAAGAAGCCCGTTTTAAGTCAAGGACCACAAGTTCAGGTACAGTCACCTGTGGCATAGAGACAACGTGAGCTTCCCTGAGCCTGAAACAGGCAGACAATGGCCTGCCTCTCTTTTCCCTCCCCGACCTTCTTGAATTTTCCATTGAGGGTGGATTCCTTGAGGGATGGAGCAAAGTAAAAGCTTTTTTTTTTTGCAAAGTAAAAGCTTTTTAAAACATATTTGAAGGTCTTTTTAAAATCCGGAACTGAAAAAAAAAAATCCAGAGAATATCACACACACACACACACATATATATTAATTTTTTATTATGGAAAATCTCAAACATACCCAACAGTAGAGAAATAGTATAATGAACTCGTCACTTAGTTTCAATCATTATACACATGGCCCTCTTGTGTACTTCTATCCCTACACACACACTTTGTGTTTTTATTGGGAGTATTTTAGCATTAACCTAGATAGCATTTCATTTAAAATACTTCCTTGCTAAGAGAGAAAGCCTTAAAAAAAAAAAAGCATAACTAGAAACAATATTGTTTTGAGAAACTAAGACAAAGAATGTAAAATCTTATATTGAATAATATAAATAAGGAAAGCAAAATTTATAAAAATCATAACTAGAAGCCAAATAGCATACTAACCCCAAATCAACAAGTCCACATCATCCAACAGTCAGTCCACACTCAAATGTCCCCCATGTCTTCCCAGTGCCTATTTACAGCTCTTTGGTTTGAATCAGGATCCAAATAGGGTTTTTGGTCCAGTGTCCGCTTGTCCCTCTTTGGCCCGTGCCACTTATCTGTTTAGGAACCACAGCCTATTGAGGACAAATTCATCCAAATGTGAATCCCTTGTGGAGAGACCCAATCAGACCACTGTGTAGTGAGGAGAATGGAGCTAAAGAGAAGGGGGAGGAGGTATTCATGACCTACATTCCCATCGTTTTCAAGAAACTGGAGGTTTCGTCTCCTCGACACTCCCCTTTTAACCACCCTCAGAGTTCACCAAAGAATCCAGCCCAAGAGAAGTTGCCTTGACTTGAGTTCTCTCAATCCCAGTTCCCAAAGATAAGCAGGCAAGTTTCTGACTATCCAACCAAATGGTCGGTGCGACTCTAGCAAGAGTAGCTCATTGATGGGCCGTGGGCACTGAGCGCAGGCACTCCCTCTACCTACTGCAATATCCAGATTTATACTCCAGAGGAGAGTTCAGTGTGGCCGTAGTTAATTGTGGGGCAGGCTGCAATCATGAAAAGATACTAGAATTTTAATTTCTTTTAATAAGGAAACTGAGTTAAGGGGCATTGAGTATGACAATGGTGGTAGTATAATTTGGAAAAAGATGTCAATAATGCTTGTACAACACGAAGAGTATAATCAATGGCACGGAATTATACCTTTGAAGTTGTGGAAATAGAGACTGTTTTGTTGTGTATATTTTTGCCACAATTAGAAAAAAATTACATGAATAACCATGACTACAAGGAAGAAGAAAATGTTCTAGAAGTGAATATGGTGACAATTGTACAAATTGAATTATTGAATTGTATATATGGATGACATGATAATAAAACTGCTAAAAAGAAAGAAAGAAGTTTGTATTTGAGAAGCTTATAAATTAAGTGTATTTTGAAGTGCTGTCAGTGCCGAAAGTATCCCAAAATGCTCCCATGCCCTGGAAGGATAATGCAGACCTTGAATTCTTGCTTTACTCCTAATGCCCAGCTCTCTCCTGACTTCCTTTGACAGCTAGCCTAGTCTCCTGTGTTTTGACCTTATACACGAAAATGACTCTGTGCAGGCCTGTGTGTAATGGACCACCCATGAACCCTAGCCTGTCCCTTCCCATCCCCAGATATGTGCTCCCTATTCAGCCACTTCAAAATGTACTGATAGTCTTCCCAGTTGGAAAGATCCACAAGTGAGCACCATCCAAACCCCGTCTTAAATTGTCTCAATGTGAGCACTGGCTCCTCACTCTATTTTGAAGAAACCCCTGCCCCTCGGGACCACTACTGCCGACCTGCCACACAAATTGGACTGATCAAGTTGTGCAGCTCTCCCCTCTTGTCTCCTCACCTGGTGGAGAAACAAAGGCAGTAGACAGGATCCATGGACATGCGACAGTCTGATTGTCCTCACCTCAGCCAGGCCGGAATCACAGAACACAGCAGGGAATCCTCGAGTGGTGGACAGTCTATGCAGTATGCAAATATCAAAAAAGAGCAATCAATTATCACGTAATTCAGGGCGCGTGCCTTTTTAAAATTGAGAAACTGTCAGTAAGAGGTGACAACAGGGGGGGAAAAAAACAAGAAATGGGAAAGTAACTACATTTGACAATGCACTTTAAAAACCGTACGGTTATTATAAAACATAAATATTTTACTGCATATGCTTACTGGCTGACTTGCACAATACTTCCATTATAATTATGGGACAGACACAAAATGAAAAGAATATTTTTAACAAAGTGCTCACACGATGCAGCTGTATCCATTCTTAATGATTCATTAATGTCTCATCAAAAGAGAACTGTACTTTTTGTTTGTTTCATTTACCGAAGGTCAGCATACTGGGAAGCAATTGTCATCACCATTACAGACCTTTTTACATATTTTTCCTGCATTGTTCTAAGCCATCATGTGTGCAGATGAGTCAATTGGTATGCAGATTGTCTATCATTAAAACCATTTGAAAATCAGCTTTGTCATTGGTTTAGTGTTGGAACTTTAGATTCTTGCAGACACTACTTGAATGCTCTGTGCAGCTCAGAATGGGTAGGTGGATGGCCCTGCCACGCCTTTCCGTAGGGGTTGCTATCTTCTTTCTTCTAGAAGATTTGCTGACTCTCCTAGATGCTAGAAGAGGAGGCTGACGACCTTGACGCCAGGCAAAGCACCAGGACACTGAGATGTCACAACCTTTAATAAAGAAAAGTCCTGCATGTCAAAGGGAAGGACCATTTGGCAGATGCTGCCGAGAAAGTGCTCAAAACCACCGCAAAATTGCTACTGCCATTTAGCCCACTTCACTCACGTGGGTGGGGCAGCAGAGTGTGAGATATGCACGAAATCCTGATCCAGGCCACTCACCCATGAGACGTCCGGAAGGTTCCTTGCCCCACCTGTGAAGGGGGACTAAGCCAGGAAACGCTGTGTGAAGAGAGAAGTGGGCGTGGTCACCGCACTGGGTCCAGCTCCTACCTCGCAGATGCAACTGTCAAGTGCAGTCGTGTGGAACACGTTATCCACTTCTCCCAATCATATCTTGGAGGTCCGCACTATTTGATCCATTAGTACAGGAGGTCAAAGAGTATTTCCTTTTTTTAAAAGGAAGTATGCGTGTCCTTCTTCCTTAGATCATCCCAAAAAGATTCACGAGGAAAATCACCCTTGGCACCGGTACGTTTTACTATGACCCACGTAAGGTCACAGCAGTGAGTCATGGCGCGGGGGCAGGTTTCATTCACAGACCACACTGAGGCACCGGGCCACCTCACCTTCACAGCCATCCTGGGGGGGATGGCATCCTAGAACCGCCTTCCAGATCAGAAGCACCGGTCCCACTGAAGGTTCCCGCAGAAATAGCACTGCCCTCAAACTTGGGATGGATGGGGACTCCTAAACCAGAGCTCCTTCCTTCAGAGTGGGTTGTGTACATCCTAGAAAACCCTATCTATTTTTACAGAGGTAAATGCAAATTCAACGGAAATTGTTAAACTACTAGTGGTGTTTTTGTTTGTTTGTTTTTTCCTTCCCTAGATCCAGCCACTGAAATACACAAAATTTCAAAAAGCCAAGATACTCTGCCCGAAGTATTTGGTAAGAGACTGTGCATAGCAAACATTTGATCTATTTCAAAGAAGCTGGATGATTGTCAGCGGGTATTTCCTAAATAAGTTTGGTACAAGCTCCAGATAGTAGGAGGAAGAGAGTTAGTTTGGCACTAAAATCACTGTTCCACGGCCTATAGCTTTAGTGTCTACCCTAAAGAATCAAACTCCAAAGAAAGGGACCAAAAAAAATCACAGCATTTCCGAGAAGGAGGCCTGGTGGCATTGGCCGATGAGCACTGAGCTGCCAACCCAAAGGTTGGCTAGTCCGGCTCATCGACCATCGCTCAGGGGAGGCTGTCTCTCCTGGGAAGATGCAGAGCCTCAGCAACCAGACAGGAGCTCACTTGGTCAGAATCAACTGCAGGGCAGTGAGTTAAATAGAGGAATCTTTCGACCTCTGCTTTTCAAAGTGAAGTCAGAGGAGTAGACCAGCAATGCTAGGAAGCCCTGCCTCAGGTTTCCTGCATCAGATTCTGGGTTTAAGAACAAGATCCTAGCAGATTTTGTATGCACCTAAGAAACCCTGAACCGAACAATCAACTTCTCCAATCCTCCTCAACACTCTTGTGCAGTATAATCTTCTGGAAAGATTGTTTAAGCCACAGATACCTATATCTTATCCACAAAGATTCAGACTTTGTTGCCGTGGGTGTAAGTCAGTGACACTTCTTTTAAGCTCTCTAAATGATTCTAAAGGACAGCCAAGGTCGAGAATCCATAATTTAATCCACTGCTGTCCAACAGAATGCAAGCCACATACAAAGGGGGCTTCAAATAGTTCTTGGAAAAAATCCGTTATTTTTTCATTCTATTTTTCCACAGACTTCTTGAAGTCTTCTGATAAGTAATTTTGTATTTCTAGTAGCCATTTAGCATCCCTGTTGGCTTAGTGTAGTAAACTTTGTGCTCTGAACCACAAAGTCAATGGTTCAAATTCACCAGCTGCTTTGCAAGAGAAATATGAGGCTGTTTGCTCCCATAAAGATTTATGTGCTCAGAAACCCTAAGTAGTCTTACTCTATTATATAGGTTCCTTGGGATAGGAATCAACTCAGTGGAAGTGGGTGGGAGTAGCCATGTGAGTAGACAATGCTGTTGGTAAGGGTTGGACTACCAACCAAAGAATCGGCCATTGAAACCCACCAGTTACTCCTTGGGAGAAAGGTGAGGGAGTCTGCCCCCATAAAGATTTTCCAAGTTTCAGAAACCCTGAGCGTCAACTCAATGGCAGAGCGTTGGTTTTTGTACCCTGTCCATGTACTGCTGAAACCACTTTTTAATTCTCTTCAGCCAAATTCTGCTTGCATGTGCTAAAAACTGATATTGTTCTATAATTTCAGAATTCTCTTGGGTCACCTCTCTTTGGAATTGTCATAAATATGGTTCTGTCCCAGTCCGTTGGCTAAGAGCTATCTTCTAAATTTCTTACCATAGACTAATACTTACTCCCAGCATGACATCAGCGTTTTTATACATTTCCATTGGTATTTTGTCAATTCGTTGAGCCTTGTATTTAGTCGCTGACTTCAATTCTTGATAATAAGATCCATTCTGAAATGGTCGAATGTTGAGCACTTCTTTTTGGTACAGTGATCCCTTGTAGTGTTTACACCATCTTTTGGTTTTCTTTTATGATCTATCCTTTTGGGGAGTGTTCAGCTTCTTAAATTCTTCTCATTCTTGATGTTAGGGACGTTTTTCTTCTAAAACCATTGTGACCATTTTCTGACCATTTTCTCAGTACTTTTTGTTTGTCTGGGTCCTCTCTCCTGTTCTGGAATTTTGATCACACGTGAGTTATTCCTCAGCATGATGCCACATACAATTGTGAGGCTTTCTTTAGCTCTTTTTGTTCCTTTTTATCATTCTAGCAAATTAACATTGAGAAATTTGTCTTCAAACTCATTAATTTGTCCCTCCACTGATCCAATTCTATTACTTGCACTTTTAAGTACGTTCTCTAGTTCTGAAATCTAAGTATTAATCTAGATTTGTATTTGCTGTTTTTCACTTGCTTCTGATATTACGTTTACTTTGTCAGGTTTTTTTCTTACAGTGTTTTCCTTGATTTCATCCATTTTCTTTATTTTCTCACAGTCCTTTGAAATGACCTAAGATGTAGCTGGCCTGGCAAGGAACCCTGGTGATGCTATTGGGTTAAGTGTTGAATAACTAATTACAGGGCCCATGGTTCAAACCCACCAGTCACATCATATGAGAAAGATGAGGCTTTTCTACTCCCGTCCACTTTTACAGTCTCAGAAACCCATGGAGGCAGTTTTCTCTATCCTAGAGGATTGTGATGAGTTGGAATTGACTCGATGACAGCGAGTCATTTTTTGCTGTTGTTGTTTTTTGTTTGGGCTTTTGTTTTATCTGAGATCAAGAGCCAGATCTGGAAATATTTGGCATTTGCTCAGATGGTGACTGAGGTCAG
>NW_022111368.1:10512357-10527834 GCF_000313985.2 Echinops telfairi
CAAAAGAAGAGTGTGGGGAGCAAGGGAGGATGCTACCTTTCTTGTTGTCAGGCACCAGTGTATACTTGTGCTTGTCCTGAGTAAGCAGAGCTGATTACGGCCAGGTGGCATCAGGCCAGTCAACAATTCATCCTTTTCTTTCTTCTCTGGCCACTCCTATTCCACATCTCTCAGTCAGTATTCAATCCACCTTTGAACCCTTTGCTCTCCAGCGCAGGGTTCCAGAAATAGCTATTCTTTGATGTCTTTGTTGGAGAGGGCCTGTGTAGCACATCTGCCTAGTCTTTATCTTGCTGGAAATCCACTGAAGTCTTCTCAAAATGAAACAATAGTTTAGCATAACTAGTAAAGTTGTCTGCATTGAGCAGTATGCCCTTTTAACAACACTGCATGAGATCAAATTGACAATATCAATTTGAAACAGTAGTTAGGAAACTGGGCAGTGAGCTGATGCAAATAAGGACAGAGCAACTAGAAAGGAAGGGGGAGAACGGTTGCATGACTTGAAGACTAGAACCAGGGTCACTAATTGTTCCTGTCAATCGTGTTGGTGCATGCACCTATCCTGCTGTGGGGATTCTTAGCAATGAGCCATAAGCGGCATTTTTAAAGGAAATCAATTTAACCATGAAGAATTGGACCTGGTTTTAGAAACAAAGAAAAATTATTCATCTTCATCTCTACCTAAAATATTTCCTAAAACACGTTTTAGAGGACCTTTGAAGCTTTGAAGGAGCCCGAGGGGCACAGTGGTCAGGCATTGATTGACAGCCGTAAAGTCACCAATTCAAATCCAGTAGCTTCTCTAAGAGAGAAGAGGAGGCTTTCTGCTCCCAAGAATATTTACTCTCTTCGAAACCTATGGAGCAATTCTACCCTGTCCCATAGGGGTGGTCTGAGGTAGAATTAGCTGAAGGAAGTGAGTGAGCTGAAGATTTCAATGTCTTCTCAGTTTCAGTTTGCTGATGTATGAGGCAATCTTCTAGGCCCCTGTCCTGAGGGTGTTGTGAAGTTGGTTGGCCCAGGCTCCTCTTTGGCACCTTGAACTGTCACTGATATACAAGCCATGAATGTATTGTCTTGTGGCTTGACCACCATCTGATGGTTGAAAGGCTTTTCACAATGTATGAAGCTCATTGGATTTCATGTACCTAGGAGTTTCTAAGGACATGGGGCTTTCAATATTAAAACTAGTAATGTCCTGAGCAGACAAGTTGGCTACCCTCGCTGGGACGCTAATCACCAGACAACTAGCCCAATGGGCTGGACCAGGGATGACTACTATGCTGCAAAGATGAGGAATAGCTGCCATTTATTTCATCTCCACCCTGATCCATGCCCTTAGTTGAAAACTTTCTACATGCACTGCTTTACTGATCCTTAATAAAAACCCAGACAAATATAGGATCCCCATTTTACATACAAAGAATCCAAAGGTCAGAAAGGTGAAGGAACTTTTCTAAAAACACATACTGGGAAACCAGAACATGGGTCTAGATCGATTTGACAAAAATCCAGAACTCTTATTGCTAAAAGTTTCCTGGGAGAGGTTATAAAGACTTAAAGGGAGAAAATAATATCTCATTTATGTAGAAACTGAAAAGATACTTGTCTTTACGTGGGGAGAGCTTGGGTAAAGTCTTAGCCATGGAACTGAATGACCCCTGAGCAGGATGGAAAATCATAACTACCTTTGGGGCAAAGTCTCTAACACCAAGTATTTAGTGGGCAATGTTTCCTGTCCAGGATATCTGGCATTCTGGATTTTTCTGAAATTATTTAGGTAAGCAGTCCTCTCCCCACCTTCAGTTCTTTCTAATTCCATGCCACATATCCACTGGTCCCTTGGAGTAACTTCGTCTTCACTGTATACATAGACTATCTTGGGCACTAATAGAGTAAATGTATACTAGCCCTACACTGCTGACTTTAACACATCTTTGTGTGCTTTTCCCAAGATGAAATTCTAGTCCAAGAGATGCTGGCCCCAAAATACTCAACAGTGAAGGCAACGCAAAAGAAAGGAACATTAGCACCAATTACCAAAGACACAAGTAAGTATACATTAAAAAAAACCTGTAACTGTAAATATCCCTAAAGGCTTATGGAATTGAATACTCAATCCCATCCCTTTCATGATATTTAAGAGTAGCCACTTTTTGGAAAGAAGTCCAGGTGGCACAAATCGTTTGCAATAGGCTGCTCACCTAAAGGTTGGTGGTTAGAACTCACCCAGCGGCTCCATAGACTAAAGGCTTGGTGATCTACTTCCATAAAGATTACAACAAACAAAAAGCCATTGTACTGTGCAACATACGGGTTCACTATGAGTCAGGGGTTGACTTAGCAGCAGCTAACAGCATTAATAACTCATGGGGGAAAGCAAATGGAAATGTAAAAGAAATAAAAGGCAAAATCCATTCTGTAATGCTGCCCCTACTATGTTCATGGATCTATTTAGTTGCAGCACCTGTAAATGAATATATAGAAATAGCCTCTGAATATCTGTACCTATTCATGAGTGTAGCCAATACCTTAAGGGAACAAGGATCGCAGTCAGGGACACTAAGATCAAGTCGTGTAATATCGTCCATGATGACAAGGTTCTACATTCTTACTTGGTAAGTAGCAACTGGAGCCATAAGAGCTTGTGAGCAGCCATCGAAGGTGCAACCTTTGGGCTCTCCCTCTGTGGAGCAAAGAAGAATGAGAGAAACAGGAAATTCCAGGAAATAATTGGTCTACAGGCTAATGGACGCAGCTTCCATAACCTCAAGACTAGGGAAACTAGACGGTGCTCAGTGACCCCTGCTAACTGCTCTGAAATGGATCAGTGGGAAGTGCGGGTGGAGTAAGAGGAGAAAGTGGAACACCAGTCAGAATCGCACAAAAGACCAGGCTTTCTCGACTGCTAGAATCTAGGAGAACCCCAGCAGCTGTGGCCCTTAGATACTCTTCAAGCTTGGAACTGAATTCACGCCTGTGGCTCAACTTACAACCAAACGGTCAGCAGACCTACCAGGGGAATGATGATGTAAGAAAGGGAAGCACTCCTCAGAACAATCAACCATAAAGACCAACAGGGCAGCGTTCGACCAGGAATGAAGAGCACAAGGTTGGAAAAGTTAGAAAGGACCAAGGAATGAAAACAATAAGCTGTAAGGAAGTAGGTGGAGTATTGTTATATCATGGGGATTGCAATCGGTGTCATTAAAAAAAAACTGTGTGTATGAATTGTTGAATGGAAAACCAATTAGTTCTGAAAATTTTTACCTAAATCATAATTTTTAAATCATTTTATTGGGGGCTCATAGCTGTTATCACAATCCATCCATTGGGTCAAGCACATTTGTACATCTGTTGCCATCATCATTCTCACAACATTTTCTTTCTACTTGAGCCCTTGGTACCAGCTCCTTGTTTTTTCCCTCCCTCCCTCACCCTCCCCCTCATGAATCCTTGAAAATTTATAAATTATTATTAATTTTTCATGTCTTACACCAACTGCTGTCTCCCTTCTCCCACTTTTCTGTTATTCATCCCCCTGTGTGTGGGGGGGTCGTTATACATCAATCATTGTGATCTGTTCCCCCTTTCTCCCCCCACCTTCCCTCTACCCTTTTGGTATTGCTACTCTCATTATTGGTCCTGAGGGTTTATCTGTCATGGATTCCTTATGTTGCAAACTCTTATCTGTACCAGTGTACATGCTCTGGCCTAGCTGGATTTGTAAGGTAGAACTGGGGTCATGATAGTGGGGGGAAGGAAGCATTAAAGAACTAGAGGAAAGTTGTATGTTTCATCGGTGTTATACTGCGCCCTGACTGGCTCATCTGTTCCTTGTGACCCTTCTGTGAGGAGATGTCCAATTGTCTACACATAGGCTTTGGGTCTCTACTCCACCCTCCCCCTCGTTTGCATCAATATGATTGTTTGTTCTGGATCTTTGATGCCTGATACCTGATAAAGCACAATTTTAAAATTTATGGAAAACACAATATTGATGAAGAGCAAGGTAAAGTGAAGTACAGTAAGCGAGACTAAAAAATGGTTTGTGGTAATAAATAGTTGATATTTTGTGACACTTATTAAAATATCATTAGTATTACTGTAGTATTGTGTTAAAGATGTTTTATTGTAAAAACAAACAAACATATAAACCAAAAACTACCTCTATAAGCTTCCAAGAACTGTGGAAGTCAAACCTAGATGGACAGATAATTTACCTTCATTTTGGAGTGCTCCCTGGAGTTCATTGACAAGTCAAGGTTGTTCTCATCAGGATGCAAATGGGATCGAACCATTCCAGGACCACCAGACACTGTGAAAGTAGAACTTTCAGCTCACCGCCATTTGATAGTTCAGCACACATGACCTCTTTTGATGATATATACCTAAACCTTTAGGAGAAGGGGAATCCCTGGTAGCACACTGGTTATGCGTTGAGCTGCGATCTGAAAGGTTAGCAATTTGAAATCACCAGCCGCTCCACAGAAGAAAGACAGCCTTTCTACTCCCATAAAGTGACCAGAGGTTCACTATGAGTCAACAATCAACTCAATGGCAGTGAATTTGGTTTTTGAATTTTTAATCATCAGGGACAATCAGGGCAGTGAATATTCTCCCTTTCAACAGATAGTCAACCCGAGGCCTAAAACATGATTTGCCCAAGATTACACAATCAGTAATGAACAAAAACAATGAATATACTTCTCCAAAGTGCAGCTGTATATTGTTAAGAATGAACTTCAGGAAATCAAATAGCCAACACAATATCTGATGACTCTCTCTAAGGAGAGAGCCAGGTACCAGGATTCTACAATGGAGTGCATAAACAAACATTTAGCCCCAGGAAAGTTCCACATTCTCATGAAATTTTGTATCCAGAGGTGAATTCTAATTCCTAGAATCAGCCCAGCATCTGCCAAAGCCCAAATATTTGGGATCAAGGCAGTCATTCACATGTTAACTTTCCAAAGTATGTTTTCAAATAGAACTCAAAAAACAGTATCAGTGTTCTAACTTAACATTTTTAAATAAATATGGACCCAAAATGTTCATAAGTGTGTAATTCAGAAACTCCTATACCGCTTTTTACATCCTTTATTGAAGCATCCTGTGGTGATGATGATGATGATGAACACGTCAGTGAGTCTGATAATAATCATGAAAAATTCTCTTCTAGCAATTTAGGCAGAATTCCCAATAATGGCAAGTACAACCCAGTAATTAGCCCGGCTAAGCACAGAATTTAATGAGAGAGAAACAGAGAAGTCAGGCAGATCACAATCAAAGCATTACCTTTATTAAGGATAAATGTGTGGCTGGAGAATATAGCTGCCTCACCTACAGTTAGGAGATTTCCCAGATCACCAGAAGGGCTAAAAAACACACTAGCCTTCTCTACTCTTTATCCTATAGGCTCTGACCCTGGGGAAACGAGTGGGTAGTAGGACACAGCAGACAGTCTGCTCTTGCAGACAAGAGGGGAATGCTTCTCTAGCTAAAGCACTTCTGGTAGGGAGAGAAGAGAGAGAACTCAGAGTCCTGAGAGTGTGCTGACCAAGCCGGTGCTTGCAAAGGCTCAGAGGAGGAGAAACTAGAATCCTATGCATCATGGAGGGTCATAGGTCTTTTCTCTGCCCCAAGGATCACACACACACACACACACACACACACACACACAATGATGTGTAAGGACCTCTCTGGAGACCACTGATCAAAAGGTGGATGGTCCAAGCTCACCAGCCACTCCAAGGGAGAAAGATGAGGCCTTCTGCCCCCATAGACATTTCCAGCCTCGTAAACCCCACATAAAGTTGCTGAGTCAGAACGGACTTGATGGGATTAGATGGCTATTTAGAGTCCAGGGGCTACATGTGTAAGGCATACGTGGTGTTCCCTAGATAGAGGAGCAGATCATAGTTCCAAAGCCTTCTAATATTTTTTCATGTGTCCTATGTATTATTTTCTGCAAATTACCCGATGGATACTGGGGTGGAGAGTGTGAGCGTTGCCCTTGTGGAAGAGGAGAAGGAAGAAGTAGGGGAAGGGACAAAGAGGAAGAAAGAAAGAAGGGGGAGGGGAGGGGAGGGGACGAGGGAAAGGAAAAGAGGAGCTCAGTTACCCAGGTCTACCACTCCTTCTACAAGTATTGGTTGGAATTCCGCCTTAAGGGATTTAGTTCATTTTTAATATTCAGAAGAACTCAGACACATTTACTTCATTCTGTGGATTATAAAACCCACCCGTGTTCTCATTCTTTTGTTGCTGATATTATCTCAGCTTTGACCTTTGGAGCACCTTTCAGTTAGCTCTTCCGGTGCTGCAACGTGTTCTATCCTTTCAAGCAGTTCCTTACCTTCCAGCGTCACGATATTCTAGACTCCTCAGGAACTTTCCATTGCTCAGTCTGGAATCTGGAATCAACCATTGAAGAATTGTACTTAGAAACTAAGCTCTGGAGGCTGAGTAAATAAAAGAGTGACATTGCTCCTATGTCCTTTGAGCAGGCAGAGCTAAGAAATACCTGCATGCAGTTACATATAAAATCAAACTCTTCCAACTCAGAGCAAATCTATACTGTAGAGAACTTCCCCTTAGGATTCTAAAACTGTAAGGAAGCAAACTATCTTATCTCCCACCCACCCCCAAGAGCAGCTGGTGGATCTGAACTGCTGACCTTTCCATTAGCAGACAATCACTTAACCACTACATCACCAGGGCTCATATATGTCGTACACATCTGTGCCAAATTACCTACCTTCTTTCTCTCTCTCTCCTGCCTTCTCTCTTTCTTGGAACTATGAATTCGTACTGATACCTCTGATCCCAGTCCAATAACACAGGGAACTTTCTAGATTTCCCTTTTCCTTCTTTGCAACTCTTTTTCAGACAAATATCTTGTTCTCCTGATTCACAATATCTTTAACCATTTGTTCAATCCTAACATACAGGTCACCTTAGTTTTGTTTTCAGTCCTAATATGCCAATTAAATAGTCTTAGAATTGGTTCCCCACAACCCTGTGAACAGCATATGTAGTTAGCATTTCTTTTTGGACGTATGAGAAGCTATATCTATATTTTTTTATACATCTTTTTCATGAAGGGTATACACTGTATGTAATATCTTAGCCTTTACTTTTTCTAAGTTAACATTATAATTGGCAATCACTCCACTTCAGTTCAATCCTATTTGCATCCTAATGATGAGAACATCCACATTTGTTAATGGAGATCTTCCTATTTCTATTTACCAAGCAAACAAAGTCATGGCCATTTAGTCAATGCCGACTCATAGGCACTCTACAGGTCAGGGTGGAATGGGCTGTGAGTTTCAGAAACCGTAACTCCTTAGAGGAATAGAAAACCCTGTCTTTCTCACGTGGAGCCGCTGATGATTTCAAACTGCTAACCTTGCTGATTGCAACCCAATGCCGTAAACACTAGCCACCGATTGTATAATATTCTATAGTGTACATGTATTGTTGTTTAGTGTAATTGAGCCAATTCTGACTCATAATCAAAATAAATTCCATCATTTACTCAGTCATGGTCCTTTCATGGGCAGACCTATTTATTCCAATGTTCTATAATTATTTCCAAAGCTGAGGACACATGTTGTTGCAGCAGGGTCTCCAGGGTACATTCTTAGAATTGGGATGCACAGATCCAAACATCAGAGTAATAAGAAAAAGTGGCATCATCCTGATCCCACTGTTTGATGAAACCTGGTTCTCCAATAACATCAACTTCCAAAACATATTTTCAAATTAAACTTGAAAACAATAGGATCGTTACAAATTAACGTTTTAAAAATAAAGCAGGGTGAAAAGTGTTCATAAGTGTGTGATCGTGAAACCTTTTCTCCTTTTCTCCCCTGTACTTCGTTTAAACAGGTGGTGCTGATGAGAAAACCCAAGTGAGTATTCCTGCAAGTTTTACTGGGACTCAATTATCTTCTGCCAGCATAGGCCAAATCCTCACGAATGGTAAATGTAACTGTTTATTACCCTGGGTTCTGAACTTAATGAGAGAGAGAGAGGACTGGAAAACATGAGAGTGATTATTCGTGTGCAGCCTCACTAACAACGTAGTGTTCCGGTTGATCACTTTTTGCCAATCTAAGTAAGAGGTGGTATTTCAGTCTTGCTTTAATTTGTCATTCTCTGATTCTGAAAGAATTTGAACACCACAGAACGAAACACTGTCCAGCTCTGAGCCTACCTCAGAACCACTGCTACACACACAGAGAAACTTCAAAATATAGAGGCGGCTGGGGGTGAGAATGAAAGTCTAATGGACTTATTTGATGGACTTTTTGAAGCCCCCTCCTATAGTTGAGTCCATTGTTATAGCCAGTGTCAGTGCATCTCACTGAGGGTCTCTCTCTCTCTCTCTCTCTCACTCACTTTCTCGCTGTCATTCCACCAAACATGAAGGATGACCTTCTCCAGGGCCTGCTCCTCCCTGAGTGTAAGAGAGGACATCTCGCCATCCTCAAGAGCATTCAAAAGAGCTTCCTGGCCATACTTCTTTCAAGTCACACTGGTTTGTTCTTCTGGCAGCTTCTGCTCTATTCAGCATTCTTCACCAGCACCCTAACTCGAATGCTTCAGTTCTTCCTCATTCGCCCTTATTCCCTGCCCAGCTTTCACATCCTCAAAGTGAGTCTTTACTTCTCAGGCCTTAAAAGAGGTCTTTGGCAGAAGATTTGCTCAATGAAATATGTCATTGGATTTCTTGACTGCAGCCTCCATTGGTGCAGCTACGATTAAAATGAAACCCTGACAACTTCAGTCCTTTGTCTGTGAATCAGGGTGTTGCTTACAGGTCTTGCTGTGAGAATTTTCATTTTAAGTTGAGATGTAACCTATGCTGAAGGCTGCAGGCTTGTATCCCTATCAATAAGTCCTCCAAATCATCTTTGCATTCAGCAAATAAGGTTGCGTTATCTGTGTATGAGTTTTTTCCAATCCTGATATGGCATTCCTTTCCATTCTTATGTTGAAGGTCTGTTTTGATATGTTTTTCTGTTCATAATTTTCTCCTTTGTTTGTTAGAGGTTTTTTTTTTTTGGTCTTGTGTCCAGTTTTTATATTTTATATTAGAAGGGTATCAGTCTCGAGATACGTTGAAAATATTTTTGAGTTTGTCAGGCTTTTGTTTACAAGATGCCTTATGAAAAAAATATCCATTTTGTAGTAAAAATGATCGCTCTTTTATTGCTTTTAGATATTTTGTCACAACTAGAAGCTCTTTCCCTACACTGATGATAAAGAAGAACACCGGTACTTACATGTGGCCCTTCTATCCATTTCTCTAGAACCCCCACCAAATGAGTGGTGCGGCCATGTAAATAGGTTGTGAGAAACTCATAGAGGGAATCAGTCAGTTTTGCTATTTCTGTAAGGGGGCTATCCCAGAGCAATTCCGTGACTATCTCACAAGAGGAGCCACCGGGGGAACACCTGCCCGTTTTCCACCTGAAGTGGCAGAGGCAGCAGAAGTACCTTAGGCTTCAGAGGCTGCACCATAGAGACTGTGAGACAGAACAGAGGAGCCACACCAAGACAGAGGAGAAACATACTCCAGAGACCAGAAGACAGTGAGGGAGATGGGCAGGAGGGCTTCCAAGCCGGCAGAGGCAGAGGACCCGGGGGCATGTAGCTGAGAGGCTGAGAATCACAGAGAATCATAAGGCCTGGATGAGACAAGGTTCTGCTGTAGACAAAAGACTGTGGTCTTAAAGCTTTTTTCCCTCATTAACCTTCATAATCATGAAGATGGTTCATAAATTCTGCCCACTGGCCATAGTTTCATTTTCTACCACATAAATGTCTGTTTTTAGCTATAATATTTCCTTCTTTGTGCTTTCTTATAGGTTAATGTATTGTCATTATAGTCTTCAGAACTGAGTAATTTTTATATCATATATAGTATCTGCATTTTCATCATTTTAATACTGGACCGATCTTGTGGTCAGCAAGCATTGTTTTCAATCATTCTACTTTATGAAATTCACTTATGCTTTCTTTGTAATATAATATCTTTTTTTTAATAATGTTCTGCAAGCACTTGAAAAAAAAGTTGTATTCTTTATCATGTAGGTGTGAGGGAGATTTGGGAGTCTGTGAGTGGCACAAAGAGTTAAGAGCTTGGGTACTAACTGGGCTGAATCTACTCAGAGTTGTCCTTAGAAAAGGCCTGGTAATCTACCTCAGACACAGCACAGTATTGGAAAACCTTAGGGAGCACAGTAAGACTATGATACACATAATCACGAGTCATAACTCAGTGGCAACTGGACAAAGTATTTAATATCAATGCACATTATCTACCTTATTGATTAGATCCCAATATGTCTCCTCCTTTCTTATGTTTATCCATTTAATCTATTTTTTATTGAGAATGGCATATGAAGTTCTCCTATTAATAATGTGGTCTCATGTATGGCTCTTTGCGTTTCAGATAGATTTTGCTTTATAAAGGTAATTTCTGTGTTGCTTTTCCTGGGTTATGTCTTCATCTTGAATTCCAGCTTTTAGCATATATCAGTATAAATAAGTTGTCACCATCAGTCTTCTTGCTGAAATTTCTCAGTTATCTCTTGAAATATCCCTGGATCATAAAGCCCTCTCCTCCATAGAAATAAATGTAAAACTACTGAGAGGGAACATACCCTTGACCCAGGCTTTATAGACAAAGCCCTACTTAACATAAGGTTACAAGTCAAAATACAAAAGGTGTGGAAATCCATATACCATAAGCAAGAACAAGCAGAAATAATAAACAGCATTATTAGACCTCAAGAACTTCAGATAAAGAACTATCTGTTAGCTTGAAATAAATGTTTTAAGACATACTTATTTCTACTTCTACTCAGAATGTAAAAATATTTTCCTGACTCCTTCCCAACATCAAACTCTCATGCTAATAAGAAATGGAATCAGCTACAAAATCGTAGTATTTCCTAATTCCAAAAGAGTAATAAGTAACAGTAACTAGGTATCCTGCATACCCAAGAGAGGAGTAAGCTCACCCAAGAAGAGATAAGACACATGGATTTTTTCAGTTTTGCCAAGCATGAGGGAAAAGAGGTTATCACTATATAAATAGATCATAAATGAGTGAAATAAGAAGATACTAGGTGAAGTTGAAAATGCAAGCGGCATCTGTACTCATCCACAAGCTCTTTTCTAAATGCCTCCATAAAGTGCTCATAGGAAGGAACAGAGTAAGACAGGCGATTAGAGAGAGCCCCTGTGGCTAGCACAGGCTTGGAACAGATGAACAGCTGCTGCTGGGATCTGCTCGCTTACCTAGTCCCTTTGAGCCTATAAGACTTGGAGGTACAGTAAACCCTCTGATTCCTAGAACACAAGGTCATTACTTACGAGGGACATAGAGAAGCAAAAACCTTTCTGCCTCTGGTCAATTTAATAAGGAGTCACAATAATACTGAATGTGTATGCACCCAACCTCAGACTTTCAAAATACAAAGAAACTAAATCCTGATTAAAAAAAAGAGAAACAGATAAGTTGGACTTGGAGAGCTCAAGATTCATCTTTCAATAATTAATAGAAGAAAATATAAGAACACAAGAGACCCAAACATGATCAACCAGCTTGATCTAATTAACATCTCCATAATATCCTCAACCCAACTATAGAATCCATATTCTTCATAAATGTAAATAGAAGGTTCCCTGGGATGTACTATATCTTTAGCAACAAATCAAACTGCAACATAAGTAAAATCATATAAAGTATGTTCTCTGAGCACAATGGATTCAAACTAGATATTAGTAACAGAATATTATCTTGGGATAGCTGTTAAATGTTGCATATTATGCAATACATTTCCTAATAGCTCAATAGGCAAAGGAGCTATAAAGGACATTAGAAACTGTTTTCAGTTGGATAAAAATTAAGACACAGCATGTCAAAATGTGTGAGATACAACTAAAGCAGTGCTTGTATTAATGCCAATAATAAATTCATGTGTCAACTTAAATATGTTTAAAATTATTAGTTATGTGCAAATGATATGAGAATGGGAAATATCAAACACTATGGGAAAATGGAAAATTTATCAAAGGAAATAAAACTTATAGAAAAAAGTTATTACAATTTTAGTGGATATGGAAATGTTAAACAAAAGATTTGTCATAGCTAAAGAAAGAAAAAAGTAAGTTGAATGGTAACTTTGAGGAAAGCATACAAAGTCAATATATAGAGATGTAAAGATAGATGTTATTAAGCATAGAGAGTATAATAAAAACCAACCAGCAGTAAAGAATAAAAAATGAAAAACGGGTAGAATTTGAAGAAGCCATTCACACTTTCTCCAAATCCATTTAAAAGAAGAAGAATTTGAGAAACATAAATAAAAATGAAATCCTATGCTCATCATTTTAAAGCAGTAGAATTCCAAAATTCAACAGAAGGTCTTAAAGGCAGACAGAGAAATGAGTTCTTGCAAAGAACAAATAAACTTCAAGCAAATTTCTCTAGAGATGACAATGATACAAGAAAGGAGTAAATGTTCTAAAATTGATTGTTGTACAACTCTCTTTAATATGGTTGAACTATTAAATTTTATGATATGTGACTATATGTCAATAAAAGTCTTTTAAAAGTTAAAAAAAGTTATGAAAATACTATAATCAAAAGTGACGAAACACAGATATTCTATAAACACAGAATTCTATATCCAGCTAAAGTAACAGAGATGAGAGTGGCAACTTTGTCCTGATTAAGAGGGAAAAAATGTCATGAAATCTAAACCTTCCACTCATAGGAAAGATTAAAATAATAGAGACAGGATTGATAAATTGCCTGTCCCTGGAGATGTTACACTTATTGAGTGCTTTGCTTCTAATTCCTCCTACATTTGGAATCATACCTTTTAATTTTTAGGAAGACTTAAATCAAAGTGTGAAGACTTAAATCGAAGTGTGAATGGGATACTAAAAATTAAATGAAAGGTTTGGTAGAGTTGGTTAGAGACAATGGTCTCCCTAGGGGAAAGTGTTGTTTTAGCGCTTCCTAGACTGGGTTGTGAGTAGCCTTTTGCAAATCCGTTTACCCAAGGAGATGTGGCCTCTGAGGGAAATGTTAGATCTTTCCTGCTCATCCCACCTCCTTTCACAGAGCAGGTATCTGCTGAGGACTGTCTGACCAAAGTGCCTCAACTGAAGATAAGCCCTTGGAACACATTTGAGCAAAAGATTGGCAAAGGAGCTTCCATGAAAACAAAGGATGAAGCAAACAAACTCGGACTCATTAGCATGGAGAAGCAAAATTCCATAATGATCTAAAAACTTTGCAAGTAACTCAAGTGTAACTGAAACAAAGCTGGCCTGAGTTCTGGGGTCCATAGATAAAACAACTGAAGACCTCACTTTCAAAATGTTCACAATCTGTGAGAGAAAAAGATCAGGAAAATCTTGTTGTAGACAGAAAGCAATGTGTGTAACTGTGTTAGACAGGGTTCTCTAGAGAAGCAAAACCAGAATGCAAAACTTATATATATATTTAGATAGATAGATGACAGATAGATAACAAAAGAAATAAACAGTTAATTACATTATAAAGCAGTACAAATGGCTCAGTGCAACTCACTCCCGTGAGACAGCTGTGAGACACTGGCAGTCCTGCAAGTCTTGAGGGGCTGCTGGGTAGTCCTCTGTAGAGCAATTGAGGCTATACGGGCACAGGCAGCAAACAGCAAGGCAGGTCACCAACAGTCAGCCAGGTGGCAGGGTCCAACAGTCCCCAGCTCAAGAGATGTAACTTCCAGTAATAGCGTGGTGAAGCAGGTCTTGAGGGAACCTCAAGTTACAGCAACATAGTCCATGGGTTAGGTGTCCCATGGGTAGTGAAGTTTGAAAATTGAGGCAAAGAACAAGCAAGGCAGCCGCACACTGGTCCAATGATCAAAGCGAGAAAGGTGAGGCTTGCCAAGCCATTTATCTCTCCGCCCTTCAATTAATCGCACTTGTGTTTATCGGCCAGGTTGGCACAATCAACTAACGACCTCAGTGATCATAAAGGGGTGTGCTGCCGAAGAGCATGATGATTCTCACTGAAGGCTAATGACAAAGGATTAGCTCTGGCTGAGGTGGACATTCATGCAAATCATGAAGGAAAAGTTTCACACAGATGAAACGATGAAATAGATACAATTGAGATGGATTCTCTTTCCTGCTCATTAAAAATATTAGCATGGCTTCTCCTCTACCTGAACTAGTTAGAATCCTTTCCAAAATCAAGGAGGTACTCAATCTAAGGCAATGCCAAAAATAAGGAAGTCTAAGCTAATAATTTTCAAAGTGTAGATTTCCACCCATGAGTGGATCATGAAATCCATGTAGTGTGATGGTATCAACATTTTAAAAATAATAAGAAAGTGTATTTGATGTAACTTTTGTTTCAATCGTGTGTGTGTGTGTGTGTGTGTGTGTGTATTAGATTGCAATATAATGAAAATTCACTATTTGGATCAAGATCTGAAAAATACGAAACTTGCTGTCATCAAGTCCATTACTACTCATAGCAACCGTGTAGGACTGAACAGAACTTCCTGCCCCATGGGATGTTCAAGGCTGTTGGCAGGAGCTGAAAGCCACAATTTTCACCCTCAAGAAGTTGATAGATTCTGTATTAGAGCTTAAATCCTGAGCACTTTGGTTTTCAAAAGGGTATGGATTACAGTGACAGCCCACAATCCAGACGTAGAGGCCCCACATAGATGGAGCCTCCATGGAATTCTTTCTGTAGGTAATCTTGCCCTCGGGCTGCATGTCTTGGAGAGTGGCTTGCCTCCTTCTCAAGCCAGCCCAGGGTGGGTCAGCCTCTCGTTTAGGGGACAATACAGAGGATAGCATAGTCATGAGTCATGCCCTATCTGCTTCACTCTGAGTGCCTTGGTCAGAAGGCCCTGGACCAATCTTGTAAGCCCTTTCTATCTCACACTGTACATGTCCCAGTGGTGGTCGTCTTGCTGTTTCCCATTATGATGGAAGCACATTCCCATTGTAATCGTGATGTGCTGGTCTGCCACCAACATGCTATTGTGACAGCTTCTTTTGCTTTGCCACGCCCTTTCTTAAAGCGTTGTATCTCAACAAACCCTTGGATGCCATTTTGACCTTGTGCTAGTGGCCTCCCCCATCCAGGTGATGTGGTTCTGTTTCCTTTGTCTGTTTTAAGTCTTGGTGCTCTCTTTAAATTATATTTGAGATGGGGGTCTCTTGTATGCTAAAACCATTCAAACTGCTACCCTTGTGGTTAGCAGCCTCACTAGTGTATAACCCACCATCCCACCAGGACTCTGGAAGATAAGAAAGCCTCAGCTTTAGACACACTGGTCTCCTTTGGGACCAGAAAGAAATAAAATCCATGTGTGTCATCTATAGTAGCCATTTTTACAGAGCCACATCCATGTTTCCCTCTTTGTAATACATTTCCAA
>NW_022111368.1:10528955-10530165 GCF_000313985.2 Echinops telfairi
CAGGTGGGTCCAAGAACACATGGGGAGTGTCTGCTTAGTGGAAACCGACATTTCAGAGTATTAGCGAGTGGCCGTCGCTGATGAGAAGAGCTTCACTATCTCTCCCGGTATTCTGTTTTGTTTTGTTTTCTTATGATCAGGCATGGTCCCTGTCTCCCAAATGACTGGCCTGGGATGAAAGGGCACCACCAAGACCTTGTCTATTGGAAAGGTCATCCCCTATGGCTACTTCTGCCTCTACTGCCACAGTGACGACCCAGTCTGTCTGTCAGAAAACAGTTTTTGAGTAATTAGTGTCCAGAGCCCCATTAGGATATCAAATCCATCACCTGAACATTTTTCTGCAGAGACTGTTGTCTTGTAAGTAGTGTTTTTCAGATTCCCCCACTCCAGAGTCAAGATTGATGTGTGCTCAATGTTGTCAGCCTACTTCCCTGCTAAAAACCCTGAAAACATTTTTTCCCCTGATTCCTAAGCTAAGAGTAAATTTTGGGCTTGAGTCCAGATGTTCTGGGAAGGAAATTGTGTATATAGAAATTCAATTAGCCCATTATTTTCTTTATTAGTAATAATAATGCTTCAATGTGCCTTTCAATGCTTCCTCTTCAGAGGGTTTTGTAATTTCACTTGACACATGTAGGAATATATATGAGTAATGAGAGTGATAACATTCATTCAAATGTGCCTGAAATTGACTATGTACATTCATTTATTTCACCTTTCTAGTAACCTCACCACATAGGTGGTGCATGATTTTTACACAACAGGGAACCTTTGAAGGAAAATGTTCCAATTTCCTCACACAATAGACTGTGTTAATAAGCCTGACCACTAGGTAAAGCTATCCCTGCCAAGGTCATTTTTTTCCTAGGAAAGTATACATCTTGCAGACAGGTACAGACTAGCAAAAGAAAGTAGTTGCCTCCCCATGGAATGAGCTCCTCTGAGAAAACTCAGAAACATCCACTCAGGCTGCAATGGGCTTATGGTCTTCTTGGAAACTTTAGAAAGTTGGGCCTCTTCTAAGGTCTGAACACTGCAAATAGGGCATAATGCACGCTTAAACCCTCCCTCGGTGCAAGAACACTTTGTTCTAATAAACTGGCATTTTGTGATGCTCACCCTCCAAGCATGATCGCTGAAGACAAAATGGGTACACAAGCAAATGAGGAGAAGAAAGCTGATGATGCCCAGCTATCAAAAGATATAG
>NW_022111368.1:10531338-10532284 GCF_000313985.2 Echinops telfairi
TCTGGCCATACTTCTTCCAAAACTGATCAGTTTGTCTTTTTAGCAGCCCATGGTACTTTCAAAATTCTTCACCAACACCACAATTCAAATGCATCCATTTTTATTTGGTCTTCCTAATTTAGTGTCCAACTCTCACATGCATAATTCACTACCTTCCAGTCTATGCTGACTCATAACCACCCTGTAGATCGGGGTAGAGATGTCCCTGTGAGTTTCTAAGATTGTAATTGTTACCAGAAGTAGGAAGGCTCTGTCTTTCTCCCAAGGAGCATCTGGTGGTTTTGAACTGCTGACTTTGGAGATCTCAGCCCAGCAGGTAACCATTAACCCACCAGAGCACCTTCCACATGTATATGTGAAAATTATTAAAATATTAAGAATACCATGGCTTAGATCAGGCACACCTTAGCTCTCAAAGTAACATCTTGTTTTTCAGTACTCTGAAGAGGTCTTGTGCAGCAGGTTGACCCAATGCAATGTGTGATTTGATCTCCTAACTGCTGCTTCCATGAGCACTATGGGTCCAAAAGCACGCAGGGTTCTCTAATGTTTTGCACAGCTGTCTTTTGATCTATGTACAAGTTGTGGGTGAGCACAGTGAAGTGTTCTGGAATTCACATTCTTCTCAAGGCTGTCCACAGTTTGTTATGATCCCCAGAGTCGAATGACTTGGAATAGCCATTAAACACAAACCCACATCTTGCTAGTATTCTCTGCTTTCAGCCAAGACCCATCTGACATCAGCAATGATATCCCTTTGATCCACGTCCTCTTCTGAATTGTGCCTGAACCTCTGGCAGCTCCCTGTCAATGATACTGATCTACAATTTGAGCATTCTCGGGTCACCATTCTTTGGAATGAGCACAAATGTGGATCTCTACTTGGCCTAGTAGCTGTCTTCCAGACGTCTTGGCACAGATGAGTAATTGCTTCCAGTGCTTCATC
>NW_022111368.1:10533123-10560953 GCF_000313985.2 Echinops telfairi
AGCATGTAAACTGGAACAGAAAAGAGCTTGCAACACAGGGAATCCAGGACAGATAAACCCTCAGGACCAATAATGAGAGTAGTGATACAGGAGAGGAACGGGAAGGTCAGGGAAGAAAGGGAAAACCAATCACAATGATCGACCTATAACTCCCTCCCAGGGGGAGAAACAGCAGAAAAGTGGATGAAGGGAGACAGTGGTTGGTGTAAGACATGGGGGAAAATAATTTATAAATTATCAAGGGTTCATGAAGGAGAGAGGGGGCAGGGGGCAATGAGCTGATACCGAGGGCTCAAGTAGAAAGAAAATGTTTTCAAAGTGATGATGGCAACATATGTACAAATGTGCTTGACACGATGGATGGATGGATGGATGGATTGTAATAAGAGATGTAAGAGCTCCCAATAAAATTATTATTTTTTAAAACAGGATACCAAACCATTTAAAAAACGCAAAGCCACTTATCTTGAATGTGCCGGTCCTGGCATAGTAAATCAAATGATTTTCTGATTCAAAATGGCCAATACCAGTTCGTTTCAGCTCACTAACCCCAAGGATATTGATCTTTATACATTCCATCTCATTTTTATGACTTCATGACTCCACTGTACATATATGGCACAATATGTTTCTCCATTTATCCACTGACTGGCACTTAGGCTATTTGTGTGTTTTGTTGTTATGAATAGTTCTGCAGTTGACATAGATGTCATATGCCCGATGGTGTCTTTAGTAACAGATCTTCAGGATTTAAAATTAACAATGGAACTGCCATCTCACAAGATAGTTTCATGGCGAACTTTTTAAGGGAGTGCTATGCCATTGTCCATAGTAACTGTTTCATTTCACAGCCCCACCAGCTGTGGCTAAGAGTTCCAAGATTCCCAAAACCTCATAGTATTTATTTTCTGATTTTGCTTTGTTTGTCATCAGTGCCATTTTTTGCATGGGTGAGATGATATCTCACTTTGATTGCCTCTCTCTCATGGCTGATTCTGGGAGGAAGGTGAGGCTGCTTATTCCCATCCAGATGTGCAACCTCAGAAACACTTTGTGCAGTTCTGTCCTGACCTATAAGCTTGCTAGAAGTCAGAATCGACTACTGCAGGGAGGAAAGCATAGTTTGGGATCGACGGGATGGCCACTGCTTTTTCAATGGCTACTGATCCATCTGTATATTGAGCAAGTCATCAGAGAAGCTGGCATACATGAAAAAGTATGCGGCATCAGGATTAGGGGAAAGCCTGTAACAAACAATATGTAGACGACACAACTATGCATGCTAACAAGGAGGAGGTCTTGAATCACTTGTGGATGAAGATCAAGGATTGCAGCCTTCCATCTTGAAAATCCTCACAACTGGACCACTAGGTACTTCAATGGGGGGCTAGAAAACTTACTGTCTAGGATTGTCTTCTAATTTAGAAAGCTGTTTCTGAAAGTGACTTTTTTCTAAGAAATAACTTTTACCCTTCAAGAGCAACCAGAATAATATTTGGCTAATTTACAAAAAGTTTCTAATCCAAGCATTCTTGTGCTTAGGATTGTCCATTTCTCCCTCTCTGTTTTCTCTCTAATCCTCCTACTGCTATGTAAGTGGAAATAGACAACAAACAAACAACACAAAGCACTCGGTGACTTCCCCAGACTTTAAGCCCCCCAAGGCAGGCTCTGATATGTACATTAGTTTGCCTGTCCCAGGGCCCAGAAGTTAATATCAGGTATGTATAACATTTGCCAAATGAATTAATGCATACTTCTAGAATGCATAATTATGAACAGCAATGGATAGTTGTTTCTCTGAAACAATAGCAGTTATTGTAATGATACAGTGGACATGCTCTGAGCACTTAATCGGTGCCAGGCACTGGAACGCCTGAACTACATTTAAGCTCACGTAGACACCCCACCCCCCCGCCCCCCGGCAATCCAATGCAGATTGTGTCATCCTTATGCCCATTTTCAGATGGGGGATCTGAGACTCAGAGGCAAAGTTACCTGTCCCAACTCAAGCAGCTAAGAAACAGGACTGTATTTCAACACAGGGGCTTTCAAGAGACACGAGGTCAGATTTTGTGTTCTGTTCCTTGCATTGGAGCAAAAAGAGCTTCGAAGTGGCCCCCATCAAGCAGAATTACCAGCTCCAATGACTTAACCCCTAGTTTTTCTCACTATGACAGATGCTTGTATCCCAGAGGTGAGAAAGCTCTCCCTCCCAACCCTTTCTGTCTTTTGCTCAGCAGAGTCCACCTGTGCTGTTAATGTGCTTAAAGCATTGCCACTAGAGAACAGTGTGGATAGTGTTTTTCCTTTCAAGTATTCGCTGTCCGAAAGAATTTTCATCTATGAAAGCTACAGTGAGCCTTTCCCACCTCCCTGTTGTACACTGAAGGGGACCATGAGTTCCTGGTTTCCCTCTGGGCTTGGCTTCCCCAGAACAGGCGTGACTTCCACAGGCAGCCATCTGTGGCAGGCTCCAACAGTCATGTTGGTGAATTTCTTGAGAACCTTCTGAGGTTACTAAAGATGACATATTTGCCACTAACAAGGTGTCCTTGGACAGTAAGTTTTACCGACTTGTTCTTCCTTCATAAGAGTCACTCCATGGCCAGCCATTGATTTAAGTACAAATGGAGTCTTGCTCCTTCCACCATAGCAGGCCCCCAATGTTTGCGGTGATCAGTCTAAACCTGATTCAAAGTCAATTCCATATTTTATAAACAACTTGTTATATATATACAAAACAATCTTGATATATGTCTGTGACCAGGACTGACTTGGAGACTCAGGGAATGTCAAAATTAGGAGGAATGAGTAGATGAGAATACTTTGCCTGAGGACCAAAGTTTTTGGTGGAACCCTGATAAATTACTATGTAGGTAGGTATAAAAATGACCAAACACATACAATTTCATATGGGTCAACCTAATATCTTAGAATACATTCAGAAGCCTCTGTTGAAAGTAGGAGGTGACTCATTATCTCCAGATTTCCTCCGGAAAAAAACAAAAAAACAAACTGACTGCTATTGAGCCCATTCCGATTCATAGCAACCCTATAGGACAGGCTAGAATGGCCCCGGTGGGTTTCCAAGACTTCAGGAAGGTGAGAGGTAAAGGGGAGAAGAAATCAAGGAGTTCAAAAAGAAAGAGAAAATTTTGAAGCTGATTGTGGCAGCAATTGTACAGTACTGCTTGCTGTGATTGAACTATGGAATGACATGTTATCTGCATCAGCTCTTAATACAAAGATTTTGAGTGGAAAAAAGAATAGAGAGTCTTGTCTTTCTCCCACAGAGGCACTAGTGATTTCAAACTGCTCACCTTGTGGCTAGCAGCCCAAAATACATGGGGGTACCCAAAAGAAATCGTATTTTTTTTCAAACCTGTGTATTTAATTTTTTTTACAAAACAACCTTATGATCTTCAACATACTCTCCATTATACTTAATACATTTGTAAAATCTGTGATCCTATTCTTGGAAATATTTTTCAAACTCATCTGTTTGGATGGCTGATAGCATCTCCCTCATTTTGTTTCACCTCATCTACAACTTAACATCACTGTCCTTTTGTGTCCCTCTGCATTCACAGAAACAAAAAAAAGTTGCACAGAGTGAGGTCAGGTGAGTAAGGTGCATGGGGCAAGAGAGGCATGCTGTTTTTTTCCAAAAACTGGCAAACAGATGACTGCACGAGGAGGTGCACTGTCATGGTGACAAACCAGTCCCCCATGTGCCACAAATCAGGCCTTTTTTTGGTCACACACTGTTACGCTATCTTTTCAGAACTCTAAATAGAAAGCTTACCTGATAGTCCTCCTTGGTGGAATGAACGCCAAATGCACTGTGACTCTACATTGTCATGCTTTCAGGAAGTTGACAGACCTCCAGAATGAGGTTTGTGACATTCCGCCTCTTTTGAAACCAAGCCACTTGTACACTTGAGTTTTTTCCCATAGTGCTCCTTATAAGCTGTGTTCAACATCACAATAATTTCTGCGACATTTTTCCTGCGCAGGAAACAAATTTCACAAATGCGCGCTGTTCTCTTAAGCTGGCGGTCACAAAACAAACAAGGTTTGAGTGAAACTGCTTTCATGAAAAAATTCACTGTGACCAGAGAGAAGCTTCCCAGGTAACACCACTGGGTGCACTAACTCAGAGCAAGTTGCTTGATGTTTGCCTAGGGGCAGGGGGCGGGGGAATGCATATTTATTTCTGGGGTTTTTTGGGGGGTACACCCTGGCATAACTACTATGCCACCAGGGCTCAGAGACTAAATTCCTAGGAAGGATGTGTGCTTCTCTATTCTACATCCAGAGTCCCGTTTGTAACAGATGCAAACCCTTCTCCTCCAATAGTCATAGAAGATTTTACCTGCTTACCTACTTTCCTCAGAATGTCGCTTCTTCTTTTCTTCAAAAGGACACACAAAAGTCAGTTCATGATCAATTTGGATTTTATATTCATTGATACCCAAGTTTTTGAACCTCTTGTTGAGGGCTAAGCCAAACTTTACACTCAGATTCCAGACATAAAGGTATAAACTTATTAAAATTGGCCTAGTAATCCATGCATTGGGGTGATGAGGCTAAGAGGAAGCTTAAAGGAATGAATCTCTGATGTAAAATTTTAGCTATCATGACAGGTGAATCTTTTTGGAAATTCACTCATTTTATTTCCTAAGCTTGAATATGACAAAAGAATCCGTGTTGCACATACTTCTATTGAAGTACCAAGTATCACGGGTGCCTGCCCATGGAAAAGCACCTTCCCCCGAAGTTTGATCATTTTTAATCTTAATTTGGCTTCTCACGGATGTGCCACATGCTGATGGAAACGGAATGAACTTTCCTTACACCTCTCACAGATCATGGAAACAAGAATACTCATTATGGGCCAGGGGGCCCAGGGAGACAGTGTAAAGGCTAATAATTAGGTCAACTTCTGGTTCTACTTTTTACTAACATGTTATCTGGGTTAAGTTGGTTCATCTTCTTGAACCTATCCACATCATCATCTGTAAAATGGGAGTAGTACCCAGTATCTGACGATTGATTAAAAACAAGTATTCGCTATCCCTGCCCCACTGCCATGCACCCCTTTTTTATTAAGGAATTCTCTAAATTCAAAGCTGAACATTGAATAAGGAAGGCCAATGAAAAATTAATGCATTTGAATTATGGTGCTGGTGAAAAGTAGTGCAAGTACCATGGACATGGACTCCCAAGACAACCAACAGATCTGTCTTCCAAAAACACAGCCAGAATGCTCCTGAGAGGCAAGACTGCATCTCGTGTACTTTGGACATGTTGCCAGGAGAGACCAGTCCCTGGAAAAAGACAAGATGCTTGGTAAAATAGAAGGACAGCAAAACAGAGGAAGACCCTCAGCACGTGTCTGCAGCCATGTTCTCAAGCAGAACCATTTTGAAGCTGGCACAGGACCTGGCAATGTTTCATCCTGTTGTACACAGGATTGCTCTGAGTTCGAACCACCTCAGCGACACCTGACAATCACAGCATGCTCTTCCGTCAATAAAATGCACCCTTTCTAGTGATTTTCCTCTAAAGGATGAGATTTCTATAAATTTTGACCAACGCATAGAATTCTATAACCACAACCACAATGAAGATATAAAAAATGTCCCAAGAGGCATCTCCTATGCCATTTGTAACCAACCACCCCCAGGCCCAGCCATAAAAATATACTGCCCTGTTTCCTGTCCTTACAATTTTGCCTTTTTCAGAATGCCATACAAATCATATCATATACATATAGCTTTTAATGTTTGAATTATTTCAACTAGTAAAGTGCCTTGAGATGTATGTAATGTGTTGTATATAACAGTATGTTTCCTTTTATTGTTCAACAGTTTTTCACTGTAACAAACCACAGTCTAATTTATCAACTGAATAGAATTTGATTTTTTTCAAGGTTTGAAAATTACAAATAAAGCACTACAAACAGTTGCATACACAATTTTGGGAGAAAGTAGGTTTTCATTTCAGTAGGAGTGTGAGTTAGATGTCATCCAGCCAGTTCTGACTCAGGAATGGGAAGGTATGAATATGGCTAATTACAAAAGAAGCTAAGAAATGGTTATTTTCATTCCTACCAGCAGAAGACTCATATTTGCTCTGGGTCCTTCCCAACACTCTGTCTTTTCTCTACTTATTTATTTTGTCAGCCATTCTAATAAGTTTGTAGTAGTATCTTATTGTGATATTGAATTACACTTCCCAAATGACTAATAATACTGAGATCTTTTCAAGACCTTATTGTCTATCTGCATGCATGATTGGTCTTATGTGTGTTCAAATATCTTGCCCATTTTGAATAGTTTGTTTTCTTATTTTTGAGTTTCAAGAGGTTTTTATATATTCTGGATCCAAGTCCCTTATTAGATATGTGATTTGAAAATACTTTCTACCAGTTTATGGCTTTGCCTTCCATTTGTTTAACAATGTCTTTCAACGATCAGAAGTTCTTAAATTTGATGAAAGGCAATTTATCAATTTCTATTCTATAGATCATGATCTTGGTGTCATATTAGTAAAAAATTTTCATAATCCAAAGTGCAAATATTTTCTCTACTTCTGTAATTTTTAAAGCTTTGGATTTTACATTTAGTTCTATAATACATTCTGTGTTAATTCATATAAGCGGTGTGAGGTATGGATTATTTTGTTGAATATTGATGTCCAATTTTCCAATATAATTTGTTGAGAAAAGTTCTCTATTAATTGGTTTTTTGCATATTTATCAGGAATCAAATGATTCTGTATGTGTTGGCATATTTACGCACTTTCTATTTTGTTACTTCTCTTTATATGTCTGTTCTCTTGCTGTCTTGGATACTGATGTTGACAATATGATTTGAATTTTCCAACTTTGTTCTAGATTTTCAAAATTGTTTTGGATACACTACTTCCTTTGTCTCATCATATAAATTAAAGGAATAGTGTGTTAATTTCTATGATGATCTCTACTAGGATTTTGACTGAAATTTCTATCAGATCAACTTGGCAAGAGTTCACATCTAAACAATGTTGAGTCTTTCTATACATGAAGGACTTAAATCTCTGTTTCTTAGGTCTCCTTTGATTTCTTTCATCAGCATTTTGTAGTTTTCAATCAACTGCAGGTAGAAAATATTTGGAGAAATAAAGCAATTAACTAATGAAAGACTACTACTTAAACACATTTCCATTGTATTAGGTCTTTAAATATTTAGATATTATTTATAGAATAGGAGGGTTATGTACTGTGCCATTTATATAAAGGACTTGAGCAGTCACAGATTTGAGCAATATTGATGTGAGGGCAGGGTGGTCCTGGAACCAATACCCTGCTGATACCGAGCAATAAACTCTGTATGAAGCTATGATTGGTTTTACATACTCAATTTGGACCTGCAACATTGCCAAACTAATGTAGGTTTCTTGTACCTTCTTCAGGGTTTCTGCAGAGAGAAGGATATTATTTATGAATAATGATAGTTCTATCTCTTCATTTTCAATATATATACCTTTTTAAAGTTGACAGTTAGGGGGAGTTTACATTTCAGATAATCAACTTTGTACTGAACAGCTTAAACCACTCATAAAACCCTACAATATTTTAACCCTCACTTCCTTCTTGATTGACCTTATCCCTCCTTTGGACAATTATCTTCCATTTCACTCAAATTAACACTTAATAACAGTCTAACCCATTGCATTGTCTTTTATCTTGTTGCACTAATAAGGATCTCCAGTACAATGCTGAACAGAAGTGGTAAGAACAGACATTCTTTCATATATGAATGAAAGCATTCTGTTATTTACTATTAACCATTTCAGCTGTAGGATCTTTATCAAAAAGACCCCAAGAACAAAGGTACAAATGTGCTTGACACAATGGATGGATGGATTGCAATAAGAGCTATATGAGCCGCCAACAAAATTATTTTTTTTTAAAGCTGAAATTCAGATGTAGAACTAGGCTCAAAATACGGAGGTCTTTATACAATTATGACTGAAGTTAAAAAAAATCTCAAGACTACTGTCAACTCATAGTGGTCGTATATAGGATTTCCAAGGTTTGTAAAAGTTGGGGCTGGGGGTGGCGAGTGTCAAGAAGATAGCCTCTTTCTTTTTCAAAGCAGCTGGTGAGTTTGAACTACTGATCTTGAAGTTATAAGCCCCATGCTTACCTGACAGAGCCACCAGAAATCCATATGTTATTATTGTTGTTACATGAAGTCTATTAAGTACGACTCATAATGACCCTATGTACAACAGAACAAAACACCATCAGAGCCTACACCACCCACACATTGCTGTTATGTTTGGGCCTTTGTTGCAGCTATTGCATAAACCTATCTCTTTGAGCATCTTCCTGTTTTTCTCTGATCCTCTTCTGATAGCAAATCTAAAATACTTGAGATGAAGTCTTCCCATCTTCACTTCCAAAGAGCACTCTGGCTGTACTCCTTTCGAAACAGATTTGTTTGTTCTTCTGGAAGTCCATGGTACTTTCAAGATTCTGTGCCAACATCATATTTCAAGCGCATCATTCTTCTGTGATCTTCCTTACCGATTGCCCAACTTTCACAAGAATAACACGTGATCTAAAATACCATGGCTTGGGTCGGGTGCACATTATGCTTCAACGTGACATCCTTGATCTTCGACATTTTGAAGAGGGCTTGTTCATCAGATTTTCCCAATGAAATATATATGTCATTTGATTTCTTGATTGATGCTTCCATTAGCATGGATTGTGGATCCAAGTAAATGAGATCCCTGGCAACTTCAATCATTTCTCCATTTATCGTGATGTTAGTTCAGTTTTTAGGATTTGGGTTCTCTTTACATTAAGTTGTAATCCATATTGAAGTCTTTGATTTTCATCAGCAAGTTCTTCAACTTCTCCTCACTTTCAGCAAGCAAGGCTGTGTCATCTGCATACCATAGGTTGTTAATAACCCTTCCTCCAAACCTGATGATGCAGTCTTCTTCACATGTTGAACTACTCAGAGTTCCTGCTCAAAATGCAGATTAAATAAACATGGTGAAAGAACACAACCTTGATGCACACCTTTACTGATTTTTAATCATGTAAAATCCCCTTTTGTTTGAACAACTAACTGCATCTTGGTCCATGTATAGGTTTTACATGAGCACAAGGAAGTGTTATAAAATTCTCATTCTTCTCAATGCTATCTATAGTTTATTGTTATCCATAGTCTAATAGCTCCAATGTGGAGAACCTATTCCTTCCCTGAAAACTCTAGTCTGAAAACTCCACTGAAACCTTCACCTTGAGTTACCCTAAGGGTATTTGAAATACCATACGTTGCAGCATCAAGGCAATTCAACAAACTGAAGACCAGTGGGCATTTCTCTTAGATACCATTCACTGGGTTTAAACAGTTAGCTTTATTTTTTAATACAATGAAAGTTTGGGTCATAAATGGATATTGAATTTTTTATATTTACATTTTTATTATAAAAGCTTCCAGATAAAAATAGAGGAAACAGTACCTTGAACCCTTATGTCTTGACCACCCAGCTTCAACAAGTGTCAACTCACAGCCAATCTGATTTTTAAAATAGGTTTAATTGACATATAATTTATGTATCATGCAATTCAATGGTTTCAATATATGAGAGACTTACGCATTCAACACCACAATAGATTTTAGAACATATTCTTCATTCTAGTATCCATTATTTTTAGCTCTTCATCAACCACCACCCCCGTCCCCTTCATCCCTTGTCATAATCCTGAGTAACTATTACTAGTATTATAAACCTATCTTGAATTGTATATATAGAAAGTCATATCAAAAAGTGAAGGAAAATACTCAACAACAACAAAATAAAACTCATAAAAACTGCAATCTAAAAGATAGCAGAAAGTAACAAAAATTAGGACCAGTTAAAAATGGGTCGAAGTGGAAAACAAATGCAAGATGTCAAATTTTACGCTGTGTCTGCACTGATCCACTTTCCAATGCACTGTCTGAGAATAAGACTATTCACAGCCTTCAATCAATGGACCAAGGGAATTCAGTGGAGGCTTAATCTATGTGGGGCCCTGTAAACCGAGTGGAGGCTTCCATTGTTATTCACAGCCTTCTACAAACTAAGTCTTCAGAATCTAAGTTCTAATAAAGTCTCCCACTCTAGTCTTGGATTTTATTGCTAGTAATTCTTGATTACACTGATTGCTGAGCTTCTTCCCTCAGGAAGTCACTGACAGCTCACTTAGATGGCTGCTTATTCTAAGACAAGCCTTTAACACCCCAGACACCATTATTTCTGATAGCTGGGTGCATCTGATTTCTTCACCATACTTTGTTATAGCACCCAGTCAGCATGAGCGCTAGCATTGAGCAGGGCCACATCATAAGAACAAATTGCTCTTAGATTAGGGCTTAGCTCATAACCCATTCAGCTATATGAATTTTGTATATATACCTGGTCGACTTTAGAGGCAGCACTATCAGTTTCTTGAGAAATCATATAAATAATGTCTTTGAGACATTTGATAATTCTGGTAGTAATAATCTAGCCAGTGGTATAGAATTTAAAAATTTTTAAATACTATTGAGAAAAGAAAAATATACATATATCAGAAAGCTTTTTAGAGTAAAATACTTCGATTTTGGCTTTCACATGCTAAAAACTTAAGTGACTTACACTGTTAAAGGGGGAACTTACAGCCATGATGGACATAGAGCCCCACCCCAACCCCGGGGGCATGACAAAAGAAACATGGGTAAAAGGAGACAGCAGATGGTGTGAGATATGAAAATAAAAATAATTTATAAATTATCAAGGGTTCACGACTGTTGAAAGGGTCGGAGAGGGAGGGGAAAAAAAGAGGAGCTGATACCAAGGGTTCAAGTAGAAGAAAATGTTTTGAAAATGATGATGGCAACATATGTATAAATGTGCTTGATACAATTGATATATGGATTGTTACAAGAGCTGTAAGAGCCCCCAATAAAATGATTTATTTAAAGAAAGAAAAGAATTGGAAATTGTTCGTTATTGCTCACTCACTAAGGCAAAACTATGCAGGACTAAGACATGTCATAAAAAGCAAACAGTATGAAAATATCAAATATATGGTGGACTTAAATAGCCAGTTATTGGGCACCCTCAAAAGTAAGAGATTTGAACTAAAATCCAATGACTTCCAAATCCATGGTCTTGGAATAACAGGTGTCTGCTTTGACTCATAGCAGAGCATTTCAACTTTAGCTCCAAGAAGTATTTTAGTTCATTTTATCTATGGCAGATGTATTTAAGCTAAAGTCTGATTCACCTAGTGGGTTTTCCAAATCAGATCCTTTAGGTTTGGCCTAAAAAGAGTGCTGTGCTCCTCAAAAGGACAAAATCTAAAACCCGGGTTGTCCAGAGAACAGACGCTGGGTCATCAAGATCTGAATAGAAACTCAGTCAAAAATGGATGGGAGTTTATATAAGAATTCTTAAGTATTTCCCCCAGGGACATGTTGCCCTTTCTGGTTTACCCACCACCAGAATTGAAATCACCTTCTCTGAGACAGCCAGACCCACCTGCCTTCTAGTATTGATTTCCCATTGAAATTCACTGAAAACCATTGTAGGAGAGTCTATTGATTTGGGATAAGTATAGGACAATGCGATATGGCCAGAACTATTTGATCCTCTCCCTCTCCCCTCTAAATGAAAAACTGACCCCAGTTTAGATAAGGCAGCCTCTGAAGAAGTGGTTTTTAAGATGTACAAATGAGAGTGATACATGGATCATTAGAAAGGCAGTACATCATTGCTTGAGAGACATGACTAAAAGATTACATGACCTGAGAACAGCTCTGTCTTTGTCTTGGTGTTTTGTCTTATAGAAGTGATTTCATACAATAATTGTCCTTTTGTGGCTGATTGACTTTGCTAAGCATAATGTTTTCTAGGCCTGTCCATGTTGTAAGGTGCTTCATGGTTTCATCAAATGTTTTTAGCTATGTATAGTATTCCATTGTGTGTGTGTGTACCAGTTTTTTTTACCATTTTTCTACTGATTGGCTTTTGTGCTGTTCCCAATTTCATGCTATTGTAAACAGTGCTGCAATTAACATGGGAGAGCATACACCTGTTCCTGGTGTAGATCTTACTTCTTTGGGATGTATACCCAGCAGAGGTATTTGCTGGATCATATGAGATTTCTATTGCTAGTTGTTTCAGGTAGTGCCTAATTCCATAATTGTACATGTTTATAAACCCACCAGCAATATAAGAGAATTCCAATTTCTCCACACCCTTGCCAGCATTTGTTATTTTCCGGGTTTTTTTTCTCCAATTGGGCTATAGTTGTCAGTTTAAGGTGATATCTCATCTTCATCTCCTGAATAGCTAGTAATTGTGAATATTTATTCATGGGTTTGTTAACCATTTGAATGTATTTTTTGGTGAACTGTCCATGTCCTTTGCTCACTTTTAAAATTGAATTATTCATTTTTTTCCTTATTGATATATTTGTTTTCTATATGTTTTAGAGATTAGTCCTTTGATCAATTTGTTATTTCTAAAGACCTTTTTGCTCAGTCCGTGGGCTATCATTTTGTTCTTGTGATAGTCTTTTGGTGAATATAAGTGTCTTATTTTTAGTAAATCCCAGTCATCTATTTTGTCTTCTATGTGTGATTCTTTCATTATATTTGATAGTTTGTCCATGTCATGCACTAAGGTCCTTAAATTTGTCCTTATTTTATTATTGATGATATTTATAGCTCTGAGATTTGCACTTAGTTCTTTGGTCTTTCTTGAGTATGTTTTGTACCTGGGGTGAGGTATGGGTCCTGTTTCTTTCCTTTGAAGATGAAGATCCAATTTTGCCTGCCTCATTTGTTGAAGAGGCTGTCTCTTCTCATTCAGTATTTTTGGGGCGTCCTTTGTCAAACATCAGTTGTCTGTGGGTGGATGATTTTATTTCTAGGTTTTCTATTCTGCTTTAGTGATCTATTTATCTATTATTTTACCAGTACCAGGCTGTTTTGACTACTGTGGCTACAAAGTAGATTTTGAGGTCAGTTGGTGTTAGGCTTCTGCTTTCTTCTTCTTCAGAAGTTCTTTGCTTATCATAGTTCTCTTTCCCATATATATGAAATTGGTAATGAGTTTTGACATTTCTTTAAGCAATCAATATGGGATTTGGATAATAATTGCATTTTCATTAAAGGATTGCTTTGGGTAGTATTGACATTTCCACAATATTAAACCTTCCTATCCACGAACATGAAATATTCTTTCATTTTGTGTAGACTTCTTTTGGTTTCTTGTAATAGTGCTCTGTAGTTTTCTTTGCAAAGGTCTTTTATTTATTTGATTAAGTGTATTTCTAAGTATTTCATCTTTTGTGTGAGTATAGGAAAAAAATTTTAATCATTTTATTGGGGGCTCTCGCATCTCTTATCACAATCCATCCATCCATCCATTGTGTCAAGCACATTTGTACTCATGTTGCCATCATCACTCTCAAAATATTTTCTTTCTACTTGAGCTCTTGATATCAGCTCCTCATTTTCCCCCTCCCCCCTCATGAACCTCCCATCCTCATGAACCCTTAATAATTTAAGAAATTTTTTCATGTCTTACACCAACTGCTATCTCCCTTTACCCACTTTTCTGTTGCTCATCCCCCTGGGAAGGGGTTATATGTAGATTATTGTGATTCATTTCCCCTCCCTTCCCCCAACTTCCCCTTCCCCTCCTGGTATCGCTACTCTCATTATTGATCCTGAGGGGTTTATCTGTCCTGGATTCCCTGTGTTGCACGTGCTTATCTGTACCAGTGTACATGCTCTGGTCTAGCTAGATTTGTAAGGTAGAATTGTGGTCATGATAGTGGTGGCAGGAAGGAAGTATTAAAGAACTAGAGGAAAGTTATATATTTTATCGGTGTCATACTGCCCCTTGACTGGCTCATCTCTTCCTTGTGACCCTTCTGTAAGACAATGTCCAATTGTCTACAGATGGGCTTTGGGTCTCAACTCTGCTCTCCCCCTCATTCACATTGATATGATTTTTGTTCTGGGTCTTTGATGCCTGATACTGATCCCATCTACACCGCTTAATCACACAGACTGGTGTGCTTCTTCCATGTGGGCTTTGTTGCTCCTCAGCTAGATGGCCATTTGTTTATCTTCAAGACTTTAAGATCCCAGACACTATACCTTTTGATAGCTGGGCACCATCAGGTTTCTTCACACTTGGTTATGCACCAATATTGTCTTCAACAATCCTGTTGGGAAGGTGAGCATCACAGAATGCCAGGTTATTAGAACAAAGTGTGCTTGCATGGAGGGAGTATTTGCGTAGAGGCCCAATGTCCATCTGCTGCCTTAATACTTAATATATAAGTAAATGTACATAGATCTATTTCCCTATCATTATATAAGTATATTTACATATATACATGCCTGTATTTAGATGTCTATAAATGTCCTTTGCCTACTAGTTCTTTCCTCTATTTTCTTGTCCCACTAACATGTTTGGCCTTCATTTGGGTTTCAGTAATTCCTCTGAGCTACATTGCCCTTGATTAAGCCCTACCAAGCATTCTATGCCCTCCTCACCATTGATTTTAGATCACTTGTTGTTTCCTTATCCCTGGGTTTGTTAACACCCACTTCCTTTCCCCTGCGTTCCCCTCTCCCATGTCCCACCCCACCCCCAACCGTTGATCGAGTTGTTTTCTCCTCCAGATTGTTTATCCCGCCTATCTTATCTAGACATGCAGAGAAAATAATAAGCCCCAAGATAAGACAAAACAAAATAAACAACAAAAGAAAACCAAAAAATGGAACAACAACAAAAAGAAAAGCCTATAAATAGTTCCAGGTCTGTTTAAAATTTTCTTGGCTACCACAGCTATGTTTTTTATTTCCCGTGGAATCTGGACATATTCCCTATGTGTTTTTAAAATTCCAGAGGATTGTGCAAAGGAAACACCTCGATAATGTCTTCCCTCAACACCTCTTTCCCATTGGGGGTCCCAGGGATCCCTAATGTTTAAGCAAAATTTCCCTTAACCATCCATGATGAAAACCTCATCCCTGTCCAAGTTGGAGTTTCGCCAAAGGGCTCAGTGCATGACACAGGAGTAATAAGGGCAACCACCGGACGTTTCCACCCACCAATGGCAGTAGTCCTTTTTCTGATCTTAAAGGAAACAAAGGGCAGGGGCAGATGCACCTGTGGAAGTTTTTCCACATCCCTCCAAAAAGCAAAGGTTGGTGTAGTTAAAGTCAATTTGGACTTTAGGCTGACACCCTGCAGGGGCGTAGTGTCCCTTAACAACAATGTGGTTACATTTCCAAAGGTTTTGCAGACTACAAACTGCCACACAAATGGGTGTTTTGGGGGGTGCTGAGGCTTTACTCGGGCTTGTGGTGGCTTGCAAGAGGGACCCTAGTAAAGTAAACGTGAGTGGGCCACACATCTTGGGTGGCATACCTGGCACCATAACTTGGAGTTGTCTGCTTAACTCAGCTGAGGTGTTGCCATTTGGGGTTCCTGGGTACCTTAACCGCTGTGGGAGTAGTGAGAATTACCGTATAAGGTCCTTTCCACTTTGGCTGGAAGGGCTGTGGTTGTAGTTATTTCAGGAGAACTGAGTCTCTGGGGCTGACAGCAGGCAGGTAAGACCGTGTTGGGTCTGGGCTAGGCAGGCACCAATCTGCATGCTCTAGAAGAAGCTGTCTTAGGAGAGAGAGGTAAATCAGGTAAGTGGCTAGAGGAGGAGGCTGCATTGGTAGGTTGTGGCTGAATAAGAGGCCTGCCATACATCAACTCAAATGGGCTTAAAAAGGATGGGAAGTGTGGAGCTGCATGAACACAGGCCAGAGCTAAAGGGAGCAAATCCACCCAGGACTTGCGGAGCCCTAGTGATAGTTTGGACAAATGATTTTTGATTATGCCATTCATCCTCTCCACTTTCCTTGATAACTGGGGCCAGTAAGGGATATGCAGCTGCCGCTTTATGTCTAATGCGAAAGAGACCTGCTGTGTACTTTTTGATACAAAGCCTGGGCCATTGTCTGATAGAATGGAATTGGGTAATCCAAACCTAGGAATAATTTGGGAAATGAGAATGTTGGTAACGTATCAGCTGTTTCCCATCTGGTAGGGAAGGCCTCAACCCATCCTGAGAAGATGTCAACCATGGTGTGCAGGAATTTGAGATGTCGGCATATGTGTGAAATCAATTTGCCAATCTTGACCTGGTAAATGGCTGCACAATTGGTGTGTTGGTATTTGAGATTTAAACCCCCCTTGGGCATTAACGGCTTTGCAAGTTGCACAAGAGAGCTGATGGTTTTGAATGATTTGTAATAAGGCAGGATGATAGAAGAGTGCCTGTAAAAACTGTAATGGGACCCAGGGTCCTATAGGCATAGAGTGATGTATTTGGTGAATATAAGGTCTTCAACCTGCTGGGAGGGCAGGGCTAATTTGTCATTTAGAACAATCCATCCCTCTGGCTTAGCCCTCCCACCCGTTTCCATCAGTGTGGCTCGCTCTTGAAGGGTGTAGGAGGGTAGGACTTCAGGTATGGTAAAAAGCATCGTGGGGGCCGATAATGCGGGCTCAGCTGTGAGGCCTGTAGCTGTGGCATTGGCCTTGGTGTTGCCCTGTGTGACGAGGCCATTGTCCGTTTGAAGGCCTTTGCAGGGAATAATGGTCACCTGAGCTGGCCGCTGGAGCACCTTGAAAAGATGGGAAACCAATTTGCCATTGATTATCCGGGATCCTTTGGTTGAGAGGAACCCTCTTTCTTTCCAGATCGCAGTGTGAGAATGAGCTATCAGGGAAGAGTATTTAGAGTCAGTCTATATATATTGGCTGTTTTTCCCTTTGCTAGATGGAGGCTCAGAGTGAGAGCAATAAGCTCAGCCTTCTGGGAAGTAGAAGACCGTCAATTGAGACCACAGTGTAGACCACCTGTCACTGTCCTCAGGCATCAAGAGAGGCACTTTCATCCACAAAGAGGGTTACATTGGGGTTAGGGCAGGCCTAGTTAGAAAGACCAGGGTGGAGTTGGCGAGTTCCTCAATTATCTGGGGACACAAGTGATCATCAGGGCTGACATGCACCTGTGGCAGGAGAGTTGCAGGGTTCAGAGAGGGGGATTGGCACAGGCTCAAATCCAGATTTTCAATGAAAAGGAGATGGATTTCCTGCATCCAGCCCAGAGGGAGCAGGGAGAGCGCGCAGTGCAACAAAAGATCCTGGCATCTATGTGAAGAGAGTGTTTGGAGGGGCTGTCCTAGGTTAACTTGTGGGCCTTGTTGGTTAATGAGGCTGCAGCCACCAGAGCCCAGGGGCATGGTTACCACCCTCGAACTGTCATGCCCAGCTTCTTGGACAGGTATGCAACTGGAGAATAGAACGGCCCCAGTAACTGGACCAGGACTCCAACCGCCGTGCCGTTTCTCATTGGTAAACAAAAAGTAAGAGTTTTTTTTTTCAGGGTTGGGTAAGTCCATAGGTGGAGACTGCAAAAGGGCTTTCTGAAGCTTATAAAAGGGCAACCTGACCACTTGAGGGGAGTCTAGAGGTCCGGTAGGCGTGGCCTTTGCAGCCTCGTATAGAGGTTTGGCCAGAAGGGAAAAGTTAGGGATTCACTATCTAAAACATCCCATGAAACTCAGAAAGGAAAGTATTTGGTCCGCAGTTTCCGGGACTTGGAGTTCTTCTATTTTGTGTTGCCAATCAGCTGTCAGTCCCCGAGTAGTGGGCGTGAGGCTCAGCCCTAGGTAAGTGGCACAGGTGCAGGAAAGCTGGGCTTTGGATCCTGAAACCGAATAGCTCTTGGAGGCCAGGAAGTTTAAGAGTCGTGTCATATGCTCCTCTGAGCAGGCCAAGGAGGCTTAAAGTGGTCGAGAGGCATCAGAGACCAAATTAGTCTAATTTAAGCAAACAGGTTTTCTTAGGGAGAAAAACCCAGCCTGGGCGAAGTCCCACAGTCCACAGTGTCCGGACCAAGGGAGTTGCACCTCAGGCTACAGGGGTGGTGTTTATATTGCCGGGGAACATGTGACTGGGCTGCCTTGAGTCCATATAAGGTAAAGTAGTCAGGGATTGGGAAATACAGGTATGTCCAGGTTTCTGGAATGTAAGGTGTCTTCCTGGTTCCCGGTGTATTCGTGCCGGGTACAGGGCAAGCTGTGAGCCAAACGGGCCGTGCAAAAAAAAAAAGAACTTGCAAAGTTTCTGACAGGTTACATTAGCCAGCTCTGGTCAGCTCCGCATGTGGGTGGGGGAGATTCAAGGTCACTTGCTGCTAGTTGCTTCATCCAACTCTGGTCAGCTCCGCACACAGGTGAGGGGAGGTTCAGAAGTCACTTGCTGCTAGGAGCCGGCCTTATATTGATCCGGCCAGACATGAGGGGCTACACAACAACAGATCATCCACATATTGCTGTAGGGTGGATGGCGAGAGCGGACACCCCGCAAGTCAGAGGCCAGAGCCTGGACAAAGACATGGGGGAAGTCCCAGTAGCCCTGAGGCAACATGACCCATGAACATTGAGAGGCGGTGTGCATGTCGGGATTCCCCCCAGGTAAAGGCAAACAAATGCTGGCATGCAAAGTCCAGAGGAATGGTGAAAAAGGCATCCTTTAAGTCAAGAACAGATAAATGGGTTGTGTTGGAGGGAATGTAGGACAGTAAGGTATAAGGATTAAGGACCACCAGATGGATGGGAACAACGGCATTATTAATGAGGTGGAGGTCCTGGACCAGGCGATAGGTGCTATTGGGTTGCTTTACCGGTAAAATCAGAATATTACAAGAGGATGGATGGGAGTAAGGAGATTGCTGGCAAGAAGGCGCTGAATGATGAGCTTTAAACCTCTGCAGGGTGTGAGTAATATGGGAAACGGGTCAAGATGGAAAAATGGTGGGTCTTCAAGGCGTATCAGGACAGCATGACTCTGAGGTGTCCCACACCACCAGATGGATAGAGTTTGCCAGCAAGGCTTCAGAAAGTGTTAACAGGGGCTCGGCAGGAGAGAGTGCCAATAAAAGTGGAATAGAAGGGGAAGGAGAGGAGCATATGGTTCTACTGGAGGCTAATCCTAAATTTGGAGAGCAAGTCCCTCCCCAACAGCAGTGATGGACACGAAGGCATAACCAAGAAGGAATGAAAGAGAGGAAACACTTCTATATCTAAGAACAAGGCTGGGGCTACCCAAAGGCTTTGAGGGCTTACCATCTATTCCAATAACCGAAACCTGGGAAGGGGAGGTTGGGCCCGAGAAGGAGGGGGTGACTGAGAAGGCAGATCCCATGTCCACCAAGAAGGAGATTGGCTTAGCAGCTACCTTGATCTTTACCCTGGGCTCAGCGAGGGTCACCGGGGTCACCGAGTCAGGGACTTCTCAATCATTGTGAGCCGCCAGGCCCAGCAGTGCCAATTGTGGGTCGGGGTTTGAAAGGACTGACCCTCCATGACCAGGAGCCAAGGGGCAGTCGCTTCTCCAGTGGCCCTGTTGACCACACACCAGGTAAGGTTTGCTGGGTGGTCAGGGTTGCAGGCAGTGATTGGCCCAGTGGACCTCCTGGCTGCATTTGAAGCAGGATCCCAGTGGCGGGCATTTAAGTTGTTACTTCCTGGAGTCAGAAGATTCCACCCACCTCACCTGCCAACCTCAGGGTGGCGACCAAGGCTTGGGCTTGCTTAATTAGCCTTCTGGCAAGCCCGGGATTCACACGCAGCCTCTGCCTGCTCCTCTCAGGCATTAAAAACTTTAAATGCCATGTTCATCAGGTCTCGGATAGGGGTCTGAGGGCCATCCTCAGCCATTTGAAATTTCTTTTTAATGTCAGGGGCTGACTGTGTTAGGAAGCGTGTGGCCAACAGAGTTGCCCCTGCCAGGGAGGTAGGATCCAACCTAGTGTACTGAGACAAGGTTTCAGTCTACCGGATAAGAAAAGCAGCTGGATTCTCACCCTGGTATTGTGTGATTTCCCTTAACTTATCGAAGTTTACTGCCTTATGGGAGATAGCCTGAAGACCTGCCAATAAGCATTGTATCATGTGGTCTCTGTGAGCCCTGCCTTCCCATTCCACGGCGATGTCTACTTGGTAGGTCCAACCCCGTTCCTCCCTCGGGACAGCCTGATGGCCCACCAGCATCGTAGCATCAGTCAAATGGACCTGCTCTGTGTGTTGCTGAGCGGATGTTAGGACACGTTCCCGGACATCTGGGGTAAAGGTGGAGGTCATGCCAAGTGAGGTCCTAAGCCTGACTAAGGTAGAGAAACTCCTTAATAAAGGTGGTAGGGACCTGTGAGAAAACACCCAGTCACTTTTCTATCTGGGAGAGGTCTGTCAAGGAGAATGGTGCATGGACCCTGACCAACCCTTCTGCCCCCCGCAACCTCACAGAGGAGACAGACAAGGTTATGGTGGGAACAGGTGTGCCTAGTGACGGAGGACAACAAAGGCAATTGTGGGGATTGGGAGGCTGCAGGTGCTGCCTCAGAGGAGGCTGAGTAGGGAGGGGGTCAAGAGGGGAAGAGAGAGAGCCAGCAGGGAGTCTGATAGGACCCAGGTGCAGGGGGGGACAGGTGTTGAAGATGCAGTCACCTTTGCCTTTGGGAGTGCGAGTGCCAGGGATTGAGCCAGAAGTACTTGTGTGGGTTGGCAAGAGGTGCAAAGAGAGGGGGAAAAGGGGAAAAAAGGAAGCCTGAATGTACGGGACCTCCGACCACTTTTCAGTTTGCCAACAAAAGTTGTCAAGATCCTGAAGGATATTGAAATTGAAAGTGCCATTTTCTGGCCAGGGTGACTCATTGTCCAATTGATATTGAGGCCAAATCTGGTTACAGAAAAAGACCAGACGCTTCAGATGGAGGTCAGGGGCCAGACCCATCTTGGACAGTTGGCCACCAAACATCCCAAGGGACTGTCCCTGGGAGACTTGGATAGTGGACTTCCCATGGTGTCTCGAACTGTGGGAGTACAGGTAGGGGAGCAGGGTGTCCCCGGGTCCCCTATCCACACACAGCAGTCAGGTATGGCCTGGTAGCTCTGAGGGTGCCCCGATCAGAGCTACCCAGGAGAGAGTCCTGAACTATCCAAAGCAGGAAGGTTCGCACAGGCCTGCGACTTGGTCAGCAGACAGGGACCTCAAGACAGAGAGACACACAAAAGAAGCTGTGGAAGGAAGCCTACTGTGTAGCTGAGAAAATCGAGAGTTGGGGAGAGGCTTCTGTCCAGAATAAAAAAAGAGGCAAGTAGCAGAAGTTAGAGAAAGCACTGCAGAGCTGCAAACACAAAGCACACAAACACGTGGAAAAGGCCCAAGAGTCTACTTTGCAATTAAGTCCAATCTGAAGGCGCAGTGACTGCTAGACCCAGGGCCAACAATCCTGTTACTGGCAGAAAGCCTAGGAAGTAAATACAGAGACAAAGGGCTGGGGGCCACCTGGGATGGGGACCACACTAACAGGCACGAAAAACTGTCCTTGAAACGGAATAAATATATCACAATGTTTTTCTTTAGAATCCTACTCTGTTTGGAGTCTCATAGCTTCTTAGTTATTTTCTTCTCCTTTATTCTGTTAGAAAAGTTTTCTTCCATGATTTCTTGTACTATTTCCATGTAGTTTTTAAAAAATTTTTTCTTCTTGTTCTGAGACCCTCGGGAGACACTCCTCTTGAGAGTGTCCCACATAGTTCTCAGGCATTCTTCAGATTCCTTGGTTCTGAGGGGTTTTGGGGGGTGACCATTTCTCTCACATATTATAGTCAGAAGAATTGTCCTCAAGTCCCTTAATCCAGTTTTCCTTTTCTTCCATTCTATTAATCAGATCTTTTATCATGCCTATTTCTATTATCTTATTGCTTATCTTCTGGTATTCCATTTGATTCAGGGTTTTCAATTTTTAAATTATTCCCATTGTTTTTATAAACATTGCCTCCATCCAGTGAAGGCATCTAAATACCATACTTCTGAATTCTATTTCTGGTAATTCAAGGGCCTCTTTTTCAGAGTAATACATTGGATGGGTGATTTGGAGTTGTTTATGCAGGTTTTTCTGGTGCCATGGCATTATGGTGCAGCTATTAGTGGTGAGTGGGCTGGGCCTATTGAAAGGTGTGTCAAGAGGCTTAATAAGAATCAAGGGTTACGCTCCCACTACCATGACTCGAATTCGAGCTTGCAAGTCTGGCTAGACCAGAGGATGTACACTGGTACAAATAGGAACTGAAAATCCAGGGAATCCAGGGTAGATGAGCCCTGCAGGACCAGTGGTGTGAGTGGTGAAACAGGGAGGGTAAAGGGAGAGTGGGTAGGAAAGAGGGAACCGATTACAAGGAACTATATGTGACCTCCTCCCTGGGGGACGGACAACTGAAAAGTGGGTGAAGGGAGACGTCGGACAGGGCAAGATATGACAAAATACCAATTTATAAACTATCAAGGGCTCATGAGGGAGGGGGGAGTGGGGAGGGAGGGGAAAAATGAGGACCTAATGTCGGGGGTTTAAGTGGAGAGAAAATGTTTTGAGAATGATGTACAAATGCGCTTTACACAATTGATGTGTGTATGGATTGCGAAAACAGTTGTATGAGCCCCTAATAAAATATTTTTTAAAAAGAATCAAGGGTTAATAGGCTATACATCCTTGCTTGATGTGTGTGTTTAGAAGAAGAAGTAATATTAAAGAGAAATTAAAAAGAAGAAGGAAAGAGAAAAGGAGAAAAAGAAAGAAAAATGCACCTTGGGTAGAGATTCAAAGTTCTGTGACTGCAAGCAGTGGTCATGAATATGTCTGCACTGGTGTGGGCTAAAGAAGAGGCGTGTGAGCTTGGCTTAAGTCGGAGTGCACAGCTGTGTGGTGGCATCCACAGGCACCTGCAAGTCTGCAGCTAGGTCATGCATTACATGGGGGGTGTGAGTGAGGAGGAAAAATTAAAAGGGAGAAAGAGATGCTTGGGAGAGGATGTTTGGGTTGGGAAGTGGGGGGGGGGGATATACACATCAAATAGCAGGTATGCTCTGCTATCCAAACAGGGTCACCAGAGGGCATAGAGGTAAAAGGTACAGCAGAGGGGAAGAATGGACCAGGGATAGATGTGCTCTGCAATGGTGTCAGTGCATCTCCAAGGTGTGTGTGTGCATGAGTAGAAGAATGGGCCTAAGTGCTTCAGGAGGCTGATCCATGGTGAAGGGAGGCATGTACTGGTCTCAGCTCCCTGTGGGGAAGACCTCAAAAGCTGCCAGTAGCATCCTGCAGGAGTTGCTGAGCTCCACAAGCAGAGCTGCTCTGCCTTCTCCCTTTAGTCAAATAGACATACTTTGGTGACAGTAGAGGTGGAACCAACCTATCAATCCAGTCGCATCATGATGACACTTCCTTGGAGGTGTAAACTTTGCCCCTTTGCCTTCTGCTGGGTCTCGATCATGCATTTAGTTCGTTGATCTCCTGTTGTGTTGCCTGCCGATCCCAAGAGATATCAGCAGACTGCCAACCTTGGATTTCTTCAGCCAGCCTTGAGTTCATTTACCTCTGCATCCATCAGCCTGTGGCCCTCCTGCTGCTTCATCATGCTTCCTGTTAGTCAGCTTCTGTAGCTACACAAGTCAGAGAAGCCTTCAGCTTATATATGACCTATGGACTTGAATCCGACTGCACTTACCAACTTCTACAACTATGTAATCCATTTCTTGATATACATATCTGTGTGTATATATATACGAGCATCGCTGATTTTGCTTCTTTAGAGAAGGCACCCTGTTACACCCAAAGACTGTAAGTTGGCAAAACTTTAGTCTACTTACTTTTAAATTGTTTTTCTGGTTTCAAAAGAGTGAAGGATTTCCTTCTCAGTGGGATTTTTGAGGGTTATTGTTAAAGAAGTGATCCTATGCTTGTTACCTGGTGGTCATGTTATCTGGGATACCCCCAATCTCCTGGATGCTGAATTTTGACAAAGGCGTTCACTAACTCTATTCAGGTATAGTAAACTTTTTCTGTAAAAAGTCAGATACTAAATATTTTAGGCTTTTTCACCAAATATCTCTATTTCAACTATTCAATTTTGCTAGTATAATAATAATAATAATAAACCATAGACAATGCATAAAAGAATGTGTGTTGTTCCTGTGACAGCTTATTTACTAGAACAGTTGTAAGGCACTTTTGACCCACTGGTAATGGTTTGCCGACCACTGATCTATTGATGTAATTGGGTCGATTTTCTTTATTCTGTTGAGATGGTGAATTACATGTGATTGAATTTTGAGGGTTGAACTACCCCTGTATCTCCAGGATATACTGACTCAAGCATTTTCATATTTATCTTCATACTGATCTAGGAGGGTTTTTTTTTTTTACTTGTTTTCTGGATTGCTATGAAGGTCTTGTAGAATGAATGGGGAAGTGTTTCTTTCATACTCAATTTTTCTAGATAATTTTGTGTTTATTATTCCAACCTCAAACGTTAGATAGAATTTACCAATAAGGACAATAATGATTTTCTTTATAAATAGTTCTGTACTACAAGTTTATTTTACAGTGAGCGCTATTTGGAGTGTCCATGTATTAGTAGTAAGTTTTGATAATTTATACATTTACAGTAATTGTTCATTTAATTTAAGTTGAAGCAAAATTATTTATAATCATCTCTTCTTATCCTCATCAGTATCTTGAAAACTGTATTAATATCACCATTATCATTCTTGATATTAGTAATTCGTATTTTTCTTTTTTCTATTTCTTATTGGTCTGATTTGAGATTTATCAATTTTATTAAAGAACCAGCTTTCTATTTCATGTGTCTTTCTCTACTGATTTTCTGGTTTTTATTACACTTATTTCACTTTTAACTTTAGCATTTTCTATTCTCATTTCAAATTCTATTCTTTGCTCTTTTTTGTAAGTCTTTAATGTTAAAATTCAGGTCATAAATTTGAGATTACTATCTTTTCTAGTATGATTTTAGTGCCATTAATCTCTTCTAAGGACTGCTATAATCAGATTCCACAAATTCTATGATGTTTTGATTCTCATTTGGTTAAAAATATATATAATTTTTCTTTTAACTTCTTTTACTTATGTGTTCTTTAAAAGGCCATTATGTCATTTTCAAGTATTTGGAGATTTTTCGCATCCTTTAAACCAGTCAATTATAATCTAATTGTATGTTGATCAGAGATCTTACATTATATGACTTGAATCTTTTATAATGCATTTTTAGATTTTTAGTGTCCAGATTATAGTGTATTTCAGAAAATACTCTATCTACATTTAAAAAGGAAGTGTTTTATTCTGTTAATGTGTGGAACATTTTATAGATGTTAGATCAAGTATTTGATAGCCATTCAAGTCTTCTCTGTCCTTCTTGAATTTCTATCTAATTGTTCAACTGAAGTGTCATAAAGTAGTGCTAAATTCCCCAAATATAATTTATATTTGTCTCAATTTTCTTAGTTCTATCAGTCTTATTTCAAGTACTATGAAGCATTCTCATTAGATACATAAACATTTTAAACTATTACACACTTTTAATAAATTGATTTCTTTAATTATAAGAAATGACCTTCTTCCTATGGATGACAGCAAAAGCCCAAAGGTCCTTAGCAGAGTCCTCACACAGATTAAGCCTCTCTCAAACTTCTTCAGGCCATGGGCCAGAAACACGAATAGCTTGCCCTCAGAAAGAGTGCATTAGAAAGTAGATTACTGTAGCTATAGTTAGGATAAAATTTAACATATTATCATTTGCTTTCCCTTCTGCCCTATTTTTAATTTGTTCTAGTTTCTATTATCTTCTGCTTTCTCTTAGATTGAGGGTTTTCTGTGTTTTATTTTGTTGTTGTTGTTGGGATGTTTAAATATGATATTATTTATATGAAATCCAGGGAATGTAATCCATAAAGACAATGTGGCAGTTAGAGTTTACGTCAACTTGAATTTATATAAAAGTGTCGGGGTGGAATCAAACCTGTGAATCAAGTTTTGACCTGATGATACTTCCTTTGGTATCACAAGGGAGACACTAGGAACTTCTCCCTCTCTCTCTGTTTGCGCCATTGCCTTCTTGCTTGCTGGGACTCTGTGCCTGCATCCAGGGGTGGTCCCATGGGGGCCGCCCAATTCTGAGAACTGTCAACACCCTACCATGTTTCCATTGACCTTGGATCCACTCCACTGCACTAGCTGTGATTTCCCTGCTTCTTGCTTCCCTTTTCAGCATTATTGGCCTTCAGCTCTGTCAGCCTGAAGAGAGCTCCAGCTACCATCGGACCAACAGACTTGAGTTGGATTGGGCTAGCGTGCCTTCTTGATGTAAAGTTTTTTCTTGATATAAATGAGTGTTGCTGGTTTGTTTCTCTAGACAACATAGCCTAACACAGACAATAACTAGATTAATAGTTATGGCAGAGGAATGTTAGGAGGTAAAGGGGAGCTAATAATAATGAGTACAAGAATGGAGAAAATGTTGTAAAATTGACTGTGGTGATGATAGCACAATTCTTTTTAATATATTTAAACCACTAAATTGCATGTTATGTGAATTCTATGCCAATATAACGGTTTCTTTAAGAAATGGCCTTCTTTATCCCTATTAATATTCTGTGCTCCTCAATACACGTTGTCTGAAATTCTAAAATTTAAAAAGCCACACATTCATTTGATTATGAAGGATTGTATATACTTTTTCTATTCTTTTGCTTTAATCTGTTTCTTAAATCTATTATTAATATAAACTATTTCTTTTTTTAACATGTGCCTACTGTATTTTTATTTTTTTAAATCATTTTATTGGGGGCTCTTACACCTCTTATAACATTCCATATATTAATAAAGTGCATTCCTTGTAAGCAGTATATAGTAGGCCTTTCCTTTTTAAACATAATATGATAACTTCTACTTCTTGAACATAAAGAATAGTTTAATATATATTTAATAATCTTATCTGTTTTATATCCTTATCACTACTGGTTTTAAATAATCTAGGTTGGTTTTAATTAATATCTTTCTTTACCATGGGTTGTATTTTTATAGCTTCTTTGAATAATTTTGTTTGGATGCCAGAAATTGTGAAAGTTTTCCTTTGGGGGCTAAGAAGCCCTAGTGGCACATTTGGGTAGGTGTTAAATTGGTAACTGCATGATAGACTGTTTGAACCTAATAGCCACACCATGGGAGAAAGATGAGGCTATGTCCCCTGTAATGCTTTTCAGTCTCACTATGAGTTAGAATTAATGGTATGACAGTGGGTTTGGTTTGGTGTTCTGATGATTCTTGTATACTTTTTCTTTAAATAGTATTTAACTTTGTCCTTGGACTTAGTCATTTAGACAAGTTTATCTTTTTTATGTTTACTTTTACATGTTTTTTTTTTTTGGTGGATCCAGAAGAACATTTATTTTCAGGCTAATGTATTGAGACAATATAGCTCTAAGTTTTATCCCATTTGTATTACAATAGTTTTCTCCTTTGACTGGTTGGACCAAGTTGCACAGAACCTTTTTAGGTGTCACAAAATCCTAGGTCATACTATGCGAACTCTCCATTAGCAGCAGTAATCAGTGTAAAAGCAATTAATGGTAGAAAGGATTGGACAGGAAGAAAGTAAAACTACCCTTTTGAGAGGAAAAGTCTCATAAAATATGTGTCCTGATTGAGAGTAGATCAAGCTACCAGAAGGATTGGGTCAATAGAAGATAATCCAGTCCTTACCATCAGCAACAAGGTGACATTGAGAAGAAGGGGGTTCGGAGCAGAGACCCAAAGCCCATCTGTAGACAATGAGACATCCCCTCACAGA
>NW_022111368.1:10561087-10596987 GCF_000313985.2 Echinops telfairi
GTTAGACTGGAACATGTGCACAGGTACATGTAAAAGATAAGAGCTCATGACACATGGAATCCAGGAACAGGAATTGGAATAGCGATACCAGAAAGTAAGGGGAAGGTGGAGAGTGGAGGGGAGGAAAGGAGAACTGATCTCAGAGGCCAACACATAACCACCACCACCCCTGCAGAGGTACAAACAACATAAATCATGGGAGGAAGGATACAGAAGTTGGTGTAATATATGGAAATAATAATTTATCATTAGCAAGGGGTCCCTGTGGGGGGGCGGCGGGAGAACTGATACCAAAGGCTCAATAGAAAGTAAATGTCTAGAAGTGAATGATGGCAACATATGTACAGATATGCTTAATACATTTGATGTATAGACTGTTATAGGAGTTGTAAGAGCCCCCCCAAAATTATTATATATATATATAATAATTCCTATATATATAGGAATATATATATATATAATAATTCCTATATATATAGGAATATATATATTCCTATGAGAGTGTGTCCTAAAAGAATAAAGAGAAAACACACAGTACAAAGCCAAAATTCCTTGGTTCTGGGCTTAGTTAAGACAATATTACTAAGCCCAAGATGAGATCATTTGACAATTTAGAATAAAACTTGTCTTGGAGAGATGGAAGGATTCACTGTGTATTCGGAAAGGGTTTCTGGTACTTAATGGTTTTATGAAATTGAAAGCAAAAGGCACTTGAAGTCAGACATTGATGATTTATAAAAGTTTTATGATTGTATCTATTTCCCCCCACAGAAATACAGATGATGAAAGATGATGAAAACCAAAACCTATCTGTTCTAGAGAAAATACTTGAAAGGCTTGGAAACTTAACAGGTAAACTGGATTTTATGACCATGTTGGTAATAGATCATTGTAGAGAAAGGCTCCTTTTTTTGTTTTCTCTCTTCAACTTTTTTTTAAAATTCATTTTATTGAGGGCTCTTGCAGCTCTTATCACATTCCATACATAAATCCATTGTGTCAAGCACATTTGTACATATATTGCCATCATCATTTTTAAAACATTTTATTTCTACTTGAGCCCTTGGTATCAACTAATTTCCCCCTCCCCCACTCTCCCTCTTCCATGAACCCTTGATAATTTATGTTATTATTTATTTTCATGTCTTAAACTGACCGCTGTCTTCCTTCACTCACATTTCTGTTGTCTTTTCCCCCAGGAGGGGATTATACATAGATCATTGTGGTCAGTTCCCCCTTTCTTCTACCACCTTCCCCTTCCCCTCCTCTTATTGCTACTCTCATTATTATTCCTGAAGGATTTATCTGTTCTGGATTCCCTGGATTTTGAGCTCTTATCTGTACCAGTGTACATGCTCTGATCCTGCCGGATTTATAAGGTAGAATTAGGATCATGATGGGGGGGTGGGCGAGGAAGCATTAAAGAACTAGAGGAAAGTTGTTTGTTTCATTGGTGCTATACTGCACCCTGACTGACTCGTTTCTTCCTGTGACTGTTTTGTAAAGGGATGTCCAATTGTCTACAGATGGGCTTTGGGTGTCTGCTCTGCCCACCCTCTCATTCACATTGATATGATTTTTTTGTCCTGGGTCTTTGATGCCTGATACTGATCCCATCGACACCTCATAATCACACAGACTGGTATACTTCTTCCATGTGGGCTCTGTTGCTTCTCAGCCAGATGGCCACACCCTAGACACTATATCTTTTTATAGCTGGGCACCATCAGCTTTCTTCACCACATTTGCTTATGCACCCTATTTGTCTTCCGCAATCGTGTCGGGAAGGTGAGCATCACGGAATGCCGGGTTATTAGAACAAAGTGTTCTTACATTGAGGGAGTACTTGAATATAGGCCCAATGTCTGTCTGCTACCTTAATACTTAACATAAATATATGTACATAGATCTATTTCCCTGTCATCATGTATAGGTGTATTTACATATGTACATGCCTGTATTTAGATGTTTATAAATATCCTTTTCCTCCTAGTTCTTTCCTCTGTTTCTTTTTACTTTCCTCTTGCCCCACTATCATGTTTGGCCTTCATTCAGGTTTCAGTAATTCCTGTCCACTACATTGCCCTTGATCAAGTACCACCAGGCATTCTATGCCCAAATCGTCATCAATTTTATATCACTTGTTGTTCCCTTGTCCCTGGGTTTGTTAACACCCACTTCCTTTCCCCTGCCACCCCTCTCCCATGCCCCCCAACCCCGGCACTGTTGGTCCCATTGTTTTATCCTCCATATTGTTTATCCTGCCTATCTTATCTAGATAGACCTGCAGAGATAATAATATGCACATAAAAAAACAAGAGAGAGCAAAACAAAGCAACAAAAGAAAAGAAAACAACAAAAAGAAAAGAAAAGCCTATAAATAGTTCAAGGTCTGTTTGTTAACCTTGAGGAGTGTATTCTGGTCCAGTTTGATGGAGTGCCACGCCCTGGACCCAAAGTCGGTTTTTGGTATTACCTGGGGACTTCGTTGCTCTGTTCCCCTTGCTGTTCTGTTGAACACCCTTGTGTTTCACCTCAGTGTGGTGGGGTCAGAGGGGTGCAATTCTTGCACTGTGCCTCCAGTGTTGTCCCCCGTAGCTCTTTGGGTCAGTGAGGGACATTATGTCTCATAGTGGGGCTGGCCCTATCGTCCTCTCTGTGCTTTGGTTGCTCTGAGCAGGAATATCATCCTCAGGACTTGGTGGGCCAGGTTGTGCTCCACTCTCTCTTCCTCCCCCTTCATTTGCTTCTCTGTGCTCTGATCAGACATGTCCCTCCCCCTGAGCTGTACCTTCAGTGCTGTCCTCTGGATTGAATTCTTGTGCAGGGAGGGGGGCTGTCCATGTAGTTGGGATTGGGGCCGGCCCCTCAGACCTCTCTATTGGTTCCCTGCTTCATGCTGGTATGTTGCATTCATGTCTTGGAGCACTGGGCTGAAGTCTGGTCCCTCTTTCCCTGTGGAGATATAAACATTACCCTCCCCTTGGGTGGGTAGGTGCCCTGTTCCTCGCTACCCATATCTTTTTTCCTCTGCCCCCCCCCCTTTTAAGTTGGCTACCATATGTATCCCTGGATTTGGTGTGGCCCCTGCCATACCACCTGGACCTCACCCCCAGAATGTATGTATACAGTAGCTTTTTCCCTATGCCCCTTTTGCATTTTTAAGTGTACCTTGTACACTTAAACGGACTCATGTTGTACTTGTCCTTTTGTGCTTGGCTTCCTTCACTTAGTATAATTTCCTCCAGTTCTCCCCATGCGGTGTTGTGTTTCATATGTTCATCACTTCGTTTTAGGGATGCATAGTACTCCGTGATATTTATGTACCACAGTTTTTTAATCCATTTGTTGATGGAAATTTGGGTTGTTTCCAACTCCTTGCAATTATGAACTGTGCCACTATGAACACTGGAACACAGATGTCTGGCCTTGGTTTGTTTCTTGCCTCTTCTGGTTATATGCCGAGTAGGGGGATTGCTGGGTCGTATGGCAGCTCAATTTCCATATGTTTCATATATTGCTAAATCGATTTCCATTGTGGCTGTACATACCTACAGGTCCACCAGCAGTGGGTGAGAGTTCCTGTCTCCCCACATCCCTTCCAACACTTGTTGCTTTCTGATTTTTTGAATCGGGCTATGTTTGAGGGTGTTAGGTGGTATCTCATTGTTGTTTTCATTTACATTTCTCTTATGGCTAATGATCTGGAACACTTTCTCAGATGTTTACTGGTCATTCAGATTTCTGCCCTTTTGAAACTTCTATTCAGGTCCATTTCCCACCTCCTCGGTAGGAAATTACTTATTTTCTTTTGTAAGTTAGCAGAGTATTGTAGATTTTAGTAATAAGGCCTTTGATGTGTCATTGCTAAAGATGTTTTCCCAGTCCATGCCCTCTCTCATTACTCTCTTGGTAAAATCTTTCGATGTACCCAGGTGTTTTATCTTTATTATATCCCACTTGTCAATTTGTGACTCATCTGTATTTGTATCCTTCCATATTTCTAATAGCCTATGTATTCCTTGCACCAAAGTTCTCAGGTTGGTCCCAATCCCCTCGTTGATGGCCTAATAGTTTGGGATTTTACCTTGAGGTCTGTGATCCATCTTGAGTTTATTCTTGTGCATGGAGTGAGCTAAGGGTCTTTCTTCATTTTTCTGCAGGTAGATATCCATTTTTTTCCAGCACCACTTGAATAGGGCATCCACTGTACATTTGATATTTGGGGGGCCCTTATCAAAGATCAGTTCTCTGTATGCTGATGATTTTATTTCTAGATTTTCAGTTCTTTTCCATTGTCTAAGTATCTGTCATTATGCCAATACCATGTGGTTTTGATCTCTGTGGCTGTATAATATGTGCTAACGTCAAATAAAGCAAGCCCTCCCACTCTGTCCTTCTTGAGGAGTTCTCTGCTAATTCTGGGCTTCTTCCCTCTCCATATGATGTTGGTAATCAGGTTTTTTTCTATTTCTTTGAAGAAAGATGATGGGAATTGTATCGGGATTGCATTAAACCTATATAGCGCCGTGGGCAGAATTGACATCTTTACTATATTGACTCTTCCAATTCATGAGCATGGGATATTCTTCCATTTGTTGAGGTCACTCTTTGTTTCTTGTAATAGTGTTCAGTAATTTTCCTCATACAAATCTTTTATTCTTTTAGTCAGGTATATCCCTAGATATTTCCATTGTACTTGGCTATTGTGAAGAGTACCTCTTTTTTTATCTCCTCTTCTGTGGTCTTGTCCAATGTCTATAGTTCTGATAGTCTTCTGTTTGTTGATCTTGTATCCTTCCATATTCCTCTATTGCTTCCAGTACTCTCCTTGTGGAGCTTTTGGGATTTTCCATATATAAAATCATATCATCTGCAAATAACGATAATTTCACATCTTCCTTCCCCAGATGAATACATTTCATGTCTTTTCTTGTCTTATGATGTTAGCTAAAATCTCCAGTATGATGTTAAATAAGAGTGGGGACAAGGGGCATTCTTGTCTGGTCCCCTTTTTCAGTGGGATTATGTTTGTGTTTCTCCATTGACTACCACGTTTGTTGTTGGTTTTTCATAAATAGCTTGTATTATAATGAGGAATTATCCTTCCATTCCTATCTTCTCGAGTGTCTTAAACAGGAAGTGATGTTGGATGTTGTTGAATGCTTATTCTGCATCTATCGATATTATCATGTGGTTCTTATAGTTTTTCATGTCAATATGGAGAATGATACTAATGGTCTTTAATGTGTTGACACATCCCTGCATCCCTGGTGTGAATCCCACTTGGTCACGGTGAATTCTTTTTTTTTAAATATACTTTTGTATTCTATTGGCCAGTATTTTCTTAAGGATTTTTGCATCGATGTTCATTAGGGATATTGGTCTGTAGTTCTCAATTCTTGTGGGATCCTTGCCCAGGTTTGGTATCAGAATTATACTAGCTTCATAGAAGAAGGTCAGGAGTTTGCCATCTTTTTCTAAGTTCTGGAAGAGTGTATGTAAGATTGGTGTCAGTTCTTCCCTGAATGTTTGATAGAATTTTCCTGTGAAGCCATCTGGTTCAGGGGATTTCATTGTTTGTTGGTAATCACTTGAAAACCTTGTCTATTTCTTCTATTGCTATGGGTCTGTTGAGATTCTTGACATCCATTGGGTATAGTCTAGGGAGGGATTGTTTTTCCAAGAATTTGTCCATGTCTTCCAAGTTGTTGAATTCATTGGAGTACAATCCTTTGTAGTAGTGAGTAATTATCCTTTTGATTTCATTAGGGTCTGTTGTGATGTCCCCTCTTTCATCCCTTATTCTTGCTATTGAAAAAAAAATGTCCTTCCCTTCTTTGGTTAGGTTTGCCAGTGGTCTGTTGATTCTGTTTATCTTTTCAAAGAACCAACTTTTAGCAACATTAATTTTTTCCATAGTTTTCTTATTTTCCCTCTCCTGAATCTCAGCCCTGGTGTTTTCTTTCTTTCTTTTTTTTTTCTTTTGCTATTATTAGGCTTGTCCTGTTGACTCTGCACCAGTTGCTGTAATTTTATGCCAGCATATCAATCATAAGTCTCTCTTCCTTTTTCATGTGTGCTTATATTGCTATGAAACTTCCTCAGATAAGTGCCTCTGCTGTGTCCCAAAAGTTGTGGTATGTCGTGTTCTCATTATCATTGGCTTTTAATAATTTGATCACTGATTTGGGCCAGTACACACTACTTTTGCAGTAGAGTTATTCATCCTTCAATTGTTTGCCCTTGTTTTCTTTATCTTCCTTTTGATTTCCAGCCTTATGGCACAGTGACAGAGAGAGATGTCTGTATGATATCAATGTGCTTAAATTTATGCAGGTTCAACTTATGCCCCAGCATGTAGTCTATCTTCGAATAGGTGCCATGTCAGCTTGAAAATAATGTGAATTTTTTTGTATTTCAGTGAAGAGCTCTGTAAATATCTATCAGGTCAATTTGTCTAATTGTAGTGTTTAGCTCTCGAGCCTCCTTGTTGAGTTTCTTTCCCTGTGATCTATCTTTCTCAGAGAGCGGTGTATTGAAGTCACATACTATATTTTTTAGGCTGTGGTCTCTTGTTTTCATCTTTTGGAGTCTTTGGTTGACATATTCAGTGGGTTTATGGTTCAGGGAATATATGTTTAAAATGCCTACTGCTTCTTTGTCTACCATTCCCTTGAGAATTGTATACTGTCCTTCCTTATCTCTTTTTATGGTTTGTGCTTTGAGGTCAATTTTATCTGAGATTAGGATTACAAATCTTGCCTTTTTTGAATTGCTGTTAGTTTGGTATGTTTTTCTCCAGCTTTTTATTCTCAGCCCATTTTCATCTGTAGTCTTGAGATGTGTCTCCTGTAGGGAGCAGATTGATGGGTTGTGTTTTCTAAGCCAGTCTGCTAGCCTCAGTCTTTTAATGGCTCAGTTCAGTCCATTGATATTCAGGGTTATTACATCCATCTGTGGACTCTGTGATGTCATCATACCTTTTGTATTGGGTGTTTTCTTACCTCCTTTTCTTGTAAATGTGTTGTGCGTGTGTGTGTGTGTTCCATTCTTGACTGCTTTCCCCCCTTAAGCCAATGCTATCTTGGGGGTTGTTTTCTCTTTGTTGCCCTCTCAGTGGGGTTGTTCTATATTGCAGTCTCTTATTTGTATTCCGTGAGTGCTGTTCTTCTGCCCATACTGAGTTGGCAAGAATCTTTTATAGGGCTGGGTTTTGTTTTTGTTTTTTTACATGTTCTTTGAGTTTTTCCTTTTCTGGGAAGACTCTTATTTCTCCATCTATCTTAATAGGTAATTTGGCTGGATAGAATACTCTTGAGTTTGCGTTACTATCCTTAAATTTTTGGAATCTGTTACTCTCCTCTTCTTCATAGTGTCTGCTGATAGGTCTGAGCATATTCTTATTTGGGAAACTTTATATGTGATTCCTCGTTTTTCCTTGCTGCTCTCATGATTTTCTCCTTTTCCTCAAAGTTGGATAGTTTAACTATTATGTGCCTTGGTGACTTCTTCTTGGGATTCAGTCTAACTGGTATTCTTTTAGCCTCCTGAATGGTTGCCTGGTTTTCATTCATTAGCTGGGGACGTTTTACTCCAAGAATTCTCTCACTATTGTGGCAGATGACTTCTTTGTTGTGTCTTCCTCTGGCAAGCCAATAATTCTAATGTTGTTCCGTTTATAGCATCAGACATAGCTCTTAGGTTTTCTTCAGCTTCTCTGATGATCTTATTAGACTTTGTTTCATGTTTGTTAAAGTCTGCTTGGCTGTCCTCCAAGTCACTGATGCGGTTCTCTGCTTCCTCCGGTTGATTCTCGATGTCTGTGTTTCTGCTACTGGTTTTTGTTATCTCCGCCCTAAGCTCCTGTATTTCCCTTTGGTGTATGGTCTTTATATCCTCTATCATTTAATACTTTTCCAGTATTGTTTCCATCGTATCCTGTATGACTCCAAGCAGCATTCCGAAAATTTCTTTCTGTGGCAGCTCAATGTCTACTGCTTCTATGCATATCCTTATGTTCGGGACATCTTCTGCCATTGCCTTTTGTTTCTCCTGTTTTTTTGTTGAGGTCGTTGAGGTTTATGGCTATTTGTGTTGCGTTGTTTTAGAGAAGCCAGGTGCCATTTCCCAGGGAGTTGAAGAGCATTGGCTCTCTCTGGGAGACTTGCAGAAATGCTTCTTCGAACTGCCTACAGCTAATTTCACTATGTGATTAACCTACTAATTTATCCTCCTGTGGCTTCCCTCGCATGCGAGTGCCCCAGAAGGCTGGTGGGTTGCCTGCTTTGGTGTTGCGGCAGTTGGGCAGAGGTTCCTGCAGCAGCTTGGATTGTTGACAAGGGTTGGCTGCACTGCCTAAGACCCCCAGGCGCACAGGCAGGGATTCCCCAGTAAGATGTTGGGCGAAGTATCCCCTGGTGGAGGTTGGCAGGGATTTCCCCAGCCTTGGGCTAGCTGCAGTGTGGAGCTCACCTAGCTTGGTGTGGTGCAGGCATAATAGCCCTAGGCTAAGGGGAGTGGTCTGGAGGTCAGCAGTGGAGAGTAAGAGAATAGGAAAGAGACAAAGAGATGAAAAAATTAAAAAGTAAGCCTGCTGAGACTGTCGGGGTGGGGGTGGGGGATATAGAGAAGAGAGCGGAACAAAAGTAACAATGTAGCTGAGCCCTGAGCCCTGCCTGTGGAGCTGCAAGGGGTTAGTCCCTGCCCCGAGGCAACAGTGGCAAACTCTGGCTGTGTTGAGAAAAAGTCCCTGCACAGCCCCGCCGAGACTGTGGGGGAGGGGGGTAGAGAGTAGAAGGGAACACAAAAGTAACAATTTGCTGAACCCCAATCCCTGCCTGTGGGGCTTCAAGGGTTTAGTCCCTGCCCTGAGGCAGGCAGTAGGAAACTGAAGCTGTGTTGAGATTAAGCTCCCTCTCGGGCTCCAGAAGAGACAGTTGCAGGGCTAAAGTCAAGCCCTACCCGGCCTCCACTGTAGTAAGCCAAAATCCCTCAGCCCCTCGAGACCTTGTGGGCCTGTGCCTACTTATCTTTATGATGCTCCTCCTGCTTTCCAGTCGTGTTGAATTCCCTCAAACAACTCTCCTGGACTGAATTCTGTGGAGTCTCTCTGGTGTGTGTTACTCTGTCGCCATCTTCCCAGAACTCTCGATATTTTTTAATGCTGATCATAGACCCGAAGAATCTGCCACCTAAGTCAAGAGTAAGAGAGACAAGGTTTAAGAGTAAAATGTCTTTTAAAAACTGTCGTCGAGTTGATGTTAGTCCTGACAACCTCAGTGCATCAGAGTTGAACTATCCTGTTGAAATTTTCTACATCGTCTACATTAATTTGGGTAGATGATATATTTCTAGCTATTTGTCCATTTCTTCTAGATTATCAAACTCATTGGAGTATAGCACTTTGGTTTTGTTTTTTTATTTCATTTGTTATCTGTTTTAATGTTTTGCTTTCCATCTCTAATTTTAGTTCATTGTATCTTTACTCTTTTTTCCTTGGTTAGGTTTACCAGTTATTTGTCAATCAACTTCTTTGCTGTTTTCCCCCCAGTGCTTTTCTATCAGTTTGTTTATTTTTGCTCTTATTTTTATGATTTCCTTTATTCTCTTGTTGGAGGTTTATGTTGCTGGTCTTATTCTAATTGTTGGAATTGTTGTATTAAGGTGTTGATTTTGGATTTGTCCTCTTTTTTCATTGTTGATGGCTATAAACTGCCCTCTGATAATTGCTTTTACTGTGTCCCAATGGTTTGGGTATGTTGTTATTGTTCTCATTTGTTTTAAGAAATTTCTTAACTACATCCCTTATTTAGTCATTTTTCAATAGTATGCTTTTTCAGTTCCCATGAGTTTATCTTCATGTCCCTCTCCTTTCTATTGTTGTGTGCCAGTTTTATAGCATTTTTATTTGAGAAAATGAATTATAAGATCTCAATGTTTTTTAATGTGCTAAGACTTGCTTGCTAGCCTAACATTTGATCCAATCTAGTGTATGTAGTGTGTGCACTGGAGAAGAGTGACTGGGGGAATGCTCTGTATATGTCTAGGAGCTGGAGCTCACTGCTTGTGTTGCTTAGCTTTTCTGTTTGTTTGTTTGTTTTTTAATTTTTTAATTGAGTTTTTTTCCTGATGATCTATCTTTCCTTGAGAGTGATTTGTTGAGGCACCCCACTATTATTATTGAGCTGTCTTTCTCTCTTCAACTCTGGGAGGATTTGATTGGTGTATTTTGAGAGGCTTTCATTGACTGCATATATGTTCATTATGGTTATGTCTTCCTAGTCTTTTGTTCCTTTAATTATATAGTGGCCATTATTTTCTCTCATTGTTATTTACCTAGAATTCTATTTTGTAAGAGATATTTTTTGCACTCTTGCTTTTTTATGGTTACCATTGTATGACTGGGTGTGGGTTTTTTGGGTCATCCTTTGATTTTTAGTGTATTTTTTTGCCAGTATTTTTATTATTTTTAATTTAACGGTTTTATTTGTATACAATACACAAATCATAAAATTCAGTAGTTTTCTTTGAGTTTAAGGTATATCTTGGGTAGGCAATATATAGATGGATCATATTTTCTAATCCAGTCTATTTCCTGTCTTTTGATTGGTGCATTTACTCCATTGACATTCAGTGTGTTGATAGATACAATTATGTGGCTGTCATTTTGCTATATTTGTGTTTGGTATCTTTTCCTTTTTTGTGGTTTACTAGTGTCCTTGTTCCTCATCTAATGCTGTGTTGTTTTGAGTCCTGTTTTCATTGTACTGGTTTCTGCCTGGTGTTGTCCTGTATAAAACGCTCAGATTTGCCTGATGTTGATGACTCTCTGTCCATAGTGATCCCATTAACATTTTTTCTAGTGCTGGTATTGTTTATATAAATTCATTAAGATTTTTTTTTGGTCTGGAAATACCTTTGTTCCTCCATGTTTGAAGGATAATTTTGCTGGACATATATTTTTGTTGGAACGGCTCTTTAAAAATTTATATATATCACTCCATCATCTTCTTCCTGTATGGTTTTGGCAGAGAAACCCATGCTCATCCTTATCGGTTTTCCTTTGTAGATGACTATATTTCTCTCCCTAGATACCCTTGAGAGGTTCTCCTTTTCCTTTAAATTGGGAACTTCGACTGAGGTATGACTTGATGCATTTCTTCCATAGACTAGCCTGTATGGGTTTCTATCAACTTCTTGTATAGTTATTTTTCTCCTCCTTTGTAATGTTGGGGAAATTTTCTTCAATGAATTCTTCTGCTATTTTATCTGTAGATGTTTTCGTTTGTTTCTTCTTTCTCTGAGATCCTGAGAGATGTAGGTGGCTTTTTTTTTATTTTATAATGTCCTACATCATTTTCAGGCTGCCTTTGGATTCCTTCAACTTTTTTGCTGATTGTTTCTCTTGTTGGTTGGAGTCAGAGTGATCGTTTTCGAGTTCACTGATTCCATTTTCCTTTTCTTCCATTCTACTCCTCTGGACTTTTATTGTTTTGCCTAATTCTGTTATCTCATTGTTTATTTTATGGTATTCTATTAAGTGTAAAGGTTTTAATTTTCAATTTCTTCCATTGTTATTAGTGTTCCTTACATCTCTTGGAGGAATGTAAACACCACTCTTGTAAATTTCATTTCTGGTATTTCCAGGTCATATGTTTCAGAGTACTCTATTGGTTTCAGTGAATTGGGGTTATTTGAAATTTTTATTTTTGGAGGGTGGGAGGGATACTGTGATTAACTGCTATTTCTATGGCATCTTGGTGCATCTATTAGTTGTGGGTGGGCTTCTGAGTTGTATAGGAGCTGTTGGTTCTTTTGAGTTTAGATGGTGATTCCTCCTTCTTTAGCAGGATTGGGGTGTGCAACAACATGAGAAGGGAGCTGCACATTGGCATAGAAATGCTGAGGAAAGAGGGTTTAAAGAAAAAAATAAGAATGGGGAAAGGCATTGCTTGAGTAGGGAGGATGTGTTCACCAAACTGTCCCTGTGAACTGCTATCCATCCAGGACTCCCAGGGGCCAGACAAGTGATGGGTTTGCTTGGGTGAGTTGAAACAAGAGCTTGGAAAATTTGACTCCTGCAGAGACTGGGGTAGTGACTCAAGCAGTTTGGGCCACTAGTGAATGGTGAGGCAGAGGCAGAGACAATCAGCTATCATTTCTGATATCCAAGTGTAAAAAATAAAAGATTGGTATACTTGGCTTTTATGTTGTTTTTCTGGCTCGCAAGGAACCCAGGACTCACTTGTTGGGACCTTTCCAGTATTTGCAAGGACATCTTCTTGTGCTTGTTATCTCACAGCCATGTTCATGAGCTCCAAATCTCCTCTTCAACGCCTCTTGAAATGATTGAATTTCTGCCCTTTCTTTTTGTACAGTGATTATGTATGCCATCCACCTTCTTTCAATGCTTCCTTTATCACTCAATATGTTGCCTCAAGAGTCCTAGGTTTGAGTTTACCTAAATTCCTTCAGATTGAGATATAATGAGAATCTTTTGTTTTGATTTCATAACTCTCAGTCTTTGCACATTTCATTACGATCTTCTACTTTGCCTTCTCAAACTAGTTTTTATATTTTCTCTTCAGCTATTTCACACCATCATTTTTCCATTTGATTTCGCTGCTCTACACTTGAGTAAGTTTCCAGGCTCTTCTGACATCTGCTGTGGTCTTGTCTTTTTCTCCCCGCCCCACCACCCACCGCCTATCTTTTTAATGACCTTTTGCTTTGTTTGAGGAGCCCTGGTGGTGTAGTGGTTACTCATTGGGCTGTTAACCACTATGTCAGCAGTTTGAAACCACCAGCTGCTCCACAGGAAAAATATGAGGCTTTCTACTACTGTAAAGAGTTAGTATCAGAGAACCCACAGGGGCAGTTCTACTCTTGCTTATATTGTCACTTTACATCAGTATCAACTCATTGCACTGGGCTTGTTTTTTGAGTCTAGTTTTTGTTTTATTTATATCTGTTGTTCTTTTTTTGCATGTGTGATTTTATTTTATTCCAAACCATTTTATTAGGAGCTAATCCAGACATCATACCATTCCATAGTTCAATCATATCAATGGCTAACAACATTAGTTTCAAAATATTTTATTCCTTCTTGAACTCCTTTATATCAGCCTCTCACCCCTTACCTCCTCTCCTACCCCACATACCCCCAGGAACCCTTATTCTAGTTGTTGTCTCCATAGGTTCATGCATTCTGGGTTTCATCTACCAAAACAGAAAAACAGAGAAACACATAGCAGATCGTCAAGAATGCTACCAACAATAACAAAATACAACAAAGATAAACCACAATGTTGGAGAAGAAAAACACAGAAAGAATATATTAAAAAAAACAGACATCTTAATGTCACCTGACAAATTATTAGATCTTCTTCCATCATTAATGTTCAATGTAGCAAACCTGTTCTTGAGATGTTCTCTAAATTCAAGTGTTGTATTTTAAATTCAAAGTTGTATTTTAACTATAATAGACTTGATTTAATTTTCTTCAGCTTCAACCCAAACTTGTAAAGGAACAATTTGACTGTTCCACAGTCAGCCCCTGCACAAGCAGCTGTCATTGCTGATCTCTGGCTTAAAAAAAAGAGGTTTGGTATATTTAACTTTTATATTGTTTTTCTGGCTTTCAAGGAACCCAGGATTCCCTCCTGTTGGGACCTTGCCAGTACTTGCTGAGGACATCTTGCTGTGTTTGTTATCTTTCAGCCATGTTCATGAGCTCCAATTCTCCTTTTTAATGCCTCTTGAAATGATTATTTTGGCTAATAATATTGAGCTTCTCCGTAGTAACTTTCTACTGATACAGTCTATTTGATTCCATCTTATTCCCCGGTGAAGTTCATATGTATAATTGCTGTTTTGTGGTTTTAAAAAAAAAGTATTTGCAACAAAGAAGAGTTTGGTCATGAAAAATTGTATCATGCGCTTTCCAACTCCATTTTTCTATCACCAATGCAATATTTTCCAACTACTATTCCTTCCTCTTTGTTTCCAACTTTTGCTTTCCCATCACTGATAATTATTAATGTATCTTGATTGCTCGTTTGGTCAATTTCAGGCTGAAGATAATGATAAAATTCTTTGATTTGTTCGTTACTAGTTTCAGTTATTAGTGCACATATTTGAATAATAATTGTATTAATTTGACTTTTTGTAGATGTAGTTATTATCATCTCATAGAAAGCATTGTAATTCAAGAAAGGTATTGAAGTGTTCCTTTTGACAGTGAATGCAACACCATTCATCTTAGATTTGTTTCTCTTGGTAGAGCAAACCACGTAATTGTCTAATTCAAAATGGCCAATACCAGTCCATTTCAGCTCATAATAACTCAGATATCAATCTTTATATATTCCACTCATTTTTCATGATTTCTAATTTTCCTAGATTCATATTTTGGACATTTCATCTTCAAATTTTAATGGATTTAACAACTATATTTGACAACCACTTTTCAGTGGTACCCCATCATCAAATGAAAATCCTGGAATATTTACTTCTACCACACCCTTAAGGTTGACTCTACTTTGAGAAGGCATCTCTTCCCAAGCCATATTTTGAAGGCCTTCTGACCTAAGGGGCTCATCTTCCACCACTGTATATGACAAGGTGTTGCTGCCTTTCATAGCTTTCCAGTGGCTAATTCATAAGAAGTGGTCATCCTATCCTTTTTAATAATTTGTTCTTAATTTGAAATCTCCACTGAAACCGGTTCCTCATAGGTGACCCTGCTGGCATTTGAAATAGCACTGGCTTAGTTTCACAGCAAAATACAAGCCAACATTATATAATAAATTGACAGATTAATAGTGTGTAGAATCTGAGGAGATTGAAAACACATGCTTTGTGTAAGGTGCAGCTTAGTTTTCCAAATGTAATCTTTGCTTTTTTAACACATTGTAGAGGTCACTATTAACACATCTGCCCAATGCAATGCATTGTTTTACTTCTTGATAATTGCATCCAGGATCATTGATGATTTATCCAAGTAAAATGAAACTCTTGACGATGTCAATCTTAACTTCATTTTTCATGATGTTGTCTATTAGTACAGTTGTGAGGATTAGGGTTTTCTTTCTAGTGAGTTGATTTTCATCAGCAAGCTCCTCAAATCTTCCTGTTTTTCACCAAGCAACGTGTCATGAGCATATCATAGGTTGTTAACGAGCCTTCCTCCAGTCGTGATACCATATTCCTCTTCTAAAAAATCCAGTTTCTTGAATTATTGGCTCAGCATACAAATTGGAAAAAAAAGTAAAAGTATGCAACCCTGACACATACCTTTTCTATTTTGAACCAAGCAGTATTCTCTTACTTTGTTTGAATTATTGCCTCTAGAGCTAAATACAGGCCCCTCTTAAGCACAATCGAGTACATAAACACTATAATATAGTGGATATTTGTATGTTTTGCTGATATATTCAGGATTTTTTCAGGCTATTAGGTAATGTACATAACATGTGCTCTAGAACTATGAGAATCTGATTACAGAAACATGTCTAGTGCAATATGTGCTGCAGCCTCACTTCAGAGCAACTTCTTCTTTGGCTCTTTTGAAACAATATGGAAACAATATAATCAGCCATAGAGTAATTTGAGGTTTTATTTGTTTGTTTTTCTTCTCCTTTATTATATGGATTGTTTTTGTTTGGTTTGGTTTTGGCTTTTGCAAAATTCTAGTGAATGGCTCCCTATAAGGTCAGGGTGGTGTCTAAAACCATGAGCATTGAGTTGAATGGTTTCTGGACTTAAATCTCCACCAGACACTTTTTTAAATTTTTCTTATTCCTGCATCCCGCCCTCCAGTGCCATAAGAATCATAGTCCCGAGGAATGTTTCATGAACCTGAAAATTCACAAAAAGATAGCTTAGATCTAGAGCAAGAATGTTCTTTCTGTGATGAGACCAACAGCTACAATAAAACCACCTAAGACCAATTATTGCCTCTGAGAGATATGATCTTAAATCCAAAATTAGAGAAAGGAGTGTGCAGACAGGTGCAAGCTCCAGGTTGAATATGCATCTTTGAGTACTTTACAATGACATTTCTGAGTGTCAAAAAGTAAGTTGGTGATCCCTAGTGGAGATCTCAGATCCACACAGAACTATCAATTGCTAACTATAGATCATAAACACTTTAAGTTGGCTTCAGGCCTCATGGGAACTCATGAAATGCAAGCTAATTGGATGGTGAGTGAAACGCCTATACTTTCTCAAAACAATTTCCTCTTTCCAAACAGAACACTCTTCAAAGAAAATAGATGAGGAGGTGGAACCTCAGAAGAGACTCAAATTTCAATCAATGAAGCCGCAAATTACAAGAGAGTTCCCAAAACAGGAAACCAAGACTATTTGAGAGCTCATCTACTCACTCCCATCCTTAAGAATAAATATATACATATATATTTATATTTCAATATATATTGTTAACTATTTTACAAAGGGAAACTTTTATTCATGTAATTTCCCCAATAGAGTTAGTAAGTTAACTAGTTTGTTAACATTAAGAAGCTATGGGTTGTGAGCTTTTGTTTATTTGTTTAAAGAAAGGAAAATATTGTGCCCTAAATATGAGCACCAGTAGTTTCCTCTGGTCTAACAGGGCAAGTGTTAAAGCAATAGGACTTCAGACATTGTGATGAATCTTGTCCCTAAAGAAAAGAATCTATGAAGTCCTGAGAGTCATCCTCTCCGCACAGCCCCATCCTGACGTTCCTTGCAAAATGCACACGCTCATATACAAAATAAGCATGCACACACAGATTTAGTTTCATTGCATTGACATTTTTACCAGTTTTTGTAAAATTCAAGCTGGGTCTATTATTTATAGGAAAATTAACATCGTTCCATGTACTGTATCTGACCAAAAATTATGTTCTGGGGTAGGACAAGAACATATTTTTTAGCAAATTTTCTTAGGAAACAGTTTATGATTGTGAACAGAGAGTATGTAATTTCTGTTTGATATATTGAGGTGGCTAGAAAGAGTGATTTTAAACAAAATATGACTATCCTGTTTCTCTAGACAGACCAATGGGTTTGGTGAAATTCATGAATCATGTTTAGAAAAACTTTCTTCATTTTGTAGAATATAAGCAACTGGCATGATATTCTTTCTAAACTACCATTTTTTAAAGGCAATTGGAAATTGAACTGTGATAAATATAGTATTGCAATACTACACTAAATTAAAGGACACAAAATTTACCATTGTTGCCTGAACCCTCTTATTCACATATATAAAATGCCTATCATCACTACATATGATGCTTCAAGGCAATTGGAAATATGAAGAAAATTGCAGAATTAGTATCACAGAATGTTTCTGCTGGGATAGTGCCTGCCAGGTTTTTAATCTACTCCCCTCTCAATTCCAGTCGTGACAAAGGAGGTAGAGCTATCAGGTGACGCACTACTCAAATAGAAAATGAGTAGAATGAGCAAGTCCTTCTAGTTTCCAGTGTCGCCTTATTTCTACTGAAATATCCTATGGTCCTTCTATCAACATGTGGATATTTCAGTGTAAAATATGAGTGAATACTGGGCTCAGATGCATTAAGTGATCTATTTATTGTCATATGGTTGCACGTCGTAAAAGGCGGGCCCAATACTGTCTCCAGCCAGCATCTGCCCTCTAGATGTTTTAGCAGTCAATACCATTATTGTTTTCCAAGTAGGACCTTGTGATGCGTGTGCACAGAGGGCAGGTAATGACAGTAGTACTGGCCTAAATAAGACAAAATATAAACACAACATTGACCTTGACCCCTCTTCTCCCTCATTCCTGTGGTCATTAGATCACTGGTTATGCTTTCAACAAAAGAAAGTCCAGTGATTTAATATTTTAACCACATCAAAATGTCTTCTAAGTAATGGCATCACATACAACTAAATGAAAATTTCGGTGTCTTGGCAAGGATCTATAGACATTAGGGTACTTGTACATTGCTCATGAAAATGTAGAATGGTGCTGCTCCTATTGAAAATGGTTTGGTGATTCCATGTTAAATGCTAATATACAATGTTAAATGTACAATTATCCCAGGAGCCAGGAATTTAACTCTAAATACGCCCCAAAAACTAGAAATAAATTAGTCAAGCAGATAGATACTTGTGTACCAATGTTCATTACACCATTGTTCACAGCACAGAGATGGCCTACAAGATTCAATGATTGGAGAAGATGCTTACTTGAGTTTTGTTTAAAATGTGATTTTAACTCTGACTTCAAAATCGTTTTTTCCTTATCACAAAAGGATCCATTTTTATTAATACACCCTAATTAAATTAAAACAAGTATATTAATGAGAGAAAAGAAATAATAAAAATCAAAGTAGAAATCAATGAAATCTGAAATATAACAGAGAAAATAAAACTAAAACTGGTTCTTTGAAAAATTAATTAAATGTATATACCTCTAGCTAACCACTAGGCTAATCAAGAAAATAGGAAGAGCAAATTATAAATATCAAGAATGAGAACAGTCATCACAACAATCTTGCCTACATTAAAGGAATAATGAAGGAATATAATGCCCAGAAATTTGGTGGAATATGATCAAATCTTTGAAAGACACGACGAAAATGCATGCAAGGAGAAATAGATGATCTGAATAGGTCTGTGGATATCCAAGAAATTGAAGCAACATTATTAGCATTCAAAATAGAAACATCATACTGAGATGGTTTTACTGGTAAATTTTAGAAAAAATTTTAAAAGAAATGATACCCATTCTGTACAGGTCATCTTTACCTTAATGACAAAACAAGATAAATACTATGCAGGAAAATTACAGTTCAATATCTCTCATGATTATAGATACAACAATTCTCAACTAAATTTTAGCTAATAAAATACAAAGCAAAAAAAAATGAGACACAATGACTGTGAGATTTATCCAAGGTATGCAAGATTGGTTCAACATAAAAGAATTAATTATTGTAATTTATCACATCAAAAGCCTACAGATCAAAATTCACATAATCGTTTCGAGAGATACAGGGGAAGTATTCATGATAAAAAGCTCTCAGCAAACTATATAGACCCACACAAAGGAGTGAAGGCAAATTAATGGAAGACTATTCTTTTCAACAAATCATGCTGGAATAATTGGACATCAGGTTGTTTATATATCAGCAATGATCATTTTGAATTTGAAATTAAAAACACAACTAGATGTCATCAAGTCCACTCCGACTCAGTGGTCCCATAGTTGTTGAAATAAAACTGTGCTCCGTAAGATTTTCATGTTTGATTTTCTTGGAACTAGATCACCTTGCCTTCTTTCTGAGGTGATTTTAGGTGGTCTTGATCTTCCAACCTTTCAATTAGAAGTAAAATATGTTAACAATTTCTACCACTCGGGATACATCAATATTATTTACGTTAGTGCCCCAAAAATTAAATACTTGGATGTTATTCTAATAAAATATGTAGAAACTGCAAAATTGATGAAAAAATTTAAAGATTTAAATAAATGGACATGTTCATTTCGTGGACATGGATAGGAAGACAGTATTGACAAGAAGTCATTGCTTCCCACCCTGATGTATAGATTCAATGCAATCTTAGTCAAAATTCTAGCAAGTTATTCTATGGGTATCAACAAATTGACCCTAAGGTTTATAGGAAAAGGTTCCGAAGATCCATAATTAAAGAACAAAGTCAAAGAAATGAAACTATCTGACTTGAGGACTTGCTATAAAATTACTGGAAAAAATGTTGAATTGGCAAACGCTGTGCTATATATAAGGAGCCATGGTGGCACTATTGGGTAAGCCATGAACTGCAAAACACAAGGTTAGCAGTTCAAACCCACCAGCTGCTCTGCTGCAGAAGGATTAGGCTATCCTACTTCAGTAAAAAAGTTTACAACCACAGAAGCCCCATATAGGGTAACTATAGATTGGGATAAACTCAATGACAGGGAGTTTGGTTTTGGCTTTTTATGTTATATATATATTTCACAATAATAATTAAAAAGTAAATATTTTTAAATACCATAAAATTTTAATGATCAAAGCAGTGTGGTTTGGGGAGGTTGGGGGGAGACAACGGAGTGCCTAGAAATAGACCCACACAAAGAAGTGAAGGCAATTTAATGGAAGAATATTATTTTCAACAAATGGTATTGGAGTAATTGGACATCCAGTTGTGAAACAATGAAAGTACACACAAGCCTTACACTTTTCTCAAAATGGATCAGAAACTCAAAATTATACAACTTCTAGAAGATAATGTAAGAGAAAATCTACATAATCTTATATTTGGCAAGGAAACTCGTTCTTGAATGCAGACTAGATAAAGCAACTGGAAAAACGATCAAGCAAATAAGCTTAACAGAAACTTTCAAAGGGCAGCTTCAGAAGACAAAGTAAATTATTATAATGAAATGTGCAAACATCTGGAGTTAGAAAGCTAAAAGGAAGAAACACACTCAGCATTTATCAAACAGAAAGAACTAAAGAAAAACTTCAGGCATCAAATTGAAATGGTGAACGATTCAGGAAGCACCAAAAGAAAATAGAAGAAACATGCAGAGTTGCTGGGCCAGAAAGAATAATTCAACATTCAACCATTTCAAGAGGTAGTTTATGATCTAGAAATGATGAGGATATTGAAGCAAGGCTCCAAGTTTCACTGAAGGCATTTCTTTTTTTGAAAAAAGCAAGACACGTCTCCAGGATTTGACAGAATAGCAATGGAAATGTTCCAAACAAGCAGTGCAGCACTAGAGGTGCCCACTCATTAGTGCCAAGAAATTTGGAAGACAGTTACCTAGAAGACTAACTGGAAGAGATATATATCTGTGCTATTCTTAAAAGAAATGGTTACCCAACAATGCTCAAATTATTAAACAGTGCCATTCATATTATGCAAGTAATTTTAATGAAAATAATTTTTTAAATGGTTGCATCAATAAATCGACAGGGAGCTACCAGAAGTTAGATTCAGAAGAGGCTATGGAACAAAGGATAGCATTGCTGATGTCAGATGGATCTTGGCTGAAATCAGAGCAAGAGATCAGAAAGATGTCTACTTGTGTTTTATTGGCTATGTAAATGCATTAAACTATGTAGATCAGAACAAACTATGGATAATATTGAGATAAACTGGAATTCCAGATCAGTTCATTATGTTCATGTGGAACCTATGCATAGTCTAATATGGCAGTCACTCCAACAGAACAAGGAAGCTGTGTCAGGGTAGTATCTTTTCACCATATTTACTCAATCTGTACACTGAACAAATAATTTGAGAAGTTAGACTTTATAGAGAAAAAAATGTGGCATCAGGATTAGAGGAAGTCAAATTAACAAACAGATGGGCAAAGAATATGACCTAGTTTGCTAAAAGAAAAGAAGACTTGAAGTGCTTACTGGAAAAGATCTAAGACTATAGTCATCAGCATGGATTACATCTCCATTTAACGAAAACACAAATCCTCATGAGAGGACCAATAACTCGCCATGATAAATAAGAGAATGAAGTTGTTAAATATTTCAATTTACTTGGATCTGCCATCAAAGTCCATAGAAGCAACAGTAAAGAGATCTAATGGTGTATCATGCTGGGTAAATATGCTACAGAAGATCTCTTTACAGGATTACAGAACCATGATATCGCTTTTAGGACTAAGATGTACCTGACCCAAACACTGGTCTTTTCAGTCACCCCATATGCGTGGGAAGGCTGCGCAATGAAGAAGGAAGATGCAGAACAATTAACATCTTTGAATTATGGTATTGGCAAATAAAATTGAATATACCATGGACTGCCAATAGAACAAACAAATCTGTCTGGGAAGATGTATAGCTAGAATGTTTCTTAGAAGCGAGTTTGGTGAAACTGCCTCCATGTAGTGTGGCCATATCTAGAGAAGGAACTAGGTCCTGGCGAAGAACACCATGCTTGGTACAATCAGGAAAGGTATGTGTCAGCATTGTATCTTTTCATCATGCTCACCAAAGGTCATTGAAAAAGAGGAAACCCCTCCGCAAGATGGATTGGTTCAGTGGCTGCTACAATGAGCGCGAACATGGGGAAGACATGGGGCCAATATGATTTGAAACTGACCCAATGCTCCTAATGACAACAACAACATTCCCTAAGAACAATGGAAGGTGTTAGGAGGATGCTGGTAAGTTTTTCTTCCTTGTTCTCATACAAATACAAGCGGTCCCCCTGGTTTTGCACCCAATCAAAATGCAATGCCATTTGATTCTGAAGCAGGACAATTGGTCAAACTATGACATGAAGTATATGTAATTTACTAGTGGAAAACTTACTCCCATAGCCATAGAAGAAAAATTCCAGATGATGTATAGGTATAACCATTTGTAGTTTCAGCATTCATTGTGTATCCCTCCTCATTGACTTAGCTTTTAGCCACCCATTCTTTCCTGGGCACATTCCTTCATGGACTTTAGAAGGGTAAGCCAAGTAGGGTTCCATTTCAAGCTTACCTGGGTTAATTCCAAACAAAATATGTTTACACATGTTTCTATAATATGCTGAAGATTTCAAAGGAACATCGGGTGTGTCACTTGAGGATGCCCCAAAATGCTCTTGTGAAATGATCTTAATCAAAAAGCTCAGAATTCTTGAAAGAAAGGTTAGAGATATGGGAACATGGCCTTTAGAAGTGCACGAACCTAGAAGAAACATGTGTCAAGAAACAGTTGCTTCACATTCTGGTATTTCTGCTTAATAAAGGTTTTTCTTTTTAGCAATGCTTTTTTACTTACACTAGCATACATATTGAAATGTTTCTGTTTCGAAAAGTATTTTGTGAAGGCAATTGGTCTTGATTTCCCATCATCCTGGTCTTGTTCCACTCTTGCTGCGTGTACCTCAAGCCATTGACTGGGGTGGGTGATCATGTGCACACCTCAGAGAAAGCTTTCTGTCCTTCTGTTGACAACCATCCAATGCTCAATCTTTCAATTACACAGAACTTAGGAAATGGTAAACCATTGCCCTTATTATTTTGAATCTTGTTACTATACAAGTCCATGCAATGCTGGAACTTCATGCCTTGAGAAAGGCAAGATTCTCTTCAGCGGCTCTGAAATAGTTATGAATGCCTGAGAGTAGCCTCTGCCCTTCCAACCTTGCGGACAAGACTCTCTCACATGTGCCAAACACATATCCCCTGGCGGCGTTCAGCTCTATTGAATGCCTTCCCCACTCCAAGCAAAGACACTCTGGCTTTGCCTATTTGTGGACAAAGCCCTTGTTTCCTTACAGATGTACAGATAGAGCTGATTAATCTCTATCTCAGACCAGTGCTTCCCAAAATGAGATTCCTAGACAAGGAACATCCATATCATCAGGGAGCTTGTTAGGAGTACAGTACCTCAGACTGCACCCAAAAATTACCAAAGTAGATGTTTGGGCAAACTCTTGTAACCTCTGTTACTCTGGTGATTCTGATGCATGTGCAAACTTGACATTCACTGCCTGATTATTATATTTAAAAGATATAAAGAAACGCTAATGTACATTAATACCTTTAAGCTTTGTCTAAAATCCTCCCTATCTCCTCACTTTGATTCCAGAAGTGACTTCCATTACAAAAACAACGAATCACTCGCTGTGTTAGTCTGGGTTGACTAAAGAAACAAGTACAGAGACACTCATATATATGTAAGAGACAACTTCGTATCAAGAAGTAATTATGCATCAATAAAACATCCCAGCCCAGTCCAGATCAAGTCCATAAGTCTGATATTAACCCATCAGTCCAAGATTAGTCCCTGAATTCCTCTTCAGACTCACACAGCACATGCAATGATGCCGAATGGAGGAAGATCACAGGTAAGTGGGTGGAAAGTCCTGTGGGTCCAGTGGCAGTGGAAGCATCTCAGTGCTGGTGTGGGTCTCCACATGGCTCCTCCAGCCCCAGGGCTCTGGCTGCCATCCGTATAGCTCCATGTGGCTTGTCAACAGGAATGTGAAGCAGAGAGAGTGTGTGTGTCCAGCCTCCAGGGAGGAGGAGAGGAACACTCCAAGAATCCTCATGAGAAGGCCACGTCCACAAGGAGGCATCAATCAGGTTGTGACCTGATTGACAGACTAGACTCCACCCCTACAACCTATTTAACAAGTTGACATGAAATTACGTAACTACCACACTGGCCAATAGTATTTTCAGGTGAACATATTTCATCATTTTGAGGGAAAGCAAGACACACTTGGCTCGGCCCTGCAGGGTGTTAGTGAGAGACCTAAAACTCAAAAAATGTAGACAAAAAACTTGAAAATCTAATTTTGCCTCCCACTTGACCTTTCTGTGTCATCGGCCTACAGCCACGTGGTCTGAAGCCCTATTTCTCCTGTTAGCAGGAGCCCTGAATTGGACTGGGATGCCTTCCTGATATGAAATTACTTCTTGATATAAAGTTCTGTCTTATACGTAACAAAATGCAAGTAGTTTAGAGTCCAAATAACATGCTTCAATACAGGTGACTATAGAAAGTGTATATGTCTGCCTTTAGAGACATTTTTACTGAATACGTGTCCGCACACCTTTGCTTTACTTACAAAAATACACACTTTGTCATTAAACTAGCTCTAAGAATTTTACCAACCTTTCAAAAAATGCCACTTTTTGTTGCTTCTGCAGAAGAACTATTAATTACCTGGCTGACGGTTTTTGAGCTTCTATTTTGTATTTAGAAGAAATACATCCTTAAAGCAAAGATGGCAAAATTGTGTCTCATGTACTTTGGACATGCTATTAGAAGTGACCAATCACTATACCCAGTCTGACATACACACACACACACACACACACACACACACACACACACACACACGGCATAACACCAAGGGAGAGCAACAGAGCAGCAAGGGGAGCAAAGGAATAAAGTCCCTGAGGAATTCTGAAAATAGACTTCAGACTCAGGGACCAGGGCTTGGCACTGCATCAGACCCAATAAAAAAACATTCATAAGGGTCAACAGACAGACCTGGAATTATTCATTGGCTATGTTTTTTCGTTTTCTTTTTTTTAATGTATATCTATATAAAATAGAAAGGATAAACAATCTGGAGGAGAGATAGATCCGAAGGGACACTGGAGAGGAGCGGGTGAGGGAAAGGGAGAGGGGAACCAACAAACCCTGGGACAAGGGAACAATAAGAAATCTGAAATTGGTGGTGAGGAGGGCATGGAATGCCTGGTGTGGGTCGATTACATGCAATGTATCCTACAGGAAATATAGAGAGCCGAATGAAGGTCGAACATGACAGTGAGACAGGAGGAAAATAAAGGAAATAGAGGAAAGAACTAGGAGGCAAAAGACATTTATAGAGCTATAAACATAGGCATGTATATATGTAAATATATTAATATATAGTGTTAGGGATATAGGTCTATGTTTACATATTTATAGGTTAAGTATTAACTTAGTAGATGGACATTGGGCCTCTACTCAAGTCCTCCCTCAACACAAGAACACTTTGCTCTAATAACCTGGCATTCTGTGATGCTCACCTTTCTGACACGATTGCTGAAGACAGAATGGGGTGCATAAGCTAATGTGGCAAAGAAAGATGCTAGTGCCCAGCTATTACAAGAGATAGCATCTGGGGTCTTGCAGGCTTGAAGTTAAACAAGCGACCATCTAGCAGGAAAGCAACAAAGCCCACATGGAAGAAGCACACCAACTCGTGTGATCATGAGGGGACAATGAGATCAGGTGTCACCCATCAGAAGACCCAAAACAATCATTTCAATGTGAACGAGGGGACTCAGAATGGAGACCCAAGGCCCATGTGTAGACAGTTGGACATTCCCTCACAGAAAGGTCACGAGGAAGGAACAAGCCAGCCAGGGTGCAGTATAGCACAGACGAAACACACAACATTCCTCTGGTTCTTTAATGCTTCCTCCCCACAAATATCATGACCCCAGTTATATCTTACCAATCTGGCTAGACCAGAGCAGACAGACAGGTACAGATAAGAGCTCTTGACACACGGAATCCAGGACAGATAAACTCCTCAGGACCAATAATGAGAGTAGTGATACCATGAAGGTAGGGAAAGGTGGGGGGAGAAGGGGGAGAAAAGGGGAACCGATTGCAATCACCAACGTACACACACACACACACACCCCATATGGGAATGAACAACGACATGGGTGAAGGGAGACAGCAGACAGTGTGAAATATGAAAAAAAAATTTATAAATTATCAAGGGTTCATGAGGGTGGGAGGGCGGGGGAGGGAGGGGAAAAAGAAGAGCTGATACCAAGGGCTCAAGTAGAAAGAAAATGTTTTAGAAATGATCATGGCAACATATGGACAAATGTACTTGATACAATTGATGTATGGATTGTTGGAATAGCTCCCAATAATTTTTTTTTTTTAATAAAGAAAGTGACCAGCCCCTGGAGAAGAAAGTCGTGCTTGTTAAAGTAGAGGATCAGTGAAAGAATAAGGTGAAGACCCTCAAGAAAATAAACTGACCCAGGGGCTACAGCAATGGCTCAAACGTAGCAGCTGTTGTGAAACCAGGCAATGTTTCACTCTGTATACGCAGGGCTGTTGTGAGTGAGAACCCCCTTTGTGGCCCCTAACCAAAACAACTTTGTGTTGCCAAGGAGCCTTGTTGGAACAATGGTTAGACTGTGATTGCTAACTGAAATGGCCAAATATCCTGCCCACCTCCTAGGAGGAAAGAGCAGGTGATCTGCCCCCGTAAAGATTACAGCCTTGGAAACTCTCTGAGGTGGTTCTTCTGTTGCACAGGGGCTTCTGTGAGTCCTAATTTGCTCAATGGCACACAACTTCATGCAGGGGGGTGGTTTTCTAACAACAAAGAAGGGTTCTAGTCAATGGTAGGCCTTCACTCTGACATGACTAATATCTTCATCCGTCAGTGAACTGAACCCCCAAGCCTCACAGTGGTTTCAAAAACAAAACCCTTCGCAGCAATGTGCTGGCTGAAGCTCAATCCCGACAGTGCCTGTGTGCAGTGTGTCGGGCTCTCACTGTCAGCACAGCCAACACTAGTCAGGTAGTATTCGGTGCTTACATGGTCTTTCCTCCGGGGTCTGTGTTGCTGTTACTCACAGGTGAAATGCATGATCTTGAAACAGCTGCTACAGAGATGACATCGTCTGCAGGTGAAATTGGAAATAAAGAGCCCGTTTCTCCAGAGGACAGGAGGTCTGTTAATCCCAAGGGGGTTTGGTCTTTCCCTTGGGAAAGGAGTCTGTTTCTGTTCTGGGGTGGTGCTACCTCTCCCTCTCCCTTGGCTAAAGAAAATGGTACCCAGGTAGCTCCCTGGTCTGCCATGGGCCAAGGAGGCACTTCTCACAAACTGGCTGGATACACACTTCACAAAGAACACTCTTATATACACAGGGTCTTCAAGCCACATATCTCTCCCTGCAGCCCAGTCGACCTCGAGGAGAGATGCAAACCAGGCTCGTATCTCTTGCTGTGGCGTTGTGGACCTGCCTACTCAGTCATACCACTTATGGGTGGAAGGATTAAGAGCCCCATATGGCGAGCAAAAGCAGGCCTCAGGGTGTGCTGGCTGCCATGTTACCCCCCACAGACACCCCCATTTATCTCACATTTGAGCCAAAAGGCAGAAGTCAGCATACGTTTCTGTAAAAGGACAGACAGGAAATATTTGGGGCTCTGTGGATCCTGCAGTCCCTGATGCAACAATTCAGCTCTAACATTGCAACGCAAAAAGGTACAAGCAATACTTAAAAAAAAAAGTTTTCCAATAAAAATAAAATTGAACAGGCAATCCCTGACTTAGAATGTGCCTGAGTTACAATAAACCTCAGAACCATTCCTTTTGTTTGGATTTGGGTTGGGACACCTTACAGTTAGTAATATGTGCTACATATTAGGTTACAGAACATAACTTAGGAACATCATTATTCTTAAATCAACTCTAAAGAGCAAGGCCAGGATCCTAAAAATAGAGCTATTAAAACCCAATCATAAGGTGGGAGGAGGCTTTAAAGAAGTATTCTGCTCACATCAGAACCAATTTATGACAAAGTTGTCAGGAGGGAGCTCCACCTGAGGCAGGACCTGCCTTTATTTACAAAACTAGGGAGGAGGGTTCAGTTCGTGGGCCTCGTTCTCCTGGTCTAGAAGAGTGCTATCAGTAGAATCTTCTGAAAGGACGGAAGGTATTCAGGCTATAGCTAACGCAGGAGCCTCGCCCTACATGTGGCAATTGAGCACGTGAAAGGTGGCTATGTGATGGATTAGCGCTTAAGTGATGAGCACCCTGGTTTGCAAAAGGCTATGGATGGCAGTGACTGCTGAATATCTATTTGCAAAATCCCCACATAGATGAAGTCTCCCTGGAAGGCTTGCTCATCCTTCACTAAGGGGGTAGATCAGCTTGCCCTCAGGCTCCGAATGCCTTGGAAAATGGATTGCCTCCATCCCTCTCAAAAAAACCGTGGAGGGGATTGGGTAAGCCCATCTCTCCCGCACTGCCTTGTTAGGAAGGCCCTGGACCAATCTTGTAAGCCCTTCTGTCTAACAACATAATGAATGTGTCCCCATTGTGGTCCCATTCCTGCTTCTGTGGTCCCACCTATAACTGTGGTGTATTGATCTGCCACCAATCCTCCTTTTGTGACAGTCTCTTTTGCCCCCCACCCCACCCCGCCCCATTCTCTTTTTCAAGCTTGGTATCTCAACAAACCCTTGGATGCTATGTTGACCTTGTGCTAATGGCCTCCCTCATCTGGATGATATGTCCATGTCTTTATATTGTCTTTGTCTCTTATGACTTTATAAATGTTCTCCTCAAATTACAGTTGAGATTGGCGTCTCTCCCATACCCTAAAGCAGTGACTAAAATCAAAGTCACAGTCATCCAGTCGATCCTGCCTCATAGCAATCCTATAAAGCCAAGGAGAATGGCCCTGTGCGTTCCTGGGACTAACTCGTTAAGGGGAGGACACAGCCTCATCTTTCTCCCAAGGAGCAGTTGGTGGTTTCCAATTGCTGACCTTGCGGCTAGCAGCCGAACATATAGCCCACTAATGAATTAAATTGTTTTTTAAGTCAGGGCTCCTAATGAATTAATTCTTTCATTTCTTTCATTTGAATTCCATTACGTGTAAATGACTAATGTGGCCATTGGCCTCCATTGAACCGCACAGCTCTAGGGTGTGGGTGCTCTGCTTCCCTGGAAATCCTTTGCAGGAGATCAGCTTCTAGGCTGAACCCTCTGGTAGGCCCATGACCATGTGTGCACAGAGGTTGGTTTCCAAGTGGGGCCTCCTCTCTCCTTCTCACCTTAATATTTTCTCTAAGACCCGAAGGAGACTTGCTCCTTCATGATAGGCCCAATGGCTACAGCATTTCACTTAAAAGAGAAAATTTAAGTATGAATCTGTAAAAGGCCCAGAAAACACTTTAAAAAAGAAAGAAAGAGATTACATTTTCCACGGTCAAATAGACTTTTAAAATATTTGTAAGAAAATCTTTTCTGGTCTCAAGATCCCACATGATGTTGTTTGACTCAGAATGCAATTCTACTGCTCGATTCTAAATCACTGATAATAGAGCTTTATAAAAGGCACTTTTGACAGGCCTGAGAAAGCAGAGCCCTAAGCACCCGCATTTCAGCTCAGGCGAAGTCGATTACAGCATCTGCCGTGCCTGAAGAACAGAGCGTGGCCTGTGGAGTTGAGTGACTGGCTAGAGTCCCAGTGCCCTCACTGGCCAGCCGTACGTCCTTGGCCAGTGCCGGGATCCCCCAAGTGGAGTCCAGGTTTTTCATCTCTTCATTGGAGGCGATGGCCCTGAGCTCACAGGGCGATCGTGAGGATTAACAAGAGATATAAATAGGAAGGACTAGGAAATAGTCATAATTAATAAGAACAATTGACACCCTCTCTCTGCCACCACTGAGGGCTTGCTATGTGCCAGGCACTGCTCAAAGGTCTTTGTTCGGATTAGCACATTCGTTTCACAACAGTCGGGTGAGCTACATACTATCATTACCCTAATACCGTTATCCCCCATTTCACAAACGGGGAAACTCAAACCACAGCTTAGAGGGTCACAAGCTAATGAGTAATGGAGTCTGAATCTGAACCCATGTACTACAGTGGCACCAGAGCCGGGTTCTGAATCGCTATCCTACACAGCCTCTCTATGGCTCCTGCAAGAATGACAGCAACCTTGCAGTTCAGAAGTGAAACTGATCAGCGTTCACCGGGCCTTAGGACTTGTCTATGAAATCATCGTTCTCCACATGGCCAGCTGGTCTAGAACCCATGACCACCAAACATCCTCCACAAAGTGTTTCACCACCAGCAAACATCTCCCTGTCTGAGCCAAGAAGTCAGGCAAGCTACTGTCAGACCACCATGACCTCTACCCTGAAGAAGATGGAAATCAATGAGGAAATAAGGCAGCCAGATGTGTCATCTCCTGAAAACGTCACTCCCCAGCGACCAAGAATTTTGATCGTAGGGGAAATGGGTAGAAGCAATTGCGAAAGAGTCTGGGAAGACATGGGGACAGAGACCTGGGGTTTGGTAGTCACACAGTCCAGGGATTTAATTCTTGTCCCACCACTGCAGATCCATGTAACGTTACATAAGTTGTTTACCCTATTTTAACTTTGCAAACTCCTATGCAAAATAGGCAAATAATAAGGGTGTTGAGAGAACTCAAAAGAGATGATGCATTTAAACCATTGAGCATAAGACTGGAGAATTAAATACACTTCACAAATCTTAACTATTACGGATGATTTGGGACCAGGACGGGGCTTTCTACTCCCATAAAGAGTTACAGTCTCAGAAACCCAACGAAGCAGTTCTATCCTGTCCTATAAGGGCAGCGTGACTCAGCATGGTCGCAGCAGCAGTGAGCATAGCATATCTATGAGTTTGGATTCTGTTACTCAATATATTAGAGTTAAAACACTGAATGCTTAAAGAAGTCCTGTTAACCCTGTCCCTTTATCCTCATCACTAAAAAGGGAGCTGACCAGGAAAGGGTCGAACAAAGAACCATGCAAATTTTGACCTACTTTGGAAATAGTGAATATTTTGGAAATATAGGTTAGCAGCCTATGTTTACCAATGAAACCAATTGGTATCAAGTTGATTCCAATGCCTGTATCAGAACCGCACTACACATATTTTCCAATGACTGGTTTTGGGAAGTACATACCCAAGTGTGGTAGTTACACAATTTAATATCACCTTAATTAAAAAATGAAGGGTGGAGTCTAGCCTGTCAATCAGATCACAGCCTGATGATCCCTACTTGTGGGTGTGACCTTCTCATGAGGATTCTGGGAACTCTTTCTGTTTCACATTCCTGTTGACAAGCCACATGGAGCCACACTGATGGTAGCCAGACCCTGGAGATGCATCGGATCCACAAGATTTTCCAACCACTGACCTGTGATCTCCCTGCATTCGGCATCATTGAATGTGTTGCATGAATCTGAAAAGGAATTTATAGACTAATAGCGGACATATGGGTTAATATCATACTTTTGGACTTGTTCTGGACAGGACTGAAATGTTTTCTTAATATACAACTACTCTGATACAAAACTCTCTCTTCTACATATATTTTGTATCAATTGATTTTTTTCTCTAGTAAACCTGTACTAACATACCAAGCCTTTCTTTTGAGACACTTCTGAGTAGTCTCAACCCTTGAGCCTTTTAGGTAGCAGCTTAGCTCTGTGCTAACAATTTGCAACACGTAGGGACTCCAGTCTATGTTAAATCAGTCCTATATGACTAACACTTTTCTATTTCTCTATCTTATCTAAAAGGGTATCACAGAGACCAATCTTAACACCAAAGTGAGTTATTCTTCTCCACCTTAATTCCTAGTTCCTGCTCTATGTTTTCTATGGTAACTAGGTGGGAGATGATGAATAGTGATAAGTACCTGTACTGAATGGTGTTGGCCTGTTACTAACAGTGGAGGAAGCAGGTGAGACACATTGCAAATGAGTTAAATAGTCAGAGCAACAAGCCTGACTGTGTCATGTGTCAACTCCAGGCCTTCCATCAACACCATACCTCTAAGGCAACAACATTCTTGCTTTTCTAGATCCGAGCTTACCTTAAATTGCACCTGGCATATCATATTCTCCAAGTGACTCTGGGTATATTCTTAATGAAATGCTGAGAGAGAAAATAGTAAAAATTCAGAGGTGCATTTAAAGTACCGTATATGCTCAAGTATCAGCCAACCCAAATATAAGCCGAGGCACCTAATTTTACCACCAGAAAATGGGAAAATTTATTGACTTGAGTATAAGCCTAGGATGGGAAATGCAGCAGCTACTGGTAAATTTCAAAATAAAAGTGGATACCAATAATATTACATTAATTGAGGCATCAGTAGGTTAAATGTTTTTGAATATTTCAAAGAAAGACAATAAACTAGCTCTGTAAATTGAAAAGAGGGTCAACAAAAACAATATGTATCAATAATAACTGTACACGCTGTGTTACTGCATGTGCTGCATTATTACATATGCTGCCTTACCACATGTACACAATGCAGCTTATATAGTTTGAGGCCTAATGCAGGCTTATGATATTCCAGAATGTGATGACATGACTGTTTGCATAGAGCAGCCTGTGTTAGGGCTCATAATATACATGCTGCATTGTGTACACACTGTGTTGCTGCATTACTGCATAGGCAGCATTACCGCATATGTATGGGAAGTGCTAATACAACACATTCAGTAGCACAGTTCGTACACAATGCAACGTGTGTATTATGAGCCCTAACACTGGGTGCACTATGCAAGCATAGTCAACACTGGGTCCAGAGGGGTTAATAAGAAAATAAAATATAACAGACTAAGTACTGTAAATAAATGTGCTGTATATCCCAGACTAGAGATATACTGGTATTTGTATTCAGCAATGCTTGGGTGGAGCAAGGGAGCGTGACCAAGCATGGGTAAGACTGTAAAGGCTCCGTCATTGGTCACAGCCCTGGAGAAGAGCCGGAGAAGAAGAGCTGCCACATCCGACATTCATCTGACAAGGACGTGGTGCGCCCCAGGTACCAGCACACAGAAGCGGGCAGTATGGCGCGGACAGCACAGAGGCTGTCGTGCAGGAGAAAAGAAGAAGGGTGATATCAGCGTCATCAGACCACCCACAGAGGCTGCAGGTGCCCGCAGATGAGCGGAAGAGACTGGAGACCACCCACACTACACCAGAGAAGAGGTAAGTGGGACCCCCACTCAAGTATACGCGGAAGGGGGCTTTTTCGGCATAAAAAATTGTGCTGAAAAACTCGGCTTATATATGAGTATGTACATACAGTAGGTCAATCTATTTTGTATCCTTTTCGATATCCAAAATTACCAAACATTTGCTTTCTAGAAAAGCAGCCATTTTGAATCAGCTAAAGAGTAGCTTAGAGTGATGGGCTGAGCCCACCAAATGAAAGGGAGTGAGAAGAGATATGAGGTCCTTGCACGGGTGTCCAAGGAACCGTGCCGGACGCCGGCGCACACGGAAGCAGGTTTGGCTGACTGATCGGATGTGAACCACTTGGCAATATCGTTAGCAGTGTTCTCCATTGTTAGCAGAATGGGGATGCCACAACCACCTAATCAAGTTTAGGTAGTTAAGTTAAAAGAATATCATTGTCTTCAATGAAAATGATTGCCATCTCAACGATTAACCTGTCACTATATCTGGAGAATGGTTTTCAGGTAGGGGGTCATGAGTTAAGAAGAATATCGTGAGAGTTCAGAAGATTAGCAAGAATGTTCCAGTGCAGACATTCTAAAGCCACTAGTGCAGTTTCCCATATTCACGGAGAAACAGTTAAAGGAATATAGGATGTTTAGTTTGGCCTAAGATTACATGGGACATGATGGGTGTGGTCAAAAAACTTAACTTCCACAAGAGACCAGATCTGATTTACCAGTCTAAGAAAATCAATGAATATAGGAAGACATTTCAGCATGCCCTAAGGAAAATGATTCTTCTGTAACTCACCACAGGGAAAGAACTATTTTTAGTGGCGAGGGTCAAGGCCATATGTGATAGGTTGAATTCTGCCTCATCCCCAACCAAATACGTATTTAATACCTGGCCCTTGTGTCTGTGGATATGGTGCTATTTGAACATAGGGTTTTCTTTGTTGTGTTGATTAGATCATATCCAAGTAGGATGGACTCTAAATCTAACTTTTAAGTTTTCTGTAAGAGCAAATTAGACACAGACATAGACACACACGCAGATGAAGACAGGCATTAAGTGAACATCTTCTGCAAGCCAAGAAACAAAGCAATGCTCAGGGCTACCACCACGGAAGGAACTGACGTGGTCAAAGCCCTGATTTGGACTTTCCACCTGCAGGAGGGTAAAAGCATCCGTTTCTGCTCTTTAAAATGACGCACTTGTGCTATTTGCGCCACAGCACCACGAGGAAGCTACGACACCACGTAGCTGGCGTGAGCACCCAGCCCTTTTGTGTTCCAGTCCTGCGGCTGCCCTTTGCACAAAGACACGCAGCACCCATCCCTTGACTTCCAGCAGTTACCGTCGACAATGAGAACCGGTGCGGGAGCTAACTTTTTATCGACTCCTTCTTTCTCAACATACTTCTCGCACAAGTGGCAGAAGAGTTTCCTGTAGGTCGTCCACCTAAAAGCGCACTGCCATTCTGTATCAAAGCACTGGAGGTGTCGGGCTTCTACATGCCAGGTCAGCAGTTTGAAGGGCCCAGCAGCGCAGGTCTTCTCCCTCTGCAAAGACTTACAATCTTAGAAACCTTAGGGGCAGTTTCACCCTGTCTGTAGGGTTGCTGTGAGTCAGAATCTATTCCATGAAAATGAGTTTGGGAGTGGTTAGCAACTTCTAAAATGGGCTTTATCATTCCTGTCTGCTGGTATTTTGCTCTTATGTAATCCCTGCCTTTGAGTACGGGCTGGACAGAGTGATTCCCATCGAGCGAGGAGAATATGGTGCACATAATGAAGCGTCATTTCCACTATGAGTTTACAGAGGCCTGGGGCTTTGGTTTTGCAGGAGTATTTCTCATCCTTCTTTTCTTTCTTTCATTTTGCTTTTGTCTCTCATACTTCTTCATCTCTGCTTGCCCTGAGGGAAGTCAGTTGTCCTGTGGTGAGCTTCACTGGGGACAAATCTACATGACACGGAATTGAGGGAGGTCTCAGGCCAACTGAAAGCAAGGGACTCAGTTCAATTGAATCTTGCCAACAACCAACAACTGTGGAAGTAGTTTGCAAGAAAATTCTTCTCCATTGCAGACTTCAGATGAGACTACAGCCTGGCCAAAGCATGGTCATATTTCATGAGAGACCCCTTGAGTCAGAAGTATCCAACAAAGTCTTTGTATTCCCCACCCACGGATATTTAGCATAAAAAAAATTGTTATTTTAATCCATTAAGGTTGGGTGTAATTTTTTGCTGAGCAATAGATAACTAATACTCTTGGAGACCAGAGTTCTTGGCATAATCCATCACATCAGACCAGTAACTCACCCACCAAATACAAGAAAACTGGATAAACATAGGCTTGCTATAAGAAAGTCTCTGACAAATACGTGTATAAGTAAATGTGGTGAAGAAAGCTGATGGTGCCCAGCTATCAAAAGATATAGCATCTGGGGCCTTAAAGGCTTGAAGGTAAACAAGTGGCCATCTAGCTTAGAAACAACAAAGCCCACATGGAAGAAGCACATCAGCCTGTGTGATCACGAGGTGTAGAAGGGATCAGGTAGCAGGCCTCAAAGAACAAAAAATATATCATTGTGAAGGAGGGGGTGTGCAGAATGGAGACCCAAAGCCCATCTGTAGGCAACTGGACATCCCTTTACAGAAAGGTCACGGGGAGGAGACGAGC
>NW_022111368.1:10597684-10614002 GCF_000313985.2 Echinops telfairi
AAAAATAAAGAAAGTCTCTGAATATCCTGGCTTAAGTATCCAAACACTAATTTCATCAACTTTAGGGTCACTGAATAAGGCAGATATTCTTTGTTTTTAAACTGGGCAAATATGCTTCTGGCTATTGGATTCACGGTAATTGTTTCTTTTAATGGTTTTGCAGGAGTGGAATAAAGATTCTCAGCCCTGACTTGCTTTTAAAAATTATTTACTCCTGGATCCTGCCTTCAAAAAATGATCATTTATTTGGTCAGGAGTGACCCTAGAGTGGGCGAGGTGTTTGCAGCTTTTAAAGCTCCTCCCTATATGGTGCAAACCTCAATCTGGGGAGCTGGAGGCAGGTCTGAATTCTGAAAGATCTATGACAGTGTCTAGCAGAATTTCCTAAACCCATGTGGAAAGCTGGTAGAGTAAAAATGGGTTCCCTCAAGAAACAGCCATGGCAACAGATGTACAAGTGTGCTTGACATGATGTATGTATGTATTGTGATAAGAGCTGTATGAGCCCCCATTAAAATGATTTTTTTAAAAGAAATGACCATGCTACTACTCTTGTGGTCACCTCGAAAGCTATGTCCAAAACCATTGTCCATTAGCAATGATGGAAACCACCATCCCCTGATACACACAAACACACACAATGCTGCTGTACCCCTATTTTCACTTCCCCTCTCTGAACATTGATAGCTGTTGAAATCAGGTTAAGAGGAGAATCAAAGGTAGCTCTGAAGGAGAAAAAGGGCTCAAAGCCTGAGGGTCAGCAAATCAAGTGTCCAGGGAACTGGCAGGTAACTGTTAGTTGTGTGCTTATGTAAATGAGATTGCAGAATATTTTCACCACTACTTGGTGGAATCCCCAATGCAGGAAAAACAAACAAACAAACAAACAACTCATATCTCAATGAAGGTGCTTCCAACAGAAACAACCAAAAGGTGACCAGAGCTGGCTTCTTCTCCCTGTTTGCTAGTGGAACCTACTTAGCATCTTCAGAGGCTTGGTGGTACAAAGGATAAGTATTTGGCTGCTGACCAGCTTCTAACTGGAAGGTGAATGGCTCGAATCCACCAATGACTCTGCAGGAGAAAAGGCCTCCCCCATAAAGATAGCAGCCTGGAAAACCCTTTGGGGAAGATGTTTGTGCTTGGCCGTAGAGCTTCCCAATGAATTGTGAAAGGATGCAACAGCGCACAGCAACAACTTCCGCGCAGACAGAATCTAATTACCTTGGAGATGTGGTTTTGTCCTTCCCAATCTCTCCACCGGAAAGGAGAAGACAATGAAGGTTGAGTGAACCAATCCACTGGATCCAACGTAGAGTGCAGGCTTATTTTTTTAAAAAGAAAAGAATGGATTCAAGGTTGATGCTACATTAGCTTTGATATGTTCTTTTTTCCTTTCAGGTTGGAGAAAATAGCTTGGATTATGGTTAGAAAGCAGGGAACTAAACCTGGAAAGTTAGAATAATATATGTGAGCACCACAGGAGGCAAAGGAAAAGATCGAAGAATATTCATAAAAGAAAAAGATCAAAGAATATTTTACCATTTGACTATGTCCACAGCATACCCCCATTTAACTTGTCCCCCACCATTCAACTCACTGTTGGGAACCAATCCTCCATGGATGTCACTCAAACTCTCACTGCCATCAAGTCAGTGCTGACTGGTTCAGAGTGACCCACTGTGGGTTTCTGAGACTGTAACTGTTTCCAGGAGTAGAAAGTCCAGTCTTTCTCCTGTGGAGCTGCTGGTGGTTTTGAACTGCTGACTATGCAGAACACAGCCCAACAAGTAACCACTACACCACCAGGGCTCCAGGGGTCTGTACCGCTTTCTGTAAATCTCAAGAAGTGAAGCACTGGTTGTCTGTTCAGAACTACCCTGTTTCCCTGAAAGTAACACATCCCCCCAAAATAAGACCTACTTACAGTTTTGCCTCTCACTGAAATATAAGGCATCCCCCTGAAAATAAGGCCCCCCGAAGCTACCGTAACTCTGGACTCTGGACTGCAACGGCAGGTGCCTTCGTGCAGCTCACTGTTGGCTGCAGTGCAGCCAGAGCAGACAGGAAGTGCGAGGTCTCTTTTAATAAAACATTAAACAATAAATGTGTACCATATTCTTCTTCATGGAAAAATAAGACATCCCCTGAAAATAAGACCTAGCACATCTTTGGGAGAAAAACAATATAAGACAGTCTTATTTTCGGGAAAACGGGGTACCTTTCCAAGGACATTTGTGTAGCAAAGAGCCTCAGAAGACAAAGATAGTATCTTCCTCTGGGGCAAAAGATTCAAGTTCCCTAGCTCAAGTGACTCCCTTGTAAATGTAACCCCCCCTTGTATATAGGTGTCTCTGGTCTGCTTTGGGTCACTCTGTAGAAACTGGGGCTCAGATAACTAGTCTCATACCTACCCACCTTTGACACTCGGGAGCTATCTCAAAAGAGAATTGAGTGGCCATGAAGGAGAGGGAAGACCAAGAAAAATATTTCTTCCTCTTTAAAAAAGTTGCCTTTCTTAAATAAACCAGTAGCATCCATGCTGCCCACAAAAGAGTGATTCAATTAGTTCTCTTTGCAGGTCTCCAAGATTCCCCTCCTAGTACAAAAGCTTACATAATTCACAATGTTTCTTCATTAGTTAACATTTAGGAGGCATTGATGAATAAAGAATCAAAGATCTGAAAAACTATTTTTTTAAATGTTGACTGTGGATGAGTCTAGACTACTGATTTGATATATTCAAAGTCTTATATATTCTGCCCCAAATCCGCCTTTTCCCACTATTAAGCTGCCCTTGAATTTGAGCAGAGGTCCTCAAACTTTTTAAACAGGGGGCCAGTTAATTCACTGTCCCTCAAACCTGTTGGAGGGGCGGATTATAGTTTTAAAAAAAACTATGAACAAATTCCTATGCATACGGCACACATCTTATTTTAAAGTAAAAAAACAAATAGGGCAAAAACACCCAGTGGGACAGATAAACATCCTTGGTGGGCCACATGTGGTCCACGGGCCATAGTTTGAGGACCCCTGAATTTGAGTGTACACCTCATATTCCCCTTTTCCATGCATGCATTTACCCATAACTACTGCCTGGGAGGCCCTTTTCCTCTTTGTAACCACGTAAATTCCATCTTTCAGAGTCCAGTCCTGATCTGATCTTCTCTATCACCTGTGAAGTCCCATCCTTCTGAATCTCTATTTCACCTTGGTTCTCTTGGCAATTACCTTATATGCCTTCTCATTATAATTACTTGATTACATTTCCCATCAATTCAATGAGACTCAAAGTTTCTCATAGATGGGACTGGGTCTTACTCATCCTTATATACCCCTAAGCCCAGCAAAAAGACTTAGATTTGCAAATTGACGTAAAAGAGTGTGGACAAAGTAGAAACTCAAAACCTACCTCTAAGGTAATTGGACAGTCCCTCACTGAAGGGCCAACCAGAAGAGATGATCAATCTAGGGAGAAGTATAGCACTGATAAAACACATAACTATCCTCTAGATTGTTAAAATATTTCCTCCCCTTACTATTATGGTCTTTGTTTCACCTCATTAACCTTGTTGGACCTGCATATGTTTATTAATATAATTAAGAGCGCTTGATGCAAAAAAAGCCAAAATGGATACCAGTAACCCTTCAGAAACAGTAATAGGAGTAATGACTCCCTGAGGGTATGGGAAGAGGGGTGGGTAGAGCTGATAGAATGATGACTGTATAATCCCACTTGAGGGGAATGAATAACAGAATTTCAGGTGAACAGATACATTGGATGATGTTAGATATGACAAATAATAATAATATATAATATAATAATAATGGTTCCTGCGGGGTAGAGTAGGGGAGGGAAAGAATAAAAGAGACCTGATATCAAAGAGTTCAAGAAGAAAGAAAATATATTGAAATTGATGGTGGTAGCACTTATACAAGTATGCTTAATCTAATTGAAATACGGATTGTTACAATATCTGTAAGAGTTCCCATAGTAAATTTTTTTTAAAGACTTAGATTTGAATTTAGATAGTTCTGGGAACTTTGCACAAATTTTAAGTGCCTACAAACCTCAGGGTTGCTGTTTTGTTTTGTAAATAAAATGGTGTTTTGCAAATTATAAATTGTAACAATAGTTTTATTTGATTACAGAAGCTTGATTTCTTCAGATACAATTCTTTGTTAGTATTTTTTAAAAGCAGTAATCCATTTAAAGGGAGCTTAGCACTTTATTGTTTCCTCTTAGTACTTTATTGTTTCATCTCCTGCCTTTAAGCATTTGATACGCTATCCTGCCTTCATTGATTTCTACCCTGTTGGCAGAGATGTGCTGAAATCCAAAACGCTTACGCTGGGTTCAAATGTTTTCTGGAAAGGATCATTTTTGTTCTGTCTTCTCAGTTGTCTTAGTTTTCATCAGCATGTCCTCAATGAGATGCTTTTAGTACATGCAATCCAAGATGGGTAAGTCTATAGAGGCAGTGACTGGATTAATGGGTCCTTGGGGGTATAGCAGAGGAGGTTGGAGCTAATAACAATGAGTACAGGAAAAAGAAAATGTTCTAAAATTGATTGTGTTAATGATTGTACAATGCTTCTTGATAGGATTGAACTATTGAATGATATAATATATGGATTATGTTTCAATAGACCTGTTTTTAAAATATGCAGATTAAAAGCATGTGTTTCATGGGCTTTGTCCTTGAACTTTGTCTGTGACCTCCCTACATGATTAAGTATTTCTATTTCCTTTAACAAATGTGAGGAAGATCAATGATAGCATATTTTAGCTTCTGCATAAGGAAAAAGGTAACTATTTTGCAATCTTATTTCCTTTGCTAATCTATACTTTTAAATGATGATTCATTCTGCTAGGAAACTTTCCATAGCATTTTATGAGAATTGAATTATAAACCCAGTGAAATAGTAAGGTCAAATTGAGTTTTACCAGCAACGCCAGATATTCTAATCTCTGCTTGGTTGTCATTTAATACTTGACTGGTATATTGACACACTAAGCTATTGAGATTCTCATTCTATTTTTAAATCCTTGATTTATGCCTTTCAATTGGATCTTATTCAACTAAAAATGTACTGTGTGTGTTCAGCTGAAAGAGAGTAAACATTTTCCCATGGCTATAGTAATATGTTTGCATAGACCTCAATTACAAAATTAACAGGGCAGATTTTGTTGTCTTTGTAGAGTTGAAGAGATTACAATAAAAACCTCTAATGAAGAGAGACATGAGAAATAAGACCTAAAGACGATACTGGGGGGAAAAGAATAGCTTATTTGTTTACTAAATTTGATTTACTAGCCAGCTGTGTTGCTTCAGCTTTAGAATTCAGTAAGCAAGAACATCATTTCTACATTGCAGCAAAACTCCCAATTCCTAGTTTAAAGAAAAAGGTGTGTGGGTCAGGAGATAGGCTGTGGATGTGTGTCGAGGAAATTAAGAGAAAAGAGGCAGATATTGTATGACCCCCTTCCCCAAACTTAATCATCGTAATACTTCAATGCAAAATCAGATGTCTCGTGAGACCAAAAACTCCATGAAAATCCTCTCGCCCCGTTTTGCTCCATGCCATAGAGTAAACGGCCGTTAGGAGAGAGTGCCAATGGGCTGAGGTGGCAGAGCAGTCACACCAGGATAAATTTGCCCAGTAGCCCTCAGAGCTGCTTGATGTAACCCATGAAAAAATCAGAGATTACCAAATAAATGCAAGAGGATGGGCTTGTTCTGTTTTTTTTCTCCATAATATACAAGTAAGGATTTTTACCAGTGCTTTACAGGTCATTGCACCCTGGTATTGCAGGCGGATATATGTTGTACTTGTGCTGCTAATCAAAGGTCGGCAGTTCAAACTTCTTGGTGTCTCTGTAGGAGAAAGATGAGGCTCTCTTCTCTGATAAAGAGATACAGCCTCAGTAAACCTTGGGAGCAGTTCTACTCTGTCCTCTAGGGTCACCATGTGTTGACACTGCCTTGATAGCGGTTGGCTTTGTTCTACAGGTCTTTATCACAGGTCCCCTTGGCTACTTCTCCCCAACAAAGCACGATGATGGCTCCTGCTCTTCCCCCGCTCATTCCACAGTCCCTCACCATGTACCATCTTCCCGCGCTGGAAGACGTTTCTTTTCTGGCCAAAGGACTCAACTTTCATTCTTGTAGAATGTTTGGTGGATCTGTCTTGGTCATTTCAGTTCTCTATTGACAAGGTCAATGTGGACAAAATAATCCCTGGACTCCAGACACACTCTTCCTTTCTCTGCTTAGATAATGGGAACTAATTTTCCATTTGGTAACCTGGCTCAATGATTGTAGTGTATTCAGAGATCTCTTTATTTGCTGATGGTCCAGTGATGAGATTAAAAAGGCTAAGGTGACAACCTCCATCGTTAGAAATTATTGGATAGCAGGGATTGGATTTATTCTGTAAAATTAGGAGACCCTGTTGTCAAGTGCCATCGGGTGGGTTCTGACCCATAGCGGTTCATATGCACAACAGAAGGAAACACTGTCCCATTCTGTGCCATTCTTAGGATTGCTCCTATGACAGGGCCCATAGTAGCAACCACCCTGGTTCATCCATATCATTGAAAGCCTTCCTGTTCTTTGCTGCCCATCTACTTTACTAGCATGATGTCCTTCTCTAGGGACTGGTCTCTCCTGACAACATGTCCAAGTTACGCAAGAACAAGTCTTAACATCCTTACTTCTAAGGATCACCGTGTCCATACTTCTTCCAAGACAGATCTATTTGTCTTTAGGCAGTCCATGTACTTTCAATTCTTCTCCGGCACAATAATTCAAACACATAAAAAGTAGCTCCCCCTTAGGCACCTTTTAAGTACGTTCTGACCCAAAGGACTCATCCTCCAGCAGTACTTCTGACAACGCACTGCTTCCGCTCATTAGGCTTGCACTGTCTGACACTGTTTCCATGGTTTGCAGAAGGCCTTCAACGGCTGCTTTCTCTGAACGGGCTGCTGATTCCTTCTCCGAAGTCTGTTCTGAGTCCGGGAGCTCCAGTACAATCTGCTCCCTCTGGGGGACCCCACTGACATTGCACTAGCAGTGCCATCACTTCCAGCATCACAGCCACACACGCCACCACAGTGTCACCAAGTGACAGACAATTGGTGGAATTCGGATACAAACCGAAACAAATTAAGAACAGACACCCTTTTAGAATTGCGAGGTAGAAATATCAAAACGGTTCTTAGAACTCCATTTCATATGTCCAAAAAGCTAGAGAAATGTCTGGTAATCATTCGTAGGACTAAGAACAGTATAGAAAGGTTAAACCCCCCCCTCCCCTCCCAAAAAAAGGACAAAAGCTCCACTGGGCAGAGCTTTCATGGTACACATTTTTCCCACCAGATGAGCATCCAGCAACTCTCTCTGAGTTAGTGCACCCAGTGGTGATTTTTTTTTCCATAAAAGCAGTCTCACTCAAACCTCGTTTTTTTGTTTGTTTGTTTGTTTGTTTGTTTGTTTGTTTGTTTGTTTGTGATAGCGGATTTAATAGAACAGTGTATGTCTATGAAATTTTGTTTCCTGCTCAATAAAAAATTCCACCGAAACTGTTGCGATTTTGAACACCACTTACAAGGACAGCGCTATGGGAAAAACTCAAATGTACAAGCGGTTTTCTCCTTTCAAAAATGGTGAAATGTCGATTGATGACAAACCTCATTCTTGGTATCCATCAACTTCCCCAAAAGACAAAACTGTCAACTTGTAGTGCATTTGGAGTTTGTTAGTCAAGCTTTCTATTTAGAGGTTCTAAAAAAATCGCCTAAGCATGTGTTACAAACAAGGCCTGATTTGTGGCAGACCGGACTGCTTCTGCCACCATGACAATGCACCTGCCCATGCAGCCATCTCAGTGCACCAGTTTTTGGCCAAAAACAGCATGCCTGTCTTGCCCACACACCTGACTCGCCTGACCTCGCTCCATTTCACTTCTTTTTGTTTCCTTGAATGAAGAGGAACATGAAAGGACAGCGATTTGATGACGTGGAAGAGGGGGAGGAGCTGTCAGCCATACAAAATGGGGGAGAAGCTGTCGGCCATACAAACAGATGAGTTTGAAAATGTTTCCAAGAATGGAACCACAGATTTGACTAATGTGTTAAGTGTAATGGAGAGTACTTTGAAAGTGATAAGATTGTTTTGTAAAAAAAAAAAAAATTACATAGCTTTGGGGAAAAATCTGGTTTTGGATGACGGGGAGGGGATACCCCATTGATTATAAAACCCAAATTAAGTTTCTAGAAGTAAAGACTTCAAGATCTATGTTGAAAAATACACTAGATTGGATTCATGATAGTTTTCACATAGCAGGAGAAATATATTTTAACAAATTTAAAATATAGCAAGAAACTATCCAAAATGAAACACCAGAAGAAACACACTTTTAATATTACATAGAGCATCATGCAGCTGGTCAAGCATCGCTGGAACCTTAATGAAAGAAGCTAGAGGAAGACTACAAAAGCATTCTAAGGCACAATCTCTTACAGAGGCAGATGCAGACTTGTGACCAAGAAGAAGAGAAGAGACGTGTGCTTAATTGCCTCAAGGCGCAACTCACTTGTCGAAAGAACTGGATGGCACCTACCATTACTGAATGTTTTGCTCAATGATTCTATTTTAAAATCCTGTTCAAAATGGGGGGAAATGTGGAACATAATTTCAAATTTTTATGAAATCCAGCATTTCTAGAGTCATGGAAGCTGAATTAACCTCTAAAGCTATTGCTCAGATTGAATGCTTAAATCTTAAACTAAAATTTTTCTGAAATGCTCTTTACACCAAATAATAGCTGAGCTTTACTAATAAAGAATGTCTGCTGTGCTTGTTATGTAATCTGTTGTCAATTTGAGACTATAAGAGTGAAGGGGTGGAGTGGAGCCTGGCAATCAGGTCACAGCTTGATGACCTCATTTGGAGGCACTAAGGAGAAATAGCTTACTGGAGGTGGGACATACACACTCCCTGTGAGACATTCCTGATGACAAGACACATGGAGTTAAGCTGATGGCAGCCAGAGCCTTGGAGCTGAAGGAGCCACATGGAGACCCAGGCCAGCACTGAGATGCTTCCACCACCAGTGCATCCACAAGACTTTCCACCCACTGGCCTTTGATCTTCCTGAATTCGGTGTCATTGCATGGCTGTGTGAGTCTAAAGAGGAATTTATGGACTAGTAACGACATGGGCTAATACCATACTTATGAACTTGATCTGGACTGGGCTGGGATGCTTTCTTAATGTACAATTGCTCTTTGATATAAAGTTCTCTCTTACACACCTATGAGTGTCTATGAATTTGTTTCTCTAGTCAACCCAGACTGACACATCTGTCTTGAACATTGTGCTCTTTTAAAGAGTTATCTCTATGGGATCAAACTGACTACAGCTAATGGAAAGGTTAGATAAGAAGCATGGGGACCCACTGGCTCATTACGCCAAAGGTCAATGTCTCCTCCGCACCTCTGTTTCACCTACCACTCAAATCTTTATGCCTTCTACCACTCAAATCTTTATGCCTTCTCAGGCTGAAGGAAAAGGGGCTAGAGTGGTTTTTCAGGTACACATGTACTTCCCCTTCCCCCAAAGCCCTCCAGACCTTTTGTATGTTTCACAAGGGTGCACTCCCCACAACTCCAGTGTAAAGTTAATTAAATCCTCAGACTGATCCTGTGTTCCCAGCATCTCACCTCTTTTTCAGGGCAAAGAGCCAAGAGGGGGCTGGCAGCAACCCAGGAATTCTCCTGGAATTATAGGGCCGAGCAAGTGGTGGATCAACAAGAGATGGAACCTATTCAACTATTCATTAACCAAATTTACCCATGCTCTTTGGTCACAGTCCAGACCGTACAGATATGTGGAAACGTTTATGTAGAGTTGTCTCAAAAAATGTTTGCCCTGATAATAGCAAATACATGTTCTTTTTAAGGGCCCATGGTGTATTAACAAATTTGATCATAAAATAAAATCTTAGTAAATCCCATAATAAATATCACAAACATTATTAGCTAAGACCAAAACTCAGAAAGGCCTTTCCATCTAAAACCACTTATAAGACAATTCCTGGATGATGGATAAAAGGATCAATACAAACCAAAATTATAGAATTAAAAAAATTATTATAAATGTAGCAGCACTCCACATCAGAATCTGAGAGACATTTAAAATGATGCTCACACGCTGGCTTGATGCTCACCCTCATGAAGAGATCAATGAAGATATGAGTGCTATAGAAAAGTGTGGGGAAGAAACTAGATAGTGCTCAGCTATCAGAAACAAATAATATCTGGGTTTTAAAGGCATATCTTCAAACAGACAGCCATCCGAGGCATCAATTAAGTCCATATGGAAGAAGCACATCAGCCTATGTGATCCAAGGATTGTAAATAGTATCCAAATCTGAAATAGGGAATGGTATCCAAATTTAAATTGTGAACACCTTGTTTGTAGAAAGCTATGGATGACAGTAAAGCCCAAAATTCATCTGCAGGGTCCACACATGGATTAAGCCTCTGGTGATCCCCCTCTGACCATAGCCAAGGGAAGAGAATAGCTTTGTTATCTGACAGAGAGCATTGTAAAGCCAATTATACCAGATGTAGTTAGGTTAAAATGTAATACCTTATCATTGATTTACCTTTTGACCCATTTACAGCTGTTTCAGTTAAAAAAAAAAAAGCAAAGGGGAAATACACCTGGATTAAGCCTCTAGTGAGTTCTCTGTGACCAGGGACCATGGATGTGAGTAGCTTTGCCATCGTGCAGAGTGCCTTGGAAAGTGGAGTATTACAAGTCCAGTTAGGTTAAAATTTAACGTTATCATTTGACCTCCCTTTAGACCCATCTTTAATTTGTTCTAGTTTTGAATATTTTGTCTTCTTTTCTATTGAGGTTTTTCTCTGTTTAGTTTTGTTGTTGTTTTCATATACAGGAAATCCAGGATAGGTAAATCTATAAAGACAGTAACTGGATTAATGGTTTCTTGGGGGCATTGCAGGGGAAGTTTGGGGGAAATGGGGAGTAATAACAGTAAGTACAAGAAAGAAGGAAATGTTCTAAAATCAACTGTGGAGATGATTGCATAACTCTTCCTAATATGATTGAGCTATTGAATTGTATGATATTTGAATTATATGCCAACAAATCTATCTTTAAAAACAATTAAAGTGATGGTCAGAGTAAAGTTCAATTGCACTAAAGCAATAAAATAAAAACTACAGCTAAGTGAAGTATCTTTCTAACTAAAAACAACTAGAAACATGACAGCTAAAGAAGACAACAGAAGCACCAAGTTCATTACCATGAGTCCATGCCGACTCATACAAACTTCATAGCAGAGCATAGAACAGCCCCTCTGGGTCTCTGAGATTGTAACTCTTTGTGGGATTAGAAAGCCCCATCTTTCTCTTGAGCAATGGTTGGTGGTTTCAAACTGTTGACCTTGTGGTTAGCAGCATACCAACGCATACCTACTATAAGAGCAGGGTTCCTCAAAAGAAGCACAAAGAAAAAAATAATAAACAAAAGTAGAAAACGAATGGGGCAGAAAAGCGATAAGCAAGTGATCTAATTACTAAGCATTTTAATTAACAAAATAAGTTATTTTAAAAATATTTTTATAACAAAAATAATGTATTACCTAAATTAATAAAAGAATGGAGAAATGTGAGGGGATAAAAGAGAGAGAGAAGGGGATCATGAGGAATAACCATTATAATAGAAAAAATGGAAATATCATAAAAGACTACTTTTAAGATCTCTGAGAAAATAAATTTGAAAATCCAGTAATATAATTTTCTTAGGAAATTGTACTCATAAAAATTGAGTTTCAAAAATTGAGTTTCAAACACATTGGTTTCAAAAATCAATACAGCTCAATTTCTAAAGACAAAAAAGATAAAGTTAATGAGGAAACCCCTACAAAAAAAAAACAAGGAAGAACCATATAGTTTCAGAGGAATCTTACTATCTTGGTGCATATTTGTGTTAGACAGGGTTCTCTAGAGAAATAAAACCAGGACACTTCTGATTATATATATATATAATTAGTTCACACAATACAGAGGGCTCAGTTCAACTCATCTCTGTGGAACAGCTAATATACTGGAAGTCTTTCAACTCACAAGGGCTGCTGAATCCAGAGTCAAGGAAGCAGACAGCTGAGTGATCCTTAAGGTAATGCCAGAAGGCCAGCCACAGGCAGCAAATGGCAGCACGGGTCACCAACAGTCAGCAGCTCAGCAACTTAGCAAAGCAGGCTGGATAGGAACTCAAACAATGCAAGACAACAGAAGCACCAAGTTCATTACCATGAGTCCATGCCGACTCATACAAACTTCATAGCACAGCATAGAACAGCCCCTCTGGATCTCTGAGATTGTAACTCAAGCCTCAAGCTCAAACAATGTATACACCAGCAGCGTGAAGAAGCAGGTCTCAAAGGAACCTCAAGCTCTATCAACACAACCCATGGGTTGGCTGTCTCACAGGTAGTGTAGCTCACAAGTTGAGGCAGAGAACTAGCTAAAGCAGCTGCATGCTTATTCGATCACCAGAGAGCAAGCGAGAGAGGGTTGGGGCTTGCGGAGTCATTTATCTCTTTGCCCTCCAATCAAACTGCAACCTTATTAATCCCATGTGTTCCTATTGGCCTTACCTTTCACAATTTTCAATAAAAAGAACTTTCTAGCTCCTTTTATGAAATAAAACCACAAGCCAAACTCACTACCATCAGTAGATGATAACTCATATTGATCCCATAAAATAGAATAGACCTGCCCCAGTGAGTTTCTGAGATGATAACTCGTTTCAGGAGTAGAAAGCCCTGTCTTTCTCCCTCAGAGCCACTGGTGGTTTTGAACTGCTGACCTTGTGGATCACAGCCCAATGAGTGACCAGTACATCACCAGCTCTAGTATAAATTTAATATCTAAATTTAGTAAAGATAATAAAAAGAAAACTATAGATAATTATCTCTCATTAATACCAACCCAAAATATTAGATATAGTATTAACAAACAAAATCCAACACCACATGAATAAGAAAATGTACCAAACATAAGCATATGTCATTGAACTCCACATGTAAAGAGTATTGAGTTCTAAAATTCAGAAGTGATAATTGTACAACTCCTCTTGATATGATTGAATTATTGAATTGTATCACAGTGGATCAAACACTAATAAAACTGTTTTTTAAAAGAATATTGGAATAACAAATGTTTTATAATATGCTTAAATCAAGTAAGATTTGTTCCAAAATTTCAATTGTTTCAACATCAGCAAATCATTTACATCACACCTTATAAATAGATCTAAAGAAAAATACGTATACATATGATTAGTTCTATAACTGCAGAAAAGCTTTTAACAATACAAAACATACATTAATGATTAAAAAGGTCAGAAAAAAACATGCATTAATGATAAAAAAACACTCAATAAAAATGGAAAGCCCACTCCTCTGTCAGTCTGTGGGGCTGTGTTACTTAGCTGTTACTGTGTTGCTGGAAGCTATGCCAATGGTATTTCAAGGTGAGTCCCTCAGGTTCAATGGGACTTAAAAGACAATTGGCGAAGAACAGCCCTCCTCAAAGTAGAGTTGACCTAATAAAGTGGATGGAACAAAGTTTTCAGGACCTTCATTTGCTGATGGGCATAACTGAAAGTGAGAAGAAATACCTATTAATAACCCAAAAATGGAATGTAGGAAGTTTGAATCTAGGAAAACTGGAATTTGTGGGGGGGAAATGAAATAGGATGTATGAATATCGATATGCTCAGCATTTCTGAGCTGAAATGAACTGGAGGTGTTTGCCATTTTGAGTCAGACAATCATATGGTTCACTATCCAAGGAATGACAAATCCACAAGAAATGACATCACATTTGATTGTCAAAAAGAATATTTCAAGATCACTCTTGAAGAACAATGTTGTGATATGAAAATTGCACATCTACAAGAAAGTCCAGTTAATATAGCTATAATTCAAATTTAGGCATCAATCACTAAAGTTACTAATGAAGAAATTGGAGAATTACCAAATTCTTTTGCCTGAAATTGATCAAATATGCAATGAATATACATTACTAATTACTGGCAACTGGAATTAAGAAGTTGGAAACAGAGAAGAAAGATCAGTAGTTGGAAAATATAACTTTGCTGACAGAAATAAAGCTGAAGCTCTCCTGATAGAATTTTGCATGACCAATGACTTTGTTTTAAACAGCTTAAACAACTATACATGCGGACCTTGCCGGATGAATCACACTGGAATCACATTGGGGGCATTCGAGGGAAGAGGGGGTGGAGACGCTCAGCAAAACAAGGCATGGTCCAAATGTGGAACAGACCATTAACTGCTCATGTGGAAGTTCAGGTAGAAGCTGAAGAAAATGAAAACAAGTCCAAGATCCAAGTTGAATCTTGACTATATCCCAACTGAATTTAGAGAACATCTCAGGAACACCTTTGACGCAATGAACACTAATGACCTGATGAATTGTGGTATGAAACCAAGAATCTCACACAGAGGAGACTCTGAGCGTTGCTCTTTTACTGTAGAAGAGCTGAAGCAAGTGGAAGAAATGATGAGTATACGAGCGACACAGAATATTTCCAAGGGCAATCAGGGAAGACAAAATAAAGCACTATAATGAAATGTGCAGAGGCCTGGAAAAAGGGAAAACATGGTGGGCAGATTTCACACTGAAGAAAATACTCATGCCTTGAGTTGAAATATTGAAGGATTCTATGGGCAAAATGTTGAATGATGTCGAAGCATTAAAAGAAGATGGGAGGAATAGAGAGAGTGACTGTAGCAAAAAGAATTGGTCAGCTGTCAATCATTTCAAGAAGTAGCACATGATCAAGGCCCCATGGTACAGAAAAAAGAAACCCAAGCTGCACTGAAGGTTATAGCAAAAACAAGGGTCAAGAACTGACAAAATAGCAATTGCAATGATTTTTCAAGACATTGATGAAGCACTGGAAGCCCTCACTCATCTGTGCCAACCAAAGAGAAATGACCTTGATTAGTAGTTGGGTGTAGTGCTACTGTTACTTAGTGAGACAGAGGAGAAATCAGTGTGTAATTTGTGTGATTCAGCTGACCCACAAGAAGGGCATCTTGGTACCCTATTTCCCAATTGGAATGGGCAAGTGCAGTACCCGAGTCAGAGACGGTTATGGTTACCTTGATCTCACATACCTCAGGAATGAGAGTTTGGGACTCATCATGAGCTAAGCCTCCAAAACCTGCAGAGGTGGTACCTGAGAGCAAAAGGAAGATGGAGAGTAGAGGAACGGGTTAATGAGTACAGTTGCAGCTCAAAACCAGCTACTTCAAGAGGTAAAAAGTCATTTTACTACTCATCTTGTAAATTTTCCTTCAGGAAGTAAAGCCCATCAGTATAGGAAAGCGTATTCATGTGATGCAAGGTGTGGATTGCAGGAGACATGCAGAGGAATAATTGGCTTCCCAGCTGTAAGAATGTTTTTAATTGACAGTCTAGCTGATAGCAAGGAGCGCTGGTGGCCTAATGTTAAGTGCTCAGCTGCTGACCCAAAGGGTGGTGGCTCAAACCCAGCCCACTGCTGCAAGGGTGGAAAGACCTAGCAATCAGCTCTCCTGAAGATTACAGCTTAGAAAAAAACGCAATGGGGCAGTTCTACTCGGTCATATGGGGTCACCATAAGTCAAAACAGACTAGGCAAAGCCTAACATCAACAACTGTGAGCACTTTCAAGCTCTGCTTTGTTCCTTGGGATGCCAGGTTAAGGATTGAGCACATTTAGCGGTACAAGGGCCTAGCCATTTTTTCCCCAGTCCCCAGGACTCCTCTGTTGCTGTTGTTGTTGTTGCTAGAGACCTTCAAGTCAGTTTCAACCCATAGTGACCCTATGTGTAACAGAACGAAATACGACATGGTCCTGCAACATCCTTACAATCGTTCCCATGCCCGGGCCCATTGTTGTAGTCACTGTGGCTTTAAAAAAAAATCATTTTATTGATACAATTCTTATCACAATCCATACATACATCCATTGTGTCAAGCACATTTGTATATTTCTTGCCATCATTATTCTCAAAACATTCACTTTCTACTTGAGCCCTTGGTATCAGTTCCTCATTTGTTCCCCTATCTCCCAGCACCCCCACTCACTCATGAACCCTTGATAATTTATGAATTATTATTATTTGTGTCATGCTTTAGACTGTCCGACATCTCCCTTCACCCACTTTTCTGTTGTCCATCCCCCCAGCGAGGAGTTTATAT
>NW_022111368.1:10615084-10629743 GCF_000313985.2 Echinops telfairi
CTCCCTGCCCAGGTACCTGCCCAGGTACCTCCCTTCTGTACCTAACCATACAGAACCCTGACTCACCCTCTGCCATCGGTTAATTCATCGCAACCCTACAGGACAGGGTACAACGGCTCCTGCTTTCTGAGACGGTGACTCTTTACAGGAGTAGAAAATCTCTTTTTTCTCCTAGTGGCTAGTGGATTCGAACTGTTCTCCTTGCAGTTTGCAGCCCAAATTGTAACCCACTATACCACCAGGGCTCCTGAATAGACTCCTTAGTAATGTTTATTATAAAAGTTAATCATAGAACAATATGTGATAAGTGTAGTTGTAAATTGCTTAAATGTAGTATTTCTTACATACTGTTTCTTAGAACACCAACAAAATTGTTTTATAAAATCTTTCTACATTTAATTACATTAGTTACAATATTATTAGTAACTATGCAGATGGATTTTTTATTTTTCTCCTTTTCCTGTAGTTGCTACTTTAGTCTCCAAAAGGTTAGGATTTGTAAACCTCTATCAATAATTATCACACCATTGTAGCTCATATGCCAGAAAACTTGGAAAAATAGGCAACTATGAAACCACTGGCAGCAACAAAAGCAATAGCATGTGCAAATGTAAACACGTGACTCAAAGGATCATTGTAATCAAGTAATGAAGACGTCTCTGACTGGAGCATATTAGAAAGTTCAAAAAGCAAACAAGCTTTGTTAGTCTGGGTTAACTAGTGGCTAATTACATAATCTGGTGTCAATTTGAGGATTGAGAGTGTAGGGGTGGACTCTACCCTGTCAATCCAGAGATAGCCAATAAGATCTCTGTGTGGGCATGGCCTTCTCCTGAGAATTCTGGGAACTGCTCTTTAGAGACAGGAGACACTTCTCCCTCTGCTCACTCCCTGGGAGACACGCCACTGACAAGACAGATGTCACGATGCTGATAGACCCTGTGCCCTGGGAACTGGAGGAGCCATGTGGAGACCCCTGCCAACACTGAGATGCTTCTACCTCCACTGGATCCAGAAGACTTTGCATCCACTGGCCTGTGATCATACTGCATTTGGCATCATTGCATGTACCTTATGAGTCTGAAGAGGACTTTATAGATTAGTATCAGACTTATGGACTTGATCTGGACTGGGCTGGGATGTTTTCTCAATATTCAAATGCTCATGTATATAAATCTCCTTCGTATACACATGTGTGTCCATGAATTTGCTTCTCTAGTCTACCCAGACTAACATAACTAGAGAAACAAATTCAGGGAGACTCATCTATGTATAAGAGAGAGTTTTCCATCAAAAAGTAATTGTATATTACCCAGCCCAGTCTAGATCAAGTCCACAAGTCTGATATTAGCCTGTATGTCCAATACAAGTCCATAAATTCCTCTTCACCCATGCAACACATACAATGACACCGAAAGAAGATCACGAGCCAGTGGGTGGAAAGTCTTGTGGATCCAGTGGCCGTGGAAGCATCTCAGTGCTGGTGGGGCTCCACATGCCTCCCCCACATCCACGGCGCTGACTCCATCAGGCTAGCTCCATGTGGCTTGTCAGCAGGAAGATGAAGCACCTCTATTGAGGAAGACAGGAGTTCCCAGAATCCTCAGGAGAAGGCCATGCCCATACAGAGGCACCATTGGCTGTGACCTGATTGGCAGGCTCCACCCCTTCACTCAAGTAGACAGGGGATTATGGAACTACCACACAAGCATAAAATGTTAGCCTTGTAGGTATAGTGATACATGTAAGTTGGGTTGTTGTGATAACTGCTGAGAGGGTTTTCTAAAAAAAGACGGAATTTCTGCTGAAACCCTGGTATTTTTGTGCCAGACCCCCTGACAGTTCCCCCTCCCTGCACCCCCAACCCCCCCGCCCTCTTCTTTTCTTTTTACAAAGCTTACAGCTCAACAAATCTTCACCTCTAAGTTGGTCCCAGCATATTATTTGCCAGACAATCCAACCTGCAACCTTTCGATAGATGATTATCTGGGTCTGCTGCTCTCCGATGTTAAGCACCAGAGGGAGGTTGCACAAATGAAAGGGCGAGAGAAAGAGTGGGAGCCAGAGCCCTGAGTGAAGAGGCCTGACCTCTTTTCTTGTCCAAGCAGTTGGTTTTGTAAGCAGGTCATTTAGCCAATGTGTCTCTACGAGTCTCTATCTATAAACTGCTACGTAATAACATCAACAACAATGAGTTTCTGTGGCCTTCATGAATAGATCTTTCAGAGGCTCGGAGATCCTGGTACAAAAGGCTATAGAGTGGCATGAAATATTAAATAAGAACAAGGAGATAAAGCAAGAAAGCTAATGATATATTTGATAAAGCATCAGTTTGGGGAAGGGCAGAGGCCTATGTTCACTCTTGGAAATGAGACAAGTTTTCCGTTCTCTCTTCAGAGGAAATTAATAAAAAAAATATTTGCAGATTATTATGAAAAAATATATTAGCTTCAGCAGTGATGATTTAAAATAAATTATTTGTGAGAACCCCGTTTACATAACACATCAAGATGAAGCTAACTCTGATGCAGAAGGGCAGAGGGAGGGGTTGGCAGAGAAGCGGGTGAGCAGCTGGGGAAACAGGCAGCAAACAGACCAGGTTCTGAATGAAGCTGAATAAGGATCCATCCCAAATGATGAAGTTAAAGGAAATAGAAATGTACACATCAAATTTACCTTAGCCCATTACCTAACCTTTTTATTCTTTAAAAAAAACACAAACACAAACCTAAAATAACAACAAAAATTACCCTCCTAGGTAAAGAATGTTCATCTAAAGTCCTGATCTCAACCTAATGGGATCCACATTCACTTGTGAGCAGCTAGGTCCTGCCCAAACAAGACAGGGATGCGTGTGTCTGGTTTGGAAACCTCAATAAACCAGCTGGCTCCCCTCAACTGTGCCACCCCAAATACCAGGTTGGTGAGCTCAGTTACCCAACCTCACCACTCGTTCTCTCTGACTCAAATCGTTTCTGTCCTCCCTCTCTCTTTTCCTACCGCACACAAATATTTCCCGAAGATCAAGTCGGCATTAGCCATGCCCCCCCCCCCCAGCAAGGAAGTCACCCATCGGGTCTGCCTGGTTTGACCAGGTAGGGCACTTGTGGCCCATGGAGGAACTCCAGCTAGAGCAGATGCTACGCGCCTGAGCTTCCCAGCTCCCTTCTTTCCTTCTGGGACAAGTACTGCAGACAAAACACCAGAGCCTTTTGCTAGCCAGGAGGGGCGATGGAGTAACACTGGTTCAACCTGACCTCTACCCTGTGGCTCTCCCACATTGACCACCACAAATACTCTCACCTAAACCCTCTGCCCACGCTGTTCTGGGCTGGCCGCACCGCTGCAGTGTTTCCGAGTCCTCTTGCCAGCTCTTGGGCCTCAGAGATAAAAGTACACAAAAGGTGGGTAGAAACACTATAAGGGATCTGAAGATTTTTTTCCCCCATATACATGAAGGAAAAGAAATCAATACCCCAAGCTACTAACTCTTCTACCCTATCCCAACCTCTGCCACTGATAGAATGGGCCTTATCCACTGGACTCTACAGAAGGCCAAATGAAGCAAAGCCCCTATTGTCCTAGGTGCATTAAGGAAATGAAGTGTGGAGATAAAGGAGCAGTGGAGATTTCATGTAAATGGGGATTCTCCTCTTGCCCCGGGCAGACAGAATCAGCACAGACAATAAAGTCGTCTAGCTCCACAAGGTCAGCAGTGGAGCATGGTTTAAGGCATGATTAAAATGTCCAGTTTGGGCACTCCATCTTCATTCTGAATACTTACACTGGAGAGGTTAGCAGTCTGAAGTCAGGTTGACACAGAAGAGAGATCAATTGTTGGTGGGTACAGTGACTTGAGGACACATGACACAAGGCAGGGCATCCCTGGTTTTTATTATAAAAGGTACTCTTTCCTACAACTGGCGTAAAAGATCATTAACATCTAGGCTTGAAAAATGGAAGGCTAGAGCTGTCGTAGCTGACAAGCTTTGAAGTCCACAAGCAAAACCCTCTCTTCTTGATTTCTCCTTCCCATTTCTAGTCCCTCAAAAGGAATCCGGCGGTCTGAATGAACACGGCTTGGAAAACTGAGGCCTCGCTATGAAAATATAATTAGGCAAAACAACATGAATACCACTTTATGCCTTGCTCTGATTCAGTATCGGACTACTGAGAATGCATAAATAATAAGGTCAAGTTCTTGGCTCTAGGAGCCCACAGTCTAGCCCAAGAAATGAATACGTAAGTAGACAAATTACAACATAAAGTAGGAAGTGCATTGTAGAGACGGCAATATAGGGTACTGTTGCTGCAGGCCACTGCTCCCCAGGAGAAGGGATGACTCTGCTGGGGCTCTCGTGGAAATCAGCCGTGGAACAGCCACGTTGATGACTCAAAATTATGTTGCCTGCACAGAACAAAGGATGCACCAAACGAACTAACTAGCAAAATGAGCAAAGGAAAATAAGTAGCGGATCAAACAGGAAAGCGATTTACGTGTATCTCGTGTAAAAGAACACGAGAGGCAGGCTATCCACACTGACGTGGTGGCTCCGTGGCCATCCTGCTCTGGCCAGCCATCTTTTTTGGTGGCTGCCGAGCTCCAGCCATGTGTCCAAACTCCAAGCAGCCAGAAGGATGAAGAGGGTAAAGAAAAAGCATGCCACTTCCCTTTAATAAGACATCCTGGAATCCCTAAAAGTTAACTCAATGTAAACGCACCGCATTCCAAGTGCCCAACAGCCCTATGTGGCTAGGCGATCCTGTGGTGGTCTGCTCGAGACAAGACCAGAAAGAAATTCTTGGTCGAGCAGATGTGAAAGGAGCTCTTGTGGCGCCGTGGGTTAAGCACTAGACTCTGGGTCAGCACTTCGAATGCACTAGTTTCTCTGAGGGAGAGAGATGAGGCGGTCTGTTCCAGCAGAGATTTACATTCTGGGGCCAGCGTGAATCAGCACCGACTCAAGGGCAGTGAGTTAGGCATATGTTCAAATAGCATGAGTTTGCAAGACAGTGTCTATCTAAGAAATAGTCAGGAGACCCATTTTTGAGACAGATGCCCTCATGGAGAGATATGCATGGATTTCTGATTGGGTTTTCTACCTACGCATAATTGGGCTTTGGCTCGAAAACCTAATACAGAAAGGAAGATGATCTAAATTCACAGATAGCCAAGTGTCCCTTGCCTGTGTGGCATCGTTGACAAGTTCCTTTGGCAGCCACCTTGTGGCAGACTTGCTGGTATACAAGTGGGTCTTCTGATAGACACAGGGGCTTACAAGCTCCAGGCTGCAGCATTTTCTGGGACAGAGTCAAGGTCAGGGTCATCCCTTTTTGGCTTCATGCTTTAGACTACTGAGTCGAGAGGATGCCGGCGCAGTGAGTAAATGCTAGATACCTACCTGCAAGGTTCAAGCCCACTAGCCATTCGGCCAAAGAAAGTACAGGGCAAGGCTGTGGCTTGGTAGGGGCATCGGGAGCCCTTTCAGGAGCTTGTTGTAGGAGACTGGATTATTGCCAGGACTGCGGGGAGGGACAAACCTTTGGAGTTGCTCCGTTGTCTGCCATCTTCGAGTCACACTGTGGTTTTCCACTGGATTGTTGGGTGACACGCGTGCTGCCCTCGCTCTCGTTCTAGCAGCGTGTCCAGCCACGCACTCCCTGCTCTGGCTATTTCTGGTGTGTCCACACTTGACAAACGCAAGGCCCTTCTGGTTTCACTTCATTGGTCATGAAGGAGCTGGGAAGGGCCAACTGGAGTCCTACTTTAGAATTCAACGTTTTTCTAATAGCAACACCGGTGACAGATGGGGATCTCCTTGAACTTTCCCCCATACAACGAGCCATTTTCTTCCTGTTACTCCTTCTCCTCATACTCCAGGGCAGGGGTCCTCAGATTTTTTAAAGAGGAGGGCCAGTTCACTGTCCCTCAGACCGTGGGAGGGACAGACTGTAGTTAAAAAAAAAAAAAAAACTATGAACACATTCCTATGTACACTGCACTTATCTTATTTTGAAGTAAAAAACAAAATGGGGCAAAAACACCCGGTGGGCCAGATAAATGTCCTTGGCGGGCCACATGTGGCCTGTGGGCCGTAGTTTGAGGACCCCTGCTCCAGGGACTACCAGGATGTGAGCAAAAGAAATGGTATCATAAGAAGAACGTCTAGTTTGCTGTAAGTTACATCAAGAAAATAAATCAGTGAACATCTTTAGTGCTTTCAGAAAACAACCAACCAACCAAAGTCATGGTCTTGGAGTCCATGCCGAGTCATAGTGACCCGATAGGACCCAGCAGAATCGCCCCTGTGGGTTTCCAACACTCCACCTTGTTACGGGAGGGAAAGCCTCATCTTAATATTAATAAATAACTGCCTCCGACCCTTCAAACCACTTGACACTGCAACAAACTGTGTTTTCTTAGTCTCTCTAAATGTTTTAAAACAATAACTATGATTTAAAATGTTAAGCATCAATCCCAATAAACATGTACATTTATGCATAAATTATATACAAGAAGTGCTGTACTGTATAAATATGGTATGCCTATTACATAATAGAAGTGGAAATGTTAGAAGAAGAGTCACCTTACCCACTTTTGCCTTTCAGGTCATGTACAACTAAGGGGAGGAACCTAAGTCTTATGCCGGACTCTGCCTGCAGAGTACGCGGGAAAGATAAGATTCTCCTTTCGAGATTGTGCAAGACTGGCAGGGACAGCAGGTCATGGATCTAACAGTTGAATGAGCCAATCAAGATTTTGTATGCTGCCCTGGGCCCTGGACTCCCACCCTAGGCACAGACTGTGTGCAGGACGCTGAGCAGACGGACTGGCCATCCTGAAATCTTCCCCAAAGAAGGAAATTCAGCCCTGCAGCCTAGAAAGGAGTGAACCACATAGGTATCCAGATAACAGTAGGTGAGACAAGCCTACCTTTGGCCACATCCACCCTACGGAACAAACAAATGCTGAGAGTTTCCTCCAGTTTCCTCAATGAGATGTGAGGTAGATCACATGACGGGCGTCAGCACACTTGTTTGAGATGAAGACAATCTACAGCCTTCTGAGGACTGTTATGCAATGTTCCCTTGCTGCATTTGTATTAAAACCTTTAAACCCGTTATAAAGGCAGAGAAATACAAATCTATTTCTCTTCGCTAAGAGACACCTGGCAACACGTCCACAGAACAATATCCATAATCACTTAGCCAAATTTCCATACCATTTTACTCAATTTTCTAGAAAGCAGAGCTATATTTTAGGAGTAGAACGAGCTCTTTGTGTAATTTATACTTCCCCTCCTTTCTCCTCTCCTGTCACGCCCACCCTCCAGAAGTCTGCATGGCACTTATCTAACCTAGCCTTGGAGAAATGGTTCCTGCTTTAGAAATCCTCTTCAGCTGTCTGCTAGCTCTGGAGACCAGGAGGTAGTCTCGTGGGTGCTTTGGCTGAACATGACCAAGGTCTCCGCAGAGAGAAAGAAGGAAGAGGAGAGAATGGGGCATGGTACTCCCAGGATCTGCATTCTAGTCAAATATACTGTGAGAGCTATTACTGGCATCAGACCAGACGGGGGCCAGACTGGACACTACTTCCCCCAGGCAGCGCAGACCTATACAGACATATCCCGTTTGGTAAGTGGGTATAGACTGAATGTTAGCCTGCCCTTGCCCTCGTCTCTGGGTCCAACCTGCACAAGCATATGTCGCAGCCCTGATTGGGGTGGACTCGGCAGTAGCTAGGATGGACAGACCTTTGTGCTCTTAGTTGCCTTGGAGTTGATTGTGACTCGTGGCAGCCCTTCGTGTGCAGAGAAGAACTGCTGCACAGGGCTCTCAAGGCTGTGGCTTGTAGGAAGCCAAGTGACAGACCTGTCTTCTTCTAGATGCCTCTGGTTGGGCTCAAACTGCCAACCATTCTGCCCCACTCATAGTCAAAGGCGTAACCATTTTCACCACCCCTGGTCTCCTGGGGAGGACGACAGGGGGTTGGAAAGGCTTGAGAACCTCCTGCTTTAACGCTTAGTCAGCTGGCTGACCTGGAGCCACGGCACTTCACCTCTCTAAAACCTCATTCTCCACAAATCAAGAGTAATGGTTTTTAAATGTTTTGCAGTATGGATGTGAGGGTTACAGATAAACTACTTGAACATTCTGTTACATATTAGGTGTCATGTATTAGGTATGATGTAACTAATTTTTTTTCTTTTAGATATCCCCTGTCCCAAAGAGGCCATACAACCGAATGAAATTCGAGGTGAATTAGAATATGTCTATCTTTCAGGAAGTTCCAGACCCAGAAAGGTCTCTCTTTCAGGCAGAGTGGTATGTGACTCCACTCTGGCACTGTGGGTGTCTTCAGGGTGTGCATTTGGTCCGTAATCCCAAAAATGATTAGATTCACAAACCAGTGGTTTTGTCCCTCGCTTTTCAGAGCAAAGGGAGGAAGGATTGCTGGTGAATATTTGTTTAAGTCGTGATGCCCTTCGGTTCATCAGCCATCCATCTCCCTGATTTACAATATACTGCTCACAATATAGATTCTTCCAAGACTTTCAATATGACTTTACATAGCCCCCAACCTGGGTCATATGAGAGATATCAGTGGAGAGCCTGTTGTGATTTTAAACCTGGCAAGCTGAACACACAAACAATTGGGGGGGAAATATGACTTGTTCTTTAGTCTAGAGCATAGGTTCCTAAACATATTTGGCCGATTACGCTCTTTTCAGAAAAACAGAACCAAAAAAACTAGTTAGGCCCCCTGCCTCGCACCAGCAATTAAAAAGTATTGTACTGATAGCTCATAAACCCGGATAAAGTGCAGGTACCTGCTTTTGCAGCTATCCTGGATCATTCCAGAGCACTCACGAGACGGTATCACCCAATCGGGAAACCCTGGTTTAAAGGACGGCCGAGTTGAATCCATAAGTATCTTATATTAGGTGCTTTGACTGAACCATTCTGAGATAGTTAAGGTTTATTGCGCCAACCTGGCCGATAAACACATGTGGGATTCATTGAAGGGAGAGAGAACTTGTTTGGTGAGCCTTGCCTTCCAAGTTCTCCAGTCTCTTGCTATCTGGTGGTCTGAGAAGGGTGCAGCTGCCTTAGTCAGTTCCCTGCTTCAGCTGGCAAGGCCATTTCCTGCGAGACATCCCTGAGAAGGCACATGACCTACCCCGATGCAGCCCTGGGTGCTGGAGCAGCCGTGTGGAGACCCCTGCCAGTGCTGAGAAGCTTACAAACTCACTGATTCAGCTTTCCTCCTGCAGTCAGCATCATGGTATGTGTTTTGTGAGATTGTGGAGGACTTTCTAGATCGGTGTTGGACATATGGGCTAATGTTGGACTTATGGGCTTGGACAGCACTGGGTTGGGATCCTTTCTTAATGGACACTTACCCTTTACATAGAACTCTCTCTTATATACATGAGTTTCTGTGGATTTGTTTTTGCTAGGCTACCCAGACTAACACAATTCTAAGATGGCCAAGGTCTCAGAGGAGAGAGGTATATGAGAAGCGAGGATGAGGAATGGTGCTCCCATGCCTAGTGTCTGCAATCTAGCCCAATAATACTGTGAAGAGCTGCTACTGGGATCAGACCGCTGTGATTCCAAGACATGATGATCCACAGCACTGCGTCCCTTCTATTCTTCCTTCAGTGTGAGTGTCTAATTCCCTCTCCAATGCCACGTTCTCACTTTGATATTCTCTGAACCTGTGAATTTTCTTTTTATTGATTTAAAAAGGTACGTCCCATTATTTAAATAGGCAATTTGCAAAGTACAAAGAAGAACATTTAAAAAGCCACAAATTCTATAATCAGAGAGAATTCCTATTATTTTAGGTCATATCTTCAAAACGCTGCCTTCCAAAACGACATATCGGGCCAGTTACGTTCAACAAATCAGAGAGGGGAACATTCAGAAGGCCATGGTGATGATTTTGTGGGCATCCTTTACCTGGATATATTTTGTGTAGAGGCCAAGGGAGTTAGGTTGGTTCCTCCCACCCCCACCCCAGAGGAAGAAATTTGGGGGGAAATTGAAAACGGCATTGTTGTATGAAAGGTCAGAGAAGTTATGCTGAGGAAATTCTTGCCAATCAGAACGTTCATGGTAGCAAAGACTGTCCGGCGAGGGTTTCCTTGGGAAACCTTGCCCTGTCGACACTACAGCCCTGCTGTTGCCATTCAGGCTTTGTTGTGGTTGTTCCCCAAAGCCAAAGAACGTTGAAAAGTAACATGATTTGAGCCCCTCCAGGATGCACAACCCCCCATTCTGAAATGGTGTGAAACACACAGTGCAGAATTCTTAGCTAAGGAGTTCGAGAGATGACATTGCCGCCTTCCGAAGTGTGAAGATGAAGATAGAGATGTTGAGAAACAGCAGCTACACGTTTTTCTATTTTGGTTTGAAAAAAGGCTTCTATGATTTTCTTGCAATACTTTTTGACTTGTCTTGCAAGAGTAGCACACAGAACTTGTATATAACCTTTAGAAGATTTACCGGTTTTTAACAATTTGTCCTACTTAACCATTTTCTCTTCCATACCTAGATACAGGTAGAGACTTGTTTGTTCCTACACACCCACCCATAGAGTACTTTCCTCAGAAATCCATCAGTATTAGCACTGTTTCGGATGGGCTGCTCCAGCCAATCACTAAGCATGGCAAGGATGATAAGGGAGACCTCTCCCTCAGAGATAGAGGGCACTTAGATTGGCACTCCACTCTATCACCTCCACCTGAATGTCCTTCCCTCTCTTTCACAAGCATCAAAACTCAAAATTCAAACTGACTACCATCAAGTCGATTCTGATTGACTCAGAGACCCTATAGGACAGGGTAGACCTGCCCCTGTGGGTTTCCAAGACTGTAACTCTTTACAGGAGTAGAAAGTCTCACCTTTCTCCCACTGTGCAGCTGGTGGCTTCAAACTGCTGACATTGTGGTTAACAGCCCAGTGTGTAACCACTATGCCACCAGGGTTCCTCATAAGCATCAGGTAATGAATGGAACTCTGGCTCACTGGATCACAGGCTCACTCAGGGGTCTTTTTAACCAACTCGTGTAGTTCACTGGGATTGATACACTTGACTGTTTGAGTAACCCAACACACTAGGTCTCTGGCCTGTAAAGCAGAAGTGATTCAAAGGAGGAGACAGAATGGAAACCTCCGAACTTGCTGCTGCACCCTTAGGTGCAGGGATAGTGATCCCTCCCATTGAGTTGTTAGGTGCCATCCAGCTGGTTCCACTCCTAGAGACCCTATGTATCGTGGAAAGAAACGCCACCCAGTCCTGCACTGTCCCAATTGTGCTGGAGCCCATTGTGACTGCCACCACGGTGTCAATCCAGCCCATCCAGGTGCGGGTCTTCTTCTCAGATCCTCTGCCAATCATAATGTCCTTTTCTAGGGACTGGGCTCTTCTGATAACACGTCCAAAGTCTGTGAGATGAAGTCTTGCCATCCTCACGTCTAAGAAGCAATTCTGGCTTTCTCCCCAAGACAGATTTGTTTAGTCTCCTGGTAGCTCGCGGTACTTGAAATATTCTTCACAACACAGTAACCCAAGACACCAATTCTTCTTGGGTCTTGCTAATTCACTGTTCAGCTTTCACACACACTTGCAGGAATTGAAACCGCCACAGCTCGAGTCAGGAGCACCTTAGTTCTTACAGTGACATATTTGCTCTTTAACACTTCAAAGAGGTCTTGGACAGCGGATTCACCCAATGTGCTATGTTGTTTGCGTTCTTGACTAGTGCGTCTATGAGCGTTCATTGTGGATCCAAGTAAAGTAAAATCTTTACAACTTCAAAATGTTGGCCAGTTAGCATGCTGCTGTTTGAAATTGTGTGTGTGAAGATTTGGGTTTTCTTTATATTGCACTGTAATCCAGACTGAAGGCTGCAGTCCTTGATCTCCATCAGCAAGGACGCCAAGCATTCGTCCCTCTCACAAGCAAAGTTATGTCATCTACGTATCGCATGTTAGAGGGCCTTCCTTCGACCCAGACGCTGTGCTCTCCATATAGCCCAGCTTCTCCAATATTGCCTCAGCACACTGATTGAATAAGTATGGCGAAAGGATACAATCTTGGCACACACTTTTTTCTGATTTTAACTCTTGTTCTGTCCGAATGACTGTCTCTTGGTCAGTTTCCACATGAGCACAGTAACTGCTCTAGAATTCTCATTGTTCACAATGTTCTCTATAGTTTCTTATGATGCACACCGTACCTGTGCATAGTCAATGCAGCATCTTTCTGGAATTCTCTGGTTTCAGCCAAAAGCTATCTGACATCACAATGACATATATCCCTCATGCCATGTCCTCTTCTGAATCTGGCTGGAATTTCTAGCATCTCCCGGTCAGTGCACGGCTGCAACCACTTTAAAATGATTTCCAGTAAAATATTTTTCTCCAAGTGATAGTAATGATATTGTTCAATCATTTCTTTATTCTGTTGGGTCACCTTTCTTTGAAATGGGCATAAATATGGATCTCTTCCAGCCAGATGGCCAGGTAGCTGTCTTCCAAATTTCTTGTAATAAATTAGTGAATGAAGGCTTCTAGCACGGCATTCGTTTGTTGAAACACTTCTGTTAATATTCAATCAATTCCTAGGGCATTATTTTTCACTAAGGTGCCCTGATGGCACAGCGATTGTGGGTTAGACTGCGATTCACAAGGCCAGCAGTTCAAAATCACCAGCCAGGTCCATGGAAGAAAGATGGGGCTTTCCACTCCTGTAAGGGGCTACAGTCTCAGAAACCTAGTGGGGCAGTTCTGCCCTGTCCTATAGTGTCACCATGAGTCAGAATCAACTCAATGGTAGTGCCTTTGCTTTTCGGTTTTAATGTTTCACTAATACCTTCCATGCAGCTTGGACTTCTTGGTTCTTGATTAAATACTACCTCTTGAAATGATGAGTGTGGACTAATTATTTTGGTACATGACTTTGTATACGCCTATCTCCTTTTGATGCTTCCTACACCCTTTAATATTGTGCCCATCGAATATTGAAACTTAAGACTAAATTTTTCTTAATGTCTTTCCATTTGGTAAATGCTGAATGCATACTTCTTTTTTTACTCTCTAACTTCAAGGCTTTGTATAATCAATTATGATACTTTACTTTGCAATGTTCTGTTCAGATTTTTTGTCATCATTTCTCCCATTTGTTTTAGCTACTCCATGTTCAAAAACAAGTGTCGGGGTCTCGTCTGCCGCACGCTTTAGTCTTTCCTTTTCTGTTTTGTAAGGGCTTCTTGTTTTCTTATCTACGCTTAATTCACCTATTTGGACCCCACAGAAACTTAACAAGCTGAGGAAGTGACTGTAGACAATTAAAGGCTGAAACAAGTACAACGCCGACCACCATCACTGTGTCAGAAATGGTCACGTCTGCAGTATATAGAGGCCGTCCGTTATAAGTGGCTATTGACTTGGTGAATAAGTTCTTTGTTCTAATGAAAATGGAAGATCAAACAATGTTCACCTTCATAAAGATCAGACCACATGTAGGGCCTTCAAAAGTTCATGGAAAAATTCCATTACCATTTTTTAAACGTTTTATTGTGAATCAGGTGAAGGTTTACAGAGCACATCAGTTGTCCACTCAACCACCCGTACACATTTTGTTGTATGCCATTGGTGGCAGTCTCATCGATGTCACATCATGTATCTACTTCCTCCTTGTGTTTCCTGTTTCCATTCCTCCTTTCTTACTGACCTTTCTGAATTTTGTCCTCAGGTAAGTGCTATCCCTGCTCAATGGCCGTTTGTTTAACTTCAAGCCTTTAAGACCACAGATGCTATATCTTGCAATAGCTGGGCACCATCAACTTTCTTCACCACATTTTCTTATGCACTGAGTTATTTAGTTTATTGAGCCAATCAGGCCAATAAACACATGTGGATTTAATTGAAGGGCAGAGGGATAAATGGCTCAGTGAGCCTCACCTTTCTAGTTGGGTCTCTTGCTTTGTGATGGTTGCACCAGTGTGCAGCTGCCATAGCAGTTCCCTGCTTCAGCTTGCAAGGCTGACTTCCTGCAAGATATCCCCAAGGAGAAGCCACATGGACCTACCCTGATGCAACCCTGGGTGCTAGAGGAGCCGTGTGGAGACCCCTGCCAGTGCTGAGATGCTTACACATTCACTGACTCAGCTTTCCTTCTGCAGTCAGCATCTGTGTTGTAAGATGAGGACTTGGGGGTTGGTGCTGGACATATGGGTTAATGTTGGACTTATGAGATTGGGCAGCACTGAGTTGGGATGTTTTCTTGATGTGCACTTAACCTTAATATAAAACTCTCTCATATACATACGTTTCTGTGGATTTATTTCTCTCAAGTACCCAGACTAATACATGCACCCATTTTGACTCCAATGATCATGTTGGGAAGGTAAGCATCACAGAATACCAGGTTATTAGAACAAAGTGTCCAAGGCCATGTCTGACATTAACCCATATGTCCAACACCAATCTACAAAGTCCTTCTCAATCTCACAAAGCACACACAATGACGCCGAATACAGGTCGATCACAGGCCAATGGGTAGAAAGTCTTTGAATACAGTGGAGGTGTAAGCATCTCAGGGCTGGCAGAGGTCTCCACGTGACTTCTCCAGCACCCAGGGCTGCAT
>NW_022111368.1:10630293-10655644 GCF_000313985.2 Echinops telfairi
TGTCGGTACTGTTGACAATGTGAAGCCTTCCATTCCATGAGTATGACACCTCTTTCCATTGACATAGGTTTATTTTGGTACTTTGCAGTGTGTTTGATAGTTTTCCTTATATGCCATATATGCTCATGCATACATTTTTAATGCAGTTTTTGTTCTAAAATTAGGTGCCTCAAACAATATTTGAGTCAGCTGGTACTCGAGTATATATGGTATCTTATCCTTTGGGGTATGATATTTGGGATTGTTTTCTTAATTTCCTTGTTAGTGTACAGCAGAGATGGGGAACGTCCGCACTCAAAATCATCAACACCATTCCCTCACCAAAGAGAAGCAATAAAAGCCATGACATTAAAAAGAAAGCTCTAACTCACTGCCATCAAGTTAATGTTGACTCATAGTCCTACCCTCTAGGACAGGGTAGGACTTCCCCCTGAAAGTTTCCAAGACTGTTAGCTGTTTGGAGGAGAAGAAAGTCTTTTCCACAGAGTGGTTGGTGAGTACAAACTGCTGACCTTGCAGTTAGTAGCCCAATGCTTAAGTGCTACACTGCCAGGGCTCACTGGGTGATTTAATGAAATGTTTGACCAAAATAGCAGGCTAACTTTTTAAGTAGATAATTTGGTACGGCCCTTGAATGATGTTACAAATATCCAAATGGTCTTTGGCAGAAAAATGTTCCCCACCCCTGGAAGAGGAACCAATGCTTTGCATGTGAACATTAGAAAACAAACAAGGAAGATTGGAGAAGAGTTGATGCACTTTAATTGTGTTGACAAAAGTACCATGAATCAACAGAACAAACAAATCTATTTTAGAAGAAGAATAAGGGGGTGCCCCCCCAAAATGGAAAAAAGCTCCGTGGGGTAGTTTTCCTAGTATGCATTTTTCCCACTAGGCAAGTATCCAGAGTTAGTGCACCCAGTGGCATTGCCGGGGAAGGTTCTCTCTTGTCACAGTGCATTTTTTCATAAAAGCAGTTTTCCTCAAACCTATTTTTTGTGATGGCTGATTTAAGAGAACAATGTGTGGCTGTGAAATGTTGTTACCTACTTGGGAAAAATGCTGCAGAAACTGTTGTGATGTTGAACACAGCTTACAAGGACATTGCTATGGGAAAAAGTCTAGTGTACAAATGGTTTCATTTCAAAAAAGGTGAAATGTCGATTGATAACAAACCTCATTCTGAGCATCAATCAATTTCCCAAAAGGACAAAAATGTCGATTTGTAGTGCATTTGGAGTTCGTTCCACCAGGTCAGACTGTTTATCAAGCTTTCTATTTAAAAGTTCTGAAAAGATAGCGCCACCATGTGCAACAAAAAAGGCCTGATTTGTGGCAGACAGGGGACTGGTTTTGTCACCACAACAATGCACCAGCTCACGCAGCCATCTCAGTGTGGCAGGGTTTTTTTGGCAAAGAACAGCATGTCTCCCTTGCCCCACATACCTGACTCACCTGACCTTGCTCTGTGCACCTTCTTTTTGTTTCTGCGAATGAAGAGGGACATGAAAGGACAGTGATTTGACAACATAGAAGAGGTAAAGAAAAAAAGGAGGGAGGAGCTGCGAGTTTGAAAAATGTTTCCAAGAATGGAATTGCAGATTTGACAAACGTATTAATGAAATGGAGAGTATTTTGAAGGTGATAAAGTTGTTTTATTTTAAAAAAAAACTTTAAATACAAAGCTTTGATTTTTAAAATTCCATTTTTGGGGTGGGCGGTGGGCATACCCTCTCGTATAGCAAGCCTGCTCCTTAGAAGTAAGGATGTTGAGACTTCTAGTCCACGTAAAAGGAAATCATGTTTGGTAAAGCACAGGGTCAGTGAAAAAGAGGAAAATCCCTCAAATACATGGATTGGCATAGTGGCCGGAACAATGGGCTCAAACACAATTGAGAGTACAGCAAAGGGCCGGGTAATGCTTCCTTCCGTTGTTACAAATGGAAACCAACTGAACAGCACCTAAAACATTGCCAAAATCCCACAGTTATCTCTTTCCGATATTTTGTTGCTACTCTGGGGAATTTTTAGTTGTTTTCTACTTCTTGTATTGTTTACCTAAATTATTCTATGGATTTGTATTCTCCTTGAGCTCTTTGAAGCTCCTATATGCTGTATACACTCGAGTATAAGGCAACACAAATATCAGCGGAGGCACCTAATTTTACCACAAAACCTGCATTAAAAATGTACTGAAAAACTCGGCTTATGAAGGAGTCCATGCGGTATGTTGGAATCCTTTACCGGGTAGTTCCATTACTTTCTTCCTTGGAAGTTGGTTTGTTCCTTTATTTTGTTCATTTGAGTCAACGGATCCGGTTTCCTCACGTGATGTTATTTTCTGCTGTCCCTGAGGCATTAATTTGTTACTAATTTATTTATTGATTGTGTGTGTATTTTGTGAATGTTGGCTTTGTTTTGATACATTAGGGCCTTTATTTCTCCTTTCTCTTTAGAATGTCTTTCTTCCTGAAGAGTTTTTGTTGTTGTTTTTTTCAATTACAGGAAGTCCCTACATTAGACACAAAATATGTCCTTACCTGTGTCTTTAAGTTGAACTTGTAAGTTGGGTAATTTATCTAGTCTTTTATGCAAGAAAAGGCTGAGCCCTCTCAGTGATTTAAAAGCTGTACACACAGCAAGTGCTCATGATGATTTTTTCAGGAGTGGTTTCCTCATAGCCAGTCACCAAGAAGATGGGGTGTTGGGAGGGTGCGGGCAGAGTGGGTGCACACGGCCATTCACAGGTCTGGTGGTGCAAGTTTGCAGGCACCACACTGGGCAGGAGTGGCAATTAGGGTGAGAAACACTGCTGGTCAGCAGGTAAGGACATACTGCCAGTTGTGGGTAGGGAGGGTAGTGGTTGGGAGGTGTTGGGCAAGGGGGGGTGTGCTACTCATCAGTGTGGGCACAGAGAGTGGCTGGTGATCATGAACAAAGGTGCAGATGGGGGACTGTTCAGAGTCGTCAGGTAGAGGGTCTCCTGCTGCCACTCTAAGGATCCTCCACTTGTGTTGTGTGCCAAGGACCATTACTGGTGAGTTTTAACCCTGTTTCCGCGCTTCCTCCCTGCTCTGTGATGGTCTGGATCCCTAGAGCTCTCACCCACCTTCCCTAAAGCCAGTTCACATTCTGGTCACCTTGCTTCACAGATAGTCCAACAGGAACTATCCAACAGGGTCCAACTAGAACTGTGCCTAATCCAGGCACTAGAGCATTGCTGATTTTGTCTCAGTGTGGCAGTGCTCTACCGGGGCTGGTGTTAGAGCACCACACACTACCGGGGCTGGTGTTAGAGCACCACAACCCTAACTCTCCTTGCTTGTGCTTCACATTCAGTTTCTCCTTCGATTTGTTATCTAGTCTAATTCTTCAACCCCCTGCTTGCTCTGTAGGGTTCTATGATTGCCATCCTCAACTGTTTCACTACCCCCCCACCCCCTTTGGTTTTTGCTATAGGTGGACAGTATGGTATGTCTAAGCTGCCATGTTGGGCTGTCTTGTGTAAAATCACAAATAGGACAAAAGTAAAAGGATGGAAAAAGACATACTCTACTAACCCTAATCCGGTTATATTAATATAAGACAAAGTACATTCAAAGAAAAATATAATTCAAAGCATATTACCAGAGATAGCAAAGATCCTCTCATAAAGGTTGAACTCATCAAGGGCACTGTGATAAGGTGCTGTGTCAACTCAGCTGGGCCAGCGTTCTCTGTGGTTTGGCAATTAAGACCTAGTAATCCCTCATGACGAGATCTCCTTGAGAGTATGGCCTGCTTCCAATTTTAGGTAGATGCTGTTGAAAAGCTTGCTTAATTTTACTGGCTCTCGATCCTGCATCTGGTTTGTCAACCTTCAGTTCTTTGAATTTGAGCCAAGGGCCTGCTGCCTTCCCTACCATCTTGGGCACAACCCAGATATCTAGCTCTCTGGAGGCCAGACTCTTTCTCTTTGCCTCCACTTTCCAACTTGCTGGCCACCATGAGAACTGCTGGAGCCCTGACATGTGTCCACCGATGGTAGATCCACATGATTTTGAAACCAATGGCCTGTGATATTCCGCATCATTGCATGAGGCTGTGTGAGTCTGAAGAGGGACTTAGGGACTAGTACCAAACTTATGGACTTGAATTGGACTGGGCTGGGATGTTTTCTTGATAGATAATTACTTCTTGATATAAAGCTATTTCTTACACATATGTGTCACTGGATTTCTCTAATCAACCTGGCCTAACACAGGAGAATTTAAAAATCTTTTGAAGTTAATAACTATGAAAACATAACGTATTAAAATTTATGGAATGCAGCAGAAAGAATTTAAGTCAATTGTTTTATCTTTCATCTCAGGAAACACTTAAAAATTAAACTCAGAGTAAGCAAAAGAAAGGATATAAAGATCAGAGTAGAAATAAATGAGATACAAAACAGAAAAATTATACAGACGACCAGTGAGAACAAATGCTAGTGGTTGGAGAAGATTAATACAACTGAACAATCAGCCAGACTAAACAACAAAAAATCTTAGTTAATTGACATCAGAAACTAGAGATAACATCCTTAGTTTCTAAAGATAGTTTGGAAGAATAATAAAATACTACAAAACTGTGCCCATTAAGTCAACAAATTATACCAACTGGATTATCTTCCTAAAAGACACAAGCTATCAGAACTACTGGAATCCTACCATACAGAATTGGTATCAACATAGAAAAATCAATGGGGCAGAATAGGATCCACAATTAAACCCACCGGTATAAGATATGAAAAGTAAAAATTTATAAATTATCAAGAGTTCATGAGGGAGGGGGAAGCCGGTAAGGAGAAATATGAGGAGGTGATACCAAATGGTACAAGTAGAAAGAAAATGCTTTGGAAATAATGGCAACAGATGTACAAATGTGCTTGATACATTGACGTATGGATTGTTCTAAGAGCTGTAAGAACCCCCAGTAAAATGATTAAAAAACAAAACAAAATTAAACCCACCATGTACAGTCAATTGGTTTTTGACAAAGGATAAGTCTTTCTTAGAAATGATGCCAGAGAAACTGGTATCCACGTGCCATAGACAAGGCACAGATGGATCAGCATGGTTTGCCAATGCAAAAAGTAGTTCCAAATACGCCTTGGATGTAAAGGTAGAAAGCTTCTAGAAGAAATGTTAGCTTTGCTATGATCTTGAAACAAGGGTTTCCTTAGGTATAACACCAAAATCATGATCTTTGAAAGAAAAATGGCTAAGATGGCATAAAAATGGCGTGGCACGGTCAGTCCGACCACTCCTGTAACTTCACCAGACGGAGAAGCAAGGCCAGTGTCAGTCAGCAGCCAGGTTCTCCTGAGCAGGTGTCGCACAGACCTCCTCTCTCCGATCGGTTTACCAATTCGGACACCCACTGTCCCTCTTTGGGCACTCTGCTTCTCGGCTGAGTTCAGTAATTCACGGCACTGGCCACATAGCACTTGCAGACCACATTCAGTTATTGGGCTTATCAGGATATAGTTCACCTATCAAAATAATTTCTCAGCTGTATTGCAAGCAGACCCCTCCGATCCCCAGCTCCTTGGCCTATCCTCTGTTCTACTCATGCAAGTGAGATATTTTCGTTCTGCCAAGTTTTGGAGACATCCACTCTCCCAGTAAACCTTGGCCCAAAGGCACTCCGCTCTTGCTCTGTGGGGTGGTAAGCGTATTCTGTTGCCAACTGCCAGAAGCGCTCTGCTCCACCCACAAGCCTGCTGCTGCATGAAAGCAGTCAGCCCTTTTGCTCCATAAATTTGCACAGACTTGGTGTCGTGCTACCCGGGCCAGGAAACAAACTGAGCCATCTCTTCCAGTGTCTGGTTTTCCTGCTCTTTCTGTCCCCTTTGTCAATCAGCGCAGAGATCCCCAGCCCGAAGGACGCACTCCACTCCGAGCTCTTTGGGGAGGTCATGAGGTTCCTCTTACCGCCTCTGGAATGCCTCATTTTAAAGGCCAATGCGATACTAAAACTGATCAAGCCTCAACAGGGTTACACAGATCTTACTTGTATGATCCTCTCCCACAAGGGTACCACGAACCTTATTTACCTTATTAGTATATGCAATAAGGTGGTGGGTCCAAGCACTTCGTTTGCAAAGTCTCACCCAATCACTTGATATAATTTACAAAGACTTTGCCTAGACGAGTCATAGTAAGCAATTTATTGCACCGCCAATTTCATGAGAATTAAGGATTTGAAAGACATTGTTAAAGCATAAAAGGGCCAGTCACATCTTGTAGGATGGCTGAATATAGGCCTCCATCAGGAATGATCGGAGCCTCGAACATCTGACCGTGCCAGAAAATAGGGGTGTTCCAAAAACTCAACAACAAACCCAGCCCAAGCATGGAGGGATGTCACAGAGCTACAACAGCAAACTGAGAGTTCCTAAGTATCGAAGTTCAGAAACAATTTAAGCAATAAAATAACATAGAATTGAACTATAATTCAAATTATGAAATACAAATCCATAAGCCCATGCTTCTATAAATGATTCAATAAATGGGAGAAAACAGATGAATCTTTCAGGCAGAAAAATCGCAAATAATTTGTCTATCTACAGCACCCTCAAGGAGGTGGGCCGTCACTCTTCACTGCTTACACGCACAACGTCTTTCCAATGAGCCCACTGACAGCAGGGACAGGCTCTGGAAGAGACGGAAGCACTAATTCTTGACATCGTCAATTTTGTCCAGGAAAGTCTGAGACAATGTCAAAGTCAAAAGGAGCCTATGGCAACCAGAGGACAATTGAAGGTGAAGTGGTTTTTGAATCGGACCATGAGACACAACAAAGGAAGTAAGATTGAAGACATGGGCCACTGAATGCGGTGTGGACTTCGGTTCATGAGAATGTTCTTTAAGAGTAACAAAGGCAGCAGTATACTAATTTAATAGTCGGAAAAACTAGGTGCCAGGAGACAGGGACTTTCTGTACTCTCAGCAGTAATTATACAAATCTAAAACCATTCTAAAATAGTTTAATCTTCTTTAAAAACTAAACATCTAAACCACAGTTGTCCAAAGGAAATATAAGCAATTTAAAATTTCCTAATAGTCATATTAGAAAAGCAAATCGAAACATGTGAAATTAATGCTAATCGTATATTTTTATTTAAGCAAACATATCATCACAAAAATATCACATCAACATGTAATCAGTATGAAAAAGGTATTAATGTATAATTCACATTCTCCTTTTCATCCTAGTCACTTGAAATCTAGCGTGTACCTGACACTTCCAGCACATCTCAATTCAAGCTAAACTCATGTTAAGTGCTTGGTAGCCACGTGGGACGAACAGTGAAGAGCTACACAAATATCGCACATTGACAATATTCAAAATGTCTTTATTTTAATACGGTGATAACCCTGAATTAGTTGTAGACTAATATAGCAATGCATTTCCATTGAGAAGTCCATTTTAAAGTGAGAACAAAAAAGCAGCTCAAAAAGCAAAGTAAAACAAAAACAAGCCACAAAATGCTTGCAAAACACACGCCTAATAAAACGACCTAATATTGGCAACATATTTTAACAGATGCTGTTTCACAGTAAATAAGCACTTAAAAGGTGTTTGATGCCATTAGACATTAAGGAAGTGCAAATGAAGACCAAAGAGATGCTCAGTACACCCTAACATTAGAGTACATCATACTAAGACGGTCAGACAACTGGAAAGCGCATGTATTTCTGCTGCGGATGTAAAATGGTGGAACGACTTTGGAAAACAGTTCAGCAGGCTTGTTTTTAAATTAAAAATATAGCTACCATATGATTTAGCGCCATTCCACTAATAGGTATTTATTCAAGAGTAATGAAACCATTTATTCATACACCGAGTTATAAAAAAATGTTTACAGCAGTTACTCTTAATAGCCCCAAACTGGAAACTCAAATAACCAATAGGCTAATGGATAAGCAAATTGTCTAATAGCCATAGAAGACACTAAAAAAATAAAATCACGTCCGCTGAGTCAATTCTGACTCACATCGACGCTGTAGGAGAGAGCAGAGCCACCCTGTGGGTTTCTCAGGCTGTCAATCTTTACAGAACCAGAAAACCTCATCTTTCTCCCAAGGGCCTTGTGGGGAGCAGCTCAATCGACTACCCCACCAGGGTCCTCCTGTGAAAAGGACTACTTGGGGGGGGGGGTGGAAAGTAGAATGAACTCATTATACAGGCAACATAGACAGACCTCAAAATTAGTGTGAGGTCATAAAGGGTACATTCTCTATACTCCTATTTACATACAAGTTAGAAAAGATGCTTGGCCTGTAATGAAAGAAAAAAGATGGGGGTTGCCTAGAGATGGGAGAGAGGACTGACGAAGGAAACTCGTGGGGTGATGGGTACATTCATTACCTTGACTATGGTGCTGGCTTTTCAGATGTATAAACTCATCAAATTATCAACTTCAATCACCTGTAATAGTGTTCAATTCCATCTCGGCTAACCTGTTTTAAAAATTACTAGTGGAGCTACAACTGTGCATCTTTTCTTGCTTCATATGCTTCATTTGTTTTGTTTCTTCTCTGAATTGCCAACTGGCAATGCTTAGAATTATTTGTAAGAATTTATATTGATCTATGAATTTGCTATAATTAAGATTATAACTTTGTTATAAAATGTTGCAATTACATGTTCTCATGCTGTCATTTGCCTTAACTATTTAGCGCTACCTTGAACTGTGTGATTATTTTCTCTCTCATGCAGTAAAATCTGTCATTATTTCCCTTTACCGGTTTTGTCCCTGGTGTCACGCTAAGAAAAGTATGACAGGAACGGATGCTGTCACACTGATGTGATTGCAACCAAGGTCAGTGAACACAGTATGCAAAACTGTCCAATAGAAAACCAATCCACTCTGCAAACTTTCACCCCTCTACAATAAGTTAAAAAAAAACAAAACAAAAAAGAAAACATTCTAAGTGATTACATGCTAAATGCCAAAGTTTATTTCAAGAATTCGGATTTTAGAAGAGGCCAAAAGTGAGGGTCAGCAAGCCATTGATGAACTAACTATTCAGTGTAATTTTTAGTAAAATAACGATGGTAAAACGCCGAGTGTAATTTCTGATGGTTGGTGAAGCAATCACGTTGTATATGTACCCCGGGTCTACATATGACTCAAACAAGACAGGAAGCACCCTGGTCTTCTGGAGCTGGAAGGAGGATGGTATGTGGAATCCAGGAGGAGAGCGTTCATCTGCTTCAGAACCTACAATTGGGGTTTGAGCCATGTTTCAAGATCTTTAGCCCTGGTGGCCTAGTGGCTACACGGGGGGCTGCTCTACTCCCATAAATGGTTACAATCGTGGAGACTCATAGGCGCGGGTTCTGCCTGGTTCTATTGGGTCACTCAAGCCCTGGAGTCGGCACTGACTTGATGGCAGTGAGTGTTGTTTTCCACGCACGAGAGGGGCTCAGTGGTCACTGGAATACATCGTGAGGAGGGACACTCAGAGTACACGAGCGCAGATGAGTGCCTGGACATTCTGCTACCGTACTTCAAGGCACAGCTCTCATTGGTCCTCACAGTCCAGAGCGCTAACACACACTTACTTTCCCTCAATAAAACTGAGAAGGGTAGAGGGGCTTCCAAAATAAAAATACCCCAAAATATCACAAACATTGAGACCACAGTGCTTGTTCTGCTCTAGTTTTATTCTAGCAACTATAATTTTGATATTTTAAATAAATAACCAATCTGATTTTATTTTCTGTGAATGAAAGCTTGCATTTTGCTAAGTGTTTCATTCAAAACTATTGCCCCAACACATTTGTTGAAATAATCAGATATTTAACACACAAGTGAACTGCAGCATCACAATTACTAGCCATCGTTTAATAATTATCATTATATATTTTGTTTCTTCTTTGAATTGCCACTTGACAATGCTTAGAATTATTTGCAAGCATTTATATTGATTTGGAAGAGTTCACTAGAGTAAGACTGTAACTTTGTTAGACATGTTGCAATTACATTTCCTCAGGCTGTCATTTGTCTTTACTATTTAATGCTACCTTTAACTGTATGACCATTTTTGATTTTCTGTAGTCAGATCTACATATATAAGAATGCCTGCATTTCCTGGTGATATAGTGAGTTATGCTCTGGGCTGCTAACCAGAGGGAGCTCTTGAACCGTCCGCAGCTCCAGGGGAGACCGATGTTTTCTGCTCCCTTGTGCACAGCCTCAGAAACCCAGAGGCAGTTCTACTCCGTTCTATAGGGTTGCTGTGTCAGCATTGACTCAATGGCAGTGAGTTTGAGTTTATCCCATTTCAGTGACCTTTCTTTTTATGAGGATACTGTTTTATACATTGTAACTTTCTATTTTTGGTGTATGGCTTGCCAAATTTTCTTCTACACTTTAAAAAAAAGAAAACTAGTACTCTTGAAAATTAGAACTTGTAACTATATCAAAATTAGAACTTGTAACTATATCAAAAATAATATTTAAAAGCCGTAACAGCAAGTAAGTACTGGTTAGGAATTAATGATACTGCTATTGTTAGTGGCACCGCACCATCCTTACAATAATTCCCGTTTGTGTTCATTGTTGCAACCAACGTCAATCAATCTCATTGAGGGTCTTCCTTTTTATTTATTTTTTTATGACTTTCTTCTTAAGCAAGACGCCCTAACTCCAGAGGCTAGTCCCTCCTGATGGCATGTCCAAAGTACTTTAGCTGAAGTTTGCCATCCTCACTTCTTTTTTTTTTTAAATCATTTATTAGGGGCTCATACACCTCTTATCACAATCCACACACACATCAATTGGGTAAAGCACATTTGTACATTCATTACCCTCATCATTCTCAAAACATTTCCTCTCCACTTAAACCCCTGGCATTAGGTCCTCATACCCCCCCTCCCCTCCATGAGCCCTTGATAATTTATTAATTGTTATTTTGTCATATCTTGCGATCCTCGCTTCTTAAGGAGCATTCTCGCTGTATTTCCTCTGAGATAGACTTGCAATTCTAGCAGTCTGTGGAAGACATAATATCCATCACCAACCACATAATTCAAATTCATCAACTCACCTGTGGTCTTCCTTATTCATTATCCAGCTTTCATATGTAAATGAGGCAAGACAAAATGTCAGGGCTTAGATTAGACACACCTTAATCTTTAAGCAGCAGATATGCCCAATGCAATATGTTGTCATTTGATTTCCTGTTGCTTTAATCGACACTGATTATAGATCCAAGTAAGATACAGTTCTTGAAAACTTCAATCTTTTCTCCATTTATCCTCATGATATTTAGTGGTCCAGTTGTGAGGATTTGGGTTTCTACTGAGGTGTAATCCACATGGAAGGCTGTAGTCTTTGATCTTCATCAGGAAATGCTTCAAATCCTCTTCACTTGCAGCAAGCAATATTGTGTCGTGTGTATTTTGCAGGTTGTTACCGGGTCTTCCTCCAATCCTGATACTGGCTTGTTCTTCATATAATACAGCTTCTTGAATTATTTGGTCATCTTACAGATTAGTTAATTATGGTCAAAGGATACAGCATTGATGTATAGCTTTCCTAATTGTAACACATGCAGTATCCCCTTGTTTGTTCAAAAGGCTGGCCTATGTACAGGTTCTACATTTGTACAAGTGTTCAGGAATTCTCATTTTCACCATGTTATCCATGATTTTTTATGATCTACACAGCCTTTGCACAGTCAACAAAACACAGGTAAACATTTTTCTTGTATTTTTCTGCTTTCAGCAAAGATCGATCTGATCCTCTGGGGTCTTAAAGGCTTGAAGGTAACCAAGCAGCCATCTAGCTCAGAAGCAACAAAGCCCACATGGAAGAAGCACACCAGCCTGTGTGATCACGAGGTATTGAAGGGATCAGGGATCATTTTGAATGAGGCAGGGAGTGCGGAGTGGAGACCCAAAGCCCATTTGTAGGCCTCTGGACATCCCCTTACAGAAGGTTCTCAGGGAGGAGACAAGCCAGTCAGGGTGTGATGTAGCAACAATGAAAAATACAACTTTCTTCTAGTTCCTAAATGCTTCCTTCCCGCCAACTATCATGATCCCAATTCTACCTTACAAATCTGGCTAGACCAGAGGATGTACACTGGTACACATAGGAACTAGAAACACAGGGAATCCAGGGCCAATGATCCCTTCAGGACCAGTGGTGTGAGTGGCGATACTGGGAGGGTAGAGGGAGGGTGGGTTGGAAAGGGGGAACCGATTACAAGGATCTACATATAACCTCCTCCCTGGGGGACAACAGAAAAGTGGGTGAAGGGAAACATCGGACAGGGCAAGATATGACAAAATAATAATTTATAAATTATCATGAGAGAGGGAGGAGCGGGGAGGGAGGGGAAAAAATGAGGAGTTGATACCAGGGGCTTAGGTGGAGAGCAAATGTTTTGAGAATGATGAGGGCAATGAAAGTACAAATGTGCTTTACACAAATTGATGTGTATGGATTGTGATAAGAGTTGTATGAGCCCCTAATAAAACGATTTAAAATAATAATAATAATAATAATTTTAAAATCATATAAAAAGAAAAAAGATCCATCTGATGCCAGGAACAATATCTATCATTCCACATACTTTTCTGAATCTGGAATGAATTGCTGGCAATTCCCAGTTGATACATTGCTCAATTGGTTTTTAAATTATCTTTAGTAAAATTTTTTGCATGTCATATTAATGATAGTATTTGATCATTTCTGCATTCTGTTGGATCACCTTTCTTTGCAATGGGTACAATTATGGATCTTTTCTAATCAGCTGACCAGAAAAATCTTCCAAATTTTTTGGCAGACATTTGAATCCTAAGAAAGAATTGAAGCCTTAAAGTTGCAATATTTTAGGATTCTATGGGCAGAATATTGAAAAATGCAGAAACCTCAAAAGACAATGGAAAAATAACTGTTAGACACTCAACCATTTAAGAGGAAGTGGCCTATGCTTAAGAGCCAATAACACCGAAGAAGTCAGTTATACTGAAGGCATTAGTGAAAAACAAGGCTCCAAAACTGAGGAACGATCACTGGAAATATTTCAGCAAACAGACAGCACCGGAGCTGCTCACCTAACCTGTGCCACGGAATTTGTAAGAACGACACTGAAAACCCACTATATAAAAAACCTGTGGTGTAAACCATAATTAGATGCATCGTCTGATTAAACAATGAGAAATATATTTCCTAAGAACCAAACTGATTAAGTAAACCAAAAGAAACATTAAATGTTAACATTAAGAATTTATAAACAAAGGAAAATAAATTTACTTACCATTTAATAATAAATGACACCAAAAAAAGAGAAATTACAAGCAAACTTTGGTAAATGTACCAGGGAAAAAAGGAAACAAAAATATATAGCATTATGAATTAAAGGAGTATACCTCTAATATGAATATTTATAAAATTACAATAACCGATGTAAAAATGCCAAATAATTTGAAATTTCAAATGAAATTGCTTGATTTCTAAAAAGCAAACTTACTAAAAATATCTGAATTGTCTAATAAGCATAGTAGAATGAAATGGCTGTCTTCTACTCACTAAAAAGTACAAGTAATTCTTGTGCTATTAAAACTAACAGGGTCATTAGGATAAATAATTACTCGTCCAAGACAGTGATATTTCTGACTACTGGCAAAGAGCTCCAAGAACTGACATCTGTGAGCTCATTTGATCTGTCATTCTTCCTGCCTTTTCCACCAAGTCCAATTCCAACAGACCCTTTCAATCTAGCTCCAACTTTACTGAATTCTGAATCAACCTAGTTCTCCCTACTAGTCATATATTTAAGTGCTTTCTCATTTGGTCACTGTAACGCAAATATTTAACTACTATTCTAATTTTCTGTATATTGTTCTATTTTCTTCCTATATATTTAAATGCATAGTAACAGCACAGGAGATGTTTTTATTACTAACATAGGGTCAACCATCTACTTCTCGGGAATAGATATATTGAAGCCAGAGGGAGAGGCGTGTCTTAATAATATATAACTAATATTTAAATCAAACAAATCAATAGCTACAGGCAACCCTAGTGGTCTAAGGTAAGCTCAATTAATAGATATTGAACAAGAGATAATAGTAGTTTCTGATAACACAAAGCTGCTTCTGTATTTAATTTGTGCTTTGTGACTCGATTTCATAATTTGATAAAAGGGATTTTTTCACTGGAAAAAAAGGGGACTTTTCATGTTCGCTGTGCTTTTAGGTCCTCATTTTCAAAGTCTAGAGGACACGCTTTCCCATAGGGAACTGGGAATTATTGAGGCTTTGTGTGCTGCTAGTGACAAGGTCAGCAAGGAAGCACTTTCATTGAGCGAGCGAACCATAAACTAAACCCACATCCAGCGCCATGAGTTGAGAACTCACAGTAACCCTCTATTACAGAGTAGAACAACTCCTTTTGAGTTTGCAAGACTGTTCCTCTTTACAGGAGTCAACAACCTCCTCTTTCTCCTGCAGAGCGGATGGAAGGTTTGACCCAGGAACCTGCAACACAGCAGGCAGCACTTAACCAACTGCACCAACAGGTCTCCTCTGAGTTGAGTAAGAATTAGCATAATAATCACCAAAGAGGCAAGTCCTTCCAACAGCATTACAGACCCTATCACAGGATAACGTCCAACCACAGCAGAAGAAACTTCTTATGTGGGGAAGAGGTGTCTTCAGTTCTAACAAAACTCGGTTTGGCTTATTTAAGCTGCCCAGGCAAATGCGTCCGTCCACTGGAACACAACAGCAACACGAGGAAGTACCTCCTATGAACCAAACCTTATGGATCCAGTCCCTTTAGTCTTCGCATCCCTGCAAGATAGAACGATGCAGTGGCACCCCTAGAGCCATTTCAATAGTGTTCTGCCTCCAAAAGCTGTTTGAGATCCTCTGTTGCATTGCTTTTGTCTCATCCCCACCCAGGAGGGCTCTCCCAGAGATCCAAGCCTTTGCGGATTCTGGCTTAAGCTGACTCCAACTCATAACGACCCTAAGGGACAGAGCAGAACAGCCCCAGTGGGAGCAGAAAGCCTCATCTTTGAAGGGCTGGCCTGTGGTTTGCAGCCCAAAGCATAACCCTCTGTGCCAAAGGGCCTCTTGGCACATCTGCTACAGCTCTGTAACAGACCTGTCTATCAACAGGGACGTCTCTTCTTTGATGTCTAAAACGAATTCTTCCAAGGCCTTATATGTCCATCGCCACAACTCAAGTTCTCCTGTCTGTGGTCCTGATACCTCAACCTTTCTGACCCATAATTACTTTCTAATATTGAGACTTGGCTCCTGCCCAGGCTTTCATGGCTGTTGATACAGAGGGCACCTTTTTAGAAGCTTTATAGTTAATTCACAGATCTAATCACATCAGTGGTTTCTAATCATAATAGTTTTAAGCCCATGCCTTATATAAATAAGGTAAAAACAGGTTCTAAAGTCCAATGACTTCAGGAAATTTCTCTTAGAGATTCACAATATCCCATAATTCCTGAGAGGCTTGCAGTAGAGAAACTCTGCTTCGAATGTCTGATTTTATGACTCTTTAAACTAAAATTAAATTAGTATCTTTCATCATGCATTCACTCACAAACCTGGCAAGCAAACTGTATCTGTTCATCAAGAAATAACCAGTGCACTTCAAAGATAATTGCTTTTAATTTCCTAAGTTTTCACTTATGGAACAATAAAGGCAAATTTATATGACCTGATATGACATTTTTACAAAAAAACACTTTCCCCCAACATCTGGTCAGTAGTATACAAATATTTACAATGAAAAAATAGGCAAGGAAAAAGGAAATCTTCATTATCCAAGTCAATTTCTTTCCAATGCTTCTCAGGATTTTGAAAATAAAATACTTCATTAACTTTTCTATTCACTCATATTTACACATTGCTTCAGCTAACAGTTTCAAGAAATGTAAGATGCACTCTTGAGGATGTTTTCATTCTACATCACATCCTGTTTTAGAAGCTCTACATCCTATTTTAGAAGTTATCTAAAACACTAAATTAAATATAAAAATGTAAACTTTAAAAGAGAGAAAAATAATAAGCATATGAAAAGATAATGCATTAAGATATAAGAACTTTGACCAAGGTTAGTACTTTACAACAACAAAACCCAAAATAAAATAGCCTATATATTTTCTTGCTACTGGGGACATGTCATTCCAACTTAATAATATTAAACAAAAAGATTGCTAGAGAGGATGTTTAAAAAAATAGTAATGACATTAACATCTTAATTGATGGATCTCCCACCACCCTAATTTTCTCATAAAAGAAAGTTTTTTATTCTTTTTCTTAGAAAGTGGCAAATATAAATTATATCATGGAGAACTTAGAAGCTCAACAAAGTATGCTATCTTTTAAATATGAAGATTTTTAAAAATAAAACTTGAATAGTGCAAATCAATCATTTAACTTGATGATTTTATAAATCTATTCAACTTGAATGTATAAAAACGTGACCTTAAATACTACCAGAACAGTGCCATCAAAACACATGGAGTATTTTAGGGCAGAAATGGTAGACACTGCAGCATGCCACTTGGCTTTAAAGTTTAATTGAGAACTTTTATGTCTAATAATGGAATTACCATCACTTTTATCTCCTGTGATCATACAGAATGCTTCACACATGGGAACTGCGTCGCCCTCTAGTGCCCAGAGACACTCGCAGTCTTGGCTCTCGGGCCTTATAGTGTTCATTAAAGTCCAATCTAAAGCTAAGAAACCGAAGACTTTCATCAGAGCTGGTTGTCAGTAACACCAAAAACTGCTGCACAATGCCCTAAAAAGAAAGAAAATGAGTAAAATATTGATTTCTGGAAGAAAAAAAACCCTACCAACAAAATGTATCCCAAGCTTTATGGGATTATTTTTCCTTCTAAGACAATAAATGCCGAACAAACACCCACTTTCACAGGTGTACCCAGAGGTAAATGCTGTTTCATAAGGCATTTTCAGCATTTACCAAATCAGGCAAGCTGCTCTGCAAAGGCGGGACTGCCCGAGGAGACTGACACACCGGCCTTGGGTGCAGGGCTCTGGTCCTCAGGTCACCTTCGCTTTTCAACTTGGAAGAGGTGATTTGTGGCAGCTCTGCCCTGTGCAATACCTAGCTGGATTTCTTGACTGCTGCTCCCATGAGCAGATTGTGGATCCAGTTGAAAAACAAAGGATTTATTACAGTGTTCCAATTATTATATTGTGGATCCATGTAAAATGAAATGTTTACATAGATCTTTTAAATCAGTTCCTAATGTCGCAAGGTTCAAGTTGCCTTCGTAAATAGTAATAGCTAATTACTTCTACTTCTCATAGACTTTAACATGTTAACATTACTGAATGCTTCTAATCATGGCTAAAAGAGTGACTACTAAGTACTAATCACATGACTGCCAAAATACACAACTTATTTAATCGTTAGCAGGCATTATCTATCCAAGGTAGCTATAGTTGGTCCCCACAGTTTCGACCTTGGGCTTCAAATACAAACATGGGACAAGATCCTCCCGAAGCCATCCCCACCACCAGTGGAGAAGAGAAGCCAGCTGGGCTTACAGTAAGGTACAAGTGAGAGCAAACTCTAGAGGAGTGGTTCTCAGCACCTTTGTCCTCACCTGGGCACTTTTAAATATCCTGACGCCCAAGCTACACTGCAGCCTGAGTTCTCCAAAAACTCTCAGTGAACGCCGCAGGCAAAGGCGTCAGTGAGTTTGTAGGCTCCCCCGTGATCCAAAGTGTAAACAGAGTTAAGAATCACTGTGCTTACTATTCACAGCCTCATAACTACATGCTCAATTAATGGAGGTGATTGATGTTTAATCATTTTGAATGCATGCAACTGTAAATTATAGAAAATGACCAATGTGACGAGCAAAATTGTGTTAATCCAATATGCACCTGGTAGAAATGTGTCAATATTCGTAACTGTGAGCACATTTTTGGAATAGATTCTTGAAATGCTTGAATCCTCTTCCCCTCTTCCTCTTCTTCGGCTGCTGTCACTCCCCACTGGCCCTGGAGAATGAAAAGACAACGTTTTCATTTAAGCCATCATGAAAGGAACTGTTGGTTGACAAAAGGGACCGGAGAATTACTTATCTTAGTGGAGAGGTCTACACTTTGTATAACCGGTCCTGCTAAAACTTTCATGAAAATTTTCTGATGCAAAATTAATTCCCCCGGTGATTTCAATAATGTATCTTGGATACCCTTGATTTCAATATATATAAAGTATACACAAAACTACCTTATATTTTAAAAATAACTACATATTACATTTTGCAAGATGCACTTCTTTAATTATCACAAGTTAACCAGTCCAAACCAAACTCACTGCCACTGAGTCAATTCTCACTCCCAGCGACCCTACAGGAAAGAATAAGACACTAACTCCAGGAAGTCGAAAGCCTCATCTTTCTCCTGTGAAGCTGGCTGGTGATTTCTAACGGCTATACCACCAGGGCTCCTGCTATTTCATACGACACGTAGTAAATACAAAGATGCTTCCAAAAGGTTTCGGAAAACTACAATAGAAAGAGAATGGAATTTTTCCAGGAACTCTGAGATGCCTCTCCACAATCCTTCATCTTACCATTATGTATAGTTCTCATAAAAGAAAATATACACAAAAGAACCACACAACTCAAAATACTGGCACCTTTTAAACTGCTTTAATTCTTGACTTCAGTAGTGGTCTTTCTTACTACAAAAAAACAAAAAAACTTATTCCCATGAGTCGATGCTAACTCCTAGTGACCCCTATAGGGCAGGGTGGTAGAAATGCACCCTTTGAGTTTCCCAAACAACTGTTTACGGGAATAGAAAGCCCCACTTTCTCCCGTGGAGCAGCTGGTGGTTTCAAACTGCCAGTCTGGAGGACCACAGGCCAACACACATCCGCTGCAGCACAAGGGCTCCTACTTACTGCTTCCCACTAAATATGACATAGACGGGTAAGTCTCGAAAGTAATGCTATGAAATCATAGATACCTTTATCAAACAAAAAAATTAAAATGTGAAGCTACTGGTTCTTAACACAGCCTCCATCCAGGTCTATATACTTGTGAAGGCAGTGTTTCCAGCTCTCTAGCACTTCCTCAAGACACCTGTACTCTTGGATTTACATTGTGTCAAAACAGCAGTTTTAGCATCGCAAGGAACTCGAGCCCTGTTCCTTTCCAGGAACTCTGAGTTTGAAGAAAAAGAAGTCTGAAGGGGCAAGATCAAGGCTATAAGGTGGAAGGAGGATCCTCATCCCAAAGTCATTCTTATGTTACCATGTGTAAGTTTTAATATTTTACCTTTCACATTATTTTTATAATAGGTGGAACATTACAGTTTATGTGTAAAGTGTAAGATACAGTTGACCTAATGCAATTTATTTAAAAGCTTGGGCATTTCCCACTGTTCGTAGAACCAATTGCTCAGAGACTGACTCGCCCTCAACGGGTAGGTCTATTCCTAGATGCTACTCAGTCCCTTGATTTGGCTGTCCCGTGACGCAGTATTATACTTCCTAATTGCTATAACTTTCCTGTAAGGCTTCACAGGTGGTAGAATAAATATAAATTTTCAATTTTGTTCTTGTTGAATAATGTTTTGGCTATTCTAGGCCTTATGAATTCCAACATAAACTTTAGCATTAGTTTACCAATTTCTACCCAAAAAAGCAAAAGCAACTCTTGAAATGGAAACTGGAATTGTATTTAATATACATTAATTTTCTAATGCAATAACATGATACTCTATTTATGCACTATCTCTTAATTTTCTCTATTCTCTAGAGCAGTGGTTTTCAACCTTCCTAATGCCGCAACCGTTTAATACAGTTCCTCATGTTGTGGTGACCTCCAACAATAAAATTTTCGTTGCTACTTCATAACTGTAATTTTGCCACTGTTAAGAATGGGGTGACCCCTGCCTGTGAAAGGGTCATTCGACCCACAAAGGGGTCGCAACCCACAGGCTGAGAACTGCTGCTCTAGAATAAGGGCTGTGTGTCACAGCTACCCCTCCGTAGCACAAAAGCAACCACAGACAAAAAGTAACAAGTGAGTGTGACTATGTGCAAATAAAATTTTATTTACAAAAAAATTTAGTTCCCAAACCTTGCTTTATAATTTCATGAATAGCTGCTTCGTGTGTATTTTCTTGGATTTTTAACAATATGGTATTAAATGTTATTTCTTTTAAGAATTTATTTTGCAGCACGCATAAGGAAATACAATTCATGTTTATGTAGTGGCCTGTTTCCACCTCCCTTGGTACATTTCCTTAGGCATTTTACCTCTTGGATTTTCTAGCCCACAATGATGATTTTACTCAATGGTTTGCTTTTTCCCCAAGCCGTTCCTTTTGCATTTGTTTTTCTTGGTTTACAACATTGATGTGGTGAAAGCAGATAAACTTGTGTCTCAATCCTAATCTTAGAAAGATACACTCGGCATTTCACCACTGAGTATGATATCTTTCAGTTTTTAAAATTTTTAATGTAAATATTTTATTAGATGAAGAACGACTCATTCTACTTATAGCATGCTTGGAATTCTATCATTTACTCCGTCGCTTCTCAAGATCAAGTGATTTTTATCTTTTAGTTTGTAAATGAAGAGAGCTGACAATGCTTTCTGGTCAGAAAAGCAAAAGCAAAAGATCTATTTTCTTGGAATAAACTTAAACTTGTTTGTAAAGTACCGGCCTTTTGATAGATCACAGCTTGCTACTATTTTGTTATGAATTGTCACATCCGTGTCCACACGAGACCCACAGTAAGGTAGACGACAACAAAAGCGACCCTTGTCGCAATGCCTTGTTCTGTGCTCTGACTGTCCCTCACTCACTCCCGTCAAGTGCACTCCGGCTCACAGCCCCGGAGAACAGACTAGGACTGCCCTGTGGGTCTGACTGTGACTCTGCACAGGAGGGTCTTCTGCGGAGCTGCTGGTGGCACTGCTGGCCTGGTGGTTAGTAGCCCAACTGGTAAGCACTATGCCACCATTTGACTGTAGAACCAAGTGAATATATGGCATAATTAATTGATTTTGCTTTACTGATAAATTAATTCCTAAAAAAATGAAAGCAAAAGTGAAATCAATTACTTTAAGTGTATATGAAGTTAGCAGCATAATTTAAGGTCAGTAAACATGTCAAGAGACATCACACTATGGAATTTGACTGTAAATATCCACTGTGAAAAGGAGCCATGGTGGCACACTGATTAAGTGCTCACCGTAAGGTCAGTGGTTAGAATTCACCCTCTGGTCCATGAGCTGTGCCAATCTCCTTCCATTAAGATTTACAGATTTGGAAATCCTATGAGGCAAATTTATTCTGTCCTACATGGTCTTTATGAGCTAGAATAGACTCAATGACAACGAGTTTGGGTATTTATGGGGATGCAGCCTAAAGAGGAAAAAGGGGGGAAAGGGATTGTTAAGAAGAACTTTTTTTCATAGCAGGGCTTGAAGGACCGCAGGGGTCATGTCGGCAAGGACATTGGGGATGGCAGGGTTGTTCTCCTAGGATGAAAGCAAAAGAGAGGCCCCTTCCCTCCCTCCTTTTTTGTCCAGTTACATCATCATGCCCTGGTCCAGGGGAACCCTTTTCTGACTCCCAGCTGTGGCGAATTGGCCTGTTGGTTATTGGATTCCCTATTTATAGCTACCAATTACTGAATGCCAAGCATCATGGTGGGGTCGGGAGTCACATACACTATCAGTACTGCTCATCAAAACACCATGGGGTAACTAAAGTCCTAGTATTCATTGTAAGAAGACAATAAGCAACGTGGACTGAGTCATGTGTTACATGTTCATGACAGCATTTTTATAATAGAACTTGAAGTATTGAATAGGACAGTGAACAAAATGTGTGTTTCATCCATTTAATGGAATCCTTTAGGTAGCCATTCAAGACCATATTTTGAAGACTATTTAAAGCTTTGGGAAATGTTACAATGTGCTATTAAGAACGCAAAGTATGAAATTATATATACAGTACAATCTTAGTTTTATTTTAAAATTATATACATCTGTGCATATCCACATACATATGCATATGCACATACCTATGCATATACATATATGCATGTGTGTGTAGAGAGCGTGAGTGAGCCTATTCTTTATTCTGACAGACTCCTAAGAAACCAAGTGTTTCAAATACTGTATTTAGGAAAACCATTATTTTAATGGGAAAAAAATGGGTTCAAAGCTAGACAATTTTAGACTCACATTAATGAACAAATATTTTTCCTGTAATACTTTAAATAATAAAAATGTTTCTAAAGCTAAAAAAAAAAAGAACTTTTTTAATGTAAAAATTTTTTCAAAAACTGGCTTTGGTGGTAGTACCAGGATTATGATTCTGAAACAGTTGTATGTGTGTATGTAGCAAATAAGTAAATATGCCATGTTAGAAACACAAACTTTTGGGATGTAATACATAATTGTTTTTAAAAATAAAAAATGTGAAAGCCCCTTAACATAAATTTGAATGGGAAACATCAGAGTTTTGAGAAGGAAGGTGGAAAAACGGCAAAAAACTAGATATATACAGAGGAAGAGACTACTTTGGGCATTTTCAGCAACATAAAAAACAAGGACAAAATGCTGACCATGCAAGCCGAGGCAGTTTCCATGAGAACACAGTCTCAGAAGCTCTCTGAAAATCCCGAACTCTTCTTGCGTATCTCTTTAATAGTGTGCCTTAGGTCTAGGCTGGTCTCAAAGATTATCTGGCCTTTTGAATTCAAACATATTTTCAAATAAAGTTTCAGCTTTAAGACTTCTTATTGTCCCCCGAAGTATGCCTGAATAAAATACACTGAATACGTCCGGCCTTAGTATTAAATCTGTTTCACTCCACTGCCTATGGTGAATAGTCTAGCGAGAGAACGATCAACTCCCACATGCTATTATCATGGCTAATAGCCATGCTATTATCATAGTATAAAGATCTTAAGGATTGACTGGTTAGGTAGTTTTTACATAGTCTGGTGATTTTCCAGAAGGATTGATTAACTGGGGCCTGTGGAGAGTTCAAAACTAGGCCAGTGACCAGCATTTATTGAATATTTAACGATTAATAACTGACAATATTACCATATGTAAATCAGTAACTCTATAAGGTATTATTTATTATCACACTCATTTAACAAATAAGGAAACTGCGTCTGGAAGAAGTTACATCAACCAAAGGCACAAGGCTCACAACTTCCAGAGTTATGAATGAAGCTTCAGGCCAGCAAAAATCCACAGTATTGCTTGGACAAAGTCCATGAGATTCTACGTGCAAACCTCTGCTAGTTCAAACTGCAGACCAAACTAGACAAAGGAAACCACTGGGAATAATAAACGACGTCGGACATATAAATGCGGCAAGCACTACCTGTTTCCAAATACACGGAAGAACCAATTCAGCCTATGAGGGCCAAGTTAAATGCTGTCCTCTAACCAACATTTAAAAACAATCACCCCAACCAAAATAACAACAAAAACTGTTAACAAACTACTGATTCTGAATAATTTGTCTGTGATTTCCTACAAGTATACAGATCATAGCAAATAGGAAAAAATTCCATTAATAGCCAAGCTGGCTTAACAATCTTCATAACTCAAGGTAACTGAGAATATAAATTAGTACGGTCACTGTGAATAGTTTTAAGTATAGAAACTGGGACTCGCACTAATAAGTAAAATAAAGTAATAGGTAAGATCCAGCAGCTTAAAGTAATAAAAGCGACACGGCTTTAGAGCTCATCGTCTATGCAGCACGTGTCAGTCCAAAAGGATGGACGTAGCTTGGTATACTTAGACATAAAATCTGGCACGATACTGTGATTCAGTTAAACTCTATTACCTGTTTTTAATACTTTTTAAATGATGACTATGATCATTTTTTAATAACTTATACTTCCTCAGAACTCCCAAATGACGATGTATGGGCTCAATTTGTATGAAAATTTCAGTGGGAAAGTTAACATTTGCTCACATTGCAGCAACAAGTTTGCTAAAATGGATAAGTGCAATAATACAAAACCTATACCTCGATTTCACGCTGTTTCTTTCTCTCTCCAAACTGTAATCGTTTCTGTAATTCTTCCAAAGCAGCTCTATATATTGCATCTTGAGCATTCTGAAGTTCAATAATTTGATCAAAGACAGCTCGAAGTTGATTTAAAAGTGCCTGAAGAGATAAGACAATGTTTTTCTTTATATGAAAAGAACTTCAACATGTCCCCTAAGGTTTTTAATGAAAATATTGATTGCAACCAAAAAAAAAACTTTAAAAGATATCAACTCAATCTCTTAGTGTTTACTAGCTGTTCAGTCACTTACCAAATATTACTGCACTTTTACCACAGGACAGCATTGTAGAAGGCAAGTCTGCATTGTGAAAACAACAGTAGCTGCAATGTGCCAGCCTCTTTGTACAAAATATCTCCAAATTTGACAACAACCTTATAAAAATTAAGCTCGGCCTCATAAATCAAAGCTAGGTTATATGTGGGTCAAGGGTAAAGGTATGCCAAGACTAGAGAAGAATAGGGGCGGGAATCCAATTCCTTTTTGAAACATACTAAGCCAAGCATATCAAAACTAGAAATCAAATAATAACCACATTCAAAAAGGGTTTTAAAAATCAGTACAATGTTTTATATCAGGAAAAAGAGTTTCATATTGAGACAATCTCTTAATACTTTACAAATATGCCAAATATATATGGGGAAGCCCTTTAAAAATTCATAGAAAAATCCTATTATCATTTAATTCCATTTTCCCACAAACTTTTGGAAGCCCCTACCTAGTTCACTGCTTATATGTTATATAGGGTTTCCAGGACACACCTGCCACATTTTAGTCTTTCTATCTCCAAGTGTGATATGGAAAGAATGAGGCCTACATTACAATACAGCTTATGTCAATGAAAAATACATACTGGTACAAACAAAATGCCATATACATACCCAAGGCACATATATACTAAACACATGAATACTGGTACCAATGATGAGGGAGAGGAAAGAGGAAGATGTAATTAGAAAACTAGTGATGACAGGAATACAATTAAATCCAACCAAGTAATGATGACAGTGTGCTATGACTGAAGATAAAGATAAGCTCTAACCGCTGCCACCGGAGGTTAAAAAAAATTCTACTACTAATTTGGGGAAGAAAGGGCAATTCAGTTCACCAGAAAACAATTCATGTGATAAAATTCAACACTCACTTATGATTTATATATAACATTTCACCAAAGTAAGACTAGCATGGAACAACTATAATAAAGATTGCTTTTAGCAAACACCATAGTCAACGGT
>NW_022111368.1:10656158-10675930 GCF_000313985.2 Echinops telfairi
CAGTAGGAAAATGGATGAATGATCAAATTTCAAAATATAGTAATAATCTGACAAAAGACTTACAAGCTGGTTCTCAGGAAACTTATATAACTTTGCTGAGAAGTATAAGAGAAACCCAGATAACTAAAAAGGTTTTAAATTCATAGATGGAAAAAGACTCAATTGCGTCAAATTGGGAAGCTCCACATTTTATTGATACATTCAATCAGCAACTAAAATCCCAACAGAACGCTTCAAATTTGACAAGCTGATCCATGAATTCACATTATGGGCAAAGGACCAAGAAAAAACAACTATCTCTTCAATAACAGCAAATATAGAGGAAAGACTAGTTCAACTGGGCAAGAATTGGTATAAAGTTAAAATAACTAAATAGGAATATTGGCATAGGGATAGTTAACATATGAATGATACAAAAGAAAGCAAATACCAAAATTTTCCACTATCATCCATCCTTTCAAATTTTTGGATCAGCTTTATCCAATGTTCCCCAAAGTATATCTGTGAGACACCGTGAACAATACTCACTCTATTAACAGGTGAGGTCACAGAGAAAAAGGGCACAGATGTTTTCTCCTTAAAGATCTACTCCAAATACTTCTTAGAGCTATTTTAATACAATACTGTTAGTGCAAACAATATAATACTTAAGAAAATCACAGTGAGAGTTCATATAATGCGTGACCACGTGAAATTCAGCCTATATTAATTTGCCAACTAATACTGATGTTGTCCATTCCCTGATCACTAGATTATAAAAGCGATTCTTTCATGAGGCCGATATGTAGTTTAGTGTATATTGAGCAAGTAGTTTAATCTTTTAAAGTAGTTTAATGTACATAAACTACAGTATTCATACCCCAAATACATATTCCCTGTGGACTTTTGTCTAAAAGAAAAATTTAAATGAAAACTGGAGTCCTCTGGCTCTCAAACCATGACTGACTTAAATAAGCACATGTTGCAGTACCTCAAAGGAAATAGAATCTCAGCTTTCCTCCCGGAAGAAACCCATGTTTGCACCCGTATTTAGGAAAGGTAACCCAAAGGAAGGCAGAAACTTTCAAACAGTATCGTTATTATCACACACAAGTAACATTTGGCTGAAAATAACGGCTGCAGCAGTGCACTGAGAAGGAACTGGCAGAAATATAGCCGATTTAGAAAGAGTAGAATGAGGGTTATTATTGCTAATGTCAAATCAGTCTTGAGTGAAAGCAGACAGTAACCAGAGAGAGGTTGGCCTGTGCTTTGTTGGCTATGCAAAAGCATTCAAGTCTGTGGATCATAACAAATTATGGATAACACAGCAAAATAATGGAAATCTCAGGCGACTGAAAATGTGCTCACGCAGAACCTATATACAGACCAAGAGGCAGTCTCTGGAACAGAACAGGATATTGGGTGGTTTAAAATCCGGGAAAGTGTGCATCAGGGGTTGTAACCTTTCACCATACTTATTCAATCTGTAGGCTGAGCAAATACACAGAGAAGCTGGAGTCTATGAAGAAGAATTCGGTATCAAGACTGGAGGAAGACTCACAAACAACCTGTGTTACTCGATTGACACAAGCATGCTTGCTAAGAACAAACAGTATTTGAAGCACGTGCTTATAAAGATCAAAGATTACAACTTTCAGTATGGATTATACTGCAACATAAAGAAAACAAAAACCCCAACAACTGCATCAATAAGCAACATCAGGATAAGTGAAGAAATGGTTGAAGTTTTCAAGATTTTATTTTTCTTGGATCCATAATCAACTCTCATGGAAGCAGCAGCAAAGAAATCAAATGATAGATTGTATTGACCAAGTCTACTATGTCACAATACCTCTTTAAAAGCAGTAGGATGTGAAATGTTGCTTTGCGGACTAAGGTGTGCCTGACCTCCACCAAATCGCCTCACATGAAGCTGAAAATTGAAAAATTAATAAGGAAGACAGGGAAATTTTGATGCCTTTCAATTATATTGTTGGTGAAGAATAATGAAAATACCATGAACTGCCAGAAGAAGAAATTTGTTTGGAAGAAGACAGCTAGCTAGAACGTGCCCTAGAAGATGGCAAGATTTCACAACACGTTACCTTGAGCACGCTACCTGGACAAGGACATCAGGCTGGCTGGAGTAGAGGATCAATGAGAAAAGTCCCTCAGTCAGATGGCTGGACAAACTATCAGGGATTACGAAGATGGTGTAGAACTGGGAAGTATTTCGTTCTGTTGTATACGAAGTCCCTGTGAATCTGAACCAACTCACCAAACACAAACCACAAGAGAAAGACCCACCTAACTTGATAATGTTTTAGACTAATCATTTGACATAATAATGTAAGCATTTTGATAACACTTGATACAATTTTACTATAATTCAGATAATAGATAAGCTAACTATTGTTGAGATTAATTTGACAGTTAATGAAAATATTTGCAGAGCCATTTACCATTACTTATCATCTGATGAACAAATATTCTAATCTGTAAAAATACTTGCCTTTATGAAGGAAAAGTAATACTTGGGCTCAAACTTAATTACGCCATAAAAGTATTGTAAATAGTTGAGTATCTGGCTCAGGTAAAACAAATCAGAAATCAATATTTGCCAAATGACTTTTGGAAAAGACAATTTAAGAGAACAAAAATACTGCAAAATGGACTATCCATGTTCTTCTTTCATTTACTACAATTCACTTGTATAAAACAGGTTTTCAAATTACACTGCAATGAACACAATGTGGAACTGATCTGGCAACTCATATAGGAATCTGAGGAAGTAATGCTGTTTGTACTACTAGGCAACAACAAGCTCACCTTTAAAGCTGTCTTGTTCTTTGAAAGGGGCCTTCTTTTTAAACAGAAAGCAAAAAAAGAGATGTTCTAATGTTCGCCTTTTAGCTAAAATTTGTTTCTTCTAACCTGTTTCTTGACAGTAGTCAAATAAATATATACTAAGAAAATCTCTAAAATAATTAAATCATGTGATGATTTCCTGACTTTTATGTTAAGGCTGCAATATAAGTTACTGCAAGCAATCTTGCTGGTACAAGACGGTTATAAAAAATGTTTCATGGTGACATCAGTTTGTGATAATTTGGGTTTTAACATAATAGATCAGCAACTCTTGGAGGCCATTTACAAAATTTGAGGTGAAAACATGTTGTCACTTTATTTAAAAAGCAAATAATAAATACCATAAATTTGTTTTTTTATGACGCAAATACAGAACTTAATTGCCAAATGTTGTCAAAAGGCTACTGCATAATGATCAAAATTTCTGTAAAGAATTACAGTACATTTTTGTTTTAAGAAATGTCTAAGCCCAAATAAACCACTATATACTAGCTGTTGAAAACTCCATTTTAAATAGATTGTTTCTAATAAACTGACAAATCTTAACCAGTTAGTTCACCTATAATACTCTCTGTACTTAATTTTTCTTTTCAATTGAAATATTCCAGTTAATTTGAGCTATCAAGATAAGGTAGAGAGACTTGGGATAGGCTGAGGAGGAGAAAAAAAATCTAAAGAGTCTTAGTACCTCTCTAAAATAAGGATACAAACTTACAAACATTCTCTTTCTCACTATGAAAGATGATTTTAAATTGTTCAGTAACCAAAAGAGCACCCAAACTCACTGCCATCAAGTCAATTCCTCTTCACAGCAACCCTACTGCACCTGTCACCTGGGTCTCTGAGGCTGCACACCTTCCAGGAACAGACTCCGCGTCTGCAGAGTAAGTAACTGCTGGGTAACTGACCACGCAGTCAGTAGCGCCAAGTGTAACTCACGCCGCTGCCAGGGCTTCGTGTTTACTAACATGGGCAACAATCAGGTGCCTACCACTCTGATAAGCAATGTACACAAATTATACAATTTTTTTTTTTTTACATATTTTGACAAAGACCAAGTCTTGTTCACCACAGCATTCCCAGAGTAGGCACTCCACATATATGTATTACATAAATGAGTTTACAATTTCCAGGAGCTCTGCACTGGAGTTAAATGTGTTCATGCTTTCTTTCAATAGCTTAGTACCAAACAATGCTTAAATTATTAATGCATGGAAATATGGGGTCAAAAAGCTATTAAATGAGGACTGAAATCTCCATTTATCTGGTTCCAGAGACCTGCTTTAGTGGGAACCATAGCTATTTTAGTACATAAGAAGCCCTTGTAGTGAACATGTAAAGCGCTCAGCTCTCAACCAAAGGGTTGGCACTTCCAACCCACTCAGGTATTGAGAGAGTGAATGGCAATCGGCAGTTCTCCTGTCACATGGGGATACTATGAGTCAAAAACGGATTCAAAGGCACCTACCAACAACATTTTAGAAGGTACACAGATAAACCTAACTTTAATATATTCACGATAGTTAATTCCTCAAGTCTAGGAATAATGTCCTGATCATTACTATATCAACATTTACAATAACATAATGAAGATGCTCACATATATCGATTGAATATAGAAATGTATAAGCTGCCAGAGAATTCACAGAATTTCTGAAATTTTGTGTAATCTCAGTGTGACAAAGACTAGATTTAGTAACAGTAATAAGGGGCCTGAGATTTGCAAGACAGAACACAAATACTGCAAAATGAACAATTTGTTCTTTTGTTTACACTTGAACAAAATAGGTCTTCAAATTACAATGTAATAAAAACAACATGGAATTAATTTGGCAACTAATATAAGAATCTGATTAAGTAATGCTGCTTGTAATATTCAGCTGTTTGCAACAATAATTATTAATTACATTCAACGTACTTTATTGTACATTTAAATATGTTTATAAAATATATATATTCCATGTAGAAGCATCTTCTATCTGAGCAATATTTTTCTTTAACTGATAACTCTTCAGTAATGAAATTCACCATATCAAAATAACTGTTCTCTCAGCCACGGCTGACCAATGTAGAGTATCAAACATAGAAAAAGGAAAGTCCGAAATTAATGTTTCTTCTATGAATGAATGTATCCTTGAACAGACTGAGCGTGAACTCTGAAGCAGACCTCTGCAAGCATGGCCTTTCATTTTCTTTCTTTCTTTCTTGTTTATTTCTGTTTTTTAGCTATTGTAAATTTATTATAGAATAGAAAGCTTAACTTGAAAACCAGTCACATAATGAAAGAAATGTAATTTTTTTTTTACCCAAACCCTAAAATCCATTGCCAACAAGTTGACCCCAACTCACAGTTACTCTACATAGTGTTTCTGAGGCTGTGAATCACTGTGTAAGCACAGGAACTCAGCTTTCGCCCGTGGAGTGGATGGTAAGTTTGAACCACCGACCTTGTGGTTAGCAAGCCAACATTTACCCAACAGTGCAGCCAGGGCTCCTACCTTTACCTTTTTAAAAGACTAGATAGATTTGGCAGCACACATTTGAAAATGTATTTTCTTTTAAATGGTATTTAGTCAGTACACGGTCCTTTGTAAAAGTTGTATGTATGTTATTTTTTCAAGAAATATCCTTATTACATTTACAAAAATGAGATTTCCCCAGCACCCCATCAAAAGAATTTAAACTCCTTACAAATATCTATCTATCTATCTATCTATCTATCTATCTATCTATCTATCTATCTATCTGTATTTCATAAGCTCTGACCTTTCTTGGAAGTCTCAAATCCAACTTCAGAAATAAAGTTGAATTTTGCATCCTACCTAATAACAGTAATTTCAATTGAAAACAATACATTCAATACATTCTTTTTGGTCGCAGATCTTTGAATAAAATTCAAGCTCAGGACAATTTCCCACATGCAACATTCAGAGAACAGAGGTCCCTAATGGGAAAAATGTTCACAAAATGTTTGAGAACAAGGGACAGCTTAGGATTTATCTAACCAAACATTTTATTTTCTAACTAAACATTGTACCTTCATGTAGTCAGATATCAACTAAATGAAAAAATAACAAAGATTAAAAAAATAAAATTATAAATCCTACTTTTCTTCATATTATTTACCTGGATTTTCATACATGTTAAAATTTGTTTTGTTCTCAATGAGCTTTGCTTGGTCTATTTTGTTCAGACACTACCTTTGACCAATGCAAAACTTGCACAGATGACATACTGGTCTGTCAAATAAGAGAGTTTAAAAAAAATTTTTTTGAGAGACTATATGTTTTTTTATTATGAACATTAACAAGAGTCTAATTCTTATTCCTAGGTGATAAGTATTGTATTGTTCCAATTTTTCACCTATTCTAGATATTTGAGAGCACCACCTCCATGTTTCAGCACTCTTCTCCCAATTCTGTTCGGAAGCAATGTGCCTTGAGTGTCAGACTTGTAATAATAGTGTTTGTTTTTTTTAATCATTTTATTAGGGGCTCATACCACTCTTATCACAATCCATACATACATCAATTGCGTAAAACACATTTGTACATTCATTGCCCTCATCATTCTCAAAACATTTGCTCTCCACTTAAGCCCCCGGCATCAGGTCCTCATTTTTTCCCTCCCGCCCCACTCCCTACTCCCTCATGAACCCTTGATAATTTATAAATTGTGATTTTGTTATATTTCGTGCCCTGTCCAACGTCTCCCTTCACCCACTTTTGTGTTGTCCAAATATTGTTTTAATTATTACTGACATTATTACACCAAGTGATTTCCATTTGACAGAAAACCAGGAAAAGAAGGAGGTTGTTGCTTCCTTAGCTGCAGATCAAATAAGAGCCTTACTCTGGAGTCACTGTCCAGCAGACATCGAGAAATGATGGTGTCTAAGAAAACCTCGTGCGCTGCAATAATGTGATCCAAATCCCGAGCCCGCTGCACCTTGTTCCACAGCTCATCCCACGAACATTCAAGCACCTAAGAAACAACCATTCAAAACATGTGAAGAAGTTCATGTTTCTTCTAATAGAAAACAATGCCTTCAGGAAACATACTCTTAAGACATGAATTAAACTAAAATTAGCAAGAGGATTAAACTATACCTCAAATGTAATATAGTACTGCATCTGGTGAATGAAATGGACCATTTCAGATGCCAAAATATGGCACTGGTGCAGCACCCCAGAGAACTCTGAAAGAAAAGCCAAATAATTTAGGTTAAACATAAAATGGGAAAACACTGGAAACAAACACATTGTCCTTTATTCATATGAAATCTCTCTCTCGCTCTCAAAAACAAAACAAAAAAGTCTACCTTTAATTCTTGAATCCTTCAAACAGAAAACAATCTCTACATAAGCTATTTCTTTGACAGTCAAACTAAACAAGGATTTGTTATCTAATTAAGGAGTATATTAAACTACAGAATAAAAGAACCTAATAAAGAAAGACATGAAACAAAACACAACTGTATTTCAAAGTCACACACAAGAAAATGTATTCTGCAATAAGGTAGTGTAATAAACCTGAGGTCTACTTTAGGGTTTATGTATCACAAGTCTGGCTACCGAGTGTGAAATATTTAACCACTGTCTATTTGGGAGCTAAAGCTGATATTTCGTTAAGGAACTAAAAAGTGACCTTGTCAATCTGGAAGAAATATGAACCTTTGAAAGAGGTTAAGAAAGAGTTCAGATTCTGCACTTATTCTTTATGAGATTAGAAAGCCATTAAAAGTTTTTAAAATTACCAATGAGAGGCTAGTTCTGTTAGTACTTTTAATTTTTCTTCAAAGAAAATATCAGAATATTGTGCTCCACTAATGTACAGGATGGCTCAAAGAAATTCAAGGAATGGGTATAAAAAAATTAGTATGCATACTGCATATAGTTCTTTGATGTTTTTTAATATACTAAACAGACAGAAAAGTAGATGGAGATTTATTGCAGCAGGATGCTATGCAAAAATCTATTTTGTTTCTTCTTGAGAGACTAATGAGCAAGTGAAATCCATGAACTGGGATGTAACCACAGTGGCAATGTATACATTAAGTAATATTCCTTTCTGAAAGTTAAGGATTAATGACACTGTGGTGATTCTGCTATCCTGATTTAATATGCATGATTTCAGGAAGGCATGAGGGAGGGACAGGGCACTGAGGAAAGAAAGCAACAGGGGAGAGTGCAAGGGGATGGGAGCGTGATTGTAGATACTAATCCTTATAAAAATTGGCATTGTTGAACAGATGACAAATACATATACACGTATAAGCACAGAAATGAACTTGGATTGTACAATGGCTAAACCCAGGTAGATTATATTAGCAACACAATATTCTGATTTGGTTGTACTGTGAACTGTATATTTAGAAAATGATAAGGCAAAAGAATGTGGTAGGAGGACACTATTCCAAATGCAAATATTTTACCTTCACTGAAGAGCCAGAATTTTAGAATACCAAAGACAGGATGGCAATTCCGAGAATCTCATGAAAAAAATCTCCAGGCAAAAAACTTGACATAGACAATGGTAGTGGTAACAATGTTATATGCCAGCACAGTTCTTGTGAAAACATGAATGACATGATTATTTTTCTATTCTTCTTTAACAAAACCAAAGTGAACATGCAGTCCATTTTTAAAAAGATGTTGAAAAAATTAAATTTCAAAATACATACACATAAATCATTTATTTTCAAAGACGCAAAAGGCTTTTATGTAGTAATGACTGAATCCATAATGTACACATTTGGATCTAGATATATTTTTAAATATGATACAAACATAGTCCTTCATACAAGAAAACTAATAACTTGGCAACCAACAAGCACCTAAAGGTAAAAAGCCTATCAATGAACAATGTGTCTAGAAGAAAATTCTCCCAAAACCCCAAACCGAGGTCCTACAGAAGGCACCCAACTCCAAATGCAGCTGTGCTTTGTCAAGCACACTGGGAGAGGAGGTCCATTCCAGGGTTTCAGTGTCTTGTTTTCCAGAGGCTACTGTCTACTTTACAAGATTTATTCAAGACTTGCCTCAGAAAAGAACTCCACCTGTTCCTTCTAAAGCAAAAGACCATTCAGGCATCCAGCATGCCGTAGAACGACAGTAAATGTCCACAACTCTAAAGTGTAATTTTATCTATTTAACTATTAAAAGATCCTGCTATCCTTCAGATCAAAGGTGCATGTGTCTATTGCTCTAGTACGGATGGTTTTCCTCTAGCCCAACTACCTCAAAAGATCATTCTTATGTCCCAAACATAACTAAGTTCATTTATACTTTCAAGAATCTGTAATGCATGGGTATACAAAATATTTAACCAAAATAGCTTCCACATTTCATTTGTGTAAGCCAAGAATGAAGATTGTACTTTTTCCTACTGAAAACTATAAATGGGGGCTGATTCTCAGTTCTAAAAGCCGATTTAATTAAAATTGTTGCTAGAATATTGTACTTTTCAAATGTAAAACACCATAATGAATTGCTATTTTAGGTGATACTGGCTTTGTTACACTTTGAGTAAACGTCTAAGGGAAATAACTACCATTTATAACTATATTTTAGGTTCTAACTCAGAGCTTTTATGCCTCGTCCCTAAAAACATTAACATTGGAGGTGGGGGGGGAGGTTGGGGAAGAGGCTCTCCTCACCAGCCACTGGCCTAGGACAGGTAGTCTGAGAGATTTAAAGCGTTTCACATGTGTGGCAAACCCAAACCAAACCCACGATCAGAGTCAATTTGACTCACTGGACCCCTTTATAGAGTTGAAGCTATGAATCGGTGTGAGAACATGTAGCACCCCCTTTCTTCAACAGAGTAGCTAGTGGGTTTCAACTGCCCATCTTGTGGTTAGCAGGCTAACACGTAACCCACAGTATACACATTTTGGCTCTCAAAATCTTTCTTGAATGCAATTTGATTTCTTTGTAGTATAACAGTTTCATGAAATTCTACAGGTACCATTTATGAAAGGTGCATTTTTTTGTCTTAAATTTTATCACAAGTTTCTGGTGGACCTTTCCCTTGAGAAGCAAATTTACTGATGTCTTAACAAATCACATATACTGATAGTCAGGTATCATAATGATAATCGTTGTCTCTGAATCTATCATTCTCTGTATTTTCCTAAATGCGGTTTTTTGACACTTTAAGGCTTAGCTGCATATATGCTCTGAATACCATCTCTTCATTTCTGCCCTTTCTCAAAACATTTTTTATATGTATAAGAGCTTTATATCAAGAAGTAATTATATATCAAGAAAGCATCTCAGTCCAGTCTAACTCAAGCCCCTAAGTCCAATACCAGTCTGTAAGTCCCTCTTCAGACTCATGCAACCACATGCACTGATGCACAATGCAGAAGACCATAGGCCGGTGGGTGCAGAGTCCTGTAGATCCAAGGTCAGTGGAAACATGGTAGGGCTCCAGCAGCTCTTAGGTTAGTGGCAGGGGGGTGGGGTTGGGAGCATCCCAGAGTCCTCCTCTTAAGATGTCCACACCCCCAAGGAGACAGCATCAGGCTATGACCTGACCTGATTGACAGGTTCAGCTCTACGCCTACACTTTTTTAAATTAAATCATTTTGGGGGAGGGGAGGTCGTATAACTCTTATCACAATCAATACATACATAAATTGTGTCAAGCACATTTGTACATTTGTTGCCATCGTCATTCTCAAAACATTTGCTTTCTACTTGAGCCCTTGATATCAGCTCCTCATTTTACATAAGTGCTAATAAAATGGTTTAAAAAACATTTGTGGAAAGGTTACATTATCTTTTAATTCCTTTTTAGCACAAACATTTTGAAGTCCTCTCATAGTTTCTGTCAAGAAGGATTCATTTTAACGCTACCAAACACAATAGACCTTCGTAAAATACCACTACCAAAAGCTAATGACCAATGTCTCCCTTCACACACTTATCTGTTGACTGTTCCCCAGGAAGGGGGTTATATGTAGATCCTTGTAATCGGTTCCCCCTTTCTACCCCACTTTCCCACCACCCACCCAGTATTGCGACTCTCAGCACTGGTCTTGAAAGGTTAATCTGTCCTGGATTCCCTGTGTTTCCAGTTCCTACCTGTACCAGTGTATATCCTCTGGTCTAGCTGCATTTGTAAAGTAGGATTGGGGTCATGATAGTGGTGGGGAGGAAGCATTTAAGAACTAGAGGAAAGTTGTATGTTTCATTGGTGTTACACTGCACCCTAACTGGCTCGTCTCCTCCCGAGACCCTTCTGTAAGGGGATGTCCAGTTGCCTACAGATGGGCTTTGGGTCCACACTCCACACTCCCCCTCATTCATAATGATAGGATTTTCTTGTTCTTTGATGCCTGATACCTGATCCCATCAACACCTCGTGATCACACAGGCTGGTGTGCTTCTTCCATGTGGGCTTCGCTGTTTGTTTATCTTCAAGCCTTTATGACCCCAGACGCTATATCTTTTGATAGCTGGGCACCATCAGCTTTCTTTACCACATTTGTTTGTGCACCCATTTGTCTTCAGCGATCGTATTGGAAAGGTGAGCAACATGGAATGCCAGGTTAATAGAAATGTTCTTGCATTGCCTCTCTCAAACCTTATCAATCACTTCCCTCCTCCCATCAGCACTTACAATTCATTTTCAAACAAACTCTCAAACTATTGCCCTCACTCTTATTCACAGTCCACGTGTCTCCACATTTTAACCTCCTATTTGTTTCAGACTGCTAAATGTACATCTTTACTATGAAATAAAAAAGGTTTTAATTCTTACCTTATTATTTGCCAAATTTGATCATTCTTCCCTCTCTCTTTAATATATTTTTGCCTTGGCTTCAGACAAACCCCCATCACTCTGCCCAGAGTCTAGCAGTTCAACTTTCTGAAGTCCTCGTCTACTTTCTTTGTTCCAATATCTTTTCCTCTTCTCCTTTTCCCCCCGGGGCACCTGCATTCAATTCCATGACTTTCAGTATCATTTATCAGAGAAAAAAAAATTAAAACCCACACTCACTGCTATCAAGCCACTTCTTTGGTTTTCTCTCACTAACAATAAACAGCTATTTTCAGTCCTCACTACCCTAAGATCCTTGATCCCACAACCATCTCACTCACATTTTCAAAAGGCTTATTTCACAAAGTAAAAAAACCATTAGGTGGGAACTATCCCACACTCCCATCAAAGATAGAACTGTCCCCGTGGGTTTCTGAGACTCTACCTCTTTATAGGAGCAGAAAGTCATGTCTTTCTCCCAAGAATCATCTAAGCTAATGGCAAATTAAATCTTTACATCTTGTCCAGTTCTGTCTGAAACTTCACATTAATCTAACCAAATATCTCATATATATATATTTTTAAGTCAAATTAATATTTCTGAAACTAAACTCATTCTCCCGTATTTCCTATGGTGGTGAATGCCATCTACCAAGTTCTACAAATCAGAGATTCAGATTTCATCCTTGGCTCTTTTTCTTCATTTCTCCACATTCAATGCTCTGAGTTCTTCTACCTCTCACATCTTCCTTAAAGCTGTTTCTCTCCACTCACAACTTCTGTGTTAACAAAGGCCAACATCATCTCTCATAGCTATCGCAACTGACTGGTCTGCCGACCTCCATTCTACCTTTCCCTCAGCTTCTTCATCTCAGTGTTCAAACAGGTCCTGTCATAAAACACGCATCCAAGCATACCACTCTTCTACGTAAAAACGTTTCAACGGCTTCTCCGTGACACTAAAGTCAAAATGGACTACAATAACCTACAAGAGCTTTAAGATCTGTTTCCTACATAGCTCTCTAGCCTCATCTCTAGCTACCCATCCTCCACCATCTCTTTTCTAAACATGTTGTTTCTGACAAGACCACACTCACCCCCTAACTTGTACTCATCTCTATAAAATTACCTTAGTAATTGTACCTTAGGGAAACCTTTTGAAAAGGATCTACTTAAATATTGAAGCCAAGGTAAAAATTAATATACCAGTTAACTGCCTTGACTTTTTTTCATATGCCATCTCGGGCATTTCCCATGAGGAGGCTTCTCTAATTTCCCGAGTCTGTTTGACGCTTGCTCTTAGTACTCTTACAGTATTTGGTCTGTCCCCTAGCAAACAGATTACCAGGATATATTACAACTTCTTGCTTAAATGCCTGTCTTGTACTAATAGGTAATAAACTTCCTCAAAACAGAGACATTGCTCATCTTATCTATCATTCAATACCAGCAACAGAGACAATATGCACCCTCAATAATTATTTATTGAATGAAAAAGTACACTCTATAGTCAAAATTAAGGTAGTCTGTGTATCCATTTAAGTCTTGACAATTCAAACTGGATTTTTTTAAATTTAAGGTTGCTACTGCTCAGGTCAATTAGCCACAATGTTAACATAAGTACTCTTCCGTTTGGTTGTCTACAGTGTTAACAAAGATATTCTCTCTTGATTGTTTTAAAGTATTAATAAATGGACACTTTCTTCTCAAAGAGCACTTTCTACCAAAATGTCTGTATCAACTACCAGAACGAGGCTCGCACCCTTACTGGCATCTTCTTATAAGCCTCTGAGCGTGAAAAGCCCTGTGGCCGCTTGAGGAGGCACCGCTGAAAGCGAATCTGATAAAATTATACAAGGAAAATCTGAAACCACTGTAGCACTAGAAGTGTCTCTTTCACATGTGAGAGTCAAACACTATATACTGTCAACATGACTAAACTTCTAAAACTTCTACTGTCTAGGAACTCAAATCACAAGCAGACTAACTTCACAAGGCACAATTTGGTCATTTAATTCTAAAAAAAATGCTACTTATCTCCACCCCACTCCATCCCTAATACCAACTGAATTTCTTTATCTAGAGCCCTAAGAATACATTTAAAACATTTATGAATAGGATTTTTCTTTGTTATGGTTGACTAACAAGAAACGATATAATTGCAAAGGTCCCCAAAGCAAAGAAATGTTTACATTTAGGTCAAATAAATAACTGTGTATCTCCTGAGAGTTTAACCTAAGCAGTAAATGGTTTTATAAACAAAGTTAAGAATGACCTTTTTTCCCCTTGAGTTTATGTAGGATCTAAGAATGACCGTTTCCCCCCTTGAGTTTATGCAGGTGCTAACGGCTGATTCATTTGTAATTCTTTACTGCCCTCTAAAGGTTGTCGAAAGAAGTTCAAGTTTGATTTTTTTTTTTTTAACTTTCAGGGAACACATTCTCTCACTGACATCAAGTCAACTCCCGTTCATGGTGACAGCTGTCTGAACCATGTCATAAAGACTTCAAATTATAAGCTGTTTTGTCGTTGTTACTAGCTCTGACTCACTGTGACCTGTGTACAAATGAAGGAAACACTGGCTGGTCCTGCACAATCCTCAAGACTGGTCCGCTCCAGCTCATTGCTGAAGCCACTGTGGCAACCCATCTCGGACAAAACGTAAATCTCCCTATCAGACACAATATTAAATAAAACACTCGTCAAACAGAACAAAGAAAATTAATCCTGGACAAGGGTAAGTCAAAAGGAAGGCTACAAAATCATTGAAACTTTATTGAAGAAAAAATCCAAGTGTAAAGCTTGGATATTGCTTCCCAACATACCCTCCCCATGAGTCCTGTGTGAGAACAGAACTAAGTTCTGGGATTTTCAAATGGCTTCTTTGTCAGAAGCAGATCACTAAGCCAGTCTTCCAAGGTACCCCTGGCTGGACTCAAACCATCAATCATAGGTTAGTAGTCATGCACAGTACCCATTTACAATACCCAAGGACTCCAGAAATGTTCTAAAAAATCCTTGCCATCAAAAATTAGAGGAGCTGATACCAAAAGTTCAAGGAGAAAGAAAATGTTTTGGAAATTATGGCAACATATGTATAAGTGTGCTTAATACAATTTAATTATGGATTGTTATAAGATCTGTAAGAGCCCCACAATAAAATGATTAACAAAAAAAATTACTAACAGTAAATCAGGGTAAAATATAAAGATTCTATAAGTAAGTGATCCTGGAAATGACTTTTAGAGTAATTCAGATACTCACAGATTATAAAAGGCAGCTTGATCATACCAACAATAGCAATGTACTTCTCAAGTATTATTTTAAAAACATTCATTAAAATGAACTATTTATGTACAAATGAAAAAAAAATTGGAACTATAAGTAGATAAATAACTAGCGACTGGACAGGAATAAAATCATCTATGTATAAAATCAAAGATAAAAAAAATAGATCATCAGCCAGATCAAATTACAATTTTCTCTAAGTAAAAAGCATTCCAATAAAATTAAAAGGCTATAAAAATCTTGAAATGCATTTACAAATATATAAAGAAGTATCAATGTTTAAAATTAAAGCCTAGAGGTAAGGACAGTAATATCCAAAAGGTGAAAGATGGGCAAAGAACTGAAGCAATTTCCTAAATAAATACAAATGATTACAAAATTAAAGCACAAGAAAATGTTTACTTAGTACTTTTTAAAGCATGTAACAAATTAAAATCATCTATCTAAGTGGCAATTTGAATATAGTATCTAGTGGTGGTAAAAATATGTGACAGGATAACTTTCAGGCATTGCATGCTAGACTTTGTGGGGTAGAAATTAAATTAGTATGCAAAAATAGAGTTAAAATACTAATAAATAAAAAGCAAATTTTATACCTGCTAACTTGGCAATACCAGAAAGATGTTTACTTGTGTTTTATTGACTATGCCAACACATTCAACTATGTGGATCATCACAAAGTATGGATAACCTTGAGAAGAATGGGAATTCCAGAATATTTCGTTGTGTTTATGCAGAATTTGTACATGGATCAAGAAGCAATTGTGTGAAAGGAACAAGAAAGGTGTGTAACTGGGTTATATCTTTTCATCATATTTATTCAATCTCTCTACTGAGCAAATAATTAGAAAAGCTGATTTATATGAAGAAAATGTGGCATCAGGATTGAAGGAAGGCTGTTAACAACCGGTGATAGGTAGGTAATACAACTGGACCAATAGATCCATGGTCACCATAACTGGAGAAAAGGCTGAAATTGTCAACGATTTAGTCCTGCTTGGATCCACAATCAATGGTCATGGAAGTAGGAGTCAAGGGATGAAAAGATGTATTGCATTAGATTAATCTGCTACACAAGATCTCTGCATTGAAAAGCAAGGATGTAACTTTGAAAACCAAGGTGCGCTTGATCCAAGCCAGGGTATTGTCAATGGCCTTGTGTGCACGTGAGAGCTAGAAGACGAAAGGCGAGTGCTGCATTTGAATTGCGGTGCCAGAGAAGAAGAATAACCAAAGTACCAAGAACTGCCAGAAAGATAAGCCCATCTATTTTGAAGAAGTACGTACGACCAGAGTGCTCCTTGGAGGCAAAGATGGCAAGACTTCGTCTTACATATTTTGGCCATGTACGAACAGTTCCTGCAGGAGGACATCATGTTTGGGAAAGTCGAGAGGCGGCAAAAAAAGAGGAAAGCCCTCAACAAGATGGAATGACACCATGGCAGCAACACTGGTCTCAAGCCCAGGAACAATCGCCCCGCGGGTGCAGGACTGGGCAGTGCTTTGGTCTGCTGTGCATAAGGTCAGTATGGGTCGGAACCAAATCAATGGCATCTAACAACCACAACAATTTGGCAAACTATTTTTAAAATTCAGAGATATAAAGATATATTTTAACAGTTTACTATGTTATTTAAAAGGAAAATTGGAAATGAACTACATGTCCAATAAAGAGAAATGATAAAGTGACATCTACATGATACAATGACTCCATTAAAAGTGTTTTATAATTTCTAATTAGAAGGAAATGGAAGAAGCTGAATCAATGAAAGAAGTTGGAATTAAACTCTTTATTAATATGATTAAATGTTGAAAGTTACTAATTTTATAAAAGATAGTTTATTATTTCTCCAGTACATAAAGAAACTGACAAAATAAAGATTAGTTATTTCCAAAGAGAAAGTAAAACTCATTTTTAAGATTTAATATGATAAGGAAAAAAAATACTAAGAAGCTGATCTGTGGAGTTCCTGGATATTTCACTGCTCATCAACTGGTTAGCAGTTGGGAGTCTACCCAGAGGGGACTCCAAGGGCTGCCCCAACCATCTCCTTCCAGAGCAGCAGTCAGTACACACAGTTCTACTCTAGCACGCAACAACTGACTGGCAATCCCATACAAAAATGTACTACCACCAGCTAATTCCTAAATCTGTTACATAGCTCAGATATCCCAGTCTCAAAAATTATAAGGATGCTTTTTTTGAAAGGTAAGAGTGATACAAGGGTCTGCCTGAATGAAGCTGGTACAGTGACGTGACAGCTAGGGACTCATCTACTCGCTGGCATTTAAATGCAGCAGGAAGCCTTGTGGGCAAACTGAGGGACTTACAAGCATTTATCTATACACAAATACAGCCATGTACAACGTACTGATCTTCTCTGTGACTAATTCCTGCTCCTGCTCCCAGTGAAGTCGCAGCGCGTGTTTAAGTCACCCCATCTTCACTAGGGAGTAGCAGTCACTGTCAACAATGATTATGCATCTTTCAAAAAGTTCTCCTCTCAATTATCTCAGTGAATTTTAATGCTTCGTTTTCTCGATATACAATTAATTCCGATGAAGCTACATCATAACCAAAAAGTACCACGAGCAACTGAGAAAACCTGCTGGGAAAGTCAGAGGAGCTTTGTGGAAGTTAAATCAGACTAGGAAGAAAGGCCGATGAAGACTGTGTGGGTCACGGCTGTGTAACCTTTCCAAGCCCGGGGAGGTGGCAGGGCTCAGCAATCTTTCACGGTGTTGCTCCTGGGGTTACCCTGCGTTAGTTGACTTGATGGCAGCTAATGAGAACCACCAGTGAGAAGAACTGGTAACTCCATGTTTCTTAGTTACCTCAGGTCGCTGGCAGTGTTCTGAAACTTCGCTAACTGCTCAATGAACTAGCTTCAAACCTGCTAAAAAAAAGGGATGCCATGTACTCTTTTCTTTAAAAAACTGCCCTCCGTCCCTTTTTTAATGGTTACCTTTGCTCAAAGATTTGAGAATACATAGTTTAATTTATCTTTAGCAATGTAATAATTAAAATGCATCTCAAAGGTAAGATCAAATAAATTTAAACATAAAACCTTTAAATCATTCAAAATAAAGTCATTCAATATTTACATGAATCTTGATTATCTTTTTATATTATCAAAAATATGGGGGGGAAATGAAAAAAATAAAATTAAATTAAAAAATATGAAATAATGCCAAGTGCAATGCCATGGACCAACCCCCCTCCAAAAAAATTAAAGTCATCCCCAAAATTAATTTAATAGCAGCGAGGGAAATTATAAACGTGCCAATGATCTCCTAACAAGAATACTTTGCTTTATTGTGTCATCAGTATTGCATTGCTGTTTACAAAGGGCAGGTCTGTAACTACTCAGCAACGAGCACGTCATCAGCACCCCTTTTCCCGCAGCATGGGCTCACTTCACGTCTGTGACACATCTTGGTAATTCTTAAAAAAGTTCAAACCTTTCAGCATACTGTTGTACACAATTGGGTGGTGGTGGTGTGGTGGGCTATGTACACACTGAGCTGGAAGCCAAAAGGTCAGCAGATCAAACTCGCCAGCCTCTTCTCTACAGGGAGAAGAGGCTCCCTGCTCCCGGGAAGATTGAAATGTGTCAAATACCCCAAAAAGGCAGTTATACTCTCTCCTGTAGGGTTGTCATGGGTTAGAATTGACTCGAAGGCAGTGAAGGGTATTTTTGTTTGTTTTCTTTAATTATATGCTTCTCAGGACAAAAGTATTATCGTCTTCCTGTGATTCCCTTTGTTGCACACTCATTTCACTGTGGTAGACTGACACTGATGCCACAACGTGGCAGAGGCAGGTCTGTGCCCATGTGAGCACGAGAGGGAAAAGCAAATTTGATTCTAACTGAAAAACATCATAGCCTGGGGACAATATGGGCATTTCCCCCCTCTGATCTTTGTAGAAGTCATGATGACCAGTATCAGACAGAACACAAAAGAGTGAACAGTGTGAGTTTTGTAAATACACTATACTTTTTCCAATTAGTCTGTCAGTTTGTTATACCGTCATGGCTTACACGTTGCTGAGACACTAAAGCCTACGCCATAATATGTTCAAATAGCAGCAGGGCCACCCAAGGTGAACAAGTTTCAGAGGAACTTCCTGACAAAGAAGGATTAGGAAGAAGGAAGCAGCAGTCCACCTCTGAGAAATGAGCCACTGAAAACCACGTGGATAGCAGTGGAACATGATATGAGATAACGCCAGCTGATGACCACTTCAGGTTAGAAGGGATTCAGAATATGGCTAAGGAAAGGCAGCCTCCTCAAAGTAGGGTAAACTTTGATGACATGGATGTAGCAAAGCTTTGAGACCTTCACTTGCTTGTAGGGCAAATTCAAAAGAAACTGCTACAAACATCCACAGATCATGAGAACATGGAATCATAAAAAGTATGAATCTAAGAAAACTGAAGTCATCAGAAATGAAATGGAACTCATAAAGATAGATACCCTAGGCATTGATAAGTCAAGAGACTGGTAACAGCAACTTTGAATTGAACTAATAACATGGTCTACAATGCCAAAAGTAAGTGTAAAGAGGAATGGTATCTCATTCACCTTCCAAGAGTATTTTAAGATCTACCCTGAAGTACAATGAAACAGTGATAGAATAATGTCCATACTTCTACAAAGAGATTAGTCATTAAGACTATGCTTATTTAAATGTATGAAACAACCATCAAAGCCAAAGATTAAAAAAAATTAAGAGTTCTACGAACATGTGCAAATTGATCAAGCACACAATCAAGATTAGGCCACAGAAGTTGAAAACAAAGAGAAAGATCAGTAGTTGAAAAATATGGCCCTTCGACTCAAGTACTTCCTCAACACAAGAA
>NW_022111368.1:10677558-10712831 GCF_000313985.2 Echinops telfairi
CAATCTTCCTAATGCCATGACCCCCCAACCATAAAATTATTTTTGTTGCTACTTCATAACTGTCATTTTGCTACTGTTATGAATCGAGCAACCCCCTGTGAAGGGGGTTCGACCCCCAAAGGGGTCACGACCCACAGGTTGAGAACTGCTGATCTAGAACCAATATTACTGAAGGAAGTGCAAGCAACCCTGAAAACGTAAGTGAAAAACAGGGCTGCAGAACACCCTGACAGAACACCGGTTGTAATGTGTCCACAGGCTGATGAGGCCCTGAAAGCACCTACTCGTCCAGGCCAGAAATGTAGAAGAAAGCCACATGGCCGCCAACGGAAAACATCCATCCATATTCTTGCAGAACTCCAAAGAGTCTAGCAGAATGAGGAAATTATGGAACAACATCATTAGTGTAACACAGAAGTAAAATTTGGGTAAGATCATTCAAAGATGATCACAGCAGAACATTTACAAGGAACTGTCAAAAATTCAAACCAGACTCAAAAGAGAATGTGGAATGAAAGATAACCTTGCTGATACCAGATGCATCTTGACTAAAAGCAGAAATTATCCGAAACATTTTTACCTTGTTTTATTTGCTACAGAAAGGCAATCGGGTATATAAATCTTAACTTCCAAAACCATTGCAAATAATGAGAATTCCAGATCACTTAATTGTACTCGTGTGGAACCTGCATATAGACCAACAAGCAGTCATTCTAAGAAAACAAGGAGATACTCTGAGGTTTAAAATCTGGAGAGGTGTGCATCAGGGTTGTATCCTTTCACCATATTACTCAATCTGTATGCTGAGCAAATAATCCCACAAGTTCAAGTATATGAAAAGAAAACATGCCATCAGGTTCAGAGGAAGGTTCATTAACAATCTGCAATATGCAGATGACTCAACCGTGTTTGCCGAAAGTACAGAAGATTTAAAGCACTTAATGGTAATGAGCTAAGATTATAGGTTTGAGCATAAATTACACCTCAACATACTCTAAACAAAAATCCTCATAACTGGAACAGTAAGCAACATCATGATAAATGGAGAAAAGACTGAAATTGTCAAGAATTTCATTTTACTCAGATCCACGACCAACACCAATGGAATCAGTAGTCAAGAAATCAAATAGCTCATAGCATTCGGCGTATCTGCTGCACAAAATTTCTTTTTAAAGTGTAATAGATCTAAGATGTCAGTTTAAGGACTAAGATACACCTGATATACACTATCATATTTTCAATCACTTCATGTACATGGAAAAAAGCTGGACAATGAATATGAAAGACTGAAGAAAATTGATGCCTTTGAATTGTGATGTTTGGCAAAGAATACTGAATACCAAAAATTCTCCTTCCAAGTAAGGATGGTAAATTTCATCTTATGCATTTTGGACATGTTATCACAGGGGCCAAACCATTGAGAAAGACATCATGTTTGCCAGAGTAGAAGGTTAAGCAAAAGAAACATGAAATCCTTCAATGAGATGAGCTCACAAAGTGGCTACACCAACTTGACATATAACAATAAAATAATTATCTGAGTTGCTAAAAACCATACACTGAGCACAATGTTCTGGTAAATCTATGTAAGGTTAGTGTGTGTGGCAGTTACATAATCTGATATCAATTTGAGGATTAAGAGAGAAGGGATGGAGTCTATCCTGTCAATCAGGTGACAGCCAATGAGTCCCCTGTGTGGGCATGGCTCTCCAGTATTCCTCCTTGGAGGCAGGAGATACACTCTCTCTCCCTGAGAGATGTTCTACTGACAAGACACATGGCACTACGCTGATAGACCCCAAGCCCTGGAAACTGGAGGAGCCACATGGAGAACCCTGCCAGCGCTGAGATGGTTACACCACTGGATCTACAAGACTTCCCACCCACTGACCTGTGATCTTCCTGCATTCAGCGTCACTGCATGTGTTTTGGGAGTCTGAAGAGGACTTTATAAGTTGGTATTGGACCTATGGGCTAATACCGGACTTATGGACTTGATCTGGATTGGGCTGGGATGTTTTCTTAATGTACAATTACTCTTTGAGATAAAACTCTTTCTTACACATGTAAGTGTCCCTGAATTTGTTTCTCTAGTCTACCTGGACTAACACAGTGTGTAATTTAACGAATTTATTTTGATTGCCTATCTAATTTTACCTGGCATATTTCTCAGGAGCTTTGCATTGCACATATGTCCTTTTCGTATGTCAGTAAGGATATATTCCATTCGTTTTGCCCTCCAGAGGAAATTAAATACTCTTAGGTAATGGCTCATACATTCTCGAGTAAATACCTAAAAAGAACAGCAGAAGACAAGTTTATAGCATTACACTACAGAAGAATATCTAACACAGGTCTCAATTTTTTTCTTCTAAAAAATTAAATCAGCAAAAGGCAACTCTAATAAATTCTAAGTAGCATGCAAGCAGTTAATATAATACATTTTAGAAAAGTATCATTCTATAAAATAAATATTTATCGAATATTTATGTGCCAAGGAATAGTTTAAGGAAACTTGCAGTATTAGAAAGCATGTATTCATTTTACTCCGTCCCACAATCAAAGTTCACGGAAGCATTAATCAAGACATCAAATGGCAAAGTCATAGCAGAAGGGCCCTTTAAAGTCCTTAAGAAGCAAAGAAGCCACTTGCAGCCTTCACACCTGCCCCAAGCTATGATACTGTCAATTGCCACATACACATGAAAAGGCTGGACAGTGAATAAGGAAGACGAGAAGACTAAATGCCACTGGATTATGGTTTCACAGAGAATACCATGCCTCCCAAAAGAACAAACATCTTGGAAAAGTTCACCCAGATGCTTCTTTACAGCCAGAGCAGTGAGTGTTTGTTTCATGCATTTCAGGCATGCTATCAGGTAGGATCAATCTCTGGAAAGGGCATTATGCTTGGTAAATGAGGGCACATGAAAAAGCGGAAGCCTTCAACAACAAGATAGGCAGACACCGGGCTGTAACAATGAGCTCACACATAGCAATAACCCTGAGAATGATACAGGACCAAGCAGGGTTTCAATTCTTTTTTGGGGGGAGGTGGCCAGTGCACACTGAGATGGACCGACTCAACAGCACCTAACATTATTCACCATTTTATGAAGTGACAATTTTAAACCTAGCTTCATTTTAGTCTACAATGTGAACTCAACTATAATTCCAAATGTAGAGCAAGTTGTTCCCTACCCTCAATCACCACCCGAGAGATATATGAGATAGGACTACACTTTCTTCTGAAACAATAGCTCATTATGGTAGTGAATCTCATGGTGGAAAGCCTAAAAGAATTTTCAGACTGAAAAACGTTCTCCTGATTATTCTAATATATTTATTGCTTTTGAATACTTCCTTTCAGTGTAAAAGTGACAACACCAACTAATTAAAGTAGAAAAGGAACACATTTAAAATGAAAAATTAAATTTAAAAGGAAAAGAAAGCAAAATTATTTTCTTCCAAACTTTAAAAGTATTTTTAACACAATAGTCCTCTTTATCTTCCTAGTTTTTGTTTACTACTGCACATGATTTAATTTTTTCTCTGAAAATTAAAAGTATTTCAATTTCTAATATTAGTCTGAGTCTTTCTGACTATAGAGTAACATAATTATCAATACACCAATTAAATTAAAAGCATACCCAAACCAGCACATAACCTAACCCTATAATTGAAAGAGCAAATACCAGATATCCACTGGAACTGGCAAATTGACCTCTATTGGCATTATTTCTATCCTAAGTTTGTACAAACTTCTATGTTTGCATCTTTCTACTAATCAGCTTTATAAAAATCTAATATTTACCATCATAGCAATATGCAAATAATCGCTTATGCCAAAGATATGGCATACATTTAATATTTCTAGAAAGATCTTCAATATTATTCAGTATTTCACAAACAGCCCATTTTCAGCTTACTACAATTATTGTCCCACGTGTGCTTAGATCAATACTATTTGTGAAGACAACTACGTGTTATGAAATAATCAAGGTAATTGACTTTCTTATGCTATTTTTATACCAGGGCAATAATATGCAATATCTACAATGCTAAAAGGGCAGGAAGTAAAGTTTCTAATTTTAAAAATACCATTTGTGTTATAACTATTTAAAACTGCTTAGGATATAAATCAAAGGACAAAAGACATGTTTGAGTATGACAAAAAAAATAAATTTAAGAGAAGTTCTACCTTTAAAATACAGTAGCTATAGCCTGGCAAAGTTTAAACATTGGGAATTTATACATAAGATATGTGTGTCAATAGCTAACATTTCACAGGAGATAGATCTGTCGATGGCACAGCTATTAACCCATAGGTAAAAACAAGCTAAGTATCCTCTATAATATTCTTCTAACAGAAGGTAAGATTTACATTTTGAGGTGCATGGGGAAGCAGTCATGAGTAGGACCATATTTTAGAGATAAATGATAATACTTAATATTAAAATATTTGCAATGTTTTAAAACGCAATTTGCCTTTTCAATAATTGATATACAAATAACTAAAGCCAATTCAGAGCGATATCTTTGTCAATGAGAATTTATTCAAGTGTGACCAAAGGAGAAGCCAGCAGTAAGAAGGAGCACTTTAATTGCAGATATATAAAAAGACAACTCTGCTGGTCCATCTTTTATGATTTGGTAACTGCTAAAAGAAATCCTACATTTATTTATGTATGGTAAAAGCACTAAGAACAATAGCAAGGCCATTTTCTCATCAGATTAAATGAATAATAAATATCAAATTTTATTTAAGTACTAAAAATACAATTCCCTAAAGTACAATTTACTTTACAGGTCCTTGCAAATTATCCTAAATTAGTTGCTACAGTTTAATAATGGAACAAAAAGAATAATCCTTTTATGAAGTAATTGGTGAATTCTATACTAGAACAAATGATATTATTGAGAATTCTTAAAATAATAGAGCATCTTAACACTCCTTAATGAAAATGCGCACATACAATTTTGGCTTAAGTATTCATTCAGTGGGCATACCCCAGATGTCAAGTGATCACTTTAATGAGGACTTCTTCGAGAAGCCAATCTTCAAACAGCAAAGCGTTTAGCACTGTACATAGCAGTGCACACATAAAATAATCATGATAATCTTACAGTTGCAATTGGTCCATCGACGTGATAGTCAAGGCTGAACACGTCCCACCCCGTGTCACCTGGAGAGACCTGAAACAAAAGCCGAACTGCAGGTAACTGCAGCACTTCCTACAAGTGCTGTGCATGTACTTGTCTATTCATCAGAGAAAACGCAGCACTCTCTCTGAAGACTGATTAATATTTTTGACTGTGTAGTTGTAGGAGAGCAGGGAATCACATCATCTTTTTTGTCAATTCCTGTATTTTTAACATTTAGACAATGACTCAAGCTAGAAGGAACAGATATTTTTAATGAATACTGTAATTACATATTTAAAAGTAATCACATCTATACTACCAAAAAAAACATTGCTTTATACCACTCTTCAAATTCTGAAAAGTCAGTATTTTAAGAAAACAGATTCCATAATGACCCTTTCTTATAACTAAGTAAATAATAATGTTTCTATATCCATGCCCCTAAGAAAAGTTACCTTACACCAAACTAGAACTAAAAACATGCTATTTTGAGAAATAAATATTATATAGCATCTGTTGGGCTTCCTATCAAATGCTCAATTAACAGTAACTATGATTTACTAAGCATTATATATGTACTACCAAGGACTTCAAATTTTCTGTACTTTCTCGAGTTTAAACCTAACAATCATGTTAAGTTCTTTGTCGTCATCTTTTTGATATGAGTAAACTGAAATAGTGAAGTTCCAATATGAAGTGACTTGCCTAAGTTCACATATCACCTTTCAGTGTTGGCATTCAAACTCAGGTTGTCCAGCCTCCAAATAATGACTGTTAACACTAGATCAGCTATATATTAAATAACATGAAAAATGCCAGTTACAACACTCTAGTCTGAGAGATCCATTACCCCAGAAAAGTGTCACTTCAAACAGAGAAAGTAACAATACCTCCAGGAGCCTAACATCCAGTCTTTTGAGAATTTCAGGACTGTCAAATTGTGCGTTGGTTGCTCGGACTGCAGTTTCCAGAATTCCAGTCAAGTTATGTTGATACAAAGTAGTAGCTGGACGGACAAGCTCTGGTCTAACAAATATTTTTTAAATTACAGAAAATGTTACTTTGTCAATGAACTTGAAATGTAAATACTACAAAAAGTAATCATTACAATTATGGGAATCCAGAACAAAAATGGGACTAAAACCTCAATATGGTAGGACATAGTTCATAGCATTACCTGGAAATTACTAAGCAAAACATTATAGTAAAATCTAGGGGGGGGGGAAATTTTGATTCAGTTTATATTGAAAATAATTACATGTGCTATACATATTAGCAAATAAAATTTTCAAAGTTAAGACCATCTTATGAGTAATAGAAGTTACTATGAGTTCTGTTATGAGCTCCAATAAGAAGAGAAAGAAATCATCAGTTAATAAACTAATTTAAGAATGGCTGCATTATCATAAAGGTTACTGGTATCTGCATTTCTAAGGATTTATCTTATATACTCGAGTATAAGCCAACCAGAATATCAGCTGAGGCACCTAATTTTACCACAAAAACTGCATTAAAACCGTGATGAAAAACTCGGCTTATACACAAGTACGTATGGTAATAGCATTTCTCTGATCAAAATTTAATCACATTTAGATTATATAGTTCATCCTAAAGCATACAAAGGGGACTCAAAACTATGTGGGAACATTACATTATTTTTTAACTCCACTTTGGCAGGAACGTTTTGAAACCCCTAGTACATATAAACCCTAACAATTCAAAGTCCCTTGAAAACAAATTTGCCCATGAGAGTGAAATGTGCAGAGGCCAGGTAAAAAAGGATACACATTAACTTTTCTCAATGAAGCAAACTGAAGACTTATGAAAAATTTTAAAACACCTTTGAGAAAAAAACCTTTTTTTTTATTATAAAACTGAGATGCTCTAAATATTCACAATTAGCAAGAGGCAAATGTTACATCACTTAAATGAGCAACAAAACATGTTATCATGGACCCAGAAATGACTTAGTAATCTCTATATGGGTCAACTCCTTCACCCACACTTTCCCTCACAATAACTTAATGAGTTATTAAGTTATTTGTATATCCCACACCCTAACATATACTCACATTTTTAGCCCTATAAAATTTAAAGTACGTTTTATCCCTTACAAGTCATCAACACTTACACTTCAAACAGGTATTGATCTCATGACCAGTAATTAACTCTATATACAGAACACCTCTTCTTTAACGTGCACAATATAATCACAAAGCATTCTAGGTTTAGCAGATAAACAACTTTTACAAACTGATCTAACAATATGAGTGTCACTCATAAACATATAGAAAAAGTTTAGCTGCTGGTCCATGTACCTCAGAACACTATTATTTTTCAGACTGAAGATCGACTACGGTTAGAAGATAAATCTATAATAACTTATTATAATGCTTTGTTATGTATATTTTGCCACAATTTGAAAAAAAGAATTACACTAATATCAATGAGTACTAGGATAAAGAAAATGTTTTAAAAAATGATTGTAGTAATGATTGTACAACTCTTCTTAATATGAATGAACTATTGAGTTGTATGATATGTAGATGAAGTACCAATAAAATGGTTTCCAAAAAATAAGTTATTATATAATAGCTTATGTGTTTAACACAGTGGTTCTCAAAAAGTGGTCTCTATACCAGCAGTTTCGTCATCAATTAGGAACACGTTAGAAATGTAAATTTTTAAATCTACCCTACATCTACTGAATTAAAAACACTGGACATGAGGTTGTAATATGTTGGAAACAACTCAATAACAGTTGAGTGACTGTGGGCACAGGGCCCCATCTCCATTGTCCTATGTTTGGCGATGCGCATGAACTGTGAGAAACAAAGGCGTAAAACAATTGGCTGGTTATCCCAGGCATAATTTAAAGGTAACTTAGTATTTTAAGGGTCCTAATGGAACATAAAAAATTAATAGCATAAGCTACTCTTATGTAAAATCACCATGTGAAATCACCCTGTCATGTGTTGTGGCCCCTATGTCTGCATTCAACTCCCCAACATTGCCCATGTGGCTCGGGGCAGCACCCCTTGATCAGGATCATTTTTACAGACAGGAGCATAATGTGCTGTTACTCAGAGCTGTCTGAGTCTCCGCGGATGAGGGAAGAACATGTCAGATGCCATGAGAAATGTCAGAGTGGCACAGGAGGAAGGAAGAGGTAAAATTATTTTTTCTGACATGAAACAACATAAACTAAAAACACAGAACTAAAAGTTGTTTCAAGTACAGATTTTTATTTTCTGGTTAATTTCAAAGTAACACTTAAATGTTCATTTGAATACATTATATACTTCCTATAGATCAAAGTTTTAAGTGCCAGTGTTAACAAGGAAAATAAATATTTACTATTAATAAAGCATCGCAAGAAATTTACATGCTTTGCTATCGCCACAACAAAAATAAATGGGAATATTAACTTTTAAAATTTTTCTTAAAATTTTTAATTTTGTTTCTTATTTTAAAAATATGTTCTGTTAAAATTCCACTCATTCTTAATGCCATTTATTCTTCAAATAAATATTCCAAAATTATAAGATCTTTTCAGGTTAACACTACCCTACATTTATGAAATTCAAAACAGATAGTTTCCTTACTTTAGTAAATCCATCAAGTGTCTTATGAAATCTCCTTGACCCAGAAGTAAGTACCGCCTCATTGCCTGCATGTGGTCCAGCAAGCTATATTTTTTATTGAGAACATCCAATAGATATTTGCTGGTCTCAAAATAAGCTGCATCAATTTTTCCCTGAAATGCATTTTCTAAATCTGTGAATAAATCCGCAGCTGTAAAGAGCAAAAGATAAAAGAATACTTACACATGTTATTTGAATTTTAACAAAGGAAACCTGCAAAAAAGCGTGCACATACAAGTCAATACCAGCACCTGTAAAATGGAATCAATAACAGACTAAGCGCAAGCTGCATGCGGTATTCTTATCTGGAATACAAAGCAGAATGACGACACGGTGAAACTGAAACCTCCTAAAGAGCTGAACTTACAACAGACGTGTATGTGAAAGCATTAAAGATTTCTTTAGCAAACCCTTAATAAAATCTGTCAGCAAAAAAGATGGCTGCCTCTATGCCACAACATGAACATGTTTCTTCTCTGACTATGATAAAAAGAAATCAGCCAAAGCGTTGATGAGCAGAATGGATCAACTTACAGTGTTTATTTACATAGGTATAGAAAACATGTTATAAAACTCTAAATTTCATTTAACAAAATATTAACACTTGAACTAGAAAATGATCAGTGTTGAGGAACAGCCTAAGAGAGAAGGTAAACTTGCTCAAAGCTAAGCAAGCGTAAGGAACAGAGGCAAAGCGAATAGATTTCATGTGTACGTAAGTCTGTTTCTACTACCTGAGTTGGCAAATGTGAAAGTATCAGAAGACTTTAGGATTATTTGGGAGCTATTTTTTATTTAATTTGCGCCATTAAGAAAGCCCATTTTACTTTTGTTGCTATGCCAACTACACACTAGCCCAGAGGTGTGGGTTTCCTCAGTGGCACCAAGGAGAAGGGTCTAGTGACCCACCTCTTCAAAGAGCAGTTCTGCTGACACATGTTGGGGTCACCGTCAGTCAGTTAACTTAACACAAATAGCTTGTTCTGGCTTTCTGCCTACGAGAAAACTAGAGTATCCACAGTCAAAGCTAGAGTACCCAGAGCACTGTTTTCAAGAGGAAAACAAAACCTGGCTGACACCATGAGCGTACTTGATGTTAATGTCTGAGGTGGCAGCAACATAGAGCTGTAACTACCATCAGTCGGACTGGCGCTCATGTCGCTGTGGTCCTGGGAGCGATGCCCCCAGGATGGCAAAGCCCAGAGAGGTCACCCACAGTGGGCAGGTTTCAGAGGAGATTACAGACTGTGAAAAGGGAAGAGCTAGTCACTGCTGAGGGGCGACGCACTGGACACCTTATGAAGAACAGTGGCTCGTTGTCAAAAACAGCGGCAGAAAATGAGCCCTCAGGATGAAAGCACTCAAAAGATGACCAGGGAAGAGCTGTCTCCTTCAAGCAGAGTCAACCTTAAAGACGTGCCCGGAGCCCAGCTACCCAGATCTTTGCGTGCTGAACTCAAAATGAGAAAGACAGCAACTGCAAGCGTCCATTGATAGGTGGAGCATTCGATGTACAAAGCACGAGGCAGGGAAAGCTGGAAATCATGAAAAATGGAACAAAACTCGAAGATGAACATCTAGGCATTATTGAGCTTAAATCGACTGGCACTGGCCATTTGAACAGGACAATCACGGGGCCCACGACGCAGGACATGGCACATTCACAAGGACAGTGTCACATGTATCATCAAAATAAACTTTAAGATCTATCTTGAAGTGCAATGCTGTCTGCAACTCAGCTGACGGTGACTCGGGGACCGAGGAGAACTGCCCTTTGGGTTTCTGAAGCTCGAAAGGTTTGATGGAGCATACAACCTCATCTTTCTCTAGAGTAACGGCTTTTCTCTAGAGGCAGTGGTTCGCAACCTTCCTAAAGCCATGACCCTCGACCATATAATTCTTTTCACTGCTACTTCATAACTGTAGTTTTGCTACTGTTATGAATCGTCATGTAAATATCTGATATGCAGGATGTATTTTCATTGTTACAAATTGAACATAATGAAAGCATAGTGATTAACCACAAAAACGATACATAATTATATATTATGAAATATTTATTTCTAATTACAAATAAATGAAATTTTGTCTTGAAGCATGGTGTAGCGTGGCTAACAGTCTTCATGCCGGGTACTTGCATATGAGCATACCTGTATGTGGGCGGACACACCCAGAGACGGATAAAGGAGCGGTGTAACCGTGCCTAAGACCATTGGAAATATGTGTTTTCCGGTGGTCTTAGGCAACCCCTGTGAAAGGGTCATTCAACCCCCAAAGGGTTCATGACCCACAGGTTGAGAACTGCTGCACTAAGGCATCAGGGTTCCTTCAGGAGCCACCAGTCCCTGGAAAAGGGCATCATGCTTAGTAAAATACAGAGTTATCAAAAAAGAAGACCCTCGATGAAATGGATTGGCAGGGTGGTTCAACAATGGGCTCAAAACAAGTCTGAGGCTGGAGGGAGCAGGACTGGGCACTGTCTTGTTCTGTTGTACATCAGGTCCCTATGAACCAGAGCTGACATAAGGACACCTAAAATCAAGAACACAGTTTTAAAAACAGAAGTAATGTCCCTCAGAAATGTTTTTATTTTATTTAATGTTTTGTTCTATCAAGTATTGTCATCTCAAAGAAGAGGTCTAAAATTGTAACAAGCTTTAGTCAAGAGCGGTCTATTTGAATTAATAAAATTCAGAGAGTCCTTGTGAGTTACTTGTTTCATAATGTTTTAGGGGCTACCTAATAGTCCAGTTTTTAAAAAATGTACCTTCTTTATTCACAATTTTAAATATTCAAGAATTTTTTCAGATAAGCAGTATGAATTAACCTTTTTCTGTTGGGCTGCTAAGCACAAGGTAAGCAGATGAAACCACCAGCCAGCGCTCATCTCCCCATGAGAAAGACGGTGCGTTCTACTCCCAGAAGCAGTTGCAATCCCAGACACCCACAGAGGCAGCTCTGCCCTGTCCTGTTGGGTTCCTCTGAGTCGAAATTGACACCAAAACAGTGAGTCTGGTTTGAAGTTTGTTGGGGTTTGTACTTTTAGTTCTGGGGTTTAAATCTTTTATCTACCCAGCTACAATACAAACGTAAGAAAACCCTTCTCCTCAACAGCTATTGGTACCAGTGAATGTGATGACAGCAATAGCTGCTAAAAGGAGGGGGGAGAGAAGTCGTACTCAATAGTTGGGAGTTATTTCTGTACCATCAGTTTCCACTTTAAGCAAGTGCTTTCCAAATCTCTAAATCCTCTCATTGTCTTTATCGGGAGCTTCTGTACAGCATTTCCAAGTCATCTCCACTTTCAGCTACTTAAAATTTCTCCAAACAGAAAAATCATCTCTCTCCATCTGCTCTGATTCCTAAATTGTTTCCCCCTTCGTGTCATGTGCTCAACGTTTTAGTGTAGTCTTCAACTCGCTTCTTTCCTGCCTCTCTTCTCAAAAGACCTACAGAATCTTTCATCCTTGCCTAGCAATCGCCATTTCACTGATATCCATTACAAAAACATCTCTAATAACATGCTAATTTATCTATCAAGTTCTAATCACTCCCTCACTAACATTTTATGTAAACAACATGTATAGTATATATATATAGTCTTTACAACCCCCCCCCACCCGTGTTAGTTTCATATACACACTACATGCATCACATGCATGGAAAAAATGGCGTGGAGGCCAGCCAGGTCAATCAGGCTACAGACTAACTGCACGCCAGCCCAAGGCCACTTGTCACTCGGTAGAGGTCAGGAATCCATCTACCCTCCCCTCCTTTACCCTATTCTGACACCACCTCTCCATCTTAGAGCAGAGCAGAGTCTCCTCTGCTGGGTTCCATAATTTGTTGCAATGGCCACACTGAACTTACAGAGAATACACAGGATTATGGAGTTTTATCTGAAAAGTTCACCAATTACCACAAGTCAGGATCAAAGAACACTAAGGAAACCGTCTTCTGCCCACAGCAACACTTCTTTTGAGTGGTGCACAGCAACCTGTGCCCAAATTCTACCCATTCTTCAAGGATCAGTTCAGTTACAGCTAACTCCTAGCTTGTAACTAGAAGTCTGTAACTAGGTTATAAACTTCTGACTTACAGACGACTCACATTTCCCCTCACTTTAAAAAGACTGAAGCAAAACCCAAAGAACTCACTGCCATTAAATGTATTCCAAGTCGCAGGACCCTACATTTACAAAATCATCACCACAATGACCTCATTGGTTGCACATGCACTTTTCAAGTCACTACAAAGATGTCGCAAATTTTCCTACATTAAAATAGGGCTAAATTAAGAACCACATGGACCTATCGTAAAATGCCTACAATTTCAGTTTAAAGATGCATTTATGAGTGTATCTGCGGCATAACCCAGGAAAGCCTTCATGGCTGTTCCTTCACGGCTGTCCCGGCTGCCTGGCCTGGAAAAGCCTGATGCACTTAGTCTACACATCTTATTTCATCACTTTTACTGTTTACCATTGTATTGTTCTTATTTCCATTATTGTACTATAAGCTCGCTGAAGGCAGAGAATTTGTATCTTCTCTGTGCAAAGTAACTTTGTTGAATAAATCAAGAAAACAATATCAAAAGAAAATATAATCAGGACAGGAAAGCTGTCAAAATAAGTCAGCCAGTACACAAAACGTCATGAACTCATTGAGGCTGGAGCAGAGAGAAAATGGGGAAACAAGGGAGCAATAGAAGAATGAGGGAAAATAAGAGCACTTCTAAAGCAGGCAGCAATTTCACACAACATTCTGGACACAATAAACACGAAATCTTTGCTGATTACTGAATGAATCCCAAAGCATTGCTACCATTAGCAAAAATGTTCCTTTACTTTCAGATTGGGGCAGAATAATTATCTAAAAAGTAATACAAATTACTGAAAAGGCCAAACAGTTCTTCTAATATTTACTACTTTATTCTATATAAAAATGGAAAATATTGTCATAGTAATAGTCACATACTAAAGTGCTTCAGATGAAAATTCAAATAATGTCCAAACACATCTGAAGAAAATACAAGTACTGATATCAGCATTATCATACCATCCTTGGGTGAGTCTGCAGACTTGGTCACAGCTATCATCTTTGTAGTTGGTGTTTGATCATGACAAACCTGATGCAAGAAATTGATTGATTTTCCTATCAAAAGGACCTAAAGCAGAAAACATTCTGTGGTGATCATTATACAAAATTAAAATGGCAAATTCTAGAAATGTTATAGCTATTCATAAGCTACACATTGGCTACTGATTTAAAATTCAATAATAAATGTACTCGGTACTAGTAGCAAATGAATTCTAATAATGTACAAATCATATTAATATGCCACCATATTCAATTAATATAAAATTCACCTTAATAGTTAAAACATACAAAAGTGCTACAGAATCTGATTTAGAATTTAATCACAATTATCAGGTAAGCAGAGTACTAAAAACATCTCTTCAGCCTTACCTTTCTAGATTGATCCATCGTAATAAATGAGGGAATCATTGATTTCCTTAAAGTATACTTGTCGTGCCATAGTCTGTCTGTCTTAACTGTTGGATCCGATGCTACAAAAAACTGAACAAAAAATGGCACCAAAACATTAAAAAGAGGTATTTAAGGCACAATTAACAAGCCAGTAGTATAAAGATATAAGTGATTTCAGAAATCCAACTTGTTCAAATATGGGGAGAAATACCCATTTATATAGTAATACTTATTTAAAAAGTATTTTGTCTGAAAATCTCTTCAAATGGAATTATGTCTTTCCCAAATACGGAAAACCAAAGTAAACAACTACAGCTTCTTGATCTAAGCCTCAGAATCGAAGGGCTGAAACAGCTCTGCCCGACCACAATAAATCCGCTCAGACTGCAGGAGGGTTGGAAGTTTTCTGTTGTCCATTCTAATACTCGGCAGACTCTCTTCTGTTGGGGTGCCTGTCCTCCGCAGCCTCACTTTTGTAGGGCCCTGAAGTCTGGAACCCAGGAAAGTATCAAAGGATCTAACATACCATCTTCCCTTACACACCTCTTGTACATAGACCACGACTACAAGACTTTGGCTTCAAATGACCCAAACATCTGAATGGCCGGCAGCAGGAAATCAAGTAAGTGCACCACAAAAGTGTCCTTGTTTTCTTAGTTCTACCAAGATCCCATTAGTCCTCGAGAAGTTTCTCCCTGTCCACTGTGCTTCTCGCCTTCCCTGATCCCAGCGAACCTTCCGACTTCAAATATGGCAACAAGTGACAAGGAATAAATTAAATGGTTATTCTTTACAATGTATTTGACACTAAAACGATGATGCAATTCTAATTTTTTTGGTCATATCTCTATAGGCAAGAGATCTAAAAGCAAAATTATTAAGTCAAAGTAATTTTTATTTTTAACCAATTATCAGGAATTTTCACTTTTTACAAGATTTTCTTTTCAAATAGGTGTGCCAATGGGCATCATCAGCAAAATGCTCTATCATTTTGTGATCTTGTCTTTCTCATTTCTGACACAGAAAAATATGAGTACTCAAATGTATATTATGAATCTAGTACGACATTACCAAAACCTGAAAAAATTATGCTAAAAATGTAAACTGGCTCCATTTCTGAAAACAGATGAGCCTGAAAAAAATGATCCATGGATTGTTGGAATGAAATATTCTTGATATAATGCTATCTGTCCAAATGTAAGAAATAAAACTATACAAACATAAAATATTACCATGCAGTTATTAAAATTATGTTGTTTCTTAACTACCACAGGCCCTTCTGAAAATTGAATGAGAGTGCAAATCTTCTTGGCAGGGGAGGCGGATGGCGGCACACAGAACAAGAAACTGCTACACCCTCCTGATCATGTATTCACAATGCATGAGACAAGGGCTTGCCATCCTTGTTCTTAAGTACTTCTGAGACAGATGTTTGTTCTTCTGGAAACCCCTAGTACGTTCAATATTTTCTACCAATAACATAATTCAAACGCATCGATTTTTCTCGGGTCACCCCCATTCAGCTTGCATACATCCTAACTGTACATGCATACAACCACAAAATATACATTTTTCATATACAATTTCAGGGATTTCAAACATCCCATGTTAAGAACCCTTGAGACAAAAAACTAGTATTTAATGGCTATTCAGTACTTCTAAACAAACAGAAAAACCAAACTCACTGCCATCAATTTGACACTGACTCATAGCGTCCCTATAGGGGTGGGTAGACCTGCCCCTGTGAGTTTTCGAGACAGTAACTATTCAACAGGAGTAGAAAGCCCAATCTGTCTCCCAAAGAGCAACTGGTGGTTTTGAACTGCTGACCTGGCGGACCGCAGCCCAACTTGTAACAACCAGGCCAGCAGGGCCTCCTCTCCAAGTAAAAAAGCAATAAATGTTACAAAACACAATATTATGTGTGATGCAACTAAATGGTGATGTCAACCAATCATTCTGAATAGGCACATAATAGATGAACCTGAATAGAATGGAAGAAAAGCACAGAGCAAAACTGAAATAAAAATGATAAAAAATTTACTGAACCAAGTGAGCCCCCAAGTCTGTCTCCCTTTAAACCTGGAACGGAAACCAATGATGGTTTATTTTTTTTCTTGGAATTTTTTTAAGCTCTTTTTAATTTAATCCTTCTAAGTAATGGCTAGATGTTCTCAATTAGGTATGGCCAATCTCCTTTAAAAGTCGACATATGAATAAATGCCAAAAATTTTATCACCACAGGGAAGAGATTACGACATTGGTTTTCAACTAACATTTCTAGCATTTAAGTTTCTATCTAAATTAGTAAAGCATTAACTGATCTTTACATTTTAGTCTTTTAAATTTATATTTCTTTTCTAATTGCAAATATATAAATAAAAACTGTTGAGGGATAAACAAAGTGTTACAATGGGGCTATTATCATTGTGATACATAATTTGATTTACCTACATTGAAAATTTTTAACTTTATTAAGCCTACCATGAATAATCTTAACCTAACTTTGCTGGGGTTGTTCTATAGCTTGCCATACAACATATTAGATTAACTGCATATAAATTATATTTATACTTTTCACTTAAACAGAGGAGCTAGTTTTTTACAGACAGCACACTAATTTCCCTGATACTTAGCGTATAGCTGGATTTTTATCAGTTTGAAAATACAAAAACTAATTTAAAAAAGGAAAAATCTCAGACAATTCAGTCATTTCATAAGTGATAAAAGCATTATTTTATGTAAGGGCAAAGTAGCATGTAATTACTCTACTAGCAAACATCTAGTAGCAAACACAAAGAGGCAAAGATATATTAAGATTATAATTAGTCCTGTGAAAAATATATAGCTACAGAGAAGGAAAAAATCAAGGTCAGAATATAATTGCGATATGCTTTTATTTTATTGATGCATTTTTCCACTCAAGGTTCTTTAATTTTCACCATTATGTCAAACACAGAAAGAATTGAAGGGGAAGAAAAAAACATAATTGTGCCATGATTTCTCATTAACTGTTGGACAAATGCCAAGGTCTCCCTACTAAAAACAGAAATAAAGAGGGTAATTTTCTTAGCAAGCAACTTAGTTTTTAAGAATCAGATCCATTAATATGGACTATAAAAGATCCCAACTTCAACTTGTCAATCATATAAGCAATACCAAGGAAAGATTTCTCTAAAAGTCACACCCTGATATAACAAAATCACACTGGAACAAGAGGATGGGTAAACTGGTCAGTTCATTTGTAAGAAACATGATACCTGACAAGGCATACAGATAAATTACAATGCACAGGAAAATGAGGATATAATGCCCAAAAGGTACACTACTTAAAAATAGTACATGTTTTAATTTTAATAATTCCTAGTAAAATGAGCACAAAATAAGAAGGGGACACAGCATTATGTAAGCTTACTGTCCTTTAAGTCCAAGAAGTAGACTTTAAGGTATGAGTAGAATATTTAAATAAACAAGTAAAACAAGTCTAAAATTTCTCTAATTTTGAAAGCATGACTTTTGTTTTACATCCACCCTCCCATAAATTTCCCAAGTTTACACTAAGGGGGAAAAAATGAAAACAAAAGTTCACATTGAGTTATTATATTCTTAACTTGAACATACTGCCAAAATGTTTACCTCATGCAGCAGCTCCCAAAATGCAAAACCTGAGTTTTCTGATTGCTCTTATCTGACTCACAGCCATCCTCTGGTTACAAAATAGGAGTATACGGTTTTCCCAGCTGTAATTCTTTTTGCTATTATTACCACATAGTAGAGGGTTTTTTGTGTTTGAGAGGTAGCATATTGATAGCTGCCAATGTAATTACTTTTTCTGGCTTAGAAATATCAGCTCCAGCAAACAAAGTAAAAATTAAAAAAAAAAACTAGTCTGTATTATTGAGCACTTAAGGGTGGATCCAAGCCTATGTTAAGGTTTTTGCATATTATCTATCACTGAAGCAGCATTGTTAAATCAATTATTTAATAACGATTTGAGACACAAAGAGATTAGGTCAGTATGTCTCCAACTGAGTGCTTTTCCTACTGCTTCACCTGCCCTTATCCGTGACTACAGACATGGGCCACCACAGAAGCCTCTAAGGATTTTACCTGATGTATTTTTAAAGGCCACTTGTACTTATATTCTCTTTAAAGCATGCTGCCCCTTGACTCCTGTCGAGGGATTGCCAGGCATGCACAGCTGCTCCAGAGAAACCTTCTGTGGTCTGATTTAAGAAGAAGAATATGAACCAGCCAGATTGTTTTCTTGGATTTTAGCTGTAATCTTAATGAACACAAATCATCACCAGGCCTATCTCCAGTGAAACCACTGGGCAGATACAAACTGCCCAGGTTAGCAGTTAAACATTATTAATAATTTCATGCCAACTTGAATTTGTATGAAAGTATAAAGATGGAGTCCAACCTGTCAATCGTCACAGCCTGAGTGTCCCTCCTTGGGGGTGGCGCTTTGTTACAAGGGAGAAACTAGAAATTTGTCCCCTCTCTGTGCCCTTTTGCCTGCCTGCATGTCATGTTTGCACCAACCTTGGACCTACTCAACTCTGTACCCATCAGCCTGTGCTCTCCCTGCATCCTGCTTCGCCTTTCGGCACCACTGGCCTGCAGCTGTGTGAGTGTGAAAAAGGACCCCGGCTAGCATTAGACTTAAAACTTGAGTTGGACTGGGGTGGGATGCCTTCTAGATATAAGATAGCTTCTTGACACAAAGTCCTCTCTTATACATATATGAGTATCACTGGTTTTGTTTCACTAGACAACCCAACCTAACAGAGTAACCAACAGGAACATTTGATTTTCTTTCATTTTGCTTTTATAAAAACAAAAATAATTAGAAACTTTCCTTTAAATTTCAAAGTACTTTTAATACTACCAGCCATTTATGTTCAGGGCCTAAACTCTTAAACTCTACATTACAGGATATGAATTATAACAAGATAAAAAGTTGAAAAGTATAATAATAGAAGCAAATGGCAAAAGATAATAGTATACAAGAGCGCTTCAAAACATCCGTGGAAAGGATATTAATAATGGTTGTACAGCATAAAGAGTATAATCAATAGCACTGAAGTATACATGCAGAAGTGGGAAAATTGGAGAATGTTTTGCTGTAAATATTTTTGCCACAATTAGAAAAAGAAAGACATGGATAACAATGAGTACCAAGAAGAAACAAATGTTCTAGAGTTGAATGTGGTGATAATTGTACAACTCTTCTTGATATGATGGAATTACTGAATTAATGACATATGTCAAATAATTTGACCCAAGTGCTAATGAAACGGTTAAAAAAAACACTTGTGGAAAGGTTACATTATCTTTCAATTCCTTTTTAGCACAAACATTTTGAAGTCCTCTCATAGTTTGTCAAGAAGGATTCATTTTGCACTACCAAACACAACAGACATTCCTAAAATACCACTAACAAAAGTAATGAAGCAGCCAAGATAGTTGAAGCAAGGGTAGCATAAAAATAACTAGCAAATAAAAAAATCACAAACCTTGAACTTGCTCAAATTCTACCTAAAAGGCGTTAGGAAAGATAAAGTCACTGTATTCACTGTGAGCATTCAGGTAATGTGGGTGGAGGGTAGCCGGAAATGCCTTGTCCTTATTGGTACTTTTCTAAAGATACGAAAATGTGTTGAGAGATAAATGAAAATGAAGTACTTTTAACAATGATGCCAAACGTGAAATCCTTTAAGAGATCACTTGAGTTAATTTTCTTAATACCACATTCAGTAGTCATGGATTATATATGATTTTTACATATATATTTTTTTCCAAGTTGGTCTTATACTTCTTAAGCTAAGAGTTCATTGTAAAAGCATCCCAAATTCAAACTGCACTAGCTTTACGGGGTATCTTTTGGCCTTATCTCAGGGTATCAATATTAGCATAAATAAATGAGAAAAAAATTATAGGAAAGTAAATCCCAATGTTCTTCAGCAATTCTCTTTATATCACCTATCAAATCTCCAGTTCCAGACTATCAATATTTTTTAAATTAAAAACCCTGATTAATATATAAATCTGAAGATTAACAAGGAACTGAGATATAATTAAAAACTACTTTAAAAATATGCTTGTCAGAAAATAAAACTTAAATTGTTTCCAAGAAAAAGCATATATTTTAATATATATATTTAAAAATTAGGCGTTGCTTTTAGCAATTAGGCACTGAATCCAAGGAAGATTTGGCTTTGTTTTTTGTCTGACTAATATTTTTTGTGACTAATATTTTAATTCCTCAGTGGAAGAAGATATTGCATACTGTTTTTTTGTTAGAGAAAATAGTATAATTTCTTTTTTATAATCCTAATTGATAAAGATTGCCTTTTTTAAAAATTTTATTTTTGAAAAGTAGGGTAAATGTTTACAGTGGAAAAAGAGAGATCTCCAAATTGAAAACAATACAGTAAAATCTGAAGTGACACCTGTATAAGATGAAAACCTATTAAAGGAGGAAAATACAAATATTTCCATTAAAATGAGCAAAAGAAAACTGGTAAGGCTGTAGTTACAGTTGCCAAATAGGGAACACTAGACAGATCTCAAACCAAGGCAGCCCCGTGGGGTCCTCGCTTGCACAGGTGTCACTGTATGAACTCTAGAACACTTTGTTCCTGGCTGAGAAGGCCCAGCAGGCAAGGGGAAACGTGGGTAAATCCCAATTTCCCAGCCAACTCCGTGGCAAAGTTCAGCATGAATCTGATTCCCAGGGTGGTAACTGGCTCAGTCCTTATGGTCCTACTTCACCATTCTTGATTATCCACAGCCACGCAGGCCCCACACTGGCCCTAGCCAACATGAGCCGAGTGGGAGTTCACAAACGTACCTTCCTTCACACTGCCAAATAGGCAGACGTCATCCTCTGCTGCTCTATGAGTTCATCATTTCATTGTAAAGGCCCAAAGGATTGACAGAGAACGCACTAATAGACTTATTTATTATAACTCAAAAGGGCACAAACAAGGGAAGCACATGATGAATTCTAGGAGAAGGCACAGGAGCATCCACATTCCATAAAGGGATGCCCTGTGCTCTCCCAGGAAGGGCCACACACCAGGGCGCTCCCCTGAGTGTCAACCATTAAATCTTAGGGTCTCCCTCCCCATGTCCTCATGATGGAGTATCTCACGGTTCTAGAGGTCTCAGCAGCATGCGATGCCCATACGGTTCCTCTTGGTCTGCTTAGTCCCTACTGCTTTGTCTCATGTGTTGGTCTATGAACAAAGACCAAATCACTTTTTCTAAGGTGATTCCATCCTTCACGCAAGGTCAAGCTATTGCTCCTAAATCTATAAAGCCAGCCAGGACTGACTGTACAGATGCGATAGCAATATAAAAAGCAAGCACCCACATCCAGAAAATAACAAATCATTTTTCATTTTCTTAACCACAAGATCACTTAGACTCTTGTTAAGCTCTAAGTGAAAAATTTTTAAAAATCACAAATTTGACTTATTGTGATAAGTCAAGAGATTTCAGAAGCATTCGAAATAATCAATTGCGCAGGTATTTAAACAGCTTCCTAAAATGTACCGCATCCTGTAATTGGAGAATAGACCTCAAATACATTAAAAATGACAAGTTTAACTCTTATATCAAAAGCAAAGTTTCCTTACCACAATAGTACTGAAATATAAAAGCAATAGTACAAGCATTTAATTCTCAAACAATTTATTCTTATAAAGTTCTAATTTAAAAGTAATTTTATGGCACTTTACAGAAATTGTTCATAAAAAATATAAATTTGAACTTAATTATCATGAAGACTAACCATTCTTCCCAGCAGATGACATGTAAACAGATACTAACGTATCCAAACTCTATTTTCTTAATATACCATTTTAAAAGACCAAATCATGGTATCAGATGAAAAATAGTATTTACTTGGAAAGAAGGAAGAAGTAAAGATTTGAGACAATACATGAGAAGCATTTCCAATAATGGTATTTATTGGCCTGGATGTGGGTTCGTTTTTCATTTTTTAAATCATTTTATTAGGGGCTCGTACAACTCCTTTTGTGTGTCAAACACATTTGTACATTTGTTGCCCTCGTTTTCTAATAAGTTGTTAAGTGATATAGCGATTATTCGTGCATTTTTCCATAAGCATACATACATTAAAAAATTTTACTAAATGAAACTGATGGAAACAAATGTACAAATGTGCTTGACACAATGGATGGATGTGTGGATTGTGATAAGAGTTGCACACGCCTCCAATGAAATGATTTTTTTTTTAAATATAAAAATTTGCAGTGTCGAGTAAATGTTACCAGTAAAAGATGGACATAGCTTTTCATTAGGACTTTTAGAGTATAATAAATTGATACTAAAATGGAAAAAAAATGTTACTAATGAGTTTAGTGGTTAAAAATACCAGTAGATATAAGACAAAGTAAACTTTTTACAAACTCGTAAAAGAAATGTTTTAAACTGTATGTAAAAAAATTAAAAACCTATAAAACAATTGAGATCTATGCAAAAGATATAAAGATCAAGTTCGTACATGGCAGAGAAGAATCTGGGACAGGTGCTAATATTCCTCCTCTTAAGTGGAAAAGAGTGGTTCCAAAGATTGAAACTAGTTCACTATTAACTTCGATATTTGGGGGAAAATATAGTTTTAATAAAGCTTTGAAAAATGTACAACCCAAACCAAACCCACTGCTATCAAGACAATCCTGACTCATAAAGAGTGGCTGGTGGGCTAGGGGGTTAGAACCGCTGACCCTATGGTTAGTAGTTCAACGCTTACCAGGACTCCTTCTGAAAAAGTAAAAGACATATACTAACAAAATAAAAACATATAACTTTTCAAAGCTTTTAATTCATATTCCAAAAGAGAGTAATTTCACAAAAGGAACAGAGGAAGCATAATAATTCTTAATCTATAAATTCAATATACAATGCCATAAAAAATTTGTTAACTTTAATGACAACTCATTCTATATTCATAAGTACAAGGAAATGCTAATGAACACTGGAATGTTGCTGTTAGGTGCCATGGAGTTGGTTTCGATGCACAGCAACCCTAGTTTACAACAGAACAAAGCAAAGCTCAGTCCTGCTCCATTCTCACAATTGCTCATGTTTGAACACACAGCTGTACCACTGTGTTGATCAATCTGGTTAAGTATCTGCCTCCTTTCTCTGGCCCTCTACTTTACCAAGCATGGTGTCTTTTTCCAGGACTAATCTCTCCTGATAACAGGTTCTAAGTACTAGAAACGAAGTCTTGCCAACCTTGCTTCTAATGAACATTCTGGCTGTACTTCTTCCGTGATAGATTTGTTTGCTCTTTGACAGTCAATGGTACTTCCAATGTCCTCCAGCACCATACTCCAATGCATCAATTCTTCAAGCTTCCATATTCAATGTCCAACTTTCAAACGCCTATGAGGGCTTGAGTCAGGCCCATCTCCGTCCTCAAAGAAATAGCCTTGCTTTACAACCTGTAATGAGGGCTTGAGCAACAGATTTACTGAAATCAGTGCACCCCTTGATCTTCTGACTGCTGCTTCCAAGAGAACTTACTGTGGATCACTGCAAGACAATATCCTGGGCAACTTCTGCCTTTTTCCCATTTATCATGATGTTACCTATTGGTCCAGTTGAGAGGATTTTGTTTTCTTTACATTGAGTTACAATCCATACTGAAGGTTGCAATCCTTTATGAGCAAGTGCTTCAAACCCTCCTCATGTTCAACAATGCAAGGGGTGCACTGTCGCATATCGCACGTTGTTACTATATCTTCTTCTAATCCCGATGCCATGTTCTTTTTCAGATAGTCTAGCTTCTCTAATTTGTTCAGTACATAGAATAAACAAGTATGACAACAGGATAAACACCTAATGCACACTTTTCCTCATTTTAAACCATAAGTTCCAAGTGAACGCAATGCAGTGTTCTGGAATTCCCATTCTTCTCAGGGTTATCCAGATAATTATGCTCCACACAGTCAAATGCTTTTGCACAGTAAATGAAACACAAGTAAACATCTTTCTAGTATTCTCTGATTTCAGCCTAGGTTCATCTGATGTCAGTAATGATACCTCTTGTTCCATATCCGCCTTTTGAATTCGGCCTGAACTTCTAGCAACTCTGAGACAATGTGCTGCTACAACTATTGTTGAATGATCGTCAGCAAAAATTTATTAGCATGTTATATCAATAATACTGTTCTTTAATTTGCAATATTCTGTTGGGTCACGTTTCTTTGGAATGGAAAAATACAAATCTCATCCAATGTGTTGGACAGGAAACTGTCTTGCAAATGTATTGACATGGAGGAGTGAGTGATTCCAGTGCTTTATCAGCTGTTGAAACAGTTCATTTGGTATTCCATCAACCCCTGGAGCCTTGTTTGTGGTTTAATGCCTTCAGTGCACTATGCCCCTTCCTTCAGTGCCATTGATTCTTGACCAGATGTTACCTCTTGAAATGACTGAATGTCAACTAGTTCTTTGTGGTTCAGTGACGCTGTATGTTCTTTTGATCTTCTTTTGATACATCATCCTGCATAGTTCAATATTTTGCCCATAGAATCTTTCAGTATTGCAACTTGAGGCTTAAATCTTTTCTTCAGTTTATATTACTTTGTCTTCTTCAGCTGCTCATTGAAATTTTCTGTTCGGTTCTCATTTCTTCCATTTGCCTTAGCAACTCTAAGATTAAGAGCAAGTTTCAAAGTCTCTTCTAACATCCACTTTGATCTTTCTTTCCTGTCTTTTTGGCTCTCATGGACTTATTTTAATTTTCATCAACTTCATCCTGAACTTATAAGTATCCTGAATTATAAGTGCTGATGAATAAGAGGCTGTATATCATATACTAGATGAAAAGCATTTTTACAAAAGGTAGGTAACATGACATGCTAGCAAGGGTGGAAGATAAACTGATAGGGCCACTCCAGAGCTCAAGTGGCATGATCAAACTCTGTAGTACACATTCCTCATAACCCATCAATTACACGTTCCAATTTCTCTAAGTTAGAGAAATTCAAAGGTCTCTATCAGATTCCCTATAAGGAAGCACATAAAATGATAGTCATTTTATTGTTAAAAATTAGAAGAAAAAAACTTCATTTTCCATCATCTGGATAGTAGCTCCATTTAAAAAATGGTTATGCCCATAGAGTAAAATAACAAGCAAATCAGTAAAATAAATATAAATCCCCAAATCAAACCCATTGCCATCAAGTTGATTCTAACTCAAAACCTCCTTATAGGACACAGAAGAACAGCTACACAGGGTGGCGAAAACTGTAGAACTGTATGGGAGCAAACAGCCTCATCTTTCTCTGGCATTATAGCTAGTGAGTCTGACACAGCAACTACCCCGCTATGCCAGAGTTCCTCAGTACTATTTATATACCGTCACGGGAAGAAACAGGAAGTTTACAAAGTAATCATGCAAATTTTCACATATATACAGTATGTATAAAATTCATGACAATAAATAGTGCTACAGCATTTATGTTTTCAAAAGCTTATACTCACATAGCAATACCATATGGTCAGTTCAGCTACAATGCTTGTTAAAAACAAAGACTTGTGCCATATTACAATGAAACTGTAGGAGATTAATGCGAATTTCATGTTTGTTGATGAAATCTGTGTTAAGGTCAAACACACTAAGTGGATGCAGGAAGCTATATCCATTTGAAGTGATCTACTTAGGAATACAGCAAACCTCAAAATCTACCAGCAATCTCACATTAGGTGCGTTACCAGGGACACCCATTCGTATCTGGTGTTGTAGCCTTTCTTCTGATTTCTAGCAATTCACAGTAACGCACAAGCTGCACCCTTCCAAAGGTCACTTCCAAAGGCAAGCAATAGGCATTTTCCAGGTAAAGTCCATACTTCTTCTAGAATGTGTGTTTGTCATTCTTGCACAGGTGAAACTACGCTACCACTTCTCTTGGGTTTCTACCCTTCCACCTTTATAATATCACTACCAAAGTTGGGGAGTATGGTATCCTTATCCTACCTTTACCATAAAGTCCACTGGTTTCAGTTTGTGATATGGCATAGCACAGTGATTTTTAGAAACACATGCTTACAAGCATGATTGACTATATTTTGGGAAGTACATATTCACACAAATAACTTGCGTCTTTAAAACTTTTAGCATCACAATTAATCAAAGTGAATTTTCAAAGTAATCATACAATATGTGACAGATATATAATCATTTGTCAATTTGAGGATTAAGAGTATAGGGGTGGAGTCTAGCTTGTCAATCAGATCATAGCCAATGAGGCCTGTGTGGGCAAGGCCTTCTCTTGAGAATTCTGGGAAACCCAGTACTTCCTCCTTGGAGGTGGGAGACTCTCTGCACACACCCTGGAAGACATAGCAACTGACAAGACACATGGACCCACCCTGATGCAGAGACCCCTGCCAGCGTTGAGATGTTTCTAATGCCACTGGATCCAAAGACTTTCTACCCACTGGCCTGTGATCTTCTACAATCGGCGTCATTGGATGTGTTTTGTGAGTCTGAAGAGGACTTTATAGATTGGTGTCAGACATATGGGCTAGTATCGGACTTATGGACTTGGACTGGACTGGGTTGGGATGCTTTCTCAATGTTCAATTCCTCTGATATATAAATTTCTTTCTTACATACGTGTGTCCATGGATTTGTTTCTCTATTCTGCCCAGGCTACCACACAATACAATGTAATGCCATTAATACTTTACTGCAAAGAAATTTATACTAACACTCTCTAGTCCTTGCTTTGTCATCAACTTGCTTATAAACTTGGCACAAGATTTGGACATGCTGGGGCTCAAGTCTCTCACTACTAAAACAGGTAACACTTGTCAACAACCAAAGACAGCGCTCCTATTAAATGAGACACCTGATGTTCAGAGCCCTGGGGAAAATATGCATGCCACTTAAATAAGTGTGATAATATTACTGTTAAGAGGTAAAGTAATAGTTGAAAAGTCCAAAAAGAATAATTGCACTTCCCATACTTTTTATAAGTCCAAACTATGCATCTTGTGATATTGACTTACTTCATGGTATGTGTCTTCCAGCTCTCCATCATATATCCAACGGTAAAGAAACGTCAGGATAGGGTGAGAGACCAAGCTGAGGATGTTCTGAACCAGAGATCTCATATACGGATCCCCGGTTTTTGTATAAGCGTGGACAGCAGATGCCAGTTCACCACCTTTCCTTCCTTGGGGGAAGGGAAAAAAGATGAAACATTATACAACTTTAAAGTTGTAATATTTAACAATAACAATACTAGTCAAAGATGAGAATGTTACTGGGATGAAGTCTGTTTTCTTAATAGTTTAAAAAAACCAGTATTTCTTGGGCCTAGAAGAAGCAATAATTATGTTACAGATTTGGATCTAAAAGATTAAAATTCTAACTCTGGCTTACCATGAATTTATACAAGATACCTACTTGTTCATTAGTGCTAAACAGTTACTAAGTAGCAAAAAATGTGTCTCACTATAGGAGGGAGCTTCAAAATTTTTTCCACAGACTTTTTGAAGCCCCTTCATATAATCTTGAATTAACATGGCCTTTCCTCATTTTTAATCAGGACAAATTAACATCCACACTTTATATATAGCAACTCGGTACAAACACACACACACAAGCAAATAAGCAAAAGCTTATGAAACAATACTATTGTAATCGTTTCTATTATGTTTCAAAAGCCTATACTCCTTTCACTTTTTAAAAAAGTCTGCACCTATCAATTCACAACCTACAACTTGCCAGTTGTAACCCACAGTTCGAAAAACAATGCTCTGAATGAATAACAGTATTCTATGTACTGTGAAAATAATTCAGTATGAAATATTGGGAGTGGTTAAAATCAGGTATAAAAATAGCATATGAAGGGTTTCTTATATTATAATAAGAACCCATGATTTATAAAAAAAATTTAAGAAAAGATTGGCATGATCTGATTTTAATAAGATTTTTCTGGCATTAGTGCACAAAAATGGTAAGATTTAAAAGAGAGAAATTAGAACCTCTTAAAAATGGTACATATGGGGAAGATACAAAATGCATATAGATTAAAAGTGTTAGGGAGAGAGGGGCAAAAATCTGAAACATGAAGGAAGAATAGGCCTTCACTAACTGGGTATTCTAAGAGATGAGAGACAATGACAAGAATGCCAGTAAATGACACCACATGGCAAATGTCTGCTTATTGAGTTTGATCTCATTTTTGAAAGGGGGAGTTCCAGCAGAGAAGCCAAGGCAGGCCCTGGGTGGCATGATGTTGAACTCAGTTTGGGAAATGAGGAAAGTCCTTGTTGCGATTCCTTTTGTTTCCGGTCGGTACCATCTAGTCGTTCAGAATCACAGCGAGCCTGTCTACAACAGAAAGAAACACTGCCCAGTTCTGCACCACCCTCAGTGGTTATGTTTGACGCCACCGATGCAGCCACTGAGTCACTCCATCTCATCGTTTGCTGACCCTGTTTGTCCAGAATGACGTACTTCTCCGGGACCAGTCCCATTCGATAACATGTTCAAAGTACATGAAACTAAGTCTTGCCATCCTCACTTCTAAGGGATACTTGAGCTGAACTCTTCTCAAGACAGATCTGTTGTTCTTCTAGCACTCGGTGGTATACTCAATAACCATAATTTTAGAAAGGCATCCGTTTTTCTATGGTCTTCCTTACTCACTGTCCACCTACTACATGCAGAGGCCAATTGAAAATACCATGACTTAGGTCATGTGCACTTCAGTCCTCAGTGACACACTACGCAAAAATTCTTGTCAATTTCAATGCCACTGCAGCAACACAAACAGCCAGAAGCGATATTCACAAGGCAAGTACTCAGAGGAGGTAAAAGCTGAAAACCAAAAACCAAATCCACTGTTGATCCCAACTCACAGAGACCCCACAGGGCAGAGCAGAATGGCTTCATGGGGTTTCCCATACTACTACAGACACACGCTGCCACCTATCTCACTCAGGGAGCTCTGGTGGTTTCGAAACACTGACTCTTCAGCCTAGCACTTGACTGCATCCCTAAGGTTTTTCCACATGTATGCTAGACAAGCAAAAATGAGAACGTTAACAACCATATGGTGAACACAGGCATATAAGGAATGAAAGCAAAGTAATGAAACCAGAGGACATATTCTTAAGAGGTAATGGAAGAATTTGGCTAAAGATACTAGTAAGAACGTACAGTACCAGGGATCACAAAAGAGAAAGACCTCTACAAGCTCAACACTACCTCTTTCTTCATGTCAATGAAACGCTAAGCTTTTACAAGTATAAATATCATACTACATTGGTAACTGGTTATTTTCCCTTTAAGTTTTTTCAATCAGTCTACTTATGATAGTCAAACTATACCAAAAATGAGGGCCACAAAAACAAGTGGATGATGTGCCCTAAGAATGGTTTTGAAACAAAGTCTAATCGGCACCAACAATTTAAAACTGACCTTGACAGTGATCCACCAGAGCAGCAAGGGTCTTCAGTCTTATTTTAGGGTCATATGTCCAAACCAAGAGGCGTCGAAGGGTTAAGCTGCTCTCAAGGCCCACATTGACACCCTGATCATCCTCTAACTGTAGCTGGGGGAAAAATTAGAATTTTTAAATAGAAGTAACTAAATATATCATGTCATTTCTTAATCCACATAAAATAATATGAGAAAGTGATGCTTTTGAAAATGAAGCAAGAGGTCCCCTTTTTGGAGAATAATAGTTATTTCTAGTTCCTTCTGATCCATTCAAATATACAGAACTCTGAAAATGATTGCTGAATTGGCTTTCAGCAATGGAATGGCACAACGGAATTTTACAGTTACACATACTTTACAAACAGCATGCTTGGGTTTCAAAAAACATGGGAAAACGAAAAGACAGTGAACTTTTTGTAGCTTGCTCATACTAACAAACATTTTATCTTTCAAAAATAATGTTTGAAGAAATTAAAAACAGTTCAGATAACTGAAATTCTTGTTAAACTTGAAACCAAGAATAAATTAAAAAGAAAATATTTACCTGAGAATGTAAAACTGAGAGTAATCGGTAGTATTCTTTGAGTTCCTGGTGCAATGCCACACAAAAGCTCTATAAAGTCAGAATAAATACATTTTAAGTACAATACATTCATTACACAACAGCTCATTTTAAGTATAAAGGCACATTATGGTTAGATAAAATTCACAATTATTTCAGCATAGTTAAAATTCTAATTTTCCGAATGGTCCTTTCCACTAACAGCTTTAATCACAATATAGATTTAAATAATGTCCAGAATAGGTTGCCCCTTTGTATAAAAATCAAGAACTTTGCAAAAAGAAATGAAGAAAATACAACATCTTTTTCATAAAGCTAAAAGCTTTAGAGAATTATTCGTTAAGTTATATCCTAAATTTTTAGAGTTAGAATGTGATTCTCTTTAATGTTCTCAGGTGACAAAATGAAAAATGAGTAACTACCTGTCAATCCTCCCCACAGTGTTTTACATTTTTAACCGCTTTTCTTCACATCTACATTATTTAAAACATCCTTGCACATCTTGTATTTCCCAAATTTAAACACTGAAGGGGTATAAAATTAAAATGATAGTACCAGAAGCTACAAAAGTTACTCTTACAGACCTAGAATCCTATGATACAGATATTCTGGTAGAAATCCTAGGAACTAAATTTTAAAATAATCAGTGGAAATATTTTGTTTTTGAGATAGTCTATAACACATAAAGCTTGTAAAGGATAAAACTTGTTATATTTAAATATCTATGTAAGGTCCATTACCTTTCCTTATATTTTAATTTACTCTATTAATCAGTCAACTAGAGGTTTAATTTTAATATAATTGCTTTGTAGATTGAGACTACTATATTTTCATTCTTATAAGCTATAAAAATGAACATAAAGTACACTAAATTTGCAGACTCAGAGAACACTTAAAATATGGGATTTGCAATGTAATATGCTGAGTTTTGGAATCAGACAGACTTTGGCATAAAATCTTTTGTTCCTACTAACTAAGCAAGTTACTCATTACCCATGAACTTTTGCTTCCTGACTTAAACAATGTGGCAAGAGCGATGAGGAATACACAACACAACACACGGTTTTGGCCAAGTCCATGCTGCAGAGTGGATTCCAACTCAGAGCACCCTGGAAGGCAGATGAGGACTGCAGCGAGGCATTTCGGAGGCTCTAAACCTTTATGGGAGGAAGAACCGCATTGTTCTCAGAAAGTGGCTGGTGGAGTCAAATCTCTGACCTCGTGGTCAGCAGCCCAGAATATAACCCGCTTTACCACCAGGAGTGACAATTAAACTTTAGGCTAGGCTCTTCAGTAATATTCACAGGAAGAATATATATCTATTTATTATATATTATATATATGTATATACATACATTTTGAGCCATAATGTTTATCTGAACAAAAATCCCATCACAGCCTCCAAGGTTACAGGCAGGCACACACAAAGAGATTTTTAAAAAGGGAAGGGAAAAAAAGTGTTCATTAGAAATAAGTATCTCTTTTCTTCATCTGTCCCAAGTCACCATGAGTATCCTACACCAAAATACTGCAATTACAGTATGTATCTCAGGCCCTCACATAATTAAGATGAAAGGTTTTTAGTTAGGTGAGTTTTCCACCTGAATTTATTAAAAAGCACATATAAATCTCATACTTAGGAAGCAGTATCTTCCGTTATAAATAAGTTTGGTTTTTTTTAGTATGTCTAGGGGCAGTATTCAATGGCAGCAGGTTCTGTTTTTGTTTAGGGGGGAACGTGGTTCTTCATTCTTTACGGAGAGCCCTGGTGGCATAATGGTTATAACTTGGGCCATTAACAAGGTCAGCTGTTCGAAAGCACCAGCTGCTTCATAGGACAGTTCTCTCCTTTTCTATAGGGTCAGTCAAAGCCTGAATGGACATGGTGACAGTGAGTTTGGAGGATCAGGACACTGAGCGTGAAAGGGAATACTACCATTAACTACAACAGACAACAGGCCTAAATTAGGAGTATGCCAGGCTAACGAGGACATATGATTCCCCCAACTACATCACTCAATAATTCTTTGAATAAGCTAAATAATTACTTCTTTAGTAATTAGATATTACTTAAAAGATTAAAATTAAAAAAACAGGTCACCACTTCGTAGATTCTAATGCATTGCAACTCCTAGGTGCCAGAGCAGAACATTGCTCCAAAAAGTTCTCAATGGACGGTTTTACTGACGCAAATATCGGACTTCAAGGCATATCTGGGTGCACTGTAACTACCAATCTTTCAATTAATAGCCAAGTTCATTAACTATTTGTACCATCAAGCGGCTCCAATTAAGTATTACAAAGCAATTACTTCAAATAGGAGATTAAAGTTGAATGGGAAAAGCACTAGAATTAAAATTACAAGTCACATTACTTATCTGTAAGAAAATCTAGAGAAAAAAATTAATTAACCATTGTGAGGGTCAACGAGTTCATCTACGAAATGAGAATAATTAACACTTAACCTAATTTTAAGATTGGTGTGAAAATCAAATAAGGATGTGAGAAAAAAGACTTTGAAGTCCAGCCATTTAAAATGGCACTGCTATTGTGATTATCAATCAATTTGCTAGGTGCTAGTCAGGAGCTACTGCCCAATGGCTTCCTGTTCCTCTGGCAATGCATTCAGACAGCAACCGCAGTGGGTTTCCATCTTTAGCTTCTTTGAGCGTTCACCAAGCTAGTCTCAATGTGCTGTCAGAAGTATGACCAGCAGCTGCTCACAGAGCTCAGTCCTAACAGTCACTCCCCTTCATGGCAGAGGTACCAGCAGCAGGTGAGCAAGTACTTTGTTTTGGTTATCTAACGCCACTAGGGCTTCAATGGACAAAAACATTATCTATGGCTTCAGTGGACAAAAAATGATTTTCTCACAGCTTTGGAAGCAAGATGTCTGAATGTAGGGTGCTCGTTCTAGAGGAAGGCTTTCTTCTGTCAGTGCTAGAGGAAGGCCCTCGTCCAGGGAGGGCTTCTGCGCCTGAGCATCTTCACGTGGTTTGCCAGCGCTGCTTCGGCTAACTTCTGTTGAGATTGTGTCATACAGCAAAAGAAACTGACTGCGGGCACATCATACAGGAGCCAGCCTCACTAGCATAACAAAGACAGCACATCCCGAGGCCTAGAGGTTAACACCGACAACATGGGTTTCTGGAGAACACAATGCAATTCTTAACATTCCATCCTTTGGCCCCAAAATTCATGTCCTGCCCATATGCAAAACGCACTCATCCCATCCTTATAATCCCCAAACTCTTAACTCCAAATCCAAAAATCGCTTTCTGAATCATTTAAATCAAATGTGGGTGAGATTAAGTGTATTCTATCCTAGGGCAATATCCCTCTTCACTCATAAACCTATGAAATCTAGACTACAAATTTTTTATTTCCACAGTACAATAGAGGAACAAACGTAAGCATTTCCATTACAAATGAGAGAAATTGGAGCAAAAGAGAGAAAGTGGGCACCAAGCCAGTGTACAACCAACGATTTACATTTGCTCTCAAAACTGGAAGACAATTCTCTTCTTAGGGTTCTGGGTTGTGCCTTCTGGATTTTAGGTGGATCCCTCAGCCCTGGGCTTCAGCTCGACCTTCCAGGTTCACTGGGATGACTACTCTGCTCCTTCAACTTTGGGTGGTCCTATTTTACTACTCTACTTAAGTGGCCACGTCAAACTCCTGGCCATGGGCATAAAAGCCTTGTGTCCTCAGCTCTGGCAGGAGCCCTCTTAGTCTAACTAAATGGTAGTCCCACGTTGGTGAAGAGCTGAAACATAGGAGACTCAGCTTCCCCTTTGAGATCTCCGAAGCCTCAGACCCACCCTCTGAAACTGAGGCAGTTCTGCTTCCGGAGCTCCTTCCAATGTTCTGATCTTCTGAGCTATTGCAGGAATAATTCTATTCTTAGAAACATGATGCACGTAGCTACGACAGGGGCCATGCATTATTTAATGTGGCTTTTCTAATCAAAGTCTCTAACTCCCACCATACAACCTTTTCCGGCACGGGTCTGGTAAGAAAGTAGGGAAGATACTGATGGGATTCACCTGGAATTTGCAACAGGATTCTCTGGAGTACCATCCTGCTGGGTGTAAAGTGAGCCCTCTGAAGCAGGAGGGATCTCATTACCAGCAAGAGTCAGGAGTGAAGCATGTCCTTTGAGCTCAAGATCCCTGTGCAGTGAACCTCCTGGGATTCAGATGACAGCTATAACATCAAAGGAGCAGCAGCAAAACCAGGAACCAGAGTAAGGACCAGTGATGGACTTCCCAACCCACAGAGCTGAGTGTGTCTGTGCAGGAGATTGGCTTGCAGAGTGGAGTGCCTCAGGATGAGGCTCACTAGAGTGGGATGAGTCTGCTGCTTAACTCAGGGAGCTGTATTTGCTGACCCATGGAAGTGAACCTGATTGCCTTCAGGTTGAGGTTCACAGGGAAGTGGAATGCCCCTTTGGGCATTTACTAGCTGACTTAAAAGAATTTTGTGGCATGGCCTAATAAACAACTCAGCTCTTAGCTTTTCACTGGCATTACCACTTAGCTTCCTTAATGAACCCTGGAATCATGAATTCTGTCTGAGTTCTATGTAGCCATTACAGTATTAGATCCTAGAGAGGTGAAACAGAGCACATCAATCAAGCTACGCAACTACTGTGACTGTTTCCTGCCTACAGAATTCCAAGAAGTAGAAAATATTCTTGCCTTCACTTCTTAATCTGTCCTCTTCAGGCAAAGCTGACAGTTTCCTGCTGTGATGACTGATTGGATCCAACAATTTAGTAACAGGTTTAATCTCGTTAACAAAAGTGATATAGCCACATGCGTGGTGAAAATTTAAGGACAACAGCACTTGGATTACACAAGAGAATTTTTCAAATCTTTTAATATTTGCTTTCCCTTTGCACAATTTGGGGTGGGGGGGTTAACCAT
>NW_022111368.1:10713273-10717650 GCF_000313985.2 Echinops telfairi
AGAGGAAAGTTATGTTTCACACAGTTCATTTTTAAGTACATCTCTTTCCTCTAGCATTTAATTTATGTGGCAAAGAGAAATTACGCAGCCCCTTTAAGTTATTGCTTAGAAATCTTCTCAGTCAGAATCAAAGTTTGTCACTTACAGGCTCTGCCTTCAAAATTAAGACAAGTTCTTTGCTGGTGCATGAAAACCATCGCCCTCTCTCCATTGTCCGATCCCATGTCCAGCATTTTCTTTTACAGCCTTAACAAAAGCACATTTAATATCCACATGTTTTTAAGACAGTAGAGATTTTTCTCTACAACTCTCCTCTCCTTCTGAACCCTTACCAGAATTCCTCTTGATCCACAATTCTACCAACAGTCTCTTCTTCAGGCTATCCAGCTCCCTTCGCTTTTATCCTCCTCGGACAACTGGCTACCTCAGGTTATCTTTCTTATATCTACTGTGGTATTTTTCTTGAGTGGACCCTGATTGATAGATACAGTGGTCTGTGATCAAAATTTCTTTCGTTTAAAAAAAAAAAAAACTCTTAAAAATCATTTTCTCAGTAAGAATTTCAGTAGCATACACGTTTCCCAAAGTGAATGGGATCCCAAATGTTCTTCCTTGAGAACCAACATACCTGACCCACAAGTCCAAATGAGCGGTCTAAGCTCCTCTGGTCAATGTATTTTCTGATTTTGTTATGTAACCATCCCAACTCTGAAAGTCTGATGGTCGTATCTCGCAAAGATTTGTTTAAGTTTGCCTAAAAAATAAACATATTCAAAATTTAAAATGAAATACGAATCCTAGAATTTTAATTACTTTCCATAAGCAGTTGTACTTTTTAATTTTGTAATTTGTATTTGAATAAGTGAAAGTTAATACTGATAACATCACTAACAGTGAAAACAGTGAGAAGAGAAACAAGAAAACAACAGTCAACAAGCAATAAGTTAAAACAATCTCAAATACACATTAAACTCTCTATATAGTCCGTCCCTGATAAGTGACTTGACCGCGATCTACTATTCTTCCTCGTGCCGGCAGTCTGTGCTTTCATGTGTGAAACAAGCTGAGAGTCATGGCAGAACTTCACTGCACAGAAACAAGGAGGGGCTGAGCATGTGCATTCCATTTCAGAAAATGAAAAAGGCAAAGACGTCTTAATTGGAATGTAGTATCGATGACAAAGATACCAAGTTGTAATGTACCTCTACAATTACCATAACTATGCAAAAATAATCTAAAAGGGTAGTTATTAGTGAAAAGAAAAAGAAACAAATATTGTTTACAAAGTGTGTTCCTAAAAAAAATTGCATAAGCCACAAGATGGACAACGAATATAAGCCAGAATGTAATACTATATATAACTTGATTGGCACAACCACTTTGTACAGCACGTCTACAATACCCAAAACATCTCACAAATAATTGGCTATAGATTTTTTATTGTAATTTTGTAATAATTTTAACAATTTTAAAAAATTTAAACTATACTTAGTTACTATACCTTTCCTTCTGCTTTATAACAATTTTCAGTACTGCTCATTTTGATGATTTTTCCATCTATGCCCTGGAAGACGTATAAAATGTCTCTTACAAGTGCTGCCTCAGTAATTTCCATATTGCCTATAATGATTTTTAAAAAGAATAATTACTAATTAATACATATGCAATAAATAAATCTTAAAAAGCAATTACTTTTATTATACATTTTCCATCTGGCTAATATTTATAAACTCAATAAACAAGATTAAGGTGAAAAAGAGTACATGAGTTAAGAAAGAGGTTACAATGTTCAGAAATGGAACTATAAGGAGTAAGTTTCTTATCTAATAAAAGACTTAAAAAGGCAAGGCTATAATTGTGAACTTCATAAATAATCAAGGTAACAAAAACATGGATTGTTGAATAGATCAGTGGTTCTCAGCCTTCCCAATGCCACGACCCTTTAATACAGTTAGTTTCTCATGTTGTGATGACCCTCCAACAAAAAAATTATTTTCATTGCTACTTTATAACTATAATTTTGCTACTGTTACGAATCAGGTGACCCCTGTGAAAGGGTTGTTCGACCCCCAAAGGGGTTACGACCCATAGGTTGAGAACCTCTGGAATAGATGTTTTGGGAAAAACTGGCTTACTGCTCAGTCACTAAACTGGACCCCTGCCCCAAAAGGCAGAATCTAGCTAGTTCAGCAGTAGTCACGTTGTGATCTGTGGTCTGCTAGGGGTCTCAAAACTCTTTTAAAGAGTTCAAAGAGCGCAGCAATGGTATATAAATCTGCTGCAGTCTTGGCATATATCAGGAAAGCTGGAGTGACTGACAGGCAAACTAGTTATTTAGATTAGGGTATTTAGTACACATTTTCTCTTACGCAAGATTGTCACTTCATGAGAAGCAATTGGCAATTAATAGTTACCAATGATAAAATTCAACCTTTAAGAAAAAAAGCAACCCAGAAATTTGGAATAACAACCTTGACCCTCACTCATTCCCATCCCCATGTACAAAGAAAAACCAAGCCCATTGCCATCGAGTCAATTCCAATTCATAGCGAGCCTCTATGGTGTTTCCAAGACTGCAAATATTTAAACTAGCAGATAGGCGCATCTTTCTCCCATGAAGCAGCTGGTGGGGTTGAACTACCGACCTTGCAGTTACTAGTCTAATACTCAATAACGCCACCAAGGCTCCTTGTAACCTTGATCAAACTCAAAAAAACTCACTATCAAATTAATTCTGACTCACAGAGACCATATTGGACAGAGGAGTACTGCCCCTGTGGGTGTCTGAGATTGTAAATCTTTAGGGAATCAAGAGGCTTTATGGTCCTTCCTCAGAAAAGATGGTGGATTTGAACTGCTGCCCTTGCAATTAGCAGCCCAATTTATTGTTTTTCTTTTAATCATTTTATTGGGGGCCCTTACAGCTCTTATCACAATCCATACATACATCCATTGTGTGGAGCACATTTGTACATATGCTGCCATCATCATTTGCTTTTTTTTTTTTAAATAATTTTATTAGGGGCTCATACAACTCTTATCACAATCCATACACACATCAATTGTGTAAAGCACATTTGTACATTCATTGCCCTCATCATTCTCAAAACATTTTCTCTCCACTTAAACCCCCAACATTAGGTCCTCATTTTTCCCCTCCCTCCCCGCTCCCCCCTCCCTCATGAGCCCTTGATAGTTTATAAATTGGTATTTTGTCATATCTTGCCCTGTCCGACGTCTCCCTTCACCCACTTTTCTGTTGTCCGTCCCCCAGGGAGGAGGTCACATATAGTTCCTTGTAATCGGTTCCCTCTTTCCTACCCACTCTCCCTCTACCCTCCCAGTATCGCCACTCACACCACTGGTCCTGTAGGACTCATCCGCCCTGGATTACCTAGCAGCCCAATTTATAAGCCAATACACCTCCGGGGCTCCTTTATAATCTTGACAGCATCCCAATATTTGAAAACTTTCTAGTGTGATTTTTCAATATCGTAGAGGTTCAAAAAGTTTGTGGAATTTATGAATTAAAATATAATGAATATTTCAACAATACTCAGCAAATCTGTGCAACACAGTTGAGCAATAGTTTTCAAATGATCAATGGTGTTAAGAGTTATGCATGGTTAAAAGATTGCATCAAAGTGCTAGAAAGACCAATGCAACGGAGTACAAAAAGTTCACTGACACAGTTTCAAAGTCTAATCAATTCATGTTTCAGAAACCATTTTTCAAGTACTTTATCCAAGAGAATATCCAAAATTATCTGAAAAGGCTATTAAAAACTGTTTCTTCTAAAGGTGTCAGTTGCATAGGAAAGGTACTTTCATAGTTTCCATAATTCCTTTTAACTAAAGGTAAGCCAGAATGTGAGTGGTAAGTCAAACTAAAGAAGAGGAGGCAATGTCCAGAAACCCAAGGCCCTGGCAGGGAGGGAGGGAGGGAGAACCATGGTCAGAGCGTCTGTCAAAGCCTCAGCATTCAGAAAACTAACCCAGCACCGTCAGAAGCAAAGCGCGGGTTTATATCACAGTCCCTGGGGTTCTGTCCCACAAATATCAGCTATGCAAAGTGCTCACTGCTCAACTCTGATACTTTACTGAATTTTGTTTGCTTTTTTCCAAATCAATAACTAAGAAACGAAAAATTAGAAAATTCAATAATCATAGATTTCCTTGTCTTTTTAGTTCTGTCAGTTTTATACATTTTGAAACTCTATAAGTAGTATTATAATGTATTCTAAAATAACAGATGTTTTCATTATACACTCCTTGCCTTAAATCACTTGGATATTAATATAGCCACCCAGTTTTATTATGACTTGTGTCTTTACCATTCATTTACTTTCAACCTTTCTATGACCTTCTATTTAAAATT
>NW_022111368.1:10718662-10729458 GCF_000313985.2 Echinops telfairi
AGGAAAATGAGCTGATTCCGGGAACCCAAGAGGCAAGTGAATTTTGGGAATGATGAGGGCAACAAATGTATAGATGTGCTTTACACAATTGATCTACGTATTGTGATGAATTGTATGAGCCCCAATAAATTGAGTAAAAAAATATATCACAGTTTTCTGAATGAATTTTGTTAATTGCCTGTGAAGGTTTTAATCATTTTACATTTAATGCTAATTACTGATGTGTCTGGGCTTAAAATCTTCCTTATTGTCGTGTTCTATTAACTCTACTTTTTTCCGTACGTCCCCACCTGCCTTCTTTTGAATTAATCAAAATTATAAGTCTATCTTACCTCAAAGTTTTGTATATACTATCGGTGTGAAGGCATTATCAGAAATCACAGCAAACAAAAAGATAAAAGCAGAGAATAGTATCCTGACTCGGGCTAGAAACTGACATTCTAATTCTAAGAACTCATAGGTATTAGAAATGACACACGGTGTTGCGAACATGGACAGAGGAAAGCTGGTACATGGGAGCTAGCTGGAGGGAAAAGAAGACTTTGGCAGACGCTGACGACTATGCTGAGGGTAAGGGCTCAAGGCTAACGGTCTTCATCTTTATAATCAAGCCTATTCTATCAAGAGGGGTTTCAGCATGTGCACATTAGGAACCAGTAATCCGGGTCACTTTTTTTGAAGATACTTCTATTTCAAACATCGCTAATTCCTAATATCCTCGAGGAAGGAAGGAGGAAAAGGAAACTCAATCTTCCTTCTAGAAGAGAAGCAGGCTTTCAAACTCGCACGAAAATATTTATTAACCCATGGAATGCAGATTTATCGAATTTCTTCTTCAATAGATGTTGGATTCTGTACTAAATCCATGAACTGCATAGAAATGGGAGATGGTATACAATTTAATAGAGCGACCTAACCAAAATCAGAGAGGCTTTCCCAGGGGGTTAAAGGCAGAATAAAATTTAGACAAGGGAAATTTGATATGCAAGCAAGAGGAAAAAAAGAATAATCCAGGCAAAGAAATCAAGGGACAGCAGTTGAGGAATAAAAGGAGTTTCTTGCTGAAGTTCATAGAGCCACGGAAGGATGATAAAGTAATAAAGCTAGACTATACAAGGGATTTGGGACAGTAGCATAAGAAGAATAAGAAATCATGAAAAAGTTCCAAGTGGGAATTCCTTGATCAGTATTTCAAAATTAAGAAAGAAGTGTGAACTCTAAATGTTCCAAGAAAAAAAGTTACTTTAAACTATACCCTTCCTCACCACTTGCATCCCCGTCTCTCCTGGACCTCGTCAGGTTCCGAGAGATGGTGTCAGGAACTCCTTTTGCGGTCGAGGTTTGTGAAGAAAGCTGGTTGGAAGTTAAAGTCCACGCAAGACGAGACCCCAACTGCTGTCGACGGTAATCTCCTACTCCGGGAACTTGATGGGGCTGTCTGATAGAGTGAAAGAGCGTTTTATATCTTTGAGTTCACATGCTAGAGTTTCTAGACTTTTTCTTCACATTACCACGTTGAAACACATGAATTTATAAATCTCAAATAGATGACACAACCTAAAAACACATAAAAACAATCCATTTTAAGTTCTTCAAAAATGTCCAGCCTCCTTGAAACCCTTAACCTAACATTCAAACACAAAATTTTATTCCCTTTTATAGTGCTGTCAAATTCATTCAGCTAAAACACTGGGTACCAAAGTGATCTGACTGCTAGGAAATCATCTGATTGCTAGACATATTTCTTACATCGTAAATATTCAGACTTTTCTTTACAATTACCTAAAATGCATTACCCTCCTAAAACCACTGTGAAATGCATTCCTAATCTTACCTTCAAAATTAACACCCATCATTCTCAAAACCTCTTTTCTATCCTCAACTGTCAGGATAAAAAAGAAATGGCAATACACGCGGCACATCGGAGGGCGTAGAGATATTGTTAACAAACGCAAAATGCCTGATTAAAACTCTGAGACCTTTTTGGTTCTATGCACGGAAAGCTTGCATTTACCCAGGAAGGAGAGACTGTGGGGTCGGTGTTGGGCCATTGAGGGCATACATGCTTATGCTGCTGATTCCACTGCTTCCCATGCTGCCAGAACTCTGGGCTGACTGGGTGCTTCGGTCCTGGTAATTCAAGGGCAGAGTCTGAGGTCTAGCATAGTAGTATGGAGTTGAATGAGCATCTCTTGGTAATGCCTGAGCAAATAATGCGGCATAGGTAGAAATCTTAAAATAAAATGAAAGTACATTAGGAATATGGAGGTATAAAATTATATAATATTTTCCCCAAAGCAACAAAGTTAATCATCCTATTTTCTTTCAGTTTCTGTAACTAGAGTTTGTATTCATTATATAATTATTATATATTTAAAGTATACCAAAACTGATAAAACCAAATCCAAACCCACTGCCATTGAGATGATGCCGACTCATAGTCACCCTACAGGATAAGCTTCTTAGAACTGCCCCGCTGAGTTTCGTATACCTGTAACTCTTTCTGCAAGTAGAAAGCCCCTTCTACCTTCCACAGAGTGGCTGATAACTTTGAACTGCTAGTCTACCGGTTAGCAGCCCAACACATAGCCACTATGCTGCCAGGGGTCAAACTGATAAAGCTTTATAAGATTTTCTAAATATCAACAACTGTTACCATTGTCCAAATAATTAAATACTTCACTGATTTAGACTCTAAACCAGGGGTCATCAAACTACAGCCCGCGGGCCACATGCAGCCCTCCAAGCACATTTATCTGGCCTGCTGGGTGTTTTTGCCCCGTTTTGTTTTTTACTTCAAAATAAGATATGTGCAGCGTGCATAGGAATTTGTTCATAGTTTTTTTAAACTATAGTCCGGCCCTCCAATGGGTCTGAGGGACAGTGAACTGGCCCCCTGTTTAAAAAGTTTGGGGACCCCTGCTCTATCTAAACCATTATAAAATTCAAATAATTGCTAAAACTTTAGCATTATTATAAAGAAAACAGATGCTCATTAATCAGATTAAGCTTTAGAAATGAATGTCACTTTTCTACCCACATACTTAAATTTTTAAGACTGAAATTTTAGTAATAAGAGTATCTTAGATTCTGTGAAGTATAGAACAGCCAATATGTTTCTTCCAAATATTGCATGTGACATAGATGATTCTTGTGCGGCAACTGGAAGATGTCACTGATATTAACAGGAACTGATTTTCACAATGTTAACTGAAAGCACAAGAACAATCTAAAGGATCTTCTAATTCTTAAAGAATGATCTATCTGTGCTAATACTAATAACTTTACAAAGTGAAAGTCTTGAAAGCTAATAATGTATGCTCTATTTTATGGCATATTTTCATACCTAGCGTAGTAACACAATTCTGGAACACATTTAGGAAATGCTGCCCACTAATTAAAACACTAAAATAAAAAAAAAGACACCTCTTGACCTGTCTAGACTATCTTGAAAACTAGGTAAATATTTGCTTTTCTCATATTTTCTAACTACAAAATCTGATTTTTACCAAAATTTGGTATAATTCCCCCAACAAGACAGTGTCTTTTTTTTTTTTTTTTTAAAGACTCTATGCTGCCAAAATAAGGCCACTTACCTTGTTTGGCTGCTTACGTGGGTCTTCACTAAGGCTTAGTAGGAGGTAGAGTATTGACCATTTATTTTTCAAAACTCCCTAAAGAAAAAGAAAACATTTAAAGAGTTCTTTACTATCTCCACTTTAATAAACCTTTCTTCCAAATTATATTTCTCCTAAAATAGAACAGTATTTTAAAACTCACATGGTAACATCAAACCTAGTTGTGTTCATTTTACAAGCAGCACAAAAGTACGTACATCAGAAGTCAATAAATAGGTACAGTCTCAAACACGTTAGAACCGTTAGCCCTGTGAACTACTACAGTGTCCCTTAAGAGAATAATTTCTAAATTATCCTATTCTTGAATAGCAGTATTGTCTCTTTCTGACATAATGTCTAATAACCAACTTTCCAAGCATACTGGTTTGAAGAAAAATGACATAAAATATGTGATTTTCCCCCCTACCTCACTGATGTCTCATTTAGGCCATAAAACACATTACTTTTTAAAAAGAATCGAATATGCAAGATACAAATCTCTGCCTCGTGAATTCTTAAACTCACGATTTGGCTTTGAACCACTCTGTTTTAGGGTAAATAATGCTGAGGTTCCTATATAAAGTTTATTATATAAAGTTCTTTAATTTCCAACTATGAATCTCGAACATGACTTCACACAATAGTAGCCAACCCTCAATATGCTTATCTTGCACTTCTCAAGCATTCTATTCTATTCTGACAGCCTTCCTTTTTGGATGAGAAGGCTAGCATTTACAATTCCTTTATTTGCAAACCAAATTATGGAATGGTTACCTACATTACACAAAGTCTTAATTATAGAAAGTAGTCACTGTGAGTTTGGGGTTTTTTTAAAGTTTTTTCTCAACTCATTGCCCTCCAGTCAGTGCTGACTCAGTAACCCCTTATGGGTTTCTGAGACTATAACTCTTTATGGGAGCAGAAAGCCCACTCTTCCTCCTGAAGAGCTGCTGGTGGTTTTGAACTACCAACCATGTGGATAGCAGCCGAGTGCATAACCACTACACCAGCGCTCCTCTACTAGGTATTTAAGTTATTGTTTGACAGTAAAGATTGGCTCACATGATTTTTAAGAAATTCAACAAACTCCTCATTTAGAGCAACAAGGGTAACAAAAGGGGCCAGTCCTGAAGTAGTCCTCAGTTTAGCGGAAAGTAGACAAACGGATCGTTTAATGCAGAATATTAAATTATGTGATAGAGTAAAACAGATTTTTATGATAAAGCAGTATCACCCAATCCAGATTCAGAGGATCATGAAAAAAATTCCAGAGGAGATCTGTACCCCTTAGGAAAATAAGGTGATGAATAAAGAAGGTGAACAGGTATAGCTTTCCCAAGAAATACATAAATTTCGCTAAAGCCAAGGAATAAGAATAAAATTTGAAAATCAAATGAAAGGTCATATCAAAAGGGACCTGTTATTCTATACCAAGAAATTTGGAGTTTAAGCTGAAGACAGCATTATGACACTGGATTTATTCACTTCATTCCATAAATAAGAGAAACAAAAGTGATCAACTTATTTAAATCTCAAAGGTATACACTAGGAGTCCATGCGAAATTCAGCTGGCACTCCAGGGACAAATGAGAGACTTAGGAGCAATCAGTTAAGAACTGAGGACAGATTTCAGTGTTGAGAAGGGAGGTGAAGCAAACTGTCAAGATGACACCTAGGTTAACTTTTTGGCAATAGATAGTTATTATCATCAGAAGAGAAAATATATATGAAAAACAGATGTCTATGAATGGCTGTGAATAGACAGAAGTATTTAAAAATAAGAACGTACTGCCATTGAGCCAATTCTGACTCAGAGCAACCCTATAGAGCAGAGTGGAATTGCACTACTGGGTTTCCAAGACTGTAAATTGTATGTTATTTATTTATTGAATATTGTGTTTTATTTTTTGTGTGTGTGTGTGTTTTATTTTTTTAATCATTTTATTGGGGGCTCATACAACTCATCACAATCCATACATACATCAACTGTGTAATGCACATTTCTACATTCATTGCCCTCATCATTCTCAAAACCTCTGCTCTCCACTTAAGCCCCTGGCATCAGCTCATTATTCCCCCTCCCTCATGAACCCTTGATAATTTATAAATTATTATTTTGTCATATCTTACACTGTCCAACATCTCCTATCACCCACTTTTCTGTTGTACGTCCCCCAGGGAGGAGGTTACATGTAGATCCTTGTAATCGGTTCCCCCTTTCCACCCTACCCTCACTCCACCCTCCCGGTATCACCACTGTCACCACTGGTCCTGAAGGGATCATTTGCCCTGGATTCCCTGTGTTTCTGATTCCTACCTATACCAGTGTACATCCTCTAGTCTAGCCAGATTTGTAAGGCAGAATCGGGATCATGGGCTATAAATCTTTATGGGTGTAGAAAATGTCATCTTTCTACTCGGAACGGCTGGTCGTTTAGAATTGCTGGCCCTTGCAGTTAACCGCCCAACATATAACCCACTAGGTTCTCAACCTTCCTAGTGCTGTGACCCTTTAATGTTGTGGTGACAGCCTCCACCACCACTACCATAAAATCATTGCCATTGCTACTTCATCACTGTAATTTTGTTACTGTTATGAATTGGGCGACCCCTTGGAAAGTCGTTCAACCCCCAACATCATCAGGAGCCTCTCAGTTCTGAGGATCCAAGTTCCAAGAACCTTGGGAGTTTCCTAACAAATGTCTGAACAACGATGGCCAGTAGACACAGGTTTTTAAGTTATTCAATATAGAAGAACAAATTAGAACTCAATGAACAAAATAAGTTTAAGATGTATATAATTCTGATTTATTTTTTCCAATTAGCTTCCGCCTTCCTTAAAAACAATTTAGCATTAAATACAACTAAGTATTCTTAGTTCTAACATCAAAATTTAGGAGTACACATTGTCCAGAAATTAACGCCATTAACCTTTTTTATCTTAATTTGATTCCACAAAAAATATTCAACTGTTCCCATACCACTATCACTATCTTCATCAAGAGCGGAACTTTCAAGAGTAAGTGTTCGATACCTGTGAATGAAGTTTTCTGTGCAGTTCTGAAAACAGCGCAACATCTGCTTCTCTTCTCTGTCGAATAACTGAAAGGTTAGAACACAAGCTCAACATGTGAATTACATACAAGGAAATTCATTTGAGTACGACTGTTTCACCAATAGCTTCAAGGGCTGAAAAGACTCCTGGATGTAAGAGTCAACAGACCTATAAAATAAATGAAATAAACTATAAACATGATCAGAGTGGTCTCAAAAGAGTTTACATGAAAAAAGGCCAAGATAGTAAAATTTTGGAATATTTCACATTCTATATATAAGTATTAATAAATGTAAAAACCCCAAAATAAAAAAGCTCATTGCCATCGAGTCAATCCGGGTGCACAGTGACATTACAGGACAGAGTAGAAGCCTGCCCTATATGTTTCCAAGACTATAACTCTACAGAAATAGTAAGCCTCATCTTTCTCCCATGGAGCAACTGGTGATTTTGAACTGCTATCCTTGAGGTTAGCAGCCCAGCAAATAACCACTATGCCTCCAGAGCTCCTGTTAATAAAAGGAGAGTGTAGAAAATGATTACCAATTTAACTCAACAATTAACTTAATAACGCCACCTGGAGTGGGGAAAAGGAAGTAAAAATCCTCAATTCAGAGAGTAGCCACATTGCTTCTCGGCCTTTTGGCTAAGATCAAGTGCAGAGTAGCAACGAAATATTATGTCATTTGATGATAGCTTATTTGACTTAGACCTTTCATTCTAAACATTTTGCTGACATATTCAACAATGTTTTGTATTGCTTCAATATAAACTGTATGAATTAATTGCTGTTGAAAAATAAAACCTGTTTTGAGAATGATGAGGGCAATGAATGTACAAATGTGCTTTGCACAATTGATGTATGTATGGATTGTGATAAGAGTTGTATGAGCCCCTAATAAAACGATTAAAAAAAATAAACTATTAAAGGAAAAAAAAAAAAGAAAACCCAAAGTAGCTTATTATCTACTTTTCACCAGCTAATTCACTTAATTAATAAATAAAGGTAGAAAGATGTCTCTGGGACGATTCTAACCACATTTATTTGAAGGTAGCTGTAGCAAATGAAGAGCTCTGTTGGTGCAGTAGTTACGTGCTCAGCTACTAACCAAAAGGTCAGCTGTCCAAACCTACCAACTACTTCTACACAAAACCAAGAGTCAACACTATTCTCAATAGAGAGACGGAAAGCATCCCCTTCACAATAGGAATCAGACAAAGATGTCCATCGCCACTATCATCCAACATTATACTGGAAGTCTAGCCAGAGCAGTTATGTAAGAAAGGGAAAGGCATCCAAATTGGTAAAGTGGAAGTAAAAGCATCCCTCTACTTGCAGATATTTGAGAAATTCCAGACATTCTAAAAGAAAGCTACTAGAACTTGAAGAAGAATTGCGCAAAGTGGGAGGGTACAGGATTAACATGCAAAAATCAGTCTGATTCCTCTACAATAACTCTGAAAAGGAAATCAATAAATCAATGTCATTTACAATAATGGCAAAAGATGGAATATTTAGGAATAAATCTCACCTGGAATATGAAAGACATACATAGAAAACTATAAAACGCAACTGCAAGAAGGCAAAAAGAGCCCTACTTAAATGGACGAATATATCACGTTTATACATAGAAGGACTTATGAAAAAGGCAACACTCCCAATATGCAGATAAAATGCAATTCAGGTTCAGATTCCAACACCATTCTCCAAAGAGAAGGAAATACCAATCACCAACTTTATATGGAAAGGAAGGGATGCTGGGTAGCAGGCCTGACACTTCCCAGCCTCAAAACCTACTATACAGCCATCATCATCAAAATAGCTTGGTACTGGTAGACATTAGACACAGATTAACAGTTTCAGAAACCCAGTTTTACTCTGTCCTATATGTCCAGTCACTATGAGCTGGAATTGACTCAATGAAAATGAGTTTGGGTTATTTGTGGAATGAAGACAATTACAAAGTAAAAAGAGGGAATAGAGTAGTTACAGAACATTCAGATGGAGAAGTCAAATGGATTTCAAGAACCAGGAAGAAGGGGAGAATGGCAAAGAATGATGGGGAGAGGAGGATAATGGGAGAATGCAGGAGTTACAGGCAACAGAGGTAAATACTATTACATCCACAATCCTGTAGTAGTGGTGATCTACAGGTAGGTGCATGGATAGACAAGTAGGCTCGGTGAGCGTGGAAGAGTGGGGAATATAAATCCTGTGAGTTTCTGAGGTTGTAAATTTTTGCAGGAGCAGAAAGCCTCACCTTTCCCCTGCAGTTGAAGGCCTGGTGGTTTCAAACTGCTTACGCTATGCGTACTCCACTATGCCACCAGGGCTCCTTATGAGTCGAAACCACCACTAAGGCCGTGAGTCTGGATATCTGGTGATGTGGTGAAACACAGGGGGTAAAGTTACAAAAACTTCCAAGATATAACCAGGAACCCTGGAAAAATAAATTGCTAGGTCTGGGAGCTTAAAACCATAATCTGATAGGACATCAATGTCAAATGGCATAATATCATTCACAAAATTTTTCTGTGACTATCAACTGGGGTCTTAAAAGCTTCTGTGGACATTAAGGTACAACTATTGATCTCTCGCTGTCTGGAGTAAAGAAGAGTAATGACAATTAAACACATACGGGAATAATTAGTCCAAGAGACTAAAGGACCAAGCCAACAAAGAGATGGCATAAGAAGATCCTGGATAGAGTCGGGAAAGAGAATCATGATGGAGGTCGGGCTTGCCAGTCATACAGACATAGGTGGCACCTCTGACACCATGGCCCTTGGCCATCCTACAGATCTCAAAATGAACTCATCTGTGGTTCAATTTTCACCCAAATTAGAGGCCAATGGGATCAAGGGGGCAGCATTTGCCCAAAGAGGGAAGGGTTCTGAAGGGTCAGGAAAGGAGGGAGAATGGCAATAGAAAACACAGGGAGGAGATGGGTGGATGCTGCTAACACTGAAGGGATTTTAATGAACGAGCTGAAACAGAACATTTATGACTTGTTGAATATAAATTCATTATTTTCTCTGTAAACTTTCACTGAATTCACAATACAATATTTTTAAGTATTACTATAAGATCCACTTTTAAAAACTTGTACAATTAAAATTTAATATCTTTGAAAACATATAAACCTATTTCAAATATACAACATCATAAGAATAAACAAGTGAGTTTCCTCAACTCATGCTAAGGTGCTCGGTTCTGAAGACGAGAAGGCCACGTTCGGGTGAGAGCCTCACTTCATAAGGAATACCCAGTAGCAGCAGCCTGCTACTTGTCTGCACAGAAGCCTTCTGTCTCTGGCCTCACCTGCATGGACTTGTCCCTTATCCTGCATGACAGTGAAAAGAGCAATGCTCTCCTTAAAGCAGCTGGAGAAAATGCTGCACTTTTCTGGTCTGGCTAGTAATGCCCAGGCCAACATCCACGGTGAGCGCCTACTCTACTAGGTGATGCCAGCGGACCGGCTCCCACATTGAGATCTGCACCACTAGGAGGCTTTGCCCCTTCCACCGCTGCTATCCCAGGTAAGAAGAACATGGCAATAAAGAAAGAAGCTGAGGAGTCTATTGATAAGAACTTTGGTCAATTTCCACTAAATTCCACTGTAACAAGTTTAATAAGGTAAACATTAAACAAAAAATAGTAAGGTTCTTTCTATGGAAAGACACTAATTAATGCATATAATAAAATTATGGAATATAATTATAGCAAATAAAAATGAAAAGTCATTCAAAATAGTTTCATTCTACTAGATGGACAAGCAAAGCAAATCTTGAATTACCAAATGCTCTACTTGTTAATGTGAAAAATTAAAAAACTAATAAATGCTAAATTTGCTGGTATATATGATTATTTTAGCTATTTGTTTCAATATTAAACTTTTTTTAATTTGAAGTCAACATTTTTAAAAATTAACTTTATTAACCTTATTCCAGAAGGCAAACTATTATAACTCAGCTGATTTAATATAATAACAATAATCACATTTCAAAAAGAAGTTGAAATGTAAAAGAAAATTACTTCTAAGAATTAATGAAATATGATAGACCAATAGTGACTATTATAGGAGAGTACAGTGAACCCTCGCCACTTCGCGCTTCGACTTCCG
>NW_022111368.1:10730926-10732692 GCF_000313985.2 Echinops telfairi
CTACTTCGCGGAATTTCATTTATCACGGTAGGGTCTAGAACCGATTAACCGCGATAAACGAGGGTTCACTGTACATCTGATAATGTTCTACCAGTTTGAGGACAAAGGTGCACCTGACCTAAGCCATGAGCACAAAGGAAATGATGCATTTAAATTAAGGTGTTGACAAAGAATACTCAAAGTACAATAGTAGGACTATAAGTACAAATTTACAGCAGGACTGCTATAAGTAAAAACAATTATGTCATTAAAGAAGAACAATCAGAATGTTCCTTAGAAGCCAGAATACAGCCAAACTTTGTCTTACATACTACGGTCATGTTATCAGGAAACTAGTGCCCGCAGGAGGTCATCATGCCTGGTAAAACAGAGGACCAGGGAGAAAGCAGCAGACCTGGAATAAGATGGGTTGCTGGGCTGCAACCATGGGTTCACACATAACAACCATCCTGAGGACAGCTTGGGTTCTGTTGTTTTTTCGGTTGTACACAGGGACACTATGAGTTGGAACCCACATCAACTACAAATGTGCAAAACAGAGCCAAATGCTTAGGGAGATGATAGTTGGAGGTACAAAGGAGACACTAGTGAGCAACTGCTAAGGAAGTAGCAGAAAAGAGATACTGAGTCACTACAGAACATGCTGTACTTAAAAGAAAATAGCAGATTACCGACAGGAAACTGTACATGATTACTTTCTTCTAAGACGTCTCTGAAATATTCACGCAATATATGGATCAGTTTTTCTCTTAAACCTGTGTTTAGACAAATTTTGTTTGAGTTCTTTCATATATGTAAAATGTTTACCATAGACCTTGAAATATCAATCTGTAAGAAGGAATGGTCCAGAACACTGAGCCTTCACATATATTTAGTGTTATACATAGCAGTTCTTTATAAAAATCTAAAATCAAAAATGGCCCAAGATGCAGAAAGAGAATGAACTAATATATGTTGAATTTGCTATCTGTTTTACTGTGTATATTCTTAGCAACAAGAAAAAAATTATTTTTAATTTTTAGATAGTGCAGTTTTCTAAGGATTATAGCTTCACAAACATGAAAGGAAAATGACAAAATGTTGAAAATGTACATACGTTCTTTCTTGATTTTTTCAGCTACTAGAAATTCATCTCTTTCAACAGTGGGGGCGAAGTTGCTGCCAATAACTCGCACAGCATACTGGAATTGCTGGGCTGCATCAGCTGAAAGAAAACATGATTTAACAACTATAAAATAATTAAAAATAAACAAAATTATATAAATAATGACCTCTCAACATGAGTTTAAATTATTGGAAGCTACCATCTACCATTCCACCTTCCCAAGATCTTCACTGAAAGGAGAGTCCCAAGCCCACTGTTGTCAAGTTAATCGAGTCAAAGAGACCGGAAAGGGCAGAAGGGAACAGTCCCCCGGGGTTTCCAAGGTTGTAAGTCTTTACAGAAGCACACAGCTTCATCTTTATCCCGCAGGATGGCTCATAGCTGCTGACCTTTCTGTTAGCAGCTGAACACTTAACCATATGCCAGCAGGGTGCCTCTGAGAGGACAGAAGGGCTATTTCGGAATGAAAACAAAATGAGTGAATGAAGCGCCAGTTCTATAAATTAGGAAAGGGTTACAGCAATAATCATTCTAAAGAAATCCTAGAAGATTAAAAATAATAATAGAGAAAATGGAACCAGGAAAGTCAAAATCTAAAACATAATAAAGGAAATTCAGCCTCTTAAAATGGTCTCTGAGAAGTTTAAAGTAAAATAATACT
>NW_022111368.1:10733756-10735118 GCF_000313985.2 Echinops telfairi
AAAATGAGGACCTAATGTGGGGGTTTAAGTGGAGAGAAAATATTTTGAGAATGATGTACAAATGCGCTTTACACAATTGATGTGTGTATGGATTGCGATAACAGTTGTATGTGTCCCTAATAAAATGTTAAAAAGAAAAAAAAATTCCATTAAATTGAAAACAACAGTCTCCTTTGAATCTTTTCCCACTCATAGTGGCCCCATATATGTCAGAATAAAACTGTTCTCCATAGGCTGTTCAATAGCTATTTTTGAAAGTAGATCACCGAGCTTGTCTTCCACAATGCCTCTGGGTGAACTTCCACCTCCAAGCTTTCAGCTAACAGCTGACCACATTAACCACCTGCACCACCTAAGGACTCTAAATTAGGTTTAAAAAAAAAGAAAAAAGAAAAAGATATGTGCCTACAACCACACAGAAAACAGCATAAAAGCAACAGTCAAGAGAAATTAACACTGTATGAAAAAGGAAAGCAGAAAGTTATAATGGAGTTCAGAAGTACATGATCTAAGAGGGCTGGGAAAACTAAAGCTAAATGGTGAGTGTAAAACAATTGGCAAAAAAGAAGTGGAAGACAGCGCCAAGAAGAAATACAATTCTCACTACGAAACCCCAGAGAGGATTAGGACATGAAGGAACTTGATACTGCTCTGTAATGTTGAGACAAATGAGACAGAAACGGGAGGGCTGGCTGGAAATGGAAACCAATCTCCTAAATTCCCTTACATCAGCAACCCAACCAGACAACTGTCAATACTCCTACCACAGGGAACACTAGAAGCATGGCAAACGAACATTAAGTAAAAGGGAACAGACTCTCCTTAAGGACCCCAAGCCCTCCCTCCTTTCTAGAAGACTTCCTAGAACAAGGGAAGTCAAATTCCTCTAGGGAAACTGAACAGCCCAACAAGAGAGAGGCAGATGCTAACAGATGGGATCCTCGCCAATTACTCTACAGAGTAGCTCAGCACGTCACAAGGTCTACCTGAACACAGGGAAAACAAACTGCTCATTTTAGGATTTAGTTCTTGTTTCGTTTGTTCATGTGCTTTTTTGCTTCATCTATTTCTGCTAGGGCTACTGGACAGCAAAAACCCAAACCACAAATAGGCAAAGGTAAAAAAATGCTCCACAGCAGGCCCACTGTCTTTGCCCAGCGAAAGGGGAGGGAGAGTCACATAAGAGCCCACCGCCAAGTGAACTCTACCAACAGAGAGCTACAAGCTTTTATTTCTTGTTGTGCTTTGATTTGTTCTTTTTCAGTGGTTTGTTGTTGTTTTGTTGTATATTGTTGCTTGGTTTTGCTGTCTTGTTTTTGTGCATGTTATTATCTCCACAGGTCTGTCTAAATAAGATAGGCT
>NW_022111368.1:10736858-10746386 GCF_000313985.2 Echinops telfairi
CCCATATGTCTGATACCAATCTATAAAGTCCTCTTCTGACTCACAAAACGCATGCAATGACGCCAAATGTAGGACGATCACAGGCCAGTGGGTAGAAAGGTCTTTGGTTCCAGTGGCACTGTAAGCATCTCAGTGCTGACAGGGGTCTCTACTGGCTTCTCCAGCACCCAGGGCTGCATCAGGGTAGGTCCATGTGGCTTCTCCTCAGGGATGTCTCACAGGGAGTCAGCAGCAAGAGATAAATCTCCCACCTCCAAAGAGGAAAATATAGGAATTCCTAGAATTCTCAGAAGGCCATGCCTACACAGATGCATCTTGATTGACAGGGCAGACTCCACCCCTTCACTTGTAATCCTGTCAAATTGACACCACATTACATAACTGCCACAGATGGTAGCTCTTTAGGGGAACAGAAAGCATCACCTTTCCCCCTGGGAGCAACTGATGGTTTCAAACTGCTAACCTTGCAGTTAGCAGCCCAAAGTATAACCACACATCCAGGGTCCTTCAAAGCAGCTATAATTGTACTACAAAAAGTATCTGCACTCATGAAATATTTCAGCCAACCAGTAAAAGCCATAAAAAACAAAATCCTAGAAACAAAAAAATCATAATACTAGAAATCTTTTTAACAGAATGGAGATAACAGTGAGGTGTCAGCTAAATCCACACATACATAAAGAGCACACCAGTCTATGTGATCTAAGGATTGTAAATAATAAAAACCAAGATCAAAGAAGGGGTTATTATTAGAGTTTAAATTCTGCACATCATTAGAGTTTGCAGAAGACTGGATGACAGTGAAGGCCCAAAATTCATTTGCAGAGTTCCCATCCATTCAGCCAGAGACTAGGGACATGAGTAGTCTTATCCTTAAATAAAGTGCAATGGAGAGTAAATTAATACAGATGTATGAAGGTTAAAATTTAACATATTATCATTTGTTTTCTCTTTTGATCCATTTTTAACGTGTTCTAGTTTCTATTCTGCTTTTTCCTAGATAGAGGGTTTTCTGTTTTGTTTTGTTTTATTGTCACTGTTGGGTGTGTTTTTTTATATGATTTTCTTTATATGAAATCCAGGATATGTAAGGATAGAGATAGTAGCTAGATTAATAGCTCCTTAGGTTATGCCAAGGGGAACTGGTAGGCGTAGGCAAAGAGGAGCTAAAAATAATGGGCACCAAAAAAATGGGTACAAGAACGAAGAAACTCATGTAAAATTGACTGGTGAACAACTGAATTGTATGTTATGTTAATTATATCTCAATAAAACCATTTAAAACATATAGTCATTCTATGTTTATAAGGTAGAAACAGAATCTAGACTAGTCAAAAACCACCCAACTAAAGGAAACCTACTGCTAACTGAATCCATTCTGGCTAATAGCAACCTTGGAGGGCAGAGTGGAACTGGCCCTCTCCGCTATCCTCTGGGGTCATTAGACATCAGAGTTTGCCCTTTGGGTTCCCAAGGGTGTAAACCTTAGTAGAAAGCCTCTTTCTCCCAAAGAGAGGCTAGTAGAGTCAAAAGTGCTGACTTGCAGTTAACTTGGTAAGAAATATAGCAGGGCATTACTCTTTCTTTGATGAACCTACCACTAAAGATTAAAATGGGAAATACTAACAAAAATGGGAAATACTAAAATGATAACTACAGTTTCTAATTTAACATGCCCATTGTGTGAAATATTGTTCATTTTTTAAAGTAAACTCAATTGGCAACTCAACTTTTTCTTAACCACCGCTAGGTGTTAAACACCATTTAGGATATAAAAACATATTGTATAACAATTAACAAAACAGACAAGACCCAAACTCATGGCACCTAATGAGGAGATAAGTAAGCAAGCAACTACACAAGGTGATAAGAGTTACACAGAAAAGCAGCAGGATGCTCTGATAAGTAACAAGAAAGACTTTGTGAAATAGGTTAGGGAAGGCCTTCTGTGAGGAAGTGACCTTTAAATTGGAGCCTGGTGTGTACATACCAAAGAAACAGGTAGAAAAAGAGCACAATAAGATTCAGAGGGCTACTTTGTAACTATTCCTCAAAGTAAAGCAATGCCATTAGATACCAAAATGTAACTTAGGCCAAGTCCTTCCACTGAGGATAGTTTCAGGGCCATCCAATCAAGGTTGACTTGGTCACTCTAAAGGACTGGGTAGAATTGACACCAGATTACGTAACTAACTACCACAGAGGGTAACTCTTTATGAAAATAGAAAACATCATCTTTCCCCCTGGGAGCAGCTGATCGTTACAGGAAATGGCTTCCAATTAAAGAAAAACAAAACAAAACACGATTATATGCTAACCAGCTTTGGTGTTGAGATATCAGTTGTCAGGAGCGTGGGAAAAGCATTTGAAATTCCTCTGGCCTTTTGTTATTTGCCATGAAACCCTATGTGCACAAAATAGAGCTGTTTCATTGGGTTTTTAAGGAAAGCATTTCACCAGGACTGTCTTCCCAAGAGCATCTATGAATGGGCAGCTGTTCAGCTAGTAAGTAGTCTAGCACTTCACCATTCATGGATCAACTGGGCATCAATTCATTCAACAATAAACTTTCTGGCACAGTACCAAAGATCAGAATTTGTGCTGCAAAATATACGAGTGCACTTAAAAATTAAACAAGGTGAGGGATGAGCTGAGAAGCCCACCAGAGCAGGGCCTGATGAAGTAGAGTTTCAATGCCGCCAGGGTCACCCAGCGTGAACAGGTTTCAGAGGGCCTTCCAGGCTAAGAACAGACAACGAGGAAGGACTGGGTTCGTCACTTTGGAGGAAGATGCTACTGAAAACTTCCTGCTCGGGTTCAAAGCATTTTCAATACTGAAAGCCTACACAAAGGAACAGAGCATTGTGGAGACACTGCTGGCAGATGGCCCCTCGGTCCGAGGGTAACTGAAATGTGACTGAAGAGGAGCTGATTTCTTAGTCAACCATGGTTATGTAAATCAGGCAACATCTGTGGGAATGGAGCCTTCAATAGAAACAGGTGCTTCTAATGATTGGAACTTAGAATGTGCAAAGTATGAATTTAGGAAAACTGAAAGTGGTCAGAAATGAAAGGGAACGCATGAAGATCGATATCCTGGGCATTAATGAGCTGAAGTGGATTGGTGTCGAATCAGAAAATCCTGTGATTTACTCTGCCCGAAATAACATATCAAGAGGAACGGGATGGCATTCAATGTCAGAAAGGATCTTGCTTATTTAATCCATCATGAAGTACAATGTTATCTGGTATCTGGATATACAGTATCTGTCAACCTCCAGGAAATCCAATCAATACAACTACTATTCAAATGTATGCACCAGCCACAAAAGCCGTGAGGAGGAAACTGAAGAATTCTAGCAATTACGTCAGTCAGAAATCAATCAAATATGCAATGAACATGCAGTAACAGTTATTGCATCCAACTTGCATGCAAAAGTTGGAAATAAATAGGAAGGAACAGTAGTTGGAAGATATGGACTTGGTGATAGAAATGAAGCTGGTGATCGCATGACAGAATTATGGAAAACCAACAACTGTTCACAGCAAAAACCTTTTTTCAACAACACAAAAGGGGACCATAGACATAGGCTTCTCCAGATGGAATACGCAGAAATCAAACTGACTACATTTGTAGGAAGACAGAATGGAGAAGCTCAATATCAGCAGCTAAAACCAGACCAGGGGCTGACTGTGGAACAGACTGTCAATTGCTCCTGTAAGTTCAGGATAAAGCTGAAGACAATGAAAACAAGTCCACAGGGGCCAAAATACAACTGAGTCTACCCCACCTGAATGCTGAGGAATTTCTCTCTGAGGTGATAAAAAGTTGTCAAAGCAAATAGTAATGATAATTAAACAACACTGGGAACATAATTCCACTGAATCTTATACTTTAAAATCGTTAAAATGGAAAATTATTAACTATATATACTTCTTTGCTCCAATAAAATTGTTTTACAGTTAATGAGAATCTGGGCATGTTGGTGAGATACGGACACACAATGGTCGTTTAGGGGATACAAACAAATGGTTTGTATTTGACTACAAAACTAAAGGTTGATAGTCTGAACCCACCCAGCAGTTTCATGAAGAACCCAAACCTACTGCCACCAAGTTGATTCCAACCCATAGCAACTCTACACAGAGCTTTGGAGGCTGGAAACCTGTTCGGGAGCAGATCACCTGGTTTCTCCTGTGGTTGGTGGGTTTGAATGGCCCACCATGTGACTTGCAGTCCAGCCCTTACCCAACATCACCATGGTTCTTTGAAAGAAAGGCCTGGTGATTTCTTCTGCTAAGACAACTGTCAAGAGAGAGCTATGGAACAGCCCTACTCTGCAGCACACATAGAATCAACCAAACAACAACAAATTTTTATTCTGGGGAGGAGGGGATAGGCAATAAGAATACACATGTGGCTTAACTCTACCGGACAAATTATAAACCAGTGGTATAATGACAACACTGGTGTTAAAGCAGGCACCTCATAACTAACAATTTAGTTAACTGATTTCTCCCATGATAATGAACATCAAATTAGAAAATTAACTGAGCATGCTTGAGTTACTGATTCAAAAAATGAAGAGACAAATTAGAACTCAGTACACTTATATCCAATTCAAGGTTTTTGTGCTTGTCCCCACTAATTTAGAACACTCACTCCCCACGTATTCCCAAAGCCCTCCTCACTCTAATCAGGTATTTCAGTATTTCATAGAAAGCTTCTCTGATCTCTTCCTTCTCTATCCTTTACCCTCTCTTTTTTCTCATCATAATATTAACATTACACATTTACATGCTTATCAGCTGCCTAGCTCTCTGAAATGTCTGTCCAGTTCATCTCTTGTATCACCATACGTAGCACACACCCTGGGGAGTGCCTAAATATGTTTTGGATAAAGTGGTGAAGATGAAGTGTGACAAAATGTAGCAAGAACTATAAAATAAGAGTCCTGTAATATAGTGGCAGAAAAAAAAATCATCTTTGCCCCTATGACTAACATAGAACATCAAATAAATGTGGATACACTTATTGTCATGTCATGAAACAAAGTCAAAATAGACTTCAATTATTTACTATATATTTTAAGTCTTCGCTCGTTGCTGCACAATTTCTTCCCCACTTTCTGGTGCTTAAGGAAAAAGGAAACCAGGTAATTCAATTACCCAGAAAATTCCCTTAAGATGCACCTCAACTTCCCCCTCCTCCTCCCCATAAATATCTAGAGATGACATACTGTACCATTTTTTTAAAAAAGAAGCTCAGGTACAGAACAGCTTCACATATTATGCAGAAGGGGGATTTCTGCTGTGTGCGTGCTGGAATAGTTTTATATAAAGCCCAGCCCTCAGTCGTTTAATTAAAAACAAAGCTGTAGGGTATGGGTTCATCAAAAACCCCACAGCCGTCGAGCCAATTCAGACTCTGGCGACCCTATGCAAGGTTTTCGCAGCTGTAAATCCTGGAAGGAGCATGACAGCTTCAGGGCTGCAGTCTCCTCGGGCTGCGGGTCTGGTGAGTTTGAACCCCGACCTTGCAGTGCACAGTCCAATGCTTTAAAAAGAAAGCCTTCCCGAGATCCTCAAACCGGCTATTCTCTGCTAAAGGAAAGGGGAGACTGGTGCGGCTAGCCACCACCTCCCACCCTCCCCAGCGCCACCCTCGCAATGCCGGCCGCTCTGCCCCTGCTTCCCACCCCTTCAGCAGCACCCCAGATCAACGCAAAGGCGCCCTCGCCCGTTCCGTACCATCGGAGGCGCACAACGGCGTAACCTGACAGTCGTCCCCCGAGACGCGCGGTGACAGCCTGCTCCCGAGCCCTCAGAGTCCTTACCCACGGCACTCTCCTCCCTCCCTCTCCCGCAGCCGGTCAGCCGCGAAGCAGCTGCCCGCCGACGGGGTGCTGCAGCGCCTGGCAAACCCAGGGCAGCGTCACCGGCCTGAGAGACTGGAAGAGCACCGTGCGCCTCGCGGCAACCGCGATCGCGCATCCTCTCCGGCTGCACACGCACCACCGCCCACTCCGGGGCCCCTCGGGGACAGGGGCGGGGAGCGGCCTCGGGCCGCAGCGGCGGAGTCCCGGGTCCCCCGAGTCCCCCGGCCCCCCGGCCCGCGGCACGCGCTCCCGCCGCCCGGGCGCCCCTACCTTCGCTCTTGCCCAGGATCCGGCAGCACAGGTTCTGCAGCAGAACGTTCGGCGACTTCTGGTCCGGGGCCGCCATCCTCGGCCGGCGCTGGCGGTGCAGGTGGCCGGGGCCTGGGGAGGAGGCTGGCCGGCCCAGGTGGGCAGCCCCCGCTACTGCCCGCGGGCTGCACCCGCCTTCCCCAAGCCCGAGGGCGCCCCGGGATGCGGCCGCGCGCGGGGCCCCGCTCCCCGGCGGCCGCCGGCAGCCCCGTCCCCGACCCGCGCCCCGAGCGTCGGCGGCCGACCCTGACAGGCTCAAAAGACAGAAACCGCTGGTGGCAAGGACGCCATTTTAACAGAACCCGCCGAAACTGCCGGCCAGCCCCCACAATGCCTTTCTTCTTCCCACGCCTTCGGAGTTTCTAGTTGCAACGGCTTAAAAGTTCCCCCTCCCTCGCCCGTCCGTCCCCCCAGCAACACCACGCGCGCACAGAGGTTCCGGGAACAAATCGCTCCGAGCTGCTTTGCACACGCCGCTCAGTGCTGGTGCTTCCCGCTTAGCTCCGAGCGTCTTTCTAGGCATTTTCACACGTTACCCTGGAGTTTAGCGGATAGTGAATGCCTTGCTACGTAAGTGCTTGCGTTCCTGATAGTGACTGCATTTATAGTCCCTACTGTGGCGTTTTTAAAACCTCCTCAAATTGGTTTGGGTCACATTTTTAATGGAAATCTGTTGGCAGGAATACAAGGGTTTGTTTTGGTTTGGTTTGGTTGAGCATTTAATATCTGCTATTTTAGCAGCGTTGTGCTTACAATGGATGCTATTTATAAGTAGAACAGGTGGCTGCTCACGGGACATGGCTTTAGTGATACTGACTCATCAACCCCAAACTTCCAACTTCTTTACCCAGTTCCATAAAACTGTGATAGCACTGGAAAAATAAGCCAGTTGGATGAAGAGTGAAAGCAGAGAAAACTATCAAAAAGGAAAAAGATAAATCAGCAAGGCAAATACAATACAGCATTTAATTTAAATTCAATAAAGGAAGCCTACACTGGAAGTACCAAGTCCTGAAAACTGCCAAACCCACCTTGGGGGGAAAAAAATAGAACAAATGGCTCAAGCCACAAATCCACTGGTTAGGGATATGGAATCCTAACAGGGTCTGGGAAAGGAATGTACGATTCACACAGTTGGACAAGGTTGGGATACTTGTCATAAGTGGAAACAAAGTTTCTGTCCAGGAAAATTTGGGATAAAGATCAGATAAATCTGTATCTCGGGATGGCTTCAACAATAGCAGAAAGACAGGACCATTCAACCATCCAGTGAACTTCATAGGAGAGAAAGCAAAAGGATAGATCCAAAGGAGAACTCGAAGGCCACCCAAAAAAGAGAACGCTCCATGCTTCCTCCTTGGAATCAAGCATGCCACGGGATACCACAGTGTTCTTGTTCTTGGCCAAGAGAACGGGATTATTCCATGTCCTAGGTCATCCTCATCAGATGTGAAGCAGATCCGTTGTGATCCACAGGATGATCATGGACTGGTTTTCAGCAGTAACTTGCCATAGAGCCAGCTTTGCCTCGCAGTGACCCCATACGCAAGAACATGGGACCACGCTCCCTTGGGCTGGTTTTCAGAAGCAGATTGCCGGGAATTTCTTCCTCATCTGTTCAGCATCAAAACAACCCACAAGCTTCCACGGACAGACAAGGGGTGGCTGTGCTTGAGGTGCTTTGGCCAGGAATAAAACCTGGGTTCTCCACATAGGAGGCAAGAATTCTTCCACTGAACAACCACTGCCTTCCTCTTCCAATCTAAAGAATGGGGAGGAAATAATTATGCTACAAAGTCTCGCAACTGTAAAGAGGGCAGTAAGGGAGTTGTCCTAGAATTAGCAAATAGGACACAAGACCCAGAAGCCTTCTTTAAAGAGAGACAAAGAAAGGCAGAAGACATGGCCTCGGGGATTATTTGTTTGCAACCAAATTGCCATTACTAATTCTCCATTTCATCCATTACTCCCGCCTGGCAAAGTCAGTCAGTCAGTGGACCATGAAGAACATGGAAGTGATGAGGGCAGGGAGGGGGATGATTCATAATATCCTGAAACTTTTTTATAGACTGCAGGATCTTCCCTGTCAGAAAATTGTGCAGAAGTGAGTCTTCATGGTAGCCATAAGAGAAGCCTTCCTTGTGCCCCACAATAGTTAGGGTTTGGATCCCTGACACCGACATAGCATCATGACCACTCCAGGTAGGCCAGGAAATCAGTGACTACTAACAGAAGGCCCAGTTAACTTAAAAGATTTGTGACCTTGGACTTGCCCAGGAGGAGCCAAAAACAGTTAGAGACAGGAGAGGAAAATAGCAATGGTATCTTCTCCCTTCTTTAAATACCTGGGGTTGAATGAAGTCTGGCTGCTCACAAAGGAGAAAAGGACACGCACTTCAGCGTGGATCTGACGTACACGTTGTTCATTGAACTATACAGGAGCTGAAAAATCACAAACAAAAATACCCTGGATGTGACCAAAAGGCCATCAACTCTTATTGAGCTGTTATTAGACGTGTGACAATTAGGTTGTATGTCCAGGAGGCTTGTTTGTGCTCTAAACCTGCATCCAAAATATGGTGCTATTTCTCCAATATCCAGGGCCCTTGAGCCCATGAAATGAGAGTGGAAACATTATAACACTTAATGATGCATTAGAAAGTTTTGCTTCCTGTCCCTGTCAACTTATGGTTTTCAGGTGTAGAGGTATTAGTGCCACAGAGAGGAATACTCCTACCTAAAGATACAGCACTGATTTCATTGAACCTGAAGTTAAGAATGCCTGCTGGCCCTTTTGTATTCCTCAGGCCTCTGGATCCAAAAAGAGTGTTACTGTATTCGATGATGTGGTTGATACTGATTACGAAGGGGATATTTACTTGGTATTGCATAATATAGGTCAACTTTATCGGTAAACAGCTAAACATAATACAGGTAAACAAGAATGTGTCTGGAACCCAGAGATTCCTTAGGTCATCTCTTAGCACGACCATGTCTTGCGATTAAAGTTAATAATGATGTATGTATATAGCAGCCCATTTCAGGCATGATTACTAATGGCCCAGACTCTTCAGGAATGAAGGTTTGGGGCATCTCACCAGGCAGAGAACTCTGACCAGCTGAGGTCCTTCCTGAGGGCCAATGGAATATGGAATGGATAGTGGAAGAAGGTAGTTCTAAATACCAGCTACAGCCACGTGATCAGTTGCAGAAGCAAATATTGTCATAGTTATGGACATTTCCTATTTATATGTAGATGTGTTAGTCTGGGTAGACTAGAGATACAAATCCATGGACACACATATATGTATACAAAAAAGATTTATATACAAGAGCAACT
>NW_022111368.1:10746827-10748992 GCF_000313985.2 Echinops telfairi
CAGATTAAGTGACTACCACAGTAGGCATCAAATATTTTTGTTTTGTTTACTTATAAAATATAACATGTCAGTGGAGTTGGTTCATTTTTCATTGTGCACTAAGTGCATCATGTTAGGCTCAAGAATGACTTTATTATTGTCTTCATTTAACAAGACAAGTACAAGTGCCACGTTGATAAGGGTTGACCTGTAATAGTTAAGTTTTTTGACAACATGGATGGGCCAGGATCCTACCATGATATAATCTAAAATAATATGGTCAACTCCATAATGGGATCTTCTGTGAAACAGCCAACAGTTGTGGGGAGACAGACTTCCTTAATCTGATCACAGTATTAATAAGATCAAAGGCATTTTTCATTTAGGGTGCGACCTATTCTTTTTGTTTAATTAATTGGCAGTTAAGACAGATATAATTCCGTAGTTCAATCCTGTCAAGCAGAACTATACAAGTGCTACCACAATCAGTTTTCAGCATTATTTTCTTGAACTCCTTGACATTATCTCCCTTTTACGCCCTCCCACCACCACCACTGTACTCCCTACCACCTCCTACTCCCCTCCAAAACGCTTATTCTACTTGCTGCCCCTAGAGATTCACCAATCCTGGGTTTCATATATAGAAATATACAAAACATCTAATACAACCTCTAGAGGGTGACCTCCTCTGAGACGCATCCTACTGTGAAAGAACAGAAACAAAACAAAAATGTAGAAAATGTTGAAAATCAGATCAGATTCAGCATGCATCCGAGGGCAGATCAACTGACAAAGTTTTAACCATTAAGTCAGATATGAGCCTTTAATCTTCTCTACTCATCTCTCCTATGCCGCCTGTTTAGTGACCACATTCCTCCCATCTCTCAATTGTGCATAAAGAGGGTTCGTCAGAGGCTTATGTCCTATGTAATTCCCATCAATTAATCTTGGCTTCCCACTATCATCCCTGGCCTTCTGCAAACTGGATTCTCACAATTTAGGCTCAGATACTAATCCCTTCTTCAAATTCAGATTATATTATTTACAATCCTCAAAATTTCAGTGTGTGAATGCTAGCTCACTTCTAGTGTTGGGTTTGGATTCTGCATATGGTCTGCAGACCTCTTGTTATGTTGCTTGCTGATTGATTGAACATCCACTAGTGAAATGCTAACCTTGGACTCGTTCAGCTGATTTCATATTCATCTGGTTTGGCATCCACCAGTCAGCAGTCTTCCTGCTTCCTCTTCCTGATTCTTGTTCATCAGCCCTTGCAGCTATGGGAGGCACCTGCATATTATGGCAGACCCAGAATTAAACCAGACTCGGCTTAATCACCTCTAAAACGTGAGAAGAATGGGAAACCAAAAACAATTGTGCTCATGCTGAACCTGTACATGGATCAAGAGGCAGTGGTATGAACATAACAAGGGAATACTTCATAGTTTAAATTCAAGAAGGATGACTAAAAAAGCAAAAGATTTGTATGAGGAAAACTACGGAACACTATTACACGAAACAAAGAGCGACCTCAACAAATGGAAGAATATCTCATGCTCGTGGATTGGAACTCAATATAGTAAAGATATCAGTTCTGCCCAAGGTACTATATAAGGTTAATGCAATCCCAATACAATTACTATCATCTTTCTTCAAATAAATGGAAAAACTGATTACCAACTTCATATCAAGAGGGGGAAAGCCCCTTGTTAGCAGAGAACTCAGCAAGAAGAAGGACACAGTGGGAGGGCTTGCTTTACCTGACTTTAGCACCTATTATACAGACACAGTGGTCAAAACAGTGTGTTATTGGTATAATGACAGATACTCAGACCAATTGAAAAGAACTGAAGACCTAGAAATAAAATCATCAGCATGTGGACAACCAATCTTTGATAAGGGCCAAAAAAATATCAAATGGGAAGCAGATGCCCTCTTCAACAAGTGGTGCTAGAAAAAATGGATATCTACCTGCATAAAAAATGAAGCAAGACCTGTATCTCACTCCATGCACAAGAATAAACGTGGATCACAGACCTCAAGGGAAAACCCCAAACTATTAGGGCCATCAATGAGGGAATTGGGACCAACCTGAGAACTTTGGTGCAGGAGATACATAGGTTATCAGAAATAGGGAAGGACACAAACACAGAGGAGGCACAAATTGACAAGTGGGATATACTGAA
>NW_022111368.1:10749899-10750904 GCF_000313985.2 Echinops telfairi
AAAAAAAAAGACATGGTTAGTGGGGGAACAGGTTACAAACCCACCCAAGGAGAGGGTATTGTTTATATCTCCACAGGGAAAGAGGGACAAGATTTCATTCAACCCAGTGCTCCAAGATGTGAATGCAACATACGAGCATGAAGCAGGGAACCAATAGTCTGAGGGGCCAGCCCCAATCCCAACTATGTGGACAGCCATACCTTCCCCCAGAAGAATTCACTTCAGAGGATAGCACTGATGCTACAACTCAGGGAGAGGGACATGTCTGATCAGAGCACACAGGACCAAAAGAAGGGGGAGGAAGAGAGAGTGGAGCACATTCTGGCCCACCAAGCCCTGAGGACGATATTCCTGCTCAGAGCAGCCAATGCACAGAGAGGACCATAGGGTTGACCCAACTATAAGACATGATGTCCCTTACTGACCTATAGCCCTTCCGGGGACAACACTGAAAACACAGTGTGGGAATTGTGCCCAATCTGAACCTGCCACACCAAGTGCAACAGGTGTGGGAGTGCAACAGAACAGCAAGGGGAGCAAAGCAATGAAGTCCCCGGGGAATACCAAAAATAGACTGTGGTGTCAGAGCATGGTACCCCATCAGACTTGACCAGAAAACACTCCTAAAGGTCAACAAATAGATCTTGAACTATTTATAGGCTTTTCTTTATTTCTTTTGTTTTTGTTGTTGTAATTTTGTTTTCTTTTGTTGCTTTGTTTTGCTTTGTCTTGTTTTTGTGCATATTATTGTGTCTGCAGGTTTATCTAGATAAGATAGGCTAGATAAATAATCTGGAGGAGAAAACAATGGGACTGATGGTCCAGGGGGACATGGGAGAGAGGGACACAGGGGAAAGGAAGTGGGTATTAACAAGCCCAGGGACAAGGGAACAAGTGATCCAAAATTGATGGTGAGGAGGGGGTAGGAGGCCTGGTAGGGCTTGGTCAAGGGCAATGTAACTGAGAGGAATTACTGAAACCCAAATGAAGGCTGAACATGATAGT
>NW_022111368.1:10752879-10754156 GCF_000313985.2 Echinops telfairi
ATTATTGAATTTGTGAATTACAATGTAAGTTGGACACACAGTCTTGGCAAGTGTGTTTTATTAAGGTTAGTTAATTAATTGAAAAGAGGAGTCTGAGACATTTGAGTAAAATATGAAATCCCATGTCACCAAGCTTTCATAAACAGAGCACCAATTCCACCTCTTTGTTTGCAGAGATCAGTCTTCCATTACTGCGCTGAAGCAATTAGAATCCCATTCCCATTAACAAGTAAATTAAAATGGAAGTCCATGGGATTCAAATCATCCAAAAGGAGGAATTAAAAGGTGAATCAAGTAACAAAAATCGATTAAGAGAAACAGCAAACAATTTTAAAACGATACTCTTAAATGCAACCATATGAAGAGCTACATAGAATGTTAATAGCCAATATATTTCAATTAAAAGAGCTCATCAGAATCTGTATACAGTATAAGCAAACCAAACTGTATTCCTGTCAAGTAGACTCTGAACCATAGTGACACTGTAAGACAAGGTAGAGCTGCTCAAAGGATTTGCAAGGTTGTAATTTTTTGCAGAACCAGACTGACATCCTTCTGCCTTAAAACACTTAATGGATTTGAACTACCAATCTTTCAGTTCTCATTTGAGCACTTCACCACTGTACTACCAGGATTCCTTCATATAAAATACTCAAGCCCAGTATCATCAAGTTGATTCAAATTCATAGTGACCTTACGTAGTGTTTCTGAAACACTGAATCTTTACAGAGCAGACAGCCTCAACTTTGTCCTATGAAACAGCTAGTTGATTTGAACCATCACCCTGGCAGTTAGCAACCCATGCTGAAACTACAGTGCCACCAGGACTCCTTTTTCATTAAAAAAAAAAAAAAAAAGCAGTATCTAATTAAGTCCTTAAAAGCAAAGATGCTACTTTGATGACTAAGGCGTGCCTGATCTTAGCAATTGTATTCTCTTTTTAAAAATAGTTTAGTAGCATATAATTCACATGTGATACAATTTGATAGATCAATAATATTAAAAATTTACAAATCATCACCACAAATTCAGAACATTTTCTTTTTGTATTCTTGTGTTACCTCCAAATTTTCCTACATATCCCTTGAAATGCCCCTATGTCAGTGGTTCTCAACCTTCCTAAAGCTGTGACCCTTTAATACAGTTCCTCATGTTGTGGTGACCCCCAACCATAAAATTATTTTCATTGCTACTTCTTAACTCTAATTTTGCTACTGTTATGAATCAGGCGACCTCTGTGAGAAAGTCGTTCAACCCTCAAAGGGGTCAGGATCCAC
>NW_022111368.1:10754710-10773174 GCF_000313985.2 Echinops telfairi
ATCCTAAATTTAAGCCAGATTCAAAATAGGACATAGAATAAGGGATACCATAGCTGATATCAGCCCAATTTTGGCATAAATCAGACAAGACTTCAGTTTTGTTTTCTGTGTTGACCGTGTAGATCAGGGTGTTTACTATGTCGATCACAATCTATTAGTCAATCGCAAATGTAGTGTGGGTAGATCTCATGGCATTAGAAAAATAGACGTAAGCCCATCATCAATCCCGTCACTTAATTGATACACAGCGCAGTCAATCGGCTGCAATAGTAGGTGTCAAACGCATGCACAAACAACTGCTCTAAGGGCAGCAAAACTGACAAGCTAAGTTACCACCAATTTTTAGACCTTTTTTTCCCTCGTAAACGTAAGAAAGGGTATTAAAATGAGTAGGGGAGCTGGACCAAGTAAGAAGTCAAAAATGTTACCACTTTCATACGGAATGGGAGATTTTGACACTACAAGCCAACATTCAGCTGGAGTCCAGAGCACATGAACAGTTCTGGAACTTACTTGCAGAGGGAAAGTACCCAAACATGAGAAAATGTGCTACCTCCTTGACTGCATGATTTGGCTCTACTTATTTATGTGAGTCAGCCCTTTCCCACAAAGAGATCATTAAGTCCAAGTACCGTTCCACCATGACTGATGATCATTTGGAAATATGCTTGAGGCTGGCTGTCAGCAGCTACTGTCAGGGCTATGCATCCCTGGCTCATTCCATTCAGTGCAAGTCATCATTGTAAACTCAGGTAATGACAAAAAATGTATGTAGTTAATTGTGTTGTGTTGTGCAATATGGACTCATGCAGTTATGCAAAGTACATAAACATACATTGTACATATAAAGAATTCTCAATGCATTTATGAATAAATGTAATAAATAAATATATGTTTTGCAAAAAAAAAATAAATAAATAAATAAAATTGGCCAAAGGGAGATCAGATGTTGTTACATTTTAGCTCAACTCAAGCAAAAATTCAAGTTTGAGTTGCTATATTGAAAGATTCTATATGGAACAGAAAAAGCTATTAATTGGAAAAATATTGAATGATTCAGAAACATTAAAAGAAGATGGAAACAATATACAGAGTCATTGTAGCAAAAAACTACTCAATATTCCACTATATCAGGAGGTAGCATATGCGCATATGTCAATGTACTGCTGCAACCAATGGTGCTGAAGTCAGAAGTTCAGGCTGCACTGAAAGCATTAGGCAAAAACAAACTCCAGGAATTGATGAAATACCAATGGAAATGTTTCAACAAGCCGATGAAGCACTGGAGGCACTCACACATCTGTTCAGGAAATTTGGAAGACAGCTACTTGGACAAGTGATTAAAGAGAGTGATATTTGTACCCATTCCAAAGAAAGGTGACCCAACAGAAGGCTCAAACTATAGAACAATGTCACTGATATCGCATGCAAGTAAAAATTTGCTGAAAATCATGCAACTAAGTTTACATTGGCAGGGGGCTACCAGAGGTTCAGGCTGGATTCAGAAGAGGCACAAAGAATGTCATTGCTGATGTCAGACAGATTTGGGCTGAAAGTAGAGCATACCAGAAAGATGTTTACTTGTGCTTTATGGACTATGCAAAGGCATTGGACTGTGTGAATGATAACATACTACGGATAACCTTGAGAAGAAGGAGAATTCCCAAACACTTCTTTGCACTTGTGACAAACTTGTACACAGATTCAAGAAGCAGTAGAACAAATGAACACTGTATAGTTTAGAATCAGGAAATGGTGTGCAACAGGGTTGAGTTCTCTCACCATACTTATTTAATGTGTGTACTGAGAAAATTATCAGAGAAGCTGGATTTTACGAGAAAGAATGCAGCATCAGGATTGGAAGAAGGCTTATTAGCAACCTGCAATATGTAGAAGACACACTGCTTGCTGAAAGTGAGGACATGAACCACATGAACCAGATGAAGATGAAGGACTGCAGCCAGCAGTGTGAATTATAATTCAATGTAAAGAAGATTGAAATCCTCACTACTGGACCAATAGGTAACATCATGATAAATGGAGAGAAGGTTGATGTTGTCAAGGATTTTGTCTTGCTTGGATCCACAATCAATGCTCATGGAAGCAGCAGTCAAGAGATCCAAAAATGAGTGGCATTGGGTAAATCTGCTGCATAAGACCTCTTTAGAATATTGATCAGCAAGAATGTTATTTTGATGACTAAGTTGCATCTGATTCAAGTCACAGTATTTTCCATCGTGTCATGCTGTAGTTACATAATTTCATATCAACTTGATAGAGTGTAGAGGTGGAGTCTAGCCTGTCAATCAGGTCACCTCCTGATGGGTGCGGCCTTCTCATAAGGAGGATCCTGGGAACCTCTCCCCTATCTCTGTGCCTTCACCTTCCTGGTGATGAGACACAGGAGACCTGCTCAAGGCCTGGAGATGCATCCACTGCCATTGGATCCACAAGACTTTGCACCCACCGGTCTGTGATCTTCCTGTATCATTGCATGTGACTTCATGAGTCTGAAGAGGGATTTATGGACTAGAGTTGGACTAATGGACTAGGATCAATCAGACTATGGACTTCAGTTGGACTGGGCTGGGATGTTTTCAATATATACAATTACTTCTTGATATAAAGTTCTTTCTTATATATTTATAAGTATCTCTGGATTTGTTTCTCTAGTCAGCCCAGCCTAACACGTTAGGGTACCTTGGGAGTGGGGTACTAGAGAAACAAATCATGAAGATGGAGAGTGAATGCTTGTCTGACATCTGCCACGTAACAGGTTTTCTTCTATCTTTGGCTAGCCAGAGGTCAGATAGGCCCACAATGTTTGCTGGATTGTTTTCTAGAAAGCACATGGGAAGTTAATGTTTTGTTTCTTTTCTTTGCTTGTTGTGTTTGGGTTCCTGTTTGACATGGTGAAAATGAATGAGCTAAGGGTAAATTTTGAGCTTAGGGGGCAAAATGGCCTTTTGAACTCTGTGGCCATGCTGCTTAGTCAAAATGGCTGACAGAAGCCTAAGGCCATATTGCATATGAATAGTTGAAATAAGAAAAGATTGAATTGGACGGTTTTAAAAATGTGTTTAGGATCAGGCGCCACTAGGATTCTATTTATTTCTAACTATTGCTATTGATATAATGTGTGGTGGAAATGATTATTGGGAAGTATGAGAATACAGAGCTTGTAAGCTCACTGTCTTCAGCCATTAATTTGACTCTTTAAATGAGTTAGGATAAGCCTGCAAAGAAGGCTTTGAAAATATAAGCCCCACCCTGTGCCTCCAGTCCTCAGTACATTTGCATTGGAAGAGACTCACTTAGGGTGCTGTTGACAGGCTGAAGGGGGTGAGGGAGGAGCCTTTGGCTTTTGAATTTTGAACTAGTGGTTTGTGCCTGAAACAGGAAAAATCAGGAGCCATGAAGAAACTCTCCTCTCTAGGACTGAAATGCTCGCTAGGTGACTACCTGGATCCACTTGTTGAGTGGAAGTGGGAGAAACGCAGCAATATAGAGTCGGGTTGAGTATGGCCATGACACCTGTAAACCCGGTTCACAGGGATTACAGAAGACAAGAGCAGGTTGGCTCATCTGACTTTCATGACCTACCCCACAGGAGATAGGGTTGTTGAGAGTTTGTGATGGGACCATGGTCAAAAGGCAAGGCTGCCAATGGACACCTTTGTGAGGCTAAGCAAGGTGGCCCACATAGAGTTGACTAGAACCCGACCAGGTGAAGATAAGATTTTTGAGTCTGTGAACTGGTCCATATTGCTGCAGACTTTATGGATGGCCTGTCCTGATTTGACTTTGCTTATGGATGCGGACTCACAAGATTCCAACTGGAATGAAGATTCTTCACATCAAATGCTTGTCTCCCAGAGCATTGGGCTGATACAAGTGAACAGTATAAAAATTGGGTATCCAAAATGGGGCGGGTAAAGGCATAAAGTGGCAGACGTTCACACTTTCATAGGTGAGGGAAGTATGTTCCTAGAATTGCAGGATTATGGTGTAGGTGTTCACTTAACTGCAATTGTTAGGTATAGAATATTTTTGTTTTGTGCACTTATAGGATATTATGTTTCATGGGTTTTTAGATAGCATAAAAATTATATTTGCATTTCTGATGTTTTATTTATCACAATTTCCATATAGTAGATAAAAACAAACCTAAATCAAAATGCTGGCAGTTTTTTTGGTATATATTTTTCATTATTAATCATTTTATTGGGGGGGCTCTTACCAATCTTATAACAATCCATTATTCAATAGATTTAAACACACTTGTCCATATGTTGCCATCAACATTTCCAAAGTATTTTCTCTCTACTTGAGCCCTAGGTATCAGCTCCTCTTTTTACACCTCCCTCCCCCACCCTCATGTAGAATATTATCCTTAAATGAGGCTGGCACATCTTGAGTTGTATGCATTTAGCTTTATCCTGTTAAGCACAAATATGATTTTATTATTGTTTTGTTTAAAAATTACGTATGGCTAAAGAGTTGCGTGAAAGTGTCAAGCTGAAAAGGGGTGGTCTGTGGTAGTTACATAATTTTGTGTCGATTTGATAAATAGAGTGTAGGGGTGGAGTCTAGTCTGTCAAGCAGGTCACAGCCTGATGTACCTCCTGCGGGGCATGGCCTTCTCATAAGGAGGATCCTGGGATTCCCTCTCTCTCTGCCTCCACCTTCCTGTTGAGGAGACACTCAGAGATCTGTTCAAGCCCTGGATCCACAAGACTTTGCACCTATCAGCCTGTGATCTTCCTGCATTATTGCATTTGGCTTTGTGAGTCTGAAGAGGGATTTAGGGACTAGAATTGGACTTATAGACTAGTATTGTACTTATAAACTTGAGTTAGACTGAGCTGAGATTTTTTCCTCATATAAAATTACTTATTGACATAAAGCTCTTTCTTATACATATATGAGTATCTCTGGATCTGTTTCTCTAGTCAACCGAGCCTAACACACCACAAATGCATGTGAAAGTTGGACATTGGATAAAGGAGACAAAAAAAGAATCAGTCCACTTGATTTGTGGTGCTGGAGAAGAATACTGAAAGTACCATGGACTGCTCAAAGGGCAATCCAATCTGTCTTGGAGGAAACCCAGCCAGAGTGCTCCTTAAAGGCAAGCATAGTGAGACTTTTTACTTACTTTCGACACATTGTCAGGAGAGACCAGGCCCTGGAAAAGGAATTATGGTTGGTAATGTAGAAGGGCAGTAAAAAAGGGGAGGGCCGTCAACGAGATGGACTGACAACGTGGCTACAATGGGCTCTAGCACAGGAACTGTTGTGAGGAAGGTGCTCGGTTTTCATTCTGCTGTGCATATGGTTGCTAAGGGTACCTAAGAGCAATAGCAACCCTGTGGAGTGAATTCGAGTTTCATTTTATGGTTCCCAGACGTGCTTTGTTCCTACTGGGGACTCAGCATCATAATGGAATATTAATTCATCACATGTCCCACATCATGCAAGGCATTTCCCCACAGAAATCCCACCCCCCCAAGTTTTACTTTAAACAAGTTCAACGGGCTATTTTTACTGTTCTCTTAGAGCAGTATTTCTAAGTGATGGGGCATATGGTAAAACCAAGGAATTATACGGCCATGTACTACTGTTTTATATCTTTGACTTTTAACTGGATCCCTTTAACTGAGGTAAAGCTATATAAGATAATATGATAGTTTCCAAACTCGGCTATGAAAAATTACTTCATTTTCAAGGTGAGACCCTTGCCCCTCACATCCGAAGGTGAAATCATTTTATTCTTTCCTTGAATACTGGCTAGTTTTCTAATCTCTTATGTTCTATCTTTCATGTCACTTTTGATGTTATAAGGAGAAAAAAAATGCATACAAGCTTCCTAAATTGAAAGTGTATGATTAATGAGATTATCAGGATAGAACTGAAGTTTTATAAAAATTTTCTTCTACTGATTGATTGACTGAAGCTAGTGAATAATAATGCAAATTATAATTAATTTATTGTTCTGACATCAAATCAACAGATAGAAACTTAAATTAGACACTGAAAAACTGATCTTTCAGAAAAATGTCATTGAAATATTGTAAGTAGATGGATAAATTACTTCAGAAGTCAAGAACTCTTCCGAGCTACTGTCTTTCCTGTTATCTTGTTTTGTGTGCATACAGTGTTTCTTCTTAGACTTTTAAAATGGAAATGGTTTCTAAGAGTTGGCACTTGACAAGGATTTTGCTATAAATAGCACTAGAATTGAGCATCACTTGGTTAACAAGCAGAAATCATGGTTCTGCACTTTCCCAACATGCTCTATGCCCATATTATTTTATCTTATTACTCAGGTATATGTCCAAAGTTCTTGAAGCATATCAAGTTTTCAGAAGGATACTCAATTGCAATGTTGGATGTTTGATTCTACAATTCTTTTAATTTTAAAACACTATTAAAAATATGCCTGGCTCTTCATAATGGTCATGGAATTTCTTGGTTTGGACACAGAATTCTATGAATAATAATTTCAATCCCTCTCGGTACTTCTTTTGCCTCATGTTACCCCAACTAGTAGTGCAGATACCATGAGGTTGATTTTTACAGTTTAATTCAATAATTGGTTTAATGTGCTTATTTTGTTGTCTGATGTTGAGCCGAGGACAGATTCATTCTCTTAGAAGGTTTACTCCACAAAAATGTATTACAGTGTCTTGGAAAGGAGGAGGACTTGAGATGGAATTTGTCTCATATATAAGCCTTATTTTTAAAGGCTAGCAAGAAATACTTGTGAGATCACTAATTATATGCTTTAATTACTAGACATTTTTGGAGTAGTTTTAGGATTGCAGACAGATTGAGCTGAAGGTACAGGGAGTTCTCATATATTCCCTCCTCCTTGTGGAAAATTTCCTCTCTTATTAAAAACCCTGCACTTGGTACATTTGTTATAACTGACAAACAATATTAAGACAAACAGTATTATTAACTCAAATACATAATTCACATTGGTGTTCACTCCTTGTGTTTTACACGTCGATGGGGAGACCTGGCGGCACAGTTGGATAAGCATTAGACTGCTATCTGGGGAAGCTGACTGACTGTTCCACCCCATCAGCGGCTTTGGCAGAAATGAGGCTCTCTGTTCCTGTGATGATTAACAGCCTCAGAAACCTCACATAGGTCACTGTGAGTAGGAAACAACTGAATGGCAGGGGGTTAGGTTTTAACAAAGGCACAATGTCAGGTAGTCAGCGGTGCAGTGTTCTACAGAAGGGATGCACTTCCCTGATACACCTATGAGCTTTGTGCATGTTGGATTGGAAACCCAAGGTCATTAATTATATTTTGTCTTAGGCCTGATTGACGAGAGAAACAAATGCAGTGACACTCAGATGTGTATAAGAGAGAGCTTTATATCAAGAAGTAATTATATATCAGGAAAGCATCCCAGCCCTGTCCAACTCAAATCCATAAATCCCTCTTCAGACTCACGTAGCCACATGCAAGGATGCAGTCTGCAGAGATATCACAGGCTGGTGAGAGCAGAGTCTTGTGGATCCAAAGTTGGTGGAAACATAGCAACAGCTCTCAGGATGGCCACCATGCAGAAAGGTAAAGGGAGAGAGAGACGAGGAGGCTTGCAGGGGCCTCCTTATGACAAGGCCATGCCTCCAAGGAGACAGCTGTGACCTGATTGACAGGTTAGACTCCACCCCTAGCCAGGAGTGCCTAGTTGACAGAAAACCATTTAACTATCACATATTTGTATTTTGTCTGAAAATAAAATATAATATGTCCCTTCAAAGGTCTCTAGGTGGCACAAGTGATTTGCATTTGATTACTAACCTAAAGTTTAGTGGCTCAAACCCACCCAGCAATACATGCGGAAGAAAGGCCTGGTGAACTGCCTGGAAATGACGATGGACCTTTAATTCCACTTCTTCTAATTAGAAAATAAACCAAGAATGCCTCCAGGAGATGTGTTCAAAATAATTAGAAGTTAAGAGTAAAAGAGAAAAGAAAAGATCAGTGCATTTTCAAAGACAGAAAGGATGTATAGATATATTTCCTGAGGTGAGAGATTTGATATCCCCTCCACCTCCAGGAAATTTGGGACCTAATTTGGATAATTTTATTGAAAACTAAGGGAGCTAACTTTTTTTAGGTCTGGGTGACAAGGTCAAGTACATTTAGTTCTCCAAGCTTGACCAGTCAAGGGCTATTGAGTAAGTCATAGCACTGCATATTCATAACCTTCACCTCAATCAAGGTTGGGTGGGGTTCTTGGCTCCATCCAGTAATCCTTGAGACAGCACCCTGGTCAAAACTCAGAAGCACAATCTCCCAACCCCTACCTCTGTGAATGCCCTAGCCCTATACTAAATGGAGAAATGACAGAGATCGGATAGGTACCACCTGCCGCTCTTCCTGGTACAAAAATACATAGAGTTCTACTTGCACCTGCACCCATCCTTCCGCCTGGCCTCTGAGAACAGGAAAGGAGGCCTGTCCGTTTGCTTGCATAATCCCACTTCCCTTCCTCCTTCTCAGGAATGCTATCCTGTTCATTATCCCATTTTTCTTTTGAATCCTATTTCTCCTTCCCTCCTACCTCCTTCTCACAATCCAATCTAGACATGCTCAAAACTCTATGAAATGAAAAACATTAAAAATCCCCGCTAGCTAGCTCTGCTCATAAGCAACTATACTTTCTCTCCTCTGCTTCCCCCTCCCCACCAGCAAACTTCTTCAAAGTGGTAGCTGTTCTCTTCTATGGGTACTTGGCACTCATTCCTCAGTGGTCCATTTGTAGCTTTTGCCTTCAATCCTCCATCAGAACCGTCTTCCGTACTGTCAAGCATCATCCCCAGCATGCTATATTCAGAAGATTAGATACTTTGAATCCTCACTTTATTTTTTCTTGCAAACTTTGGCACAGTGAAACACATCCTCCTTGAAGTAGTTGCCTTTGAGATGCTATGCTCCTCCTTTGGTGATTCTGTAACTTCATGTTACCATATAGCAAATGTCCTCCTGGTACAGGGGCAAGGGGACCTGGTGGTGCAGTGGTTATGCACGGAGCTGCTAAACCAGGTGCTGGTGGTCCAAGCCTCCCAGCCCCTTCAGCTCCTGTCAATATCATGGCCCTACAAACCTTGTGAGGAAGTTCTGCTTTGTCCACCACAATCAACTCATTCACAATTTTTGGTTTTGTTTCGTTTCTGTAAAACTCACTGCCCCAGAGTCGAGCCCAACTCATCTCGTCCCGGTGGAACAGGGTAGAACTGCCCCAGTGGGTTTCCAAGACTAACTCTATAGAAGTAGAAAGCCTTGTCTTGCTCCCGAGGGAGACATTCCGGTTTTGTCATTGTTTTTGGAGGGACAGGTAAAAGGAACAGTTGGGAATCTATCACTTTCCAGGAAGAGCAGTGAAATAAAGCCTCACAATCCTTGACTCCAAGGAGCATCCTGGCTGTTTCGCTTTCAAGACAAACGTGCCTGTTCTTCGGGTAGCCCCTGGTACTTCAGGCTTCTTTGCCAACACCACAATCCAAGGGCATCACTTCCTCCGTGGTCTTCCTTATTCATTGTCCAACTTCCGCAAACCACCACATCCTTCTCCTGCAAAGAACCCAGTGGGTTTCCTCTGCCACTCTTTGGGCTAGCTAGCCCAGCACGGAACCACTGGGCCGCCTGGGCTCCTGCTTTAGCCCATGAGTGCTAAGGAATTAACGAAAAGCTTCACAGGAGAAATCTGATAAGGCATTTGAAAGAAAGAAGTTAATTAGTTTTCTGAATGATTAATGTGCTCATTCCCCCTTTGCTGGATCAAGTGCTTCGCCGTGGTTAGGAATACTATGATAGGGGTTTCTTTTACCTGCAGACTCTTCAGGCTGCAAACCTTTCTCCAAGTCACATTGGTCATGAAGCCTCAAAAGGCATTTTGAATAAAATCCTTTGCACCAAGCATTGTACTCTGTGATGGACTTGAAGCACATGAATGACTAGATGGGTCATTCATTTCTATAAATACCTATCATTAAACTCCCTCAGCCGAAGCAGAATTCAGTTCATCTCTGCATAGTGGAGGAAAACATTTGTTCTTTGGTATTTTTCTATATTTAATGAGACTCACAAAACAAGTGAGTGGGCTAGTGGCCAGTCATGCAGAAGCACTAATGTGTATTCATTTTGTAAAATTAGTATGAGTGCAATTGTTAAAGATACTGCTGGCATAGGCAAGGTGAATTTGTATTATATTCCATGCAGAACCCAGCTGTATTTCCAGGATTTAAAAAATGATTTTAATGTTAAACTGATAGGATTCGCCATTTCTGTACAAGAAAATAAACCAATCAAATTTGAATTCTTAGCCCCATTTGATCATGTGACTCTTATAAGGTTCGACTTCATTTTCTTTAGTGTCTTTGCATTTTCAACACATACCCTTTTTTCATATTTCCAGAGGGGCCGTTAAGCATCTTTTTGTTTGGGAGACCATCTCTTTATATTCCCCTACAAAATTATTTTCTATTGGCAATGTTATATACACACAATTTTCTAGAAAATAACCTTTACTGCACCCAGCCATTGTCTTATGAGTATGTATATACTATATAGATAATAAGGAACCCTGGTGGCATAGTGAATTACAAGTTGGGCCGAGATAACGGTAAGGTCAGCAGTTTGAATCTACCGGTCACTTCATAGGAGAAACATGAGGCTTTCTGCTCCTGTAAAGATTTATAACCTCAGAAACTCAAGAGTCAGTTCTACTCTGTTCTATAGGGTTACTGTGAACTGGAATCGACTCAGTGGCAGTGGTTTTATACCTACTAATAGTACACAACCTAGCGTGTGACCCCCTTTCCACATTATATTCTATATTTGCCTGTCATTTCATATGCTAAAGCTTGATTATTAATCACCAACCCCCCCCACAAACTAAATGCAATCAGTTAAATTCCAACTAAGGGCAGTTCTACAGCATAGAGTAGAATGTTCCTGTGGGTTTTCAGACTGTAACTCTTCATCAGAGTAGAAGGCCTGGGGTTTCTCCTAGATTGTTAATAGCTGTATCATATTGCATCTTGTGTATATAACACAATTTATATTGGTAACTCATAAGCGAGGCAAGTTGTGCAAGTGCTTGGACATCTAGTTTGTTTCCAAACGTTCAGTATTTAGTATGAGGCACACTAAAACAAACAAATAAACAAAAAATCAAACTCACTGCCATTGCATGGATGCTCACTCATAGTGAACCTCGAAAACAGGGTAGAACTACTCCTGGGTGTTTTCAAGACTCTAACTCTTTATGGAAGTAGAAAGCCCATCTTTGTCCCCAAAAGCAGCTGGTGGTTTCGAACCGCTGGTCTTGAGGTTAGCATCCAACATGCAACCAGTGCCTCCAGAGCTTTGAAGAACACTAGGCCATCTGAGGACAGTCCTGAAGTGCGTTTATAAAGCCAGGAATTTGGAGTAGACCAAAATGAACCCTGGTGGTATAGTGGGCTACAAATTAGGCTCACAGCAAGGTCAGCAGTTCAAACCCCCAGCTGTTTCCATGGATAAAGATGCTGTTTTCTGCTCCCATAATGATTCACAATCTTAGGGACCCCAAGGGTCAGCTCTACTCTGTATTATACAGCCATTATGAGTCCTGGTGGCATAATGGTTACCCTTGGGGTATAATCTGCAAGGCAGGCTGTGGCAGGTACATCATCTCCTGCCAATTTGCAAAGGGGTGGAGTCTAGCCTGTCAATCAGGCCTCAGCTTGATGACCTCATTTGGAGGCGCCACTGAGATAAATAGCTCCCTGGAGGCCAGATACAAACAGACACTCTGCTTGTCTTACAGCTGAGAAGCCACATGGAGACCCCTGATGGAACCAGAGTCCTGGAGCTGGAGGAGTCACATGAAGATCCATGCCAGTACTGAGATGCTTCCACCACCACTGCAGCCATAAGACATTCCACCCACTGGCCTGTGATCTTCCTGCAGTCAACATCATTGCATGGCTGCATGAGTCTAAAGAGAAATTTACGGACTAGTTTTGGCATATGGGCTACTATCGGACTTATGGACTTGGTCTGAACTAGGCTGGGATGTTTTCTTAATGTTCAATTGCTCTTTGATATCAAGTTCTCTCTTACACACATATGAGTGTCTCTGGATTTCTTTCTCTAGTCAGTCTGGACTAACACACCAGCAGTTCAAAATTCCCAGCCACTTCTTGGGAGAAAGACGGGGTTTCTACTCCTGTAAACAATTCCAATCTTGAAAAATCAAAGGAGGTAGTTCAGGGTCACTAAGAGTTGGAATTGACTTGAGGGTATGAGTTTGGTTTGGGTTTTTGGTTATCAAAATGTTTCCTACAGGTGAAATTCTTTACCAGCAATCAATTTCATTAGAATTTAGGATAATTGGGAAACAACTCTACCCTCCCCAAGTATCAGCTGCATCTTCCATCCTTAGTCCTCTGCTATGGTGATGGAGAAAAGGTACAGGACTTGGAACTAAAAGACGAGGCCTTCAAATCCTGGCTCTTGACCACTTGTGGGCCAACTGTAAAAGTATGTCACCCAGTGATGGGATTCAAATAAATTAACAACCAGTTTGCTGCCCTAATAATGACCAGTTTAAGTATGAAAAAATGATATACTGAAAGGTAGTTTATTATTTCGCACAGTTAATCCTTACATAACAACAATAAAAAGGTACGCAAAACCAGAATTGTTAGAAGAAAGTTTTAAAATATTAGTTAATAAATATACGAACTAATACCTGACAAAACCAATAAAACTATGATTGAAGATCTTTCCATACTGCTTCTTGATTGGCATCCTTACTTGCACTATTCTCCGCTTTCGTCAGAGCGTCATCAGTGGCTGTGTGATCTATTCTTCAGCATCTTCACTGTAGGAGTAGGATCCCATTCCTTAAGAGCTAGGCCAGTTACACAGTAGTCACTGTGGTTGACATGTTAAAAACAATTAAGTGACTTCTCTGAACATATTATGTTCATCTTTGAAAAACTCCTTTCCACTTCTGCTGAACAGACAGTAATTGTTCTGACACTATTTTTAGCTCTTTGAACAATGAGGAATTACATAATTCTTGCTTTTTAAAGAACATTTTCCATGAAATAATCATCAATGATCTCATTAATCATCGATATAAATTTGGTAATTAAAATATCATTAAGTACACGCAATTGCTCATCAGCTGCTTTCCATGGAACCAGTACTTCTTCAATATTCCAAGAATCTGGCATCAGAGTATCAAGAAATTGTAATTCAGTCCTATCTGGAAAGTGGTTACAATTTGCTTTTAAATGTTCACTCTCTATTTATCCTTTTTTCAAACTCCTTACGATGTTTTCTAAAATTTTTTTCTGAGGAAGCTCCAAAAATTGATCATTTCCTCACCAAGAGAGAGGGGGTTCCCCTCCCCCGCCCCTCCCTCTCCTCCCCCAGCCTCCAGCTGCAATTGATGGGCAGGGTACGTGGCAGCTTTGAGGGTTGGTCTTGGTGCTGTTCTGCTGCCCTGGGGGGCCTTGGATAATGGAATCAGAAGACACCCCACCCGCTCTAGCCTCTGTTGCGAATGGTTCTTTCTCACCTGGACATGACTTGGCTGCCCCCACAGCCCAGGAGCTGGGGGCTCTATGGGGAAGGCTGGACTCTGTCAACAAGATAGTGTCCCCCAAGAGGAACTGCTGTGACTGTCACCTCCACCACCCCTGCTGGCACTGCCCCCTACTGAAAAAGACCTCTTGAACTTGGCAGGGACACCCCTTCCGAGAGGCCCTCCTAGGGGCTCCTGAGTGGACTGCTGAAAGCACCACAGACAAGCTAGCAAAGATAGCAAAGAAATCCCACCTCCATGGCTTGTGACCTTGGGCTATAACCACAGCCCCCGGCTGCCACCAGCTGTCCTGTAGACCACACCCACCCTCACTGCCACTTCCACCCTGGGCTCACTTTTTACTAAATAAAATGTCTTGCTAGCAACAACAACAACAACAACAGCAACATTAGGTATAGATTCTCCCGAACCAGTGTCAACTGGCTGAATCCCGCTGCAGACATAATCCTCTCTAACTTCTAGTTAATTTGTCAATAAAATGCATGGTTTGGGATTCTGTAAAGATACATATCTTTAGAATAATGTAATACAAGCTAGATTAATATTAATATCACTAACCATGGGCCTTTGATTGGACTCATACCCTTAAAGATGTGCTAGAGATGACAATGTTCCTCACGGGATAATTTTGATGCGTATCATGATCCTTGTTTAAGACACAATGACACAAGACAGGCGCGGAGATGAGTGCTGTGATCAAAATCAACAGTGAGTGGTCACAAACTACACTAGTGCCCTTTCTATCCCAGCTCACGACCTAATGATCACAACCGGAAATGAAAATGGCCAACAGGAACTACGTTGAAAACGCTACCGTTCATAATAATGGACCGGAAACACTAATCCTTCTCATTTTAACATCTCATTAATACACTAGGAAACTAAAAGCTTGATACAAAATCATTTGTTTAATTAACCAATTGGCTTCCACTTCATAGCTGCTATTTCAGTTTTTAAAATGTTAAAGCAACCTTTTGTTTTTCATCTTCTTAGTGAGCACTACCCACTCCCACCCACCCCCAGCACAGAAAATACCCTGGTATGTTGTACTGAAATTTAAAGTTCTTTATAACTTGTCATCTAACTCCCAGGGAATAATTTTAAATTCTTGACACAGGAAATACAATCTGCAGTATTTTAAAAGACCCAGACACTCCCTTGTCACCAAGTCAATTTGGGCCAGGCTCTCTACTCCCATAGAGAGCCACAGTTTCAACAACCACTGGGCCAGTTCTACCCTGTCCTGTAGGGTCACCGTGAGTGATGGCTCTAAAAGGTAGCATTCAGTAATTTGATGCACAAAAAACTGTCCCAACCCCTAATAATACCAAAAGTATTTTTTAGAACCAAAGTATTTTTTGTAATTGTATTGGGTTCAGAATTTTGTCAACTCTTCTCTATTCCATAAACACAGAGGAGGCTATAGACGTAAAGCGAAGAAGAAATGGGCTCCAGTCTAGCGCCTTTCTCAGTTCTTGCTTTGCATTTGGCAGCCCTGGTACCCATTAACCCTTTCTTGATTTAATCGCGCAAAAGCTACGCGATGCCCCTCTGGCATCTGCGATGCACGGGCACACAGGTAACTAGGAGGCCTGCGCAGCGAGGAACGCCACTCTGAGGTCTGCTCCAGGCAAGTTTGCTCAGGCTCAGGAACACTACGGAATGTACAGGCTCACTGCAAGGTGGGTTATCTTCTATGGACCGGCCTAGTGCTGCCCTCTGCAGGCCACTGAGGCTAAACTGCTACCGTAGGATACGGGCATCAAAGTAGCCCTCTACACAGTTTTAGAAATTAAATCTATTAAAAATTATATCATCAATAGAATTCTAATAATTTTACCAATCGGTCCGTTCTAAACTGTTCTGCCAGGTTTTTCTTATTGCAGAAATATGCTATTGGGTCATTGTGGGTCTCATTTTCAGAACCCTTGTCAGAGAAAGGAGGACATTGGAAAGTGTTTCAATGTACTACTTCAGAAAGCCTTGAGTTCAAAGCTTGACACTAGATATTGACCTTTGCTTTACATTTCCGTTTTCTAAGCCTTAAAATAGAGATGCATATATTCACCTTGCCGATTATAAGGAAGTTCAATAGGTCAATGTTTGTAAGTTATTAGGTAAGCACGTAAAGTAGTTATAAAAGAGGCTATAGGGTGTTTATTAGTAGATTTAAATATGTGATTTTTTCAATATTACATTAAAAAATTCAATAAAGATTAATTTGACTACACTGATTCTTTTTAAAATTGACATTATACAAATGTGATTGTTATTTCATGTATTAAACAGTGATTAAAGGTAAATTGAAGAGAAAAGCAACAAAGGGCCTAAGTTCCTAAAATTATTTCAATAGTAGAAATCAATGAGAAAATCTGGTCTGTTGAGATACACTGACTCTGCCAACAAAGATAGTTTATCTACAAGATTCATTCATCACTCTCTAGAGGATCACAGTCTAAAATAATCCTTCTCAACCTGCCTAACGCCGCGACCCTTTCACATACTTCCTCATGTGGTGGTGACCCCCCCAACCATAAAATTATTTTCGTTGCTTCTTCATCCCTGTAATTTTGCTACTGTGATGAATCGGGCTACCCCTGTGACAGGGTCGTTCAACCCACAAAGGGGCTGAGACCCCCAGGTTGAGAACCACTGGTGTAAAACAAAGATGCTATAAGACATGCATGAGCATCGTGTATGTTATCTCAAAGTGTAAAAGGTCCAAATTAATTAGTGGATTATGGTTGTGTTGCATTGCGTCTTACATTCTCAAACAGAGGGTATGGGTTCAAAGTCACAAGTTCCCAGCTTGAATCCAAGTCTGCCTGCTGGCCAACGGTCTCTCCAAGGCTAGACAGGACCTTAGAGATGGTCCTAGCAAAAAGCAGCGGCCACTAAGAGGCCACTTGCCAATAAACTGTTGCCACCTGGAATTAAGTTGGGGGCCCCTAACACCTTCTCTAATCCCAAAACCATTCCATGTATTCCTTCCTTTTCTGACCTTCACTCTGCAAGGACACACCTGACGAAAGTGACTGCCTGGTAAAATAGAAGGGACTTAAATAAAGCCAAGGTAGCTTGGCGAAAAGATTCTGTAAGAGAAAAGTGCTAGTGATCTGCTCCTACACGGATTCAGCGAAGGACTTTAAGAGACACTTCTCTACCACTCAAAGTCTCTGCGAGTCAGCCCCAGCTCAACCGCTCACAACAGCAACAAACCAACAAACCAGACCAACATTAGACGAGCAGAGCATCTAAAATACAGGATACAAGGGAAAATCACTTGTGATACGAAGAAGCAGGAAAAACACCACTTAGAAGAGGAAAGAGAATCGACACTGAAATAAATCAAAGGCTACAATGGTCCAATAAGCATTTTAGAGTAACTGTAATAAAAATGATTCAACAAACAACTCTGTTGGAGCAATGAAAAACAGAAAACATCAACAAAGGAACAGAAGTTACAAAAAATAACCAAATGAGACGGTAAATTACAAGTAAAAGTGGACTTCGTGTCTGTTGTAGCAGAGTGGAGATGACAGAGGATGGAATCAGTGAATTTGAAGACAATCTGAGTACTGTATAGAGAAATAAACTGGGAAAAGAAGTGAAGGTGTGAAGATTTAAGAAACCACAACAAAAGATCTAGCATTCTCCAAAAGAAAGAAGAAAGAATGTGGTGTTGAAAAGAAAAAAGTTGAAAACGTCTCAAATTTAGCAAAAGACACAAACCTATAGGTTCAAAGAGTTAAGAAAACACCATTAGGGAGGGGGTGGGGAGGAACTCCATGCTAAACACATCTTATTTAAACTTCTGAAAAGTAACCAGAAAACTCAAACCAATCTCACTGCTATCGTGTCAATGCCCATCCACAGCAGCCCTAAATAGGACAAGGGCAATAGAACCGCCCCCGAGAGTTTCCAAGACTGTCAACTCTACAGGAATAGGAAGCCCTGGCTTTCCCACTTGGAAGGGGTGATGGTTTTAACTGCTGACCTGGCCAGACCACAGCCCAACTGGTAACCACTACACCACCAGGGCTCCTTTGGAAAAGTAAAAACAAGGAGGAAAATAAATCTTAGAAACAACCAGGGAGAAATCATGCATTCCTTAGGGAGAATCACCAATTTGAGATTTCTCATCTGAAACCAGGGAGGCCCATAGGAAGTGACACAGATGTTTCAAGTGACAGTAGAAAGGAACTATATGTCTAATTTCTTCTGTCTGGCAAAGCTGTCCGAAGAGGAAAGAATAAAAAATTCCCAGAAAGAAAGAAAATGAAGATAATGTCTCACCATCATCAGATGTACACTTAGAGAATGTAAAACAGCGGGACATTGAAGGGGCTGCAATGGATGAGTTGAAACAAAATGTGCATGAATTGTTGAGCGTCAAACAGATGTCCTCTGTAAACCTTCACCTAATTCACAATAAAAAGACAAAACAAATAAAAAAGAAACACAGGGAGAGTAGGATGTATGTACCAGGTGCTGCCACCTTGTGTTTCTCCATTCACCTCTTGGTAATCATTTAGGTTGTTTCCACCTTTGGGCTGGTGTGCATAGCAATGCAAGGAACACTGGCAGACAAGTCTCTGAGTCTCAGCTTTTAAATATCTGGGGCATGCACCTAAGAGTGCCATTGCTGAATCATATGGAAGTACCAGTTTTTGTTTTTTGAGCAACAAGTATATTGGCTTCCACAATGATTGTACTATTTTGTTTTTGTTTCTAATTTTAATAAATCATTTTATTGGGGACTCTTGCAGCTCTTATAACAATCCATACACCCATTGTATCAAGTACATTTGTACATATGTTTCCATCATCATTT
>NW_022111368.1:10775086-10777968 GCF_000313985.2 Echinops telfairi
CCCCCCCAAATAAATAACTAAATAAAAAGTAAGACCCATGGCAACCCTATAGGACAGAATAGAGCTGCCCTTTTGGGGTTTCTAAGACTTGAAATATTTTTCTTTTTGATACTTTATTGGGGACTCTTACAGCTCTTGTAACAATCCATACATCAATTGTATCAAGCACATTTGTACATATGTTGCCATCATTATTTTCTAAACATTTACTTTCTATTTGAGCCTTTAGTATCAGCTCCCCTTTTTTCTCTCTCTCCCCCCTCCTACCCTGGTGACCCTTTGACAAATTATGAATTATTATTGTCTTCATGTCTTATACTGACCGCTGTCTCCTTTCACACACATTTCTGTTGTTCATCCCCCTGGGAAGGGGGAATTATGTGTCAATCATTGCTATTGGTTCCCCCTTCCTCCCTTTCTCCTCCATATTCTCCCTACCTTCCTGGTATTGCTACTCCCATTTCTGTTCCTGAGGGTTTATCTGACCTGGTTTCTGTGTGTCATGAGCTCTTATCTCTAGTAGTGTACATGCTCTGGTCTAGCCAGAACTGAAAGGCAGGACTAGAATCATGAGAGTGAGGTGGAGGTGGGGGTGGGTGGGTGAGGAAGCCTCAAAGAACCAGAGGTGTTTCATCAGTGCTATACTGAGCCCTGGTTGACTCATCCCTTCCTTGTGACCCTTCTGTGAAGGGACGTCCTGTTTTCTATATATGGGTTTGGGGTATCTGCTTCAACCACCCTCATTCTCAATAATTTGTTGTTGGTGGTGGTAGTGTTTTGGGTCTTCTGGTGCCTGTTACCTGATTCATTGACACCTTGTGATCATGCAGGCGGGTGTGCTTCTTCCATGTGGGCTTGTTGCTTCTCTGCTAGATGGCTGCTTGTTTAACTTCAAGTCTTTAAGATAGCAGATACTATATGTTTGATAGCCGGGCACCATCAGCTTTCTTTACTATATTTGCTTGTGCACCAATTTTGTCTTCAGCAATCATGTAGTGAGGGTAAGCATCACAGAATGACAGGTTGTTAGAGCAAAGCATCCTTGTGTTGAAAGAGGGCTTGAGGAGAGGCCCAAAGTCCACTTCCCCAATGAATACATCCACTTACTCAACGTCTTGCCTTACAAATATATGTACATAATCCAATACCTCTATTTTTATGAATTAATATCTTTACATAAGTGCACACCTATGTTTATACCTCTATCCATAGCTTTGCTTCCTAGACCTTCCCTCTGTTTCCTTTTACCTTCCTCCTGCCACACCATCATGCATACCCTTCTTCTGCCTCTTAGTAATTTCTCTCAGCGAGATTGCTGTTGCTCCAACACCAGTGGGATCGCTACATCCTCCTCATTGCCTTTAACTTCAAATCTTCATAGGAGTAGACGGCCTTAATTTGAACTCTGCAGAGCTGGCGGTGATTTCAAACACTGATCTTGTAGTTAACAGAGTCATAATTTACTGGATGGCAGTGAAGGCCAGATATTCACGGCAAGCACAATCATTAACGGTGAAAGACAAAATGCTTTTCATCTAATACTGAAAAACACAATGATGTCTGCTCTCACCCCTCTTCAAATTAGTCCAAATGCAAGATTGGAAGGGTATAAATAAAACTCTATTTGCAGACCACATGATTATTTATCTATTTAGGACACAGTGAACTGTGATATACTTTTTGCCCTTGGCTGATGTTAGGTGCCTTTCCGCGACGCTTTATACCACAGGACAATTGCTTTTAGGTGGGAACTCGGAATCATTCTTGCTGTCCTTCTCCCAAGACAGGTTTGTTTGTTCTTTCGGCAATCCATGATCATTTAAATATTCTTTGCCATGTGCATCAATGTTTCTCTTATCTTCCTAGTCATTGCCTATCTTCCATACGCATATGAAACAAGTGAACATTCCTTGACCTTTAGTCAGGCACATATCAATTGTCTCCTCAAAGTGATATCTTCACTCATTAGCACTTGAGAGAGGGCTCCTGGGGCACATGTGCCCACTACGGCTCGGCTCGCGGTTTGACTTCTTGATGGCTGTTTTCATCAGCATTGCTGTAGATCCAAGCAAAATGAAATCGCTGACATCTCTCATTGCTTTTCTATTTATCATGGGTTCATGTGTGAAAATCTTTGTTTTCTTTATAAAGATGTTCTTTTTCATGTCATCTCCAGCTCTTTCATCTTGAGAAATCCATACTGAAGACTGCCTTCTGATTTTCATCACTCGGGGCTTCGAGGCCTCTTCACTTTCTGCGGGCAAGCAGTCTTGGTGTGTTCCCCTTCCTACACACCGTGTTCTGAGATTGTTTGCTCAGCCTTCAGACTGAGTAAGTATGGTGATGGATATAATCCTGATGGACACCTTTCCTGGGTTTTAGCCACACACTGTCCCCTGGTTCTGTTTGAATGACTGGCTCTTGGTCTATGTACCAGTTTTGCACATGCACAATGAAGTGTGTAGGTGTCCCCATGCTTCACGATGTTATCCAGAATTTGTTATGAGCTTTTGCATGAAAACACAAGTAACACAGATATTTTTCTACTTTCAACTGGGATCTGTCTAACTTCAGCAAAGGTATCTAATTTTCCATATGTTTTTTCCAAATAGAGCTTAATTTTCTGTTAGTTCTCAGTCAGTGCACTGCTGTAACCATTTTTACATTATGTTCAGCAAAATTTTGCTTACATATAATAGTATTGATATTGTTCGATATTTTCTGCATTCTGCTGGGTCTCTTTTCTTTGGAGTAGCCCAAATATGGATCTCTTTCCATCAGTCACCAGGTGGCTGTCTTCCAAATTTCTTGGCACAGACAAATGAGTGCCTCCAGATCCACCTTTTACTTTCTTCATGGATGATGTACTGGATGGTATCCCA
>NW_022111368.1:10778581-10787678 GCF_000313985.2 Echinops telfairi
TGGGGGCTCTTACAGCTTTTATAACAATCCATACATCAATTGTATCAAGCACATCTGTACATATGTTGCCATCATCATTTCCAAGACAATATTCCTGTTTCACTCCTATCACCAAAGTCCTATTTCCCAGTCACTGATCCTTCTACCGCCAACCCCCCACCAACTTTTGAATTCCAATCACCAATGCATCTGTATTGCATGTCTGATTAATTTCAGACTGAAAAAGTTGGTAGAATTCTTTCATTTCTTCATCATTGGCTTTAATGGTTGGTCTTAGATTTGCATTAACAGTCATATTAATTGGTCTTCCTTGTTGCTGCTGTCAGGTGCCGTCAAATCAGTTCAGAATTATCACTACCTTCTGTACATCAGAAAAACACAGCCTGGCTCTGGGCCATCCTCATAATTGTTAGGTGTGAGCCCATTGCTGCAGCCACTGAGTCAATCCATCTCCCTGAAGGTTTTTATCCTTTGGGTTGACTGTGGTAAACTGAGGGCTGGACTGAGAACAAAAAGCAGCTCTGCTCATAATTAGGGGTCTGGAAAGCTGATTCTGATGCCAGAAGACCCTCATGGTTATGATATAGAAATAATCTTAGTACACATTCTTGTGACTGAACAACAGCTCCCCATAAAGGAATTGTCATAAAGGAGCTACTATAAAAGACATCTCATTCCTGCGTGGGGTTAGTCACTGTGTCAGAAGATTATCTGTAGACAAAAGCAATCAGGTTCTATAGCCCAACCCACCATAAAATGCAGCAAACTCTGTTCTGAAATCCTCTTCTGATATGGATCATAGATTGTTCCCTTGGGGAAGGGGGTGTTCAAGGTCTACTAGCACTAGGTCAATATGATGACTTACCTCATTGCTGGTTTATTATGTTACCCACTTATGATACTCCCATTGACTATATTATGTGTTCTTTGTATGAGATGTATGCCTTTTGAAAGCTAGCTCTGTGAGCCCCATTATACGTACCCATTGGAACAGACATTCACCCTCTTGGTCCTGGGGACAAGGAGCTCCTATGCCCTGCTGCCTGTCTACCTTTATTATTTCCCACAATCCCAAAGTCACTCCTAAGGACCTGTTCGAGTGTTGGGGACCCGTACCCTGACAGATTGACCTTCTACTTCTCCAAGAATGAGGTTCTTCTTCAAAGACCAGTCTCTCCTGCTAACATGGCCCAAACAGGTGAGCCGAAGTCTTCTTCTCTTCACTTCTAAGGAGCAGTCTGGCTGTTTTCATTCCAGACACCTTTGGTTGTTCCTCTGGCTGCACTTTCAATATTCTTCACCAACACCAAATTCAAAGCAGCTGATTTTACTGTAATCTGCCTTATTTACTGTCTAGCTTTCACGTGCATATAAGGTGATTGACAACACTATGACTTGGGTCAGGCACACCTTAGTCCTCAAAATGACTTCCCTGATCCTTAATACTTTAAAGAGCTCTTGTTAGCCGATTCATCCAATGCACTACATCATTTGATTTTTGACTGCTGCTTCCATAAACACTGATCATGGAGGGCAATGAGTGTACAAACGTGCTTTACACAATTGATGTATGTATGGATTGTGATAGAGTCGTACTAGCCCCTAATAAAATGATTTTTTTTTAAAATGAGAAACTGATACCAAGGGCCCAAGTAGAAAGAAAATGTTTTTAAAATGATGATGGCAACAAATGTACACATGTGCTTGACACAATGGACGGATGTATGGATTGTGATGAGCGTTGTATGAGCCCCCAATGAAATGATTTTTAAAAAAAAACACTGATCATGGATTCAAGCAAAATGAAATTCTTAGAACTTCAACCTCTTCTTCACCTATCCCAACGTTGTCTATTGTCCCAGTTGTGAGGTTTTTTATTCTTTTACATTGAGTTGCAATCCATACAGAAGATTGCCATCTTCAATTTTTTTTTTATGTGCCCTAGACCTGAAACAGCTCTGGCCACGATCTAGGCATCCAGCTAGGATGCACAAAGGACTGCCAGTCTGCTCTGCCCCTGACTGATGTAAGAGTGCCACCACCAGTCAGGTGTCTCTTTGCCCAGAGCCAGCGGTTGCAGTCTTCAATTTTCACCAAGTGTTTCAGTTCCTCCTTGCTTTCAGCAAGCAAAGTGGTGTCACCGGCACATTGTAGGTTGTTTGTAAACCCTCCTCCAATCCTGATGCTACTTTTTTCTTCATATCGTTCAGCTTCTCAGCATAGAGATTGAATAAATCTAGTGAAAGGACAGAACCCCGATGCACACATTTGCTGATTTTATACCATGCAGAATTCCCTTGTTCCACCTCCATGTACAGTTTGCATGAGCACAATGAAGGCTTCTGGACTTCCCATTCTGCTCCACGTGACCTGTAGTTTGTATGGTCCACACAGTCAAATACCTCTGCATAGTGATTAGAACACAAGTAAACATCTCCCTAGTATTCTCTACCTTCAGCCACCATCCTTCCGACATTACCCATGATATTCTTCATCTGATGGCCTCTTCTGAGAAATCCAGCCAGAATGTTGGCAGCTCCCCATTACTACAACCATTTAAAAATTCTCCTCAGCAAAATTTTCACGGCATGCTATATTAATATTGCTTGATAATCTCCTCATTCTGTTGGATGCATCTTTCCCAGATGCTTGGTCAGATATCTATCTTCCAAATTTCTTGGCATAGACTCGTGAGTGCTTCATCAGATTGTTGAAACATTGGTATTCCATCAATTCCTTTTTTTTCCTTTCATTAATGCCCTTGGTGCAGTTTGGAATTCTTTATTCAATATATTTGGTTCTTGATTATTCGCTGTCTCTTGAAATGGTTGAACATCAACCAAGTATTTTTGGTACAGTGACTGTGTATTCCTTCCATCACCTTTTAATTTCTCTTTCTTTCTTCATTCATGTATGTCGTCGTCCCACGGATTTTCAGGTCTTCGGTCATTAGTGTTCAATGCACCAACTCCGCTTGTTCACATGTTCTCTACCTTCAGGGGGCATATACTCAAGCTCATATTTTGGTTCTGATGGACTTCTTTTAACATGTGTCAACTTCCACTTGAATTTGCAGGTAAGTAATTGATGATCTGCTCTGCAGTCAGTAAGATCAGCTCTACTTTGAAGAGGCAGCTTTTGCCCAGTTGTATTTTCAGGGCCCTCCAACCTGAGAGACTCATTTTCTGGCACTACATTTGACAACATTTCAGTGCTATTCCTAAGTTTTTTGTGTCTAATTCTTCAAAAGTGGACAACCTAGAAGTGGAAAGATTATTCTTTCTTCCTAATGTGTACTTAATCTGGAAGTTCTGCTGAAAAGTGTTCACTTTTGGTGACCGTGGTGGTATTTGAAATGCCAGGGGCCTATCTTTCAGATCACAGCAATGTGCAAGCCTCCACAGTATGACAAGCTGATAGACGAATGATGGTCTTCCTTGTAAACATATGAATATTATTCTATCGCAAACCACACTGGATTTTGAGATCTCTCTCACTGCTATCAAGTCATTTCTAATTCATAGCATTTTTTAAATGTTCTTTTTTTTAACCCTTTTATTTATTTTTTCTTTTTAATCATTTTATTGGGGGCTCATACAACTCTTATCACAATCCATACATGCATCCATTGTGTCAAGCTCATTTGTGCACTTGTTGCCCTCATCATTCTCGAAACATTTTCTTTCTACTTTAGCCCTTGGCATCAGCTCCTCATTTTTCCCCCTCCCTCCCCACTCAAAAATGTTCTAACTAGTGATTATTCCAACACTATTCCTCTTGAATTTGTCATTACCAGACAAATGATATGATTTTCCAGTTGAAAATAGCCATATCACTCCCTTACAGGTCACTTACCCCTAGGATAGCCATCATTATGTGCTTCATTTCATTTTTGATGACTTCCAATTTTCCTAGATTTATGCTTTGCACATCTCATATTCTGATTATTAATTAATGTTTGCAACTGTTTCTTACTAATGTTGAGTCATTTCTCATCAGTAAATGAAGATCTCCAAACCTTTATTCCATTCACATCATTAAGGCCAACTTAACTTTGAGGCAAAGTTAACTTTGCCTGTTGAGTGCTTTCCAACCTGAGGAACAAGCCCCCAAAGGTTCTGTGGGTTAGGGGTCAAGTTGCTAACTGCAAGTTTGGTGGATCAACTCCTCTAGCTTCTCCATCTGAGAAAGATGATACTTTCTGGCTCCATAAATATTTATTGTCTTAGAAACCCTTCAAGGGTTGCTATAAGTGGTAGCAACACTAGGCCAGTGATTTGGGTTTGATTTCCCCATCCCGAGGAGCTCATCCTCCGGCACTATATTAGACAATGGTCCACTGGTATTCATAAAGTTTGCAGTAACTAATTCTTCAGAATTGATTCACCTGTTCCTTCTTCCTAGATATTTCAGTCTGAAACTTGTTCACCTTGGATGACCCTTCTGGTATTTGAAATACTAGTGGCATAGTTTCCAGTACCATGGCAACACCCGAGCCACCACAGCAAAACAAACTGACAGATCTGTAGTGACTTCACCCAGAATAATGGCTAAAATTTAAAAGAGTGACAATATCAAATGTTGGCAAGGAATATGGAGTAGCTGAAACTTTTACTTAGTGGTGAATGGGACAATCGTGTGGGAATCTGTGTGACAGTTTCAAAAAGCAAAAATAACCACCTACTCTGCAACCTACTCCTATGACCCAGAAAGTCTGCTCCCCGAGAATTGAAAGCATGTATCTGCACAACAGAGAACAGTACCATCAGCTAATAGCACCCCCACCGCACCGCCAGAGCGCCTCTGAATACAATCCAAATATTTACCAATAAGTGAATAGATCAATTGTTTTTTATTACACAGTGGAATTCTGTTTAATAATAATAATATAAAGAACTGCTGGCACATGAAAATTGTGGGTGGTTGTCAATAAGATTATGTTGAACAAAAGAAGCCAGGCTTTGAAAAGGAGATCAAATTATTCAATGATGACAGAAATGAGAACTGTGTATGACTCTGCGGAGTTAGTCTTGACTAACAGGAGGCATGAGAGCCCTCTTGGCTGATGGAAATAGTTGTGGGAGGAGAGAGTCCTTCATCAGCTCACAAGCTCTAAGTCTTCCAGTCCCTCCTCTGGTATTGCTAGGTTCCCGGACAAACACTGGCCTACCTTGAAGTCTTATGTTGTGTCCCGATAAGAAGCAGGGCTTACGGGATGGAATTTTGTCTGACTACACCTTCCTCAAGTGCTCCCTGCAGTGAAGTTTTATCCTCTGAAGTATGAACTGGCTATAGGAGGGCCTCTAAGGCGCATGCTCTTCCATGGGTGCAAAGTGAGGGCAAGCATGGAGCAGTCTCTACGCCACCAGAATCGTCTTTAGAGCCGGGGGGAACTGGCACTATGGAACTGCTCCTACTACTTGCTGTTTGCTGTGAGCAATTCAAACTTGGTGCCATGGAGCAGCGATCCTATTGGACAGAGTAGAGCTGCTGCATATGGTTTCCAAGACTTTAGGGGAGCAGACTGCCACGCATTTCTCAAACCCGAAACCTTTCAACAAGCAGCCAGTGCTAAGGGGCTAACCAAAATGTCAGTGGCTTAAACTTTTCCAGCAGCTCCACAGGAGAAACAATATGGCAACCTGCTCTCATTAGTCTTCAGCCTAGGACACCAAGGGACAGTTCTCTTACGACGATGTAAGTACTTCGATGGTTTCAGTTTGCCAGCTCTTGTGTGTGGCTCTATCACACTCCATGGCTGTAGCATCAATGAAAGGTTGATGCTATTCTATGATGCTCACCTTCCTGACACAACTGCTGAAGACAAAGCGGGTGAATAAGCAAATGTGGTGAAGAAAGCTGATGGTGCCCGGCTATCAAAAGATATAGTGTCTGGGGTCTTAAAAGCTTGAAGGTAAACAAGTGGCCATCTAGCTCAGAAGCAACAAAGTCCACATGGAACAACATATCAGCCTGTGTGATCATGAGGTGTTGAAGGGATCATTGAAGACAAATGGGTGCATAAGCAAATGTGGCAAAGAAAACTGATGGTGCCCAGCTATCAAAACGTATAGTGTCTGGGGTCTTAAAGGCTTGAAGGTAATCAAGTGGCCATCAAGCTCAGAAACAACAAAGCCCACATGGAAGAAGCACACCAGCTTATGCAATCACGAGGTGTCGAAGGGATTAGGTATAAGGCATCATCAGAACAAAAAATCTTACCATAGTGAATGATGGGGGGAGTGCGGAGTGGAGACCCAAAGCCCATTAGTAGGCCACTGGAGATCCCCTTGCAGAGGGGTCTCAGGGAGGAGACGAGCCAGTCAGGGGATGATGTAGCAATGATGAAAAATATAACTCTCCTCTGGTTCCTAAATGTTTCCTCCCCGCTCCCACTATCATGACACGAATTCTGCCTTGCAAGTCTGGCTAGACCAGAGGATGTACACTGGTACAGAGAGGAACTGGAAATACAGGGAATCCAGCATGGATGATTCCTACAGGACCAGTGGCGTGAGTGGTGATACTGGGAGGGTAGAGGGAGAGTGGATAGGAAAGAGGGAACTGATTACAAGGAACTATATGTGACCTCCTCCCTGGGGGACGGACAATAGAAAAGTGGGTGAAGCGAGACCTCGGACAGGGCAAGATATGACAAAATAACAATTTATAAATGATCAAGGGCTCATGAGGGAGGGGAAGCGGAGAGGGAGGGAAAAAAAATGAGGACCTAATGCCAGGGGCTTAAGTGGAGAGGAAATGTTTCGAGAATGATGAGAGCAATGAATGTACAAATGTGCTTTACACAATTAATGTATGTATGGATTGTGATAAGAGTTGTATGAGCCCCTAATAAAATGATTTTTTAAAAAAAGGTTGATGCTATTGGGTAGTGTCCTCATCCCAGGTATGCTTAGGAGACAACCTGCATGTGAAACACAATTCTTTATCTTGATTAGCATGTTGGTTACATGGGTATCATGTGCATTCATTTAAAAAAAAAAGGAACAAAACATTGAATAATACTGAAATGTTAGCATATTTCTCTGCATGCAAATTTTATATCAATAAAAAGAAATAATATGCACCTCAATCTAGAGTTCACTCTCACTGCTGCTGTTTAACGAGGTACTGAAGGCCAACTATGAAGAAAGCTAATATGTACAGTATTGGGAGGAAAAAAATAAAAGTACGAATGTTTTTAGCATCTACTGAAGAACATCATTAACTCCGCCTTCTGCATCTGAGGAGCACAACAATGAAAGTGAAGGATGACGCACACATCAAATAGGCAAGAACTGTCACTCAGATTCATTTGTATCATTTAGAACTCTGCTGTTTCTGACTACGCAGTTACACATTCCTTTCTGTTTAGAAAATGGCAACAACAACGGCAGAATGGCGACAAGAGAATTCAAATGAAACAACAAACAAACACGTGTCATTTATTTTAGGTTGATGCGTAGGACATGTCCTTCGTATCCACCTCCAGTTCCTTTGAGCATCTGGTTGAGATGAAGAGAGAGTGCCTTGGTGATATTTAATCAATATCAAAGTAGGATAGAAGGGGAGTTTTAGATCAGGTTTCCATAATGCCGATGTCAAGTGTGCGATAATGCTTAAAAATGATGTTGTGGCCCTGGCCAACAATAGACTCAAAAGTGCAATTTTAGCAAAATAAATAAAATGATGGTTAAAAAAAAAAAGAGTTCTCTCTGCAATGATCTCATAGGTCACCACATTGAAAAACAAGGACAAATGTCTTCCCTGGTTCCTATACGGGAGCTGTCTGAAAAGAAAGCCATGGTCATCCCATTTAAATACCTAAGAAGGGGGAGAAAAAAGAGATAGCAAGAACACAAAAATGTGCTGTGCACCTACTATGTGTTGTTTGCCAAGTCCTTTACATAATTCATCTGCACAGCCATTCTATGATCTCTGTGTTAACACTCCAAAGGAGTGATTGTCCAGTTGCTTGAAAGGTAGTTTGTTTTAATGCCATACACATTTTCTAGGGTTGGACCCAGAATAGTAAATCTTATTTAATAATCCCGCAAAGAATTTTAGTGTGCATTCAAGGTGGATGACCATAGCTTTCCTCCCTCGCATACCAGAAAGATCCACGTTCCCACTCCCTCAACCCTCCCCTCCCAGCTTTTCCTTCAGGCTCCCTGGCTCCTGAGCCATTTCTTCTTATTGGGGCGATGCTCTTAACCACTGTCTGTGTGTCACTTTTCCTCTCTGATCGTGGACTCTTCTTTAGCTAAAACTAGCTGCCAGCGAATCGAGTCTGACTCAGGGCGACTCCCGTGTGTGTCAGGGTTGAGCTGTGCGCCATACCTTATCATGACCACGGGTCTTTCTTTGGAGTTGCCAATGGTTTCTGCCAATTTTGTCTGGACGCACCTTCTGTACAGCATTCTTTGACCTTAGCTTATGGAACCCACAAGACTAATGCCTCCATTGTCACCCCATTATCCCTATAGCTTGCCCTGCTCTGGCCCATCCTTCTTCTGAGGCCCACGACCCTCCCCATAAATAATTTTGAGGCAAATCTCAATCACGCAGTACCAAGTATTGTAGCAGATCATTGACATTCAACAGTATTTTATTACGGTAACCAAATGCAATTAAAATGATGTTATTAGGTGGCATCAACTTTGACTAGTAGTTGTCCGATAGGACACAGCAGAACTCTGTAGAAATATGGTTTCCTAGACCATACTCTTTATAAGAGCTGATTGCTAGGTCTTTTCCCCTGAAAAGCCTCTGACTGGGTTCAAACTACCAACCTTGAATGTAACAGCCAAGTGCTTAACCTCAGCACAATCTAAACCAAAATACCAGCTCACTGCTGTTGAGTTGGTTCCAACTCATGGGGCTCCCTTATGAATGTTTATATCCCAGTATAGACGCATTGGCATTTGAGACACACTTATTACGAATGGATACATGAATGCACATTGAATGTGCTGCCAAAGGCATTTCGGGGAAAGACCTTCAGTGAATTATAATTATTTAGAGGAAGGGTCAAATCGCAAGCATACATAAGCACTTTGCAAAGATAAGAAAAGATATTTTTAACCCCCTGATTGAG
>NW_022111368.1:10791076-10795398 GCF_000313985.2 Echinops telfairi
ATAATCAAAAACATTTTATTGCAGTCTTTGGCTGCAGAAAAATTCTAAATGGGTGTACATGCATTTGGTGGATGGAGACCAAATGCAAAGCATGTTCTATCATCTGAGGAGGCTGCCATCACATGTGTAAACACATCAGACCGGAGACCTGACAAAGTCCATCAGCTTCCAGATGTCCCAAGTGTGTTCACAGTCTGATCTCTATTTCATGTGGGAAAAGACTAGTGGGACTAAACGGGACCTTGAAAGTCACTCTGATCTATTTCGTTCCCTTTGAGCAGGACTGACTTAACTTGACCTAACACAAACTCAATCCCACGACTGTGGAGTTGGTCCCAACATGTAGTGACCCTCTAAGACAGAGATGAACCACCTCCACAGGACTCGCAAGGATGTAATCCTTACGAAAGAAAAATCCCTGAGTGCCTTGTGCCTGCAAGCCACTTACCTCTCAATTAGCAGTCTAGCACTTTGACCAAGGCTCCTTTCACCCACCCTAAACCAAAACAAAATAAACAACTCACTGCCATTGAGTGGCTTCCGACTCATAACAATCCTATAGGACAGAGTAGAACTGCCCTGTGGGTTTCGGAGACTGTAACTCTCTATAAGAGTAGAAAGTTTCCTCTTTCTCCCTTAACCTACCCTAGACAGGTGTAAATTTATCCTGTCTTTAAAGACCTTCAGGGAAGGTGATTCCATATCCTTCCGCAGCAATCAATTCTTACCGGAAAGTCTCCTTATACAACGTGAGTGCATCAAGCCTATCCTGAATAATGGCTTCTACTAGAAAATTTCCCCGGGACTCTAGCCTGAATCCCACAAATGTATCTCCCCTTGCTATCTCCTAGCTCAAAAATAGATAGCTTTCTTCCTGTCATTTGCGTAAAGTGGTTTTTAAAAGTCCAAGGGCAGGGCTTCATTTCACGCCTTTTGCTTCATTCCGGGTCACGGTCTGCAGACAGTGTGGAATGCAGGCATGACCAGTTCTGCTCCCAACGTGGATCATCCTTCCCAAACCAGAAAGAAGTGAGAGGGAAAGGAATAACCAGAAAAGCCCTGGCCTGGGCAGGTTACAATACAGGTCTCTCTGAGACACCCCAGATTTGTTCCCTACATGACGGGCTCCTGCAGATCCATGCACTGCTGCACGGGCAGACCTCTGGGCGCAAACCCTCCGAGAACACACCCTTTGAGGATTATTCAATTGCCTGTTTGCTGTCTTTCTTCAGACACAGACACCCAGGGCGTTGATCTTTTCCACACTGGAGAGACTTCCCACTGTGAGGGCCTCTTGGACAAGAAGTACAAAGGGAAAACTTCAAGCCAAGATAGTATTAATCAGAGTGGAATCTTCAGCGAACATGACTGAACTAGTTTATCTACCAACAGAATTTTTTTCTTCTAGCTCTTCAGTGCAAACCGTTCTTATTGTAAACGCTCCACCTCTCACATACCAACGAAAGGGTAACTCCAAGAACTATACAATGAGCCAATAAATAAATGAATTACTGACTCCCCACCGCATTAACTTCTGCATTATCAATACAAAGAGATCTGGTATCAACGTGGAGCCAATGGGAAGTCTACCTCCAAGTTCTTAGACTTTGCTGTGTGTTCCCTCTTAGCTAACTGGACAGAGTGAAATCATCCATAATTGCTCCAGAGACTAGACTCACAGGGGGATATGTCGTTTTTCACATTGGCCCAAGCCTCTGGTCTATGCTTCTAAATACTTGGTCTCTGAAGCAGGGTAGAGTGAAAAAAGCAAGGCGCTTGAAGTCAGGATTTTGGTTGTCTGAAGCCTAGCTCCAATATTTTCTAGCTCTCTAAACTTGGGTAAACGACTTAATCTTCCTGGCTTGGGTTGCTTGAACTATGTCATTTGATGTCCCAGGGTTGTGACAAATTCTCATGGCTTCTACTATTGGTGTTCCAAAAATCCCTTCTGATGTTGGTCAACACAATGTTGACATGGTCATATTTGGCTGAATGTTGTGATTGTTCTTCTGTGCATACCTCTGATTTTTCTAAACCCTTATGCCTTGCAGGATTGGGTACTCTCCAAAGTAATTAAGATGAATTGAATTTTAGGATAACAATAAAATGGCTATAACTTTCTGGCATGTTCATATGTTTATGAAAACTACTTTCAAAGATACTTTTGTGGTTCTGTATTGTTTATTGCTGAGAAGTAAAGAATAAGCCTTCTTATATTTTAAAGACCATACGGAATTTCTTCTTAGATCTACCCAAGCCCATTGCCATTCAGATGATTCTGATTCACAGCCATGCAACAGGACAGAGCAGAACTTCATAGGGTTCCAAACACTCTGTATCTCTCTGGAAGCAGACAGCCTCATCCTTCTCCCAGCGAGCAGCTGGCCGGTGTACATTGTCAATCTCATGATTAAGTTCAGCGCTTAAACCACAGCACCACCAGGACACCTTTAGAGAATGCCTATTTCGTAATCATTTTTATTGGTAAAACATTCCTTATGTTGCAAGCACAATTCTAAATGCTTACATACATTAACTTTTTAATCTTCAAATATGCCTATGAGGTAAGTATTATTATTTTCCCCATTTAAAGATGGGGAAAACTGAGGCACAAAGAAAGGCAACAAAAGTTCCAGGTCAGAGAGCTGGAGAGTATTGGACATGAGAGTCAAACCTAGAGTTGATTCTTTTAAGCATGACTCCTTACTTAGAAACTAGAAATAAGGACATTTCATACAATTATAGATCGATCCTAGTAAAGCAATCCCAAGCAGGCTGCCACTGAGATGATCCTAACGCATGGAAACCCCAAGTGTTACAGAATGAAACTGCTCCATAGGGCTTTGAGTTTGTGCGTTGTTTTTAAATATTACACCCATCTTTGCAGAAACAGATCATCAAACCATTTTCCACGATGCTGTGGAGTGCATTGAAACTGCCAACTTTCGATTAGTGACAACGCATAAACTATTTGCCTCACCAGGGATTTAAGCTCAATAATTTCATCTAAAAATTTTTAATATGAATATTCTGAATATGTATGGAGAGCAAGAGAGATGGAGAAGGAAGGAAGCCTAGAGAAAGGAAAGGGGAAGGAGAGAGAAGGACAACCCCTTGCACAGTGGCTAAGTAAACACTTTCGTTGTTGCTAGCAGAAAGGTCAGAGCTTCAAATCCACCAGCCATTCCATTGGTGAGTAAATGGTATAGCGCTGGAACCTATAGTAGGTAGTTCTACTTTGTCCTATAGGGTTTTTGAGTCAGGATCAACTCAATGGCAATGGGCTTGGTGTTGTGATGTGTGTGTGCGTGTGTGTGTGCGTGTGTGTGCGTGCATATATACATGTTATGATGGTTAGGTTTTAGGTCAACTTGATGGTACCTGTGTGGAGATAGGGGTAGAGTCCAACCTGTCTATCGGTTTGCAGCTTGGTGATGCCTCCTTGAGTCTGTGGTCTTTCTTAAGAAAGACAAGGAGAACTTCTTTCTCTCTCTCTTGCCCTTCCCCTTCCTTCTTGATTGCATTCTGTGTCTGGACCACAGGGTGTCTTGGAGGCCACCCTGGTCTCCCAGGGTGGCCCCATGTGACCCAACATCCCTTGGAGCTGTCCGCACTCTACCATATCCCTACTAAACTTGGATCCACAAGACTCTGCATTCATGGGCCTCTGGTCTCCCTGCTTCCTGCTTCACCTTTCTGCCTCATCAGCCTGCAGCTCAAGAGGGTCAAGTTAGCAACTGACCTATGAACTTGAATTGAATGGGGCTAGGACGCCTTCTTGTTAAAAAATTACATTTTTATATAAAGTTCTTTCTTATACGAATGTCATTGGTTCTACTTCTCTAGACAACCCAACCTAACACTTATGTACATATGTGTGAGCAGAGAGAGATGGACATTATAGCCTGTAAGGTCTAAGACAAGAGCTTAATGACATGATGCTATGTTTCTTTGTGATGATGACCTGGAAAACACACACACAAACACAGCTGAGCATATTGTGAATGTTCTCAATGACCACCTTAGAAATGAGCATTGTGATAACACTGTCACACTTCTGCTTGTGTATGATCAGGTATGCATCAGATAACATCCTAAAGACAGACAGTGTTAACTGCTTAAATTGAAGAAGCATATCTTTCCACTCTAAGCTTGGCATGTCTTTACATTCAAAATGATGATTATCCTGTGCCCATTGATGTTAAACTCTTTGACAAGTCATAAAGTCAAAGCTTATTTTTGTAAATAACTTTTTATTGTGAATTAGGTGGGGTTTATATTTAAGGTAATTAATTTTGTATTCAACAGTTTAAACTACTTAT
>NW_022111368.1:10795987-10802515 GCF_000313985.2 Echinops telfairi
TAATACTTAATAAGTAAATATGTGTACATTGGCCTCCATCCCTTTCATTATAAATTAATATATTTACATATATACATGCCTATAGCTATACCTCTATAAATAGCTTTTGCCTCCTAGTTCTTTCCTGTATTTCCTCTCACCTTCCTCCTGCCCCACTGTCATGCTCACCCTCCATTCAGCTCTCAGTAATTCCTTTCAGATACATTGAACTTGACCAAACCCCACCAGGCCTTATACCCCCTTCTCATCATCAGTTTTAGATCTCTTGTTGTTCCCTTCTCCCTGAGTTTGTTGGCTCTCCGCTGCCGCCCCCTGCTTTCCCATGTCCCCCCACCACCCACTACCTGCCTTTCTCATGCATGGCAACCTCCAAAGTCTGTTTCCTTTGGTATGAAAGCCTTTGTCTTTCTTGTTTCGTTTTGTCTTTTCTTTATAATAGTGGCCTTATGCAATCTTTATATTTTTGTGATCGACTAACTTTACTCAGCATAACACCCTCCAAGCTAAACCATGCCATGAGGTGCTCTGTGTTTTGGTGATACGGAGTATTCCATTTTGTGTATGTACCAAAGTTTCTTTATCCATTCTTCTTCCGATGGGTTATTCTCATCTTCTTGCTGTTGTGAACAGTGCTGCAATGAACGTGGGTGGGTCTGCAGATGTCTGTTCATGCCATTACGCTTACTGCTTCAGGGTATATTCCCAGGAGAGGGACTGCGGGGTTGGGTGGAATTTCTATTCTCACTTGTTCGAGGCAGTGCCATATTGCTTTCCACATTGTTGAATACAGTTACAACCCAACAGTGGTGTCTGAGGGTTCCAATATCTCAACAGCCTTGCTAGCATTGTCCACATTGTTGAATACAGTTACAACCCAACAGTGGTGTCTGAGGGTTCCAATATCTCAACAGCCTTGCTAGCATTGATTTTCTGCTTTTTAAAAAAATTTGTTGTCATTGTTGGTGTAAGGCAGTATCTCGTGGTTGCTTTGATTTGCATCTCCTGGATGGCTAATGATCATAAGCACTTCTTCCTATGTTTGCGTGTCATTGAGATTTCATCTTTGAACTGTCTGTTCATGTCCTTTGCCCATTTTTCAATTGGGTTATTCGCCTTTTTCTTATTGAAGTGTTGCGGTTTTCTATAGCTCTATACAACACGAGAAATAGCTGATGTTGTATCATTGCCAACATTTCCCCCTACTCCATCAGTTCTCTTTTTACCTTTTCGATGAAATCTTTTGATGTACACGAGTGTCTTGTTTTTAGCAGGTACCAGTCATCAATAAAAACTTACTTTTGCTATTAAAATTAACTTTCCTAAAGTTAGACTATGTTCCTTTATTTATTTAACTGAAAAATTTATGTTTTACATTATAAAAACAATATAGTATTTTAGAAGAATATACTGCTGGTAGTGTTTAGAGAAGCCTTGGTGGCATAGTGGTTTTGCTGGGCCACTAACTTCAAGATCAGCAATTCAAAGCCAGCAGCCCATGCTGCAGTAGAAAGATGAAGCCTTAGAGTCCTGTGAAGACTATGGTCTCAGAAACCCAGAGGGCAGTTTTACCCTGTCCTATATGTCATCCAAGACACTGAGTTTAAGTGTTGAGAAGCTCTGATAACACAATGCATTAAGCTAATGTGTTGGTCTTCTTAAACACCAGCCAACCCCAGGGAAAAGATGAGTCTGTCTGTTTCTATGTGGATTTACAGCCCAGGGAGCAGCTCTACTCTGTCCTATGGGGTTGCTATGAGCAGCAATTCACCTGGTGGCAATGGGTCTGGTTAGTTGGTTTTAAGTGTTGAGGGATAATAAAAACAATAGAGATAAAACGTCTTAGCCCCCGCCCACTATCATGATCCAAACTCTACCTTGCAAGTCTGGCTAGACCAGAGGATATACACTGGTACAGATAGGAACTGGAAATATAGGGAATCCAGGGTGGATGAGCCCTTCAGGACCAGTGGTGTGAGTGGCAATACTGGGAGTATAGAGGGAGAGTGGGTTGGAAACGGGGAACCGATTACTAGGATCTATTTGTGACCTCCTCCCTGGGGGATGGACAACAGAAAAGTGTGTGAAGGGAGACGTCGGACAGGGCAAGATATGACAAAATAATAAATTATACATTAACAAGGGTTCATGAGGGAGGGAGGAGCGGGGAGGGAGGGGAAAAAATGAGGAACCGATGCCAGAGGCTTAATTGGAGAGCAAATGTTTTGAGAATGATGAGGGCAATGAATATACAAATGTGCTTTACACAATTGATGTATGTATGGATTGTGATAAGAGTTGTATGAGTCCCTAATAAAAACAATAAAAAACTTCTTAGATTAATGCAATTAATCCTAGTGAAGGCTGAAACAATTCAAGGTAAATTATACAAAAGATCATTTCCCAGTAATTTGAGTAACAAACTAAGTCATTTTGTATCACTAATAGTTAGAAAGGAATAGCAAAATTAAAAGAACCTACATCTTAGTTTCTATAGCATATTCATTTGCAGATAGATATCTTGTATGGATTCTTCTTTTTTTGCCTACACTAACATTTATAAAAAGTTATTTTTATTTTTCAGCATTGTGTTTGGATGGTACATTATTAAATTGATTAGCTCATCTAAATAATGAATCAGTGGCTAAAATGGATTTTTTGAGGGGGGGACAAAAAAAGAAATATGCTCATGATGATTCAAATGATGGTGTATTATGCTTGCAATCAAAAAGATTAGTTGGTCCAGCAAAGCACAAAAGAAACAAATTTATCAGCAGTTTATATAGACCTACACAGCCCATCTATTATAATAAAAAATACAGTTAATTCAAATTTTATTGATTCTGTATGTTTGTTTATATTCAATTTGCAATATAAATGTAAAACCTCTGTACATAATTATATATTTGTACATATTTAAGTAATAGTACGAGGGGGTCCCCACCAAGATTTTTCCCCGCCAAAAATCTATGTATTTAAATTTTTTACAAAACAACCTTTTATCACCTTCAAAGTACTCTCAATTACACTTAAAACATTTATCAAATCTGTGGTTCCATTCTTGGAACCATTTTTCAAACTCATCTGTTTGGATGGCTGACAGCATCTCCCTCATTTTTTTCTTTACCTCTTCTAGGTCATTCAAATCACTGTTCCTTCATGTCCTTCTGCATTCACAGACAGAAAAAGAAGTCTCAGGGCGCAAGGTCAGGTGAGTAAGATACATGGAGCAAGAGAGGCATGCTGTGCTTTGCCCAAAACTGGCGCACTGAGATCACTGCATGGGCAGATACATTGTCGTGATGGCAAAACCAGTCCCCACAAGCAGGTCTTTTTTGTTGCCCGCTGTTACGCTATCTTTTCAGAATCTCTAACTAGAAAGATTCTTTATCATTCTGACCTGTGGAATAAACTCTTACTGCACTACCAGTCAACATTTCTATCCGTTTGGGAAGTTGACTGAAGTCCAGAACTAGGTTTGTCCTCAATTGACATTTTACCTTTTTTGAAAGAAGAAAAGCACTCATACACATGGGTTTTTCCCATAGCCCTGTCCTTGTAAGTTATGTTCAACATCGCAACAGTTTCTGCAACATTTTCCCCTAGCAGGAAACAACCTTTCACAGTCACACACTGTTCTCTTAATTCAGCCATCACAAAAAACTAGGTTAGAGTGAAACTGCTTTTACGAAAAAATGCACTCTGACCAGAGGGCACCTTCCCAGGCGACAGCACTGGGTGCACTAACTCAGAGCTAGTTGCCCAACGCTTGCCTAGCAGGGAAAACTGCATACTACTATGAAAGCTCTGCCCAGTGGAGCTTTTTTTTTTCCATTTTGGGAGGGAGTAACCCCTCTTATAGTTTAAAAATATGGTTTCCAATCTTTGACACACATTTTTTTCCTATCTTAAAGGATCCATGTATTTTTCACTTTACCAGCTAAGTAACAAAATAGATTATACCTGTGTTGATTATATATATTATCAATGTTTGAATCTACCTTTGGTGAATAACAATGTTTTATTGCTTGAATTCATGAGATAATATTTCTTGTGTTCCTAAACTTCTGCCTGCCTCTAATTGAGTAACTGGGCAACTAATTTCTCCAGGGTTAAGTTTATTCACAGGTAATACTGAGACAATCATGCCAAGTTCACATGGAAGTCTTGAGCATTTAATTTTACAGTGTACATGAAATTTTTCCCCAATGTAAGTCTGTGTGTGTATAATCATGTATTATTGTATTGTCTTGATTTATGTTGAGTTTAACTACACCCTGAAGGCATGCTGCAGGCCGTCTTCCCATTCTGAAAAGAGGCAACTAGGAATGTGTCTCGTCTACCAATCTCTACATTTTCCCAAAATACAAATGCTTCTTTTCAAACCGAAAAGCAAATATCCCACCCCATCATTCCTTTTTTAAAGGATCTATCAGTTTGAGAATAGGTATTGCCTTTTGGATTTTCCTCAGTGTTATTATTTATTTCTCAAGTTTGGTAGTCAAAAGAATATGCAGCTTTCCAGGTACAGAAATTGGTAAGATGACATTTATTGGTTTGTTTGCAATAAATACCCTTGCTGATGCACAGCAATATTTTGTTGACATTTTTGATGACCACAGCAGTACCTAGTGGTTAGATTGCATCTGCGCTGGGCAGAGCACGTGACTTGAATGCGTCTCTAAACATGCAGCAAAACAAACTCTAGCAGCTCTTCGACATGCCACCACCTTTGTCCTTCCGCCCACTCAGCCCAGACATTTTTCGTTTATCTTGAACTCCTTACTCCCTTTGTTTGGTACCAGATTTCTCCATTTTTCCTTCCAGCTTCCTCTCAATCCTATTCCTTGCTTCCCACTCCCATTGCTAGATCCTCAGTCCATCCATTTACTTACTCAGAAATGCTTGTTTAGTACCAATGATATGATAGGCAGAGTACTGTGCTAGTGGTGGCACAAATCATTAAGGCTTAGCTACTAACTCCAAAGATGGCGGTTTCAAAATACCCAAGAGCACCTCAAAAGAAAGGCCTAGAGATTTACTTCTGAAAGTTACAGCCATTGAAAACCCCATGAAGTGAAGTTCCACTCTGAAAGACAAGGGTCACCGAGAGTCAGAACTGAGTTGACGGCAACTAACAGCAACACCAGGCCTTCAAAGAGAACACAAACACAGTTTGTAGTCATTTCTTTTTTTAATTAGAGACAAGTCTATTCAGTAGATGACTGATTAAAACATATTAACAGACAAAAACCAATCATTTCCCACCTTTAGCAATAACTAGTTAGAAAACATGAGAAAATACTCCATCTACATTCACATCCAAATAGAGGTTAACTTAGATTAAAAAAAATAACAAAAAATGTATAGGACTCTACAGAAAATTTCAATCTCTGCTGCAAGATCTCCAGGGAGACGGTAATAGCATGATTCAAAGTTAATCGCCAGGACGATGATGGAGATGACCGCAATGAGAAGCTCGATCAAGCAGGGTGCCAGCAGGACGCTTTTCTGCACACTCAGAAGGGCATCTCAAGAGAAATCCATGCAGAGACTAGTTAGTAAGATCTGGTTCTCAAAAATGCTCACTGCCGTTGAGTGGGTTCTGAGTCAGAGAGACCTATTTAGACACACAGTTCGTAGTCTTAAAGAGTCTACAAGATGGGAAAAGTAAGCTATAACCCATTGCCATCAAAGGTAATTCAACTCACAATAGGGTTTCCCAGGCTGTAGATCTTTGTGGGAGCAAATAGTTTCAGCTTTCTTCTGCAGAGCATCTGGTGGCTTTGAACTGTCAATCTTGTGACAGTTGTCCAATGCCGAAAGGTAGAAAATACTGTTACGACATGAGAAAAACTACTTTACCCTACAGCGTCAGCAGGGAAAAGTAGAATCCCACTCTATACCAGCCCAAGGTCAATTGCCACAAGGCAGAGGTCAAACATGCTTCCACCCTCCATCCTTCTTTACCTTGTTCTGACCCCAACCATTTCTCCCACAAGCTCTACTCAACTTCTCTGCTGGGTTTGATAATCCATTGCAGTGGCCACGTGGAACTCATACTCACAATTACAAGGGTTTATTCGGAAAGAATTCACAGACAAGACTCACAATAATGGGGGTTATTAGGGAAAATAACAGGTGACCACAAGCTAGCTTAAAGACAGGGTCTTTGCATCTTTAATATAAAGCAATGTCTCTTCTCAGCCAGAAAACAAGTCTCTCTCTGCTCTTAAACCCATCTGTCTGTCATGCAGTCCCTTGGCCTCTCCTTCGTTGGGCCAGAAAGCCTGCCTGCTGCTTTTCCACATGGTCTGGCATCTCTGGTCATGACATAGCTTGGTGTGTCAGACAAGATTCTCTAGAGAGATAAAACCAAATTGCTGATAATTTAATATGTTTATTTATAAAGATAATTAGATATATAACACAAGAAATGAACTGTTAAATTATATACAGATAAATATATAATACCAAAAAAATGAACAGTTAAATTATAAAGCAGTACAAATGGCTCAGTGCAACTCACTC
>NW_022111368.1:10803013-10807211 GCF_000313985.2 Echinops telfairi
CCCCAGGAATTCTCTCTTCCTGCTCCTGAGAGAACTTTCTTATCACAGAGGCACAGCAAAACTGACCGATCCACTCTATTAGTGCTTCCCACACCCCATTTACATGGTTCTACCCAGGCATTTGGTGGGAGGTGCAGAAACATGGCTTGAAGAGTCTCAGTTAAGCACTTTCATTTTGCCACACTGCGTAATAGAATAACCGATTGTTCTGGTTTGATATGTGTTCCCAGAAATACGTATTGAAATCCTAGCCCCAAAGCCTCTGCTGAGTTTTCCTGTTATCCCTCTGCCTTGGTTCATTTATTTTTCCCCATTTTCCAGAATCAGCCACTGCTACTAATATCCTGTCTCCTAAAAACAGCCACTCTTCTTATGACTTCCACACCTTGAGAGAAACAACTCTCTTCCTCATGAGTTCCAAGAAACAGAGTTGGGATTTTCAGGAGAGCTTGTACTAAGGAAGGAATTCTGGTGGCATGGTGGGTTGAACATTGGGCTTCAAGCTGTAAAGTGGGTGGCCCAAACCCACTAACCATTCCCTGAGAGAAGGCTGAGGTGGTCTATTCTAGTCCTGTGAAGAGTACCAGTCTCAGGAATGTCATGGAGCCATTCACTCTGTCCCAGAGGGTCACGGTGAGTTGGGATCAACTCGACAGCAGAACGTTTTTGTTTTTCTTAAGGAAACTCAGAAAATCCAAAATAACTCCAAAGAAATTAGCAAAGCAAAAAAAAAGAAAGAAAGAAAAGGAAATAGCAAACTATAGAAATGACTGAGTTTTCAGAATATAATTCTTAAAATATTTGGGCAACTAATGTCAAGAACAAATTATATTTATGGAGGCTTATATTTTTCCCTCATCTCAAACTGCAAAGAACATACTTGAAGAATGGCAGGAGAAGTCACCTTCCAAGATGGGTGGATACACCGGACCTAGAATTCTGAATTAGAGACTAAGTCCTTGCACGTTCGGCCTGATGAAGAATAAAGGGCATATCTTTTGAGGGGATAGGAGGCATCTCAATAACATATTAAGAAACTGCACAGAGCCAAGACAGTAGCCCAGTTACAAAAGGAGGGTGCCTAATGAGGACTTGATCCTAAGAAATGTGAGCCCGGTTATGGATACTGAAGTATGAGGCCCCTGCAGGGCCAGCAGCCAGGATGAGTTGATGCCAAGCAAAAGAAGAGCAGATGTATGATGAGATAGATCTTTATCTTTTCCTAGGCTGTTTTCAAGGCTACAGTGTCCAGTAAAGGTTCAGAGACCTGCTATTAAGATCAGAGAGAGACAGAGGCAGATTACCATAAGGACAACCCCTCAATTATGTTGACAGTGCCGACTGCCACCTAGTCAACAACACATGCAATGTCCATAGAATGAAGGTAAACCCTTGTTTACTTTCTTAGCAAATCCCCTTCCAATCTACACGGAGTCTATCTCAAAGTGTGTGTGTGTGTGTGTGTGTGTGTGTGTGTGTGTGTGTGTGTGTGTGTTGGAGTAATGTTCAAAATGTTCCAAGGAGGAAGTAATGCTCTAATCTCCCTTCTTCAGCTCCCATTGCCCCTGTCCCCAAGGCTGTTCTCTCAGGGTCCTGGAGGAGCTATATGACCTGCAGAACCATGGGTTCCACTCCTTACTTAGTCTTGAGTTTTAAATCAATTCCCAGTAAGTCATTGTATTTTTGACATATTTACATTTGTACACCTACCAAAGTGCTATAGTAATCATCTCCCAATAATGTCACTCTTGCCCACAACCCCAAAGTGAATATTGCATGAGTTGAGCCCATCCTTCCCTTGCCACTGTGTACTTGACAAATATCCAACTTTTCTTGGTGACATCTCTCAGTGGGGTTGGGGCACTGAACTCCATGTGGGTGACAGTTAACTCTGGACATCTCTGCAGGCATCATGCCTAATTGCCACCCCACTGGTGCTCGTCTATTGCCTTACTTAGTGTTTTATGTCCTTCAGATGGACACCTGGTGAGTTTGGTGGCTTACCTCCACTTCATTCAAAGATGCTAGTGCCCATCTGCAACCATGGACTGGATGTAATTTACTCTAAATTCAGCCCTAAACAGCTTATGTGTTCAGCCACTAACCGAAAGATTGGAGATGAAATACACCCAGAGGTGTCTTGAAAGAAAGGCTTGGTGATCTACATTCAGAAAATCAGACATCAAAAATGATATTGACTCATGGTGGTTCCGGGGGGGTTTTGATGTCTGGTTTTCTGAAAGTGGTTTCTTTTCCTGGCTTTGGTAATTAGGGTTCTGCTGGCTTCATAGAGTGAATGAAGGAGTACTCTTCCATTACGATGTTCTGGAATAGTGTGAGTAGAACAGGTGTCAACTCTTCTTTGAGTGCTTGGTAGAAGGCTCCACTGAAGTCTGAGTCAAGACACTTGCTGCTGGAAGTTTTTGTTTTGTGTTTTAAGTGACATCTTTAATTCCTTCTTTTGTTATGGGTATGTTTGGGGTTTCTGCTTCTGTTTTAATTAGGTTAGGTAGGGAATGTGTTTCTAGAACTGTATCCACATTTTTTAGGTTTTCAAATTAGTTAGAGCACACTTTTTATAATATTGTATTGTGAGCCTTTTTAGGTCAATTGGTTTCACTGTAATATCACCCATCTCATTTTTTTTTATCACTTAAGCCAAGAAACAATACCACATATACACAAAATTACACACCAACATTGCTCATGAATACAGACAAAAAAGTTCAATAAACTACACCCAAAGAACTCAACATTACATTAAAATATGTAATAATACATTGTGATCAGGTGAGATTAACACCAGGGATGCAAAGGTGATTGAACATGAGAAAATTAATTAAGAATCCACCACATAAATAAAACAAAGGAAATATTCATGTGATCATCTCAATTGACGCAGAAAGGGCATTTGATAAAAACCACCACCCGTTACTGATTGAAAAAAACAAACAAAACAAAATTTTAAGCAAAGTAAGAATCAGAGAGAAATTGCTCAAGGCAATAATTTAGGGCCTATTAAAAAATCAACAGCCAATTTTATTTGCAACAGAGAAAGATGGAAAGCATCCCTTTTAGAATGGGAACCAGACAAAGAGACCCAAAATTCGCCACTCTTAGTCACTGTTGTGCTGTGCATCCTAGATGGAACAATAAGAAAATAGAGAAAATCACTCACTGCCATTGAGACAAAACCTCAGCGGTTTCTGAGACTGCAACTGCTCCCGGGAGTAGAAAGCCCACTCTTCTTCCTCAAAGGTGCTGGTAGTTTAGGGTTGCTGACCATGTGATTGCAGTCCAACCTGTAACCACTGTATCCCCAGGTGTCAGAGGAAGCCAGCATCCAACCATGGAAGGGTCCATAGGCACATTTGTACGGTGATAGGATATAAAGGTTATAGTACAGTCATAGAAGATAGGAGAGAGAGTGAAATAGAGTCAGACACATTTCTTGGAAGCATGCTCACCTCCCTGACAACCATGATCTCAGCAGCCAGGTCCGCCCAGAGAGAGAGACTATATTTCTAATCACGGCTTATATACACTTAGGGGCTGTGCAAGCTCCCCTGATTACAGATAACCACGTATGTAACAGGAAGGGGCTGTACAAGAGGCATACACGTGACAAGAAGGGGATGAGCTAGGGATATACACAAAATAGGAAGGGGAGGGGCTAGGGGTACACATGTGACAAGATGGGCAGACCCTAGATGCAAGATGGCGTCCTAACCTTGGTCCTCCTTGAGTTTGCTTGACCTTGTCACTGGGCTCTCCTTCAGGGACGCAATCCACTATCCTTATTAGCAGGGAGTGGGCCCCACCTAGGGTGGGACAGACAATAGGGTCTGATTGTTCTAGATGGCTGATACTCTCAGGGAGATCACCTCTAAGCAGCTGACTACCCACCATGCCCTAGCAAGCAGCATACTAGGCCCAGCACACAATATGAAGGATAACCTTGGGAAAAAACCTTTTGCATCCCACAACTACATCTCCTAGCAGATAAAATAAAGGGCAACCAAACTGGTAAAGGAAAAAGTAAAACTATTCCTATTCACAGATGATATGATACTATACAAAGCAAATCACAGAGCTTCGTCATGGGCTTGCTAAAGTGTCAGGGTAGATCAACATGCAAAAATGAGTGGGATTCCAGTCTACACAAACAAGGAGAACTCCAAAAAGAAAAAAGAAAAAA
>NW_022111368.1:10807473-10811462 GCF_000313985.2 Echinops telfairi
ACAACGCCACTGGATCCACAAGGCTTCCCACCCACTGGCCTGTGATCCTCCTGCATTTGTTGTTGTTGCATGTGTTTCATGAGTCTGAAGAGGACTTTATAGATTTGTGAGTCTGAAGAGGACTATATAGATTGGTATAGGCTAATATTGAACTTATGGTTGATCTGGACTGGGCTGGGATGCTTTATCAATATTCAATTGCTCTTGTATATAAACCTCTTTCTTATTCACCTATGAGTGTCTATGGATTTGTTTCTCTAGTCTACCCGGACTAGCACAAATTTATAACAGAACCACAAAGGGTAAAAATTCCTGAGAAAAAGCCTAAACAGGAAAGTAAAAGACTTATACAAGGAAAACTTCTAAACACTACTACAAGAAACCAAGATTTATGTATAAATGAAATATATATATATATGTATATATATGTATCACATTCAAGGATTAGATTTAATAGTTTGAAAAGATCAATACTGTAATATTGCAATACTAATCCAAACTCCAACACTAGTTAACAAAATGGAAAGACTTATCTCCAAATGTATATGGAAAGCAAAGAGGCCCTCACATAGCTAAAGCATCGGTGAAGAACAAAGTCAGAAGCATTCATCTTCCCAGTCTCAGAATTTACAGCACAGCCTCCATAGTCAAATCAGGCTGGGAGATTGACAGGCACATAAATCAGTGGAACGGAATTGAGAATCCGTAAATGAATCCACGCAGCTATGCATATCTGTCCTTCAACAGAGCATCAAATTTCCTTCTTCTACTGGCAGAGGGAGAAACTAACTTTCACCTTGGTGTTGGACCAGTTCCTGCTGACTCCAAGCAACCATTCACAAGACAAAGAGTACCGCTCAGTCCTGCATGCTCCTCGGTACCACTGCTAACCCTGTGTCAATCCATCTCTTCCCAGGTCTTCCTCTCTTTTCACTGGTCCTCTGCTTTACCAAGGTGCTGCCCTTTACCACGGACTGATCCCTCCTGTTAACATGACCTAAGGCTAAGAGACGGAGCCTTGCTAGTCTCATTTCTAGGGATCATTTTGGCTGTTCTTCCAAGACAGATTTGTCCATTCTTCAGACAATCGTTAGTATATTAAACATTCTTTAAAATAAATAAAATTTAAAAAAAATAAAAATATAAAATAAATAAAATAAACATTCTTCCTCAACTTCATAATTCAAGCCAGAACTCACTTCTTCCGTCTTCTGTGTTCATCGTTCAGCTTTCTCGCGTGCGCGGCAATGGAGATGCCGTGGCTTGAGGCAGGCATACCCTTAGCCTCGAAGTGACATCTTTGCTTCTTGCCACTTTAAAGGGTTTTCTGAAGCAGTTTTTCCCAATAAAGCGCTACCTTGTTTCACTTCGGAACTGCTGCTTCCAAGGCACTGATTGAGGAGCCAAGGGAACTGAAATCCTTGAAAAGGTAAGTCTGTTGTTCGTTGATCATGATGTTGCTTCCTGTCCCAGGTGTGAGGATTTTTGTTTTCTGTGTTTGGGTATCATTCGTTCTGAAGGATGTCATCTTTGATCTTCATCAGTAAGTGTGCATCCTCACTTCCAGCAAACAAGGTTGCATCATCTGTATATCACAGATAGTTAATGAGTCTTCCTCCAGCCCTAATGTAGACCGCTTCTTCCTAGCGTGCAGCTTCTTGGATTATTTGTTCAGGATACAGATTGAAGGTACCATTGGACTAACTGCAAGGTCCCCTGCTTGAAACCACCAACAGCTCCACAGGAAAAAGATGAGGATTTCAACTCTTAGGAATAGTTACAGGCTGCCCATTTCCTATAGGGTTGCTATGACTCGGCATTGACTGGGTGGCAGGGAGTATTTTTGTTTCTTTGTTTTGGTAAACAGATTGAACAAATGTGGTGAAAGGATACAGCCCTGATGCACACATTTCCTGATTTTAAACCACAAAGTAGTTCTCTTTTCTGACTCGTCATCTATGTACAGATTCAACACAAACACAGTTAAGTGATCTGGAATTCCCATTCTTTACAGTGGTATGCCATACTTTGTTAGGAACCACACACTTCAAAGTCTGCTTAATCAATGAAACAGGTAAACATGGTCTTGGGAAGGTGCTCGCTTTGGAAGCACATATACTAAAAACATGTTCTTGGTAGTCTCTACTTTCAGTTAAGACCTATTGGACATCAATAATGATCTCTCATTCCATTGAATACAGCATGATCTTCAGCAACATCTGGCTTGCATGCAATACACATGAGATTGCTTTATAATTCCTACATTATGTTGGATGGCCTTTCTTTGGAATGGACATGAACGTGGATCTCTTCCAGCCCATTGCCCAGGTAGCTGCCTTTAAAATTTCTTGGCATAGACTAAGTGCTTACAGATTTGTGTCCCTTTATTGAAAGATCTTGGTTGTTATTATGCCAAATTCATGGTGTCTTAGACAATTAAAATGATCTTATTTGTGCAATATATAAAATTTTATGAGGGGGGGGTTACTATTGTAAAAAGTCATGGTGGCTCTAAATAAAGATAAAGAAAGATTTATAATAAATTATTCCTAATCAATTCTTGACAACTAGCTCATTAATAAACCAAATGTTTTAATAGTATAGATTTCTGACTGGGCATAAAATTAAGATTCATATTTAAAAGATTTTTACGACCAACCTGAATTTGAAAGAATAGTTCCAAATACCTTAAAGAAACATTTATCATGAGAAACAAATCAAGTGATTTTCATAGTTCCCAGTGTTGTGAAGACAACATGCGGAGGTAGTGTTATCTGAAAGATTATACTATCATGAGACAGAGTATGAAGCGCTTGATGGAAAATTCTAAGATAATAACTTGAAAGCTTATACTTAGCACCATCTTTCGTGTCAGAGGAGAGGAAAGATAATTGGAAAGCATTAGGTGCTGAAAGGAGAGGAAGCAGTTTTTTTCAACACAATATAATGGGTATTGGAGAACTTGCCTTTGGCATAAGGAACAGCCAACCCAGATGATGCATTTGATTGTGTAGAACAGAATAGCTCAAACAAAGAGAAAGACAACAGGGAGGAAATAAAAATATTTTTTATCAGCTTGAACTCCGGACTTCATTATTTTAATTACATCTGCAAACTTTAGGTCCCTTTCTAGAAGCAGGCATTTATTATTGATTGATCAGATAAATCTTACAAAGGAACACATTTTTACATGGAAACACCAGTGTGTATTTCAGTCATTCATTCAGAATAGAAGTTGCTCAAAGAAAGTATAAAAAAGGTTCTAAAATACCTTTTCAGAATTTTTAATTCATCAAAAGATTAATGTCTGAACATATTTTCACCATGCTCTATCACAAGAGCAATAAATAGTAGTAGTAATAATAGCAGACATGTGTCTACAACCACTGGCATACATATCCTGGTGGTGGCTACTCAGCACTGTGACAATTTAAAGCAATCCTTGGACAGAAGAGATTGGGTAAGAAGAGAAGGGCCATTTGGATGGAAGACTGCTCGTGTTTCACTAAGGTAAGAGGTACGGTAATGATGGCAACAGACTGGCAGCCACCCATGGAATCCTCCTCCAGGGTCTCATTTCACTTGAGGAAGTCCACAGTGGATAGCCAGCCGGATGAGGTAACACAACAGAATAAATACACACATTTCAGCATTTTGGATCCCATGGAGAAGTAAACGCACACGGGGGTAAAAAAAAAAAACTGGAGCGTCATCATAGGTTGTCAACTAATTATTTTGTCAGGAAGGAAACATCCCAAATACTATCATTTACTTTTAAGGAACACCGGGGTTAAATGCTTAACTACGAAGCCAAAGGTCAGTGGCTCGAAACCACTAACCAAATCCTAGGCAAAATCTGTGCTAGACTGCTTCTATAGAGTACAGCCGTGCAACTCCTATGAGGCAGGTCTACGGTGTCCTGCTGGGTCCCGGTGAGCTGGAATGAACTCCGCCACAGATGTGGAGATCACTCACTTTTGTCATCACTG
>NW_022111368.1:10811938-10822346 GCF_000313985.2 Echinops telfairi
TGGTCTCCTCGCTGATGACCACAAAAACCTCAAAATAAAACTTCGACTCGGAATGGGTAAATTGGCTGCACCGTGTCAGAATAAAAGACCTGTATTTCAGATCACATGAATAAATTTTATTTCATATTTGTCCTCTATCCCTTCCTTTGGGCTACTGAACTGTCTCCACAGCATTCCAAATAAGAGTCCTTCTTCCAGAAGCACAGGAATGGATCTCTAAAACGGGTCGACCCAAGCACTCCTCCTCAGACACAGTGAAGTGATTGGCCCAGGAAGGGCCACATTGCACACACAACTACAGAGACTAGAAGGGACGTGGTAAGATTCTGCTTAGCTCTGTTTATTGAGATTATGCCAAACCATTATGGAGGCCTGCAGCCTCTGTGACCATTTTTCTTAACAGGTGAAAAAGCATGAGGGAGAGAGAAAATAGTGTATAGGAAGTATTACATGAGAACCAGCTTGCACTTGCCCTTAGGAACCAATCATGTACACACTTTCCCAATGGACACATCCATGCAGTGCAAGACTATCGGTCCATAATCAGAAGGGCACTATGAAGTTGTGAAAAGACAATGGAGGGACCGGAAACGTAAAGTGCTAGGTGAAAGAAGCCAGTCTGAAAAGGCTATATATACTGCAGGATTCTAACCAGCAGGCATCTGGAAATGGCACAACTCTACCCACTGCCACTGAGTTAATGCTGACGCACAGCCACCCCTATGGTGGCAGAGTGGAACTCTTGGGTCTGTCTCTCTCTGACCTCCTCATGGGTTCAAGCTGCCGATCTTCTAGCCAAGGGCTTAACCACTGCACAGCCAGAGTCCCTTGGGAGAACTCCATAGATAGAGAAAAAATTAGCAGTTGCCCCCATCACAAAAGGACCAAAGAGAGAGGATGTATAGGTAAACATAGGGGATGTTAGAATGGTGATACTCTTCTCTATGATTCTATTACGGTGGATACACGACATTGACTATTTGTCAAAACCTATGGTGCTCTACAACGCAAAGAGTGAATCCTGATTAAAAACGATGCACTTTAGTTAATAAATGATGTATTTCGGCTCAATAAATGTACCACACTGTACAAGATAATAATGGGAGAAAGAGTGTGCAGGAGAGAGAGAGTGCAACTGGCAATTCTGTACTTCGTATGCAATTTTCCTGTCAACCTACAGCTATTTTTAAAAAGAAAGGCTACTGATAAAAACAAAACTTAACCTTATGGCGCTGAAGTCCGGATGGAAGAACCAACAGAAAACAACTGTCGGCCAGCACGTTAGATGGGACGCAGTGTTGCACAGACCATAAAAGCAGGGCAAGGGGGAGATAAAGAGTGAGAGACTGATTTTCTTGTGTAGGCAGTGGCAGAAGTCAGGGATCAATGGACATCTGAACAGAGATAGGAAAGAAATGACAGGATCGACCATGGTCTACTTCAGCCATCTTTTCACTGGGTAGTCTCCAAACTTCCAGATAAGTGTGGTGACTCATTCTCTCTTTCCCCGAAAAAGTGCTTTCCACTTTCTTCCTCAGCTTGGACCTAATTTAGCTGCATTCCGTAAGGCTGCCACGTGGGACGCAGCTACAAGTTGCTGAGCTTATAGTAGTAACAATTTGTTTAACATCTTTGGGCTGGCTCCCCACCCTCCCCAGGTTCACTCCATTTCCTTCACGCTTGCCTCCCTGAAATCACACCCTCAAATAAATTTCTCACACATGAGCTTTGTTCTAAGGCTCTGAAGTCCAAGACAACCAGAGCTTTGTTCAAAGACACAGCCAGCCAGGATGGGAGCAAGTCCTAAGGCAAGGAGTCCCTACACCCCGCAGGTGCAGAAAGCAGTAGTTCAATGGGAAGAGCCTCATTAAGTAAGGAGAAGTCCCAGTCCAGAAGGAATCAGGCATCAAGAAGATAAGAAACTATGCTCAGCTCGGTCCCCTCACGTCATTACAATTCACAGAAACCTTATAGGACAAGGTAGAACTGCCCCCTATGGGGTTAAGAGACTATAATTCTGTACAGAAGTAGAAAGCCTCGTCTTTCTATAGGGTGAATTCAATCGGCTGCCACTGTGGTTAACAGCCCAACTCAGAACCAACGATGCCACTAAGGCTCCTTGATGTTTATTCTAAGCTGGAAAAAAAAATTTTTATTACTCTCTACAGTGGTGATTGTTACTAACTCTCCACTGTTACTTTCTGATGTCATTTGTCTCAGGCAGGGGCATGAGCATCAATTTTCTAAGAGCTCTCAGATTATCTTAGATGTGCATCCATGGTGTTGAGAGACAGGCAGACTCACATCAGGATATAGAACCCCTGATAAACGAGGGGCATTGCTAGACAAGCTTTGAGGGTATGTGGTGAGAAGCCAAGCCAGCCTGAGTAGTATAGGTTATATAGGTGGAGATTGGCGAGACGGATGGGTCTCCTGGTTGGGAGTGGGGAATCTGAGCAGGCAGAAAAGCATAGTTTCGGATGGAAAACATCAGACGTGGATGTCTGACATTAACTTGGCCTTGCCCTGCAACCATAGCTTGCTGGGCTGAGCTCACTCTCATACTGCTGTGACTATGCACTTGTTGCGCTTCTGCCCTGAGAACATTAGGAGCAAGTGCTTACTGTCAAACTGCTCCATAGGGTTTTATTGGTGGTAATCTACATCAGACTGCCAGGTCTTTCTTCTGCAGTACTACTGGATGGATTCAAATTGCTAACCTTTAGGTTAGTAATGGGAACAAATCATTAGTGGCACCCAAGGGCCTAATGTAACACAAGTAGCTATCAAGTTGAGCAAATTTAACACCTGTTTAGTTTGTTTTTAATCTAAGATAATGCCTACAAGGTATTGAAAAGCAAGAATGTTACTTTGAGAACTGAGATGTGCCTGATCATGGTATGTTCAATGATCTCATGTGCATACGAATGTTGGAATTTGAATAAGGAAGACCAAAGAAGAACCCGTGCATTTGAAGGAAGGTGCTGGCGAAGAGTATTGGAAGGGCCTTGGACTGCCAAAAGAACAAACAATCTGTCTGGGCAGAGGTACAACCAGAATCCTCCTGAGAGGCAAGGATGGGAAGCCTCTGCCTCATGTATTTTAGATACATTATCAGGAGAGAGCAATTCCTGGGGAAAGACATCATGCTTGGTAAAGGGAGGGGCAGTGAACAAATGAAGAAGACCCTCCACAAGACGGATGGATGATGGACGCAGTAGCGGCAAGAGCGAGCTCAAAGATAAGACGAGTGTGAGGACAGTCACTGGGAGTCCGATCCGACCCAATGGCAGCTGACAACAGCAACCTGTGCCTGCATTCCAGTTTCATCATGGACCCGATCATATTCTCCATCCTCCGGTCCAGGAACCATGCTAAGATCATGCACACTACAGTGCATCCTCTTGTCTCTTTCATCCCCTTTCGTCTGGAAGAGCTGCTCAGGATTTCTCTGCACTTTATGATATTGCCACAGAAGTTCTTGCTTCAGTGATCATAAGACAGTGTTGTGTGGACAAGTTCAGATCCAAGCCCCACCCACTGCCGAGTTCATCCTGATCTGTGGAGACCCTACAGGAAAGAGGAGAACTCTGCCGCAGTATTTCCAAGGCCGTAAATCTTTCCGGAAGCAGACTGCCACATCGTTCCTTCACACAGCGTCCACGGGGGCGACAATTGCCAACCTCTCCTTTACAAACTGAGGGCTTTAACCTCGGGGCCACCGTGGTTCCTTTGAGTCCCTAAAAACAGGGAAAAGGCTGCTGGGACTTTTGATGTAGGCTGCACATCGGCGAGGCGGCTGGCTGGCCCTCCCCATCAAGGCTCAACTCTCAACTCTCGGCTGTTCTCACAGGTCTCTCTTTACCGCACTCACACCTGAATGTCCGCAAGTTGCTTTCCATGATAGAACCAGCTGCGTAAATGGGGTTTCCCTCAGGAGCGCTGAGCAGCCTTCTTCCCTTTCAGTTCCTGTCCTGGGGAGACAGGGACAGAGAGGAAGAGAAAGACTATTTGGGGGGATCCCCAAGCCCCTACTTCTGGCCCAGAGTAAGAAGGACTTGACAATGCCATTCCTGAGAGCCAAGAGGTCTTTGGTGCTAACACAAAAATAGAAGACTAAAGAAAGACAGGCCCGAGACTCCCTTCCTGACCCCTGTTCCCTGGACTCCTTGAATTGTGGTCAAGAGCACAGAGGGCACTGCTTGTCTGACAAAGATAAGCCAGATCCAGCCCACCTGCTCCTGGGCTTATCTGCAACAGTCAGACCCAAGTGTGGGCAGCCTGCTAGAGGAAAACACCCCCAAAGAGGTTTTTGGTGATATTAAATGATTTTCAGACTATCTGAGCTCTGGGCTGAACTTGGAATTTCAGAATCTGAAAATCTTCAAAGGTAAATGCAAAGTATCGGGTCAATATGGATCGGGACAACAGAACCTGGGTAACTCTTCTTTAACTGGGGAGGAGGGACAAAAATACTAAAAAAGAAATTACTTAAAAGAGAATTGATCTAGCTGAAACTGAGTACTCATTTAGAATGGATTCCAAATTAAATTTTGCCTTTACGTTTTTTTTCTAATGGAAATTATCAGCATGTCTTTCAATGGACAAGCCGTGCATTTCCCTCCAGTTAGCATTTGAATCAAACTCCTTTCCGATTCCTTTTCTGTCTCATTCACAAGTCAGCTTTTATTTCTAATCATTGGCACTCTGCTAGCTGTTTTTGTCAAGCCAGTGCTCAAAGATTGGCAATGACGTATGCAAATGAGCGAAGTTGCCAATCCCGAATGAGAAGAGCTGGATTTCCCTTTTTATTTTAAGATTGTGATGAAGTGCAAACGAAACCCAGCTGTAGCATTCAGAATGCTTTTAGGTGCAATTAACAGAAAATCCGAGTAAAGTGGCTTAACCAACGGGAGACTATATCTGCTCACACACGAGCACCAGAGCACGCAGTTTCAGCCCGGGTAGATCAGCGACTCATCCGCAACCACAGTTCTCTCTGCCTCTCTGCTGCATCGAAGGCTTATCTCCTCATGGGAGGAAAGATGAGGCTTTCGACTTCAGTCCAGATTTACAGCCTAGGAAACCCACAAGAGCATCTCCACCCTGCCCCCTGGGGTCACTGTGAGTTGACACTGACTCCCTGGTAGTGGATGATATTATCTTCTCGTGGCCCTGAGCTGCCACGGAGGGGACAGCTGTGGGGACAACCCAGTGGGCATGTAGAGCAGAGCCCAGTGCCTAGACATCGCTGATTGGTGAGGTGAGGGAGGACGTGGGTGGGCCCCTTCTGTAATCTTGTTTATAAATTAAAACAAAACATAAAAAGACTGTCTTGCTTTGACAATTTTGCCTGGAGATGGGCAAAGGCAGACTAGCAGAGGAGCCATGAAGGGATCTGGCTGGTCCTGCCCCACAGGAGAGAATTAGACGATTGATAGAACAAGGCGCCTACTTCCTGATACAGTTAGTTTATTGTCTCCTCAGAGCACTGGGTTGATGGAAGTGGGCAGTATAGAAATTGGATACTCAAAATTGGGGGGATAAAGGCATGAAGTGGTTAGCTTACAAACTTTCACAGGTGGGGAAACATAGTCACCTGATTATAGGATTAAGGTGTAGGTGTTATTTAATTGCAATTGTGAAGCTAAAGAATTATGCAGAGGTGCCAAGTTGGCCAGGGGTGGATTGATATCGATAGTTTATTGTGCCAACCCGGCCAAAAAACACATGTGGGGGTAATTGAAGGGCGGAGGGATAAATGGTGAGCCTCGCCTTTGGAGTTCTCGGGTCTCTTGCTTTGTGATGGTAGGACCAGGGTGCAGCTGCCTTAGCCAGTTCCCTGCTTCAACTGGCAAGGCTCACTTCCTGCAAGACATCCCTGAGAAGAAACCACATGGACCTACCCCGATGCAGCCCTGGGTGCTGGAGCAGCCGTGTGGAGACCCCTGCCAGCACTGAGATGCTTACACATTCACTGACTCGGCTTTCCTCCTGCAGTCGGCATCATTGTGTGTGTTTTGTGAGATGGAGGAGGACTTTGTGGATTAGTGTTGGACATACGGGTTAATGTTGGACTTGTGGGCTTGGGCAGCACTGGGTTGGGATGTTTTCTTGATGCGCACGTACCCTTTATATAAAACTCTCTCTTATACATGAGTTTCTGTGGATTTGTTTCTCTAAAGTAGCCAGGCTGACACCCTTCCTAAAAAGACGAGACAGCCTCTATACCAGGCAGGCAAGAAGGATGCTAGGTTGAGGGCATAGCCCAGAGCAAACTGAGACTAAAGTAGGACAAGGCATCTCCCAGGGGCATCAAGGCCAGAAATATTGAGAAAACCAATAGTCTGGCTCAAGAATAAAGGTTGGAATTTCTAAAAATCAGTAAGAGTAACATGGAATGAGGGTGAAGTGTGCATTACTTGGTGAGGGTACGTGCTGTGGCTGAGGAAAAAGGACCATTGGGTAATTGCTATGGCCTTTAAAATGTTACAATAAAACAAAAAATATGTGTGCTGCAAAAGAGAGGCACAAGGGAGACAGGCCTTCAGGGATCTGGACTGGCACAATGGCTGCAGCAATGGGCTCAGCACAGGGACACCTGTGAGGGTGGTGCAGGCCCGGGTTGTGTTGTGCATGTGGTTGTGAGGGGTCGGAACCAACTCCATGGCACCTAATGACTTCAACACATATGTATGTATGTAAACATATAGGTATGTATATGTGAACATACCTATAAACACACAGGTATGAGCATGTGCATGCATGTGTATACGTGTATGTATTCATATACATTATAAAGTGCAGTTACAGATAATTCATTGATCTAACCGAGCATGTCATGGGATTGGTTTTCTGGGTTTGAAGGTTTAGGACTACAGTTTTGGGGGATAACTCAGTCAATTGGCATCATAACGAAGTTCATAAAATTATGTTCTATATTCCAGTTTGATGGGTAGTGACAGGGGTCTTAAAAGCTTGCAAGCAGCCATCTAGGATAAGGTGACCAGACGTCCCGCTTTTGGCGGGACAGTCCTGATTTTTAACAATTTGTCCCGCGTCCTGCGGCGTTTTAAAAAAGTCTCGATTTTTGGAAAGAATGCATGACAAGCTAGGGTATAGGGTTTTCAGCTGCCATGTGGCCATTTCGCCAGGATATGAGTTTTACCAATGGTGTCCTGCTTTACCAATGTTAAAATCTGGTCACCTTACTCTAGGATCAATTATTTGTCTCTACCCATTCAGAGAAAAAGAGAAGGGAGGAAATCAAAGACTCAAAGAAGAAACTACAGAGCGAATAGTCCACCTGAACCATGGCCTCATCTACCCTGAGACCAGAAGAACTAGATGTCACTGGCTACTATTCTGATCAGGGCTCAGTAGATGGATCCTGATTGATGGATTCATTGGGACTCACAGGGACCCCACAGGACAGAGCAGAACAGCCCCCTAAGGTTTTGAGGCTGTAAATCTCCACAGAAGCAGCTTGCCTCCTCTCTCTCTTAGGGAACTGATGGTGAGCTTTCAGTTAGCAGCCCAGTGTTTAACGCACTCTGCCACCAGGCATCCGTGGATCATAACACAAGCTCACTGCCATCAAGTTGATGCCAACTCATAGCGACCCTACAGGACATGGTAAAACTGTCTCTGTGGGTCTCTGAGACTGTCACTCTTTATAGAAGTAGGAATCCCTGCCCTTCTCTCTCAGAGTAGCTGGTGGTTTTGAACTGCAGACCTTGTGGATTGCAGCCCAATGCATCACCACTATGCCACCAGGCCTCCATAATAGAATAGGTGAAAAATGTGGACCAGAAATTCAAATTCTTAAACATTCCAGACTTACTAGACTAGTTGACACTGGAGGATTCCTTGAGACCATTGCCTGAAAAAATTCCTTAAGTTTTCAATTGAAACTATCCCCTAAGGTCACCTTTTAGCTAAATAGCAAATTGGCTTTGGAAAATAAAAAAATCATTGATAAATTCTGTGCTCCTTTTGAAAAGCATCCATATGAGATTAAAGGGCCAGCAATTACTTTAAAACAAAGATGAGAAGGCAAGGGGGCTGGAGAACTAGGTGAATGGAAGCAGAATAACTGAAATGGAAATAATAAGTTGTTCGTGCACCGGGAGGAACAGAATCGCTGCTGCTGAAGGATTTGTGTAGAAACTGTTGAACTGAAACTTAACTGCTCTGGAAACCTTCAACAAGCCCAAAATAAAATATGATTTAAAAATAAACAAACAGACAAACTATAACGGGCGGGAAACCTGGCAGCTTGGGAAACTAAGGTAGAAAGATCCTTAAGGATGTGATTTCCCTGGGGAAAGAAGATTTTGATCATAGGTTACTTTATAGGTCAGTTAAACATAGGCTTAAGGCCAAGCAGAGATGTTCTTGGGAAAGAATTTAACATTTGATATGTTAAAAGACATTTAAAAATCATTATGGAAATCAGAATACTGTGAACTTCCTTAATCATATTTTAGAAATGACACTGATCACTTTTTAAAATTTGAATTGCATTGGAAGTTAAGCGAGTCTGCCTATGGTTAACCTAATCGATAGTTAGGGCTTCTGAAAGTCAGCCTTCTCAGAGCACCGAGAAGCACTCCAGTCCTAAGACTCAGGTCACAGCCCTGTGTAAGCCACCAGCCTGATTACTATCAGAGAGCCCCCTCCCCCGACACACACACACACACAGAGACGATTACAGACATGCTCATAACCCCCCACACATGCGGACTTCCTATCCATGCCAAGCTGAGACTCTTGCCATCCTGAAACTATGCTAGATGCCCAAAGAGTTTCCACTCCAGCTGCCCCTTGACTTTGGGGGTCAGGGTTCAATCGTACTGGTGTCTGCCCAAACCTTAGAGAGAGAGCCAGTCACGCGAGAGAGCCCAGGCCTTGGAGCACTCTAGGTTCCTGATGAAGATGACACCATCCTTGTAGAGAAGGCACCAACCACCCCACCAGCTAATCCTGAGAGTGCGGAAGGGGGTCCTGGCTCCCTCTCAACTCTAACAGAACTCATGGCCATCCGGTCCATTCGGGCTCTTTCATCGGGAAAGGGAGCCGGGCCAAAGGGGAGGTCTAAGCTGCTTTTGTTTAATTGTTTGGCAGAGGAAGTTCTCAGCAAGCTATTAGAGCAAATCTTCCACCGAGAACTCTACCACCATTATAATCCCCTGCTATTGTGCATGTAATCCGATTTGACCGTCTTCCCACCGTCAGCGTGAGATGAGAAACTGCCATCCTGCGCCTGTCACATCGCTCACAGAGTCTCACCCTAGAGCCCAGTGAGGGTGAGAGGTCTCCCCATGGTGGTAGCTTCAAGAGAAGCAGACTTTCCTCAGTGCCCAGACGGAAGTCCTGCAGAAACCGCCTGCTTTCCACTCTCTAGTACTGTACGTGACTTCCCTTTGTGCTGCCCAGTTGGCCCAGCTTTTCTCAGTGGCTACTGTCATACCTCAATGATGATGATGGCGAGGGCGATTGATTATCATGGTCAGGTTGTTTACCAAACCCCAAATTAGACCCACGGCCATCAAGTCGATTTTGACTCATTGCCGCCTTATAGAGGATTTCTGAGGGTTTGTACAGGTTTACAAAAGCAAGCAGCCTCTTCTTTCTCTGAAGTGTGGCTGGTGGGTTTGAACCGTCAACCTTGGTGTTAGCAGTCCAATGCTTACCAGGCAGCACCACCGGGTATGTAGAAGGGTTTTATTAAGAGAGCCAAAAGTATTACCTAGGAAGCAGAAAAACCATTGTGTAAATTTCTAAAATGCTTCTGAGGGAGTTGTGACATCCTGAGACATGTGGGTAGGTGTAGCCTCCTCTCAGCACGCTCCTGAAGCCTAACTTCGCTCAACTCCTTCTTCCAGGAGCTCTGGGCTTTGCTATCTGCTGTGAGAAATGCCCTCCATGGGCCCTCCGGCCATCACATCTTTTAGCCTCCAAAACAGCTTCAGGGGGTCTGGGAATCACTTATAATTATGTATACAGTGTGTGCCCTGGTGGTGCTGTGGGCTACATCTTGAACTGCTAATCACTAGATTGGTGGTTCAAAACCACCCCCTGCTCCATAGAAGAAAGAAGAGACGATGAGGCTGTCTGCTCTCTTGAAGATTTACAGCCTCTGACACCCTCAGGAGCAGTTCTGCTCTGCCCTGTCTAGGCTGCTCTTAGTCGGAATCAACCTGATGGTAGTGAGTTTGGGGGCCACATGTAGAAGAGGCGATTGAGGATCCCACAGTTTAGGCTAGGCACACCTTAGTCTGCAAGTGAGAGCTTTGCTTTTCTTTTTAATCATTTTATTGGGGGCTTGTACAACTCTTATCACAATCCATACATCCATCCATTGTGTCAAGCACATTTGTACATTTGTTGCCATCATCATTCTCAA
>NW_022111368.1:10824263-10826091 GCF_000313985.2 Echinops telfairi
TCTTCCATAGCACTATGGTTCAGTGAGGGCCATTGTGTCTCATAGTGGGGCCAGCCCTGTGGTCCTCTCTGTTCATTGGCTCCTCTGAGCAGGAATATCATCCTTGGGGCTTGGTGGGCCAGGCTCCATTCTCTTTCTCTCCCCCCCTTCGTTTGCTCTTGTGTGCTCTGATCAGATGTGTCCCTCTCCCTGAGCTGTAGCTTCAGTGCTGTCCTCTGAAGTGAATTCTTCTGGGCAGGGGTGGTGCTAGCCACATAGTTGGGATATCTTTTCTTTTTTTTAATTTAAAAAGACCTTTAGCAGCAGACTATCTCAATGCAACACAACATTTGATGTCTTGATTTCTGTTTCCATGGGCATTGAATGTTGATCCTATAAAGCACATACTATAATTAATTCTTATGATATAGATGAGAAAACTGGGAACACAGTTTTCTTAACACAATGTTAAGGAAGTTTTCCAAGCCCTACTTAGGCCCCCTACCCCCACCAGCAGCCAAAAGACACTTAACAACCAAACTGCACTACACTGTCATGTGAGTTCAGCATGATACAAGCAAGCACTCAGTAATCGTTACATTCTATTTACAATTTATGGGGACTATCACGTTCCTCTCAGAGCCTTGATGGCATAGAGGTTATGTATCTGGATGCTAACCACAAAGACAGCAGTTCAAAACCAGCTGTCAAACCTGAGGAAGAAAAATTAGGCTTTCTACTCCCATAGAGTTACAGTTTCAGAAACTCACAAGGTCAGTGCTGCCCTGTCTCATAGACTCACTATGCATCAGAATGGACTCGATGGCAGTGAGTTTTTAGTTTGATCGTATTCCTCGGTGGAGCCCTAGTGGCATAGTGGGTACATATTGGGCTACTAACTGCAAGGTCAACAGTTTGAAACCACCAGCCAGCCACTCCTTGGAAGAAAGACCAGGCTTTCTACTCCTGTAAAGAGATACAGTCTTGAAAACTAATAGGAGCAGTTCTCGCCCATTCTAGAGAGTCTGTAGGAGCCAGTATTGGCTCAAGGACAGTAAGTTGGTTTGTTGATTGGTATCATCTTCCTCTGGTGGTCCTCCTGAGGCACAGGAGTCCACAGGCACATTGTTGAGGTGACAAAGGCCCAACTAGGATCTCCGTCCATCAAAGAACCTCTATTCCCTGGGATCCCTGTTACTCTTCTAAGACAGTGGTTCTCAACCTGTGGGTGGCAACCCCTTTGGGGGTCGAATGATTCACTGGGGGTGAATCAATTCATGACAGTAGCAGAAGTACAGTGATGAAGTAGCAATGAAAATAATTTGATGGTTGGGGGGTCCCCACAACATGAGGAATGTATGAAAGGGTCACGGCATGAGGAAGGTTGAGAACCACTGCTCTAAGATGAGGGTCAGTAGAGCTACAATAGGCAATAAGACTAATGCATTTCTTTCACTGAACTCGGCCTAATGATGCTCTTCTCAATGGAAGGTATTTATTCCACTGCGAAGCATCTTCTAAGTCAACAGTGGGGATAGGAGAAAGAGAACAGCCAAAGCACAGGTTGTGTCACCCAGCAACCGAGCTGGTAGTAGGCATTGCAGGGGGGGTCCTTGAGTGCAGAGAGCAGGGGCTGTAGGCCGAGAGCCAGTAGAGAAGGCGCACAGGGAAGGGAAAGTATCAGAGACCAAGACTTCTTATGTTCCTCCGCCTACAGACATCAGCAAGACGGTGGCCAATGAAGTCTCAATGCTCCCAAAGGTGGTTATTCTGAAATTCACGAAAACCTAGAATTCTTCTTGCTGCTCCCACTGTGTAACCCATCAGAAACATCAGTTTCAGGAAGCTT
>NW_022111368.1:10827254-10829359 GCF_000313985.2 Echinops telfairi
TGTAACTCCTCTTACTCTCAAGGTGGTAGGAATCTGAGAAATTAATTCTTAAAGCTCTAAGTGATTGGAAAGGCCCACTATCTTAAATTACTTAGCGATAGTTACATTCCATTAGCAATAATACCTTAAAAATGTGAAAGGCTGAATAATCGGTGGTATGTATTGGGAGACAATTGCTGAGGGGTCTCTCCTGCTTCTGCTAACAAGACTCTGACTGTCCTCCATTCCCGATGGTCTTTCCTGACTGTCTCTACAGCATACAGCCTTGGAAGACGGAAAGTGTCTCCCGATGGAGCCAAGAGCAGATTGGCTTGGTGTCTAAAAATAGAGATAGTGCTAGAGCATGCTTACTGCCAATTACAAAGGAGTCGGGTTTCCTAATGTAGCCTACTGTGTTTGCAAGCATGCCTCAGGCCCACCTGTATTACCCCTGTGGAGTTTGGGGGCAAGAGAAGCTGGCATAGTCATGCTGTTAGCTGTAGCATGAGTCATGAGGGTCCCTATCTCTGGCCCAGGCGTCTTGCTGGTGCTGCCTTTGAGTATCCAGGGAACCGTGCAGGCTCACATGCTAGCCTGCAAGTAGGGCAAAATCTCGACCCCTTCGAAGTTCGTCCCTGCATCTTCCAAAGGTGAGCAATCAGTAGCAACAAGACGAGGCGGGGCAATTTTATAGTGAGTGAGAAAGTCATTCTAAAACTGTCAAGTGTAGTACCACCTTTGCCAAGTGCTAAGCAACTGTGTGTGCACGCATGTGCACGCACACACTTTTTAGGAATACATATAGATGCAAAACTATTCAAATGAAAGCAAGCATTTAAGATGATGGTTATGTTGAGTGGGAGGAGACAAGGGAGAAGGGATGGGGTCCTTGGCCTAGGTTGTACCATATACTTAAAAAGAAAATGGTCCTAGCGTTTGTTTAGTTAGGGTGGGAGCTTTGTGGGTGCCTATTACAGTATGTAAAATAGCTAAGAGATAACTCACCACCCATTAGCCTGGGACGAAGGTATGCTATGAATTGAGCATATGGTTCACCTGAGGAAAATTACGTAGGAATGGATGATGACTAAGTAGATTAAGTAAGTACATGAATGGATGTGTGGATAAATAAATAACATTAAGCCTGATCTCCCCGAAAAGATTTTTACTGGGGTGACCCCTGGGAGATACAATAGAGAGCATTGGTTTTAAAAGGCTGGGAAACAATCTTTCATGATGGAATTCCTGTGACAAGAAAGATTTATACCACAGACAGAATTTAAATCGCCCAGGATGGACATCCCTGAACATTCCATAGGTGTAAAGGGAGATCCATAGACAGAACTGGTAGAACTTCCTTGGAAACACCGCAATTGGCTTCTTTGGGGAGTCGCTGAAAGTCCCCAGAAACCCACACAGAATGGCTTCATTCTTTCTGTTCCTTCAAGTCATGTTTATTATTCATGTGGAGTACTCCCTGAAGCCTGCGGGGAACACTCGGGGCCTGAAAAGGAGGCTTCACTCGAGCGGTAAGGAACCCTGGGAGCTGCTCTGAGACTGTGTTACACCTGTTCTCAATCATCGCCCCGCTCAGCCTGTCACCTCCTGCTGACGTGCAGGCTTCCAGCTCCTTCCGTTTGTGCTCTGCCTACAGATGGCATGCTTAACAGCCAACCAGTCAGACTGAACCTTTCAGCACAGATTCATCCCATTCCCCAGGGCTCCTGCTCACCGTGCCAGCCTTAATGCCAGGAAAGAGAATGAAACTCTGCGGACTTTCAAAGGCCTCTCTCTAGTCCTGAGGCATGGTCCCTAGGTGGCACAAAGGGTTTGCCCTTGCCCATGAACCCACCAAGTAAGACCACAGAAGAGGGCCTGGTGATGTGCTTCCATTAAGATTCCCGCCAAGATGGCCCTGTGGAGTGGTTCTACTTGACAATACACAGTGTATCGACGACTCAGAATAGATACAATGACAGTGGATTTGGGGCCTTAAGGTAAATGTTCCAAGTTAACATCCTTGAAAGACAAGATTGCTCTGGGCTGAGAAAGCCTTACATAGCCCTGGAACATGGAATTAGGTGTGTTGTTTAATAGTCATTAATAAAAAGTAATCGTACCCATTG
>NW_022111368.1:10830711-10869191 GCF_000313985.2 Echinops telfairi
AAACAGTTTTTTAAAAAATCTATAGAGAATGAAAATCATGAGACACTCAACGATGTCATTGTTGTTCATAGTTGTTGTCAAATAGGATTCCAGGTGACCCCATGCCAACAGAAGAAAATGTTATCCAGTCCCGCACCATCTTCTAGCGTTATGCCAGTGTTCTGTTGTGATCTCTAGGACTTCTGCTGGCTCATTTTCAGGCCTGTCTTCCTAGTTGGCCTTAGTTCGGGCGCACTGGTGAGACCTATCCACCATGCGTAACCCTGCTGGCATTTCAAACATGGTGGCCGAGCTTTCAGCATCATGTGACATGCAAGCCAGCACAATACTACCAAGTGACAGACGGGTGTCAACGCTAAAGGATTGGATTTTATTTTAGATACCTTAATGAATCTTTAATGCACGCTGTTTGAGAACTGGAAAAGGAAATTCATCCTTTCACAGGAAACTTTGGTAAAGGATTGGAAGGTCTTTGTATACTTTATTGAAAGTATACTTTATAGACCTTATTGAAATTTGCCTTTCCTTAACACAGGAAAGTCTTCACATGGCTGAAATATAAGCACTCACTTTGCTGTAAAAAACGACACCATTATGGCTGCGCCATAAGAACACACAGCTTGGAAAACAGAGCATTAAGTCAGCTGTCAAAAAACGAGCTTTAGGAAGTAGCCTCGCTGTCCTTTAATCATCCATCAGCCTTGATGAGATGCCAGGCGGGGCTTCCTCTGACCCTGGTGTGGAGATTAATTTACTCAAGAAGCTTCCTCCAGGTCCATTTACTGGGTAGAGTTTTGATCTGGTTAACCAGTGAGGCCTTTGGGGAGGAAATTGTGCAAAAGTAAATCGGGTGAAGTTTCTTTTCTGCACATTCTTCCCACCTTTCCGGAGGCCCATACCTGCCCCAGGGCCACAATCCTTCAAAAGTTTCCGACTTCTGTTTCCTAATCAACATCCAAGGCCGCGAGTCACACACTCTGTCTTCAGGAATCCAATCTACTCTCTTGTCGCTGTGAGTTGAAATCAACTCAATGTCAATGGGCTTGAGTCGTCTGGCTTCAGTGTAGAAAGACTGTGGTGGGTACTAACGACTTGTAATGGATGCCCGCTCTAAGAAAGCTTTAACAAAGGCTGGTGGCTAAACCTGGGTAAAAAGGAAAATCCAGACAGTGAACATGTAATTATCAGTAATAGATCAAGCTGGAGGCTAATTTGCACAAGGAGGGTCTTCCTGGACTAAAGCAGCCACATTTGGAAATGGGTTCTTTGTTATGTTCATGACAGAAGGGTATATTTGGTCCTTAGTGTTGGGTATCTTTTGAATCAATTTCTTTTGTGATATAATAAAGATTTACAAAGTGAGCCTAGGACCCCAAACCAATACCAAACTCCGAACCATTGAGTAAGTTCTGACACATAGCAGCCCTACAGGACAGGGTAACATTGCCTCCTGGGGCTCTCCGAGATTGAGGTGGTGTGGTGGTTATGAGTTGGGCTGCAAGCTTCATGGTTGCCAGTTTGAAACCATCAGCAGTTCTGAGTAAGGAAAACAGGGCTTTCTACTCCCGTTCACAGTCTTGGAAACCCCCAGGGGGTCACTGTGAGTCAGCATTGACTCCACGGCTGTCAATTTGGTTTTGAATTTCACTCTTTACAATAGAAAGCCTTGTCTTTGTTGCTTAGAATGTCTGGTGGTTTCAAACTGCTGACCTTGCAGTTGGCAGTAGCCCGGTGCACACTAAGCGATCCGGCTCTGAATAAAATAGCGATCGAGGCACCTGGAGATCGCTAAGGAACAAGGAAGCAGGAGCTGAAAAAACAAGAACCTTGCTCCAGAGCAGGCAGAGAGTAAGCCTTCTCCCAAGGCAGTGCTCTGAATTCAACTTCTAACCTCCTAAACTATGAGGAAAGAAATGTGGTGTTTCCGTTCCTGCAGCACCAGCACCAAACGTCATGTACCCCACACCTGCACAGCATCTAGTAACAAAGTGTGTTCTCGCCCTTGAGTAGTGATGGGGTTGGGCCGTCCTTCTAAACCACCAACTGCTGTTCTGTGAAAGAAAGATGGGCCTTTCGACTCCCGTCAAGATTTACGGTCTCAGAAATGCACAGGGGCAGTTCTACCCTGTCCTAGAGGGCCGTGAAGAATCCGCATCAACTCGATGGCAGTGAGTTTGGAAGGTTTGGGGGGACTTGGGTTTTTTTGGGGTTTTTTTTGCGTGTGTGAGTTCTCATTGTTTACATGCTGATAAGAAGAAACATACGGGATAGTACTTTGGAATGAATTACTACATTTCTTGTAATCTTTAACAAAAGCACACCAAGGCCACATTCCTTGGCAAATCATTAATTTAGGAAGTATTTGCAAACAAATCACCCCACTTATGCTTTTTAAAAAAGACATAGAAGACAAGAGCACATGAAAAGTCTCTGTCAATCCAGGATAGATGACTCCTTCAGGACCAGCGGTGAGAGGGGCGAGGCCTGGAGGGTGAAGGGAATGTGGGGTAGAAAGGGGGAACCAACTACAAGAATCTAAGTATAGACTCCTCCCTGGGGGATGGACAGCAGAGAAGAGGGCAGAGGGAAACATCGGACAGGGTAACTTATGACAAACCTATAATAATTTATGAACTATGAAGGGTTCATGAGGGAGGGGGGAGGGGGAGGGAGGAGGAAAATGAGCAAATGATATTAGGGGCTAGAGTGGGAGGCAAATGTTTTGAGAATGATGAGGACAACAAATGTGCATATGTGCTTGACACAATGGATGGATGGATGGCTTGTGATGATAATTGTATGAGCCCCAAATAAAATAATTTTAAAAAAAAGAAAAGTCTCTGTTATTAACCTTTCTTTTCAGTGTAGGACTTTAAAAATTATAGCCAACCGAACCTAAATTCTGCATCAAGAATTTCCGGGCTTTTGTGGTGTGAGCATATAATGCAAGCTGTATCTTGCGGTAACCTGGAATACATCTTGTCTAATGACCTACCAGTTTGGGTTGAATTAAATATTGAAAACAAACTCCAGAAATATCTAAAAGGAAACATACCAGCAATATTGTATTGATTGTGCTAGACTGCTGAATAATTAATTCACTCAACTCGGTTTTGAATGCCGTTCTCTTCCTTCTTCAATCCCACAGACAACTGCGAAGGGGACTGCAACTCGGAGGACAGAATCTTCATCTGGTGCTGCAGATTCGAGCACAGTGCCAGTGCAGGGAAATTACTGGGAATTCACCGGGCAGTTCCCACGTCATATAAACCCTGGCAAGACCAAAGGTCTTCGTAAACTAACCAACGCAAAGCACCAGAGCGTTCTCCAGAATTATTCTACAGAACAATCTTTTAAAGGTTAATGAGCATACTGCATGGATAGTGGCGAATGTCTGGTTATCACTTATGTTTGTAGCATAGAACGAAAAAGAGCTCAGCTCGGAATTGATTTCTATCATAATGGCAAATTTCCACAGCTTGCTTCCATGGGCCTCATGAGTGATCAGATCAAAACAAAACAAAAACAAAAACCCAGAAATACTTATTTATACTGGTCTCATTTTCATGTTTCCCCTTTTTAAGAGGAGTGTTCTGTATCTCATGTCCAGCCAGGACACCAGACCGAGCAGCCCGTGGAACTGGAGACCAGCCCCGGTGAAAGAGAAGCACATCGCATACCTTGATTTGTAATCAATACTTAGCTCAGGAAAAGCGCTTCTGAAAGTAGGAGAGACAGGCTCTGAGACTGGGGTCTAACTTCTTAGGAGGCTTGATCAAATTCCAAATTTAGCAGCTACATTGGTGAAAAGAAATCTTACGTAAAGGACTTTGCCAACAGGAAGAGTTTGGGGTTACTCAGGTGTTGCTTTTATTTTGTTTTGTGTTCTTCAACATGTACAAAGAGATGGCGGACTTCCTCATTCCATCACAAAGTAGAAGAAAGATTAAGGTCTTCTTTTCCTCCTTAGGCTGTCAAACCTCACAGAAAACACTTAATACCTTCAGGCCGGCCTGGCATTGTGAGCCTGAGTTGAATACCGAGCTTCATATTTCACGAGGACTCACAAAACATTCAACAAAATGCACTGGATCTGAGGTAGAGCTAGCAATACTGATCTTAGGATTACTCTCAGATGACTTAGATGAATTAAATCATGCGGGAAAGCCTATCAGGGGTACAGGTGTGGGGAGAGAAGGATGAGGATGATAGCTCACCACGAGGCCTTTCACGAAACAGAGGGCCAGCTCCAAACATGTCTACCTCCCTCGGCACAGGTGGTGGGTTGGTTCCTCACCCTCCCGTCTACGACTGAAAAACCGCCTGGTAATTCTTTCACCTCTCGATACCTCACCTGCCTCATCCACCAACCCAGACAGACGGATCTTCCTGTAGTCATCCTGCCCCCATCTTGAAGCCATTCCTACCCCTTTGTACCTTCTCCCCAAATGTAATGCATATTATTAAAGACAGCGTTACAGAAGATTTAATGGTGGAGAATTTGCCTTTTTCAATTTTCACATAATTCCTCTTAGGCAGGTCTGCTCTCTTCCCAAATTGCCTGGAAATCAGTCATTTCCACTCTTTCTCTTCACTACAAAGTCTCTATCTAAAACACCCATCTTTTGATTGTTTTGGATAATTTACCTCTGTTCTCATTTTATATCAGGGCTCAGAACCCATTCATTCCCATTCAGTCCCTTGATGAGAATTTGTATTTTCATCCCAGATATATTGAATCATAATCTACCTTTTAACAAGATCCCCAGATAATTCATTTCGGTTATTTATTTATTTACTTTCCAAAACCATTTCAAATAATTCTTATAGTATCTCTGGTATACATTTGAATCAGCTGGGGGAAGAATGGATCGAGAAGCATTGGCACATATACACAACGCATTGTTAAAGAAGAATGGTGAAACTGTGAAGTACTCATGACATGGATTGATATGGGAGACCTTATACTGAATGAAGTCAGTCAGCTACAAAGGGGCAACTATTGTTTGAGAGCATTGTTATTTTAAAAAAATCAAGATAAAGATTTGCATACAAGAAGATCCAGACTTTGATGATTACCTGGAAGGGAAGGAATGGGAGGGAAAGGGAAGCAACAGGCTAGAAGGTAGACGGGTGTTACTTTGGGTAGAAAGGAAGATAATATCCTACTAGAGGCAACCCTGGTAGCATACTGGTTCTGATTTGGGCTGCTAACTGTAAGGTCAGCAGTTTAAAGCCACCAGCCTCTCTGAAGGAAATGGACTTCCTATTTCTGGAAAGAGTTACCGACTCAGAAACTCACAGGGACCATTCTACCCTGCCCTGCCCAACAGGGTCTCTATGAGTCACGGACACTGAATGGCAGGGAGTTCTTGTGGTTTTGGAAGGAACAAGTCAACAAAAAAGGAGGGGAGCGGTGGGGAGGTATGAGGTGGGGCAGAAGTTGGGTAGGGAAGGGGCGTGGGGATGAAAGGGCAAACCACTGGGAGTTTTAATACATTGTTTACATTGTTGAATATAAAAATAATGATCTGATCTGTTAACCCCCACCTAATTCACAGTAAAAAGTTTTAAAAAAATATGTAGATCTAGATGGAAGACATGTCAAGAAATATAGCTACACATTTTGCTCTTTTTTTAAAATAAAGATTTCTGTGATTTTATAGCAATTTTTAAAAATTGAATCACCTAGAGATCTTATTAAAATGTAGATTCTGATTCATTATCTCTGGACTAGAAATAGAAACTTTCAGCAAGGCGATCAGGGGGAATGAACTGATTCAAAATCCTGTCTTTTTTTTTTTTCTTCAAAGCCCTGTCTTCTATGCTCCATTTAGCCAAAGTCCCAGAGACACATTATGACTACTTAATGTCCTTCAAGTGTGTCCTGGTCATATCTGTCTGTGCACCCCAACTCATCCAAAGATTATGGAGATACCTATTTAAGTTGTAAGTAAACAAACAAAAATATGCAATGAATGAACAAACTTTCCAGGGTGGAATCTTATTGTCAAGAAAAGATTTTGCCATAAAATGATCAGGTGAAAAGTTCAGGATGCCAAATGTTATGCCAGGATCTTACTTGTGTCCTTGACTGACTCGCTTAAACTCACTGGGCCTCAGCTTTCTCCTCAATCAAATACAAGGTTGGACAAATAATCTCTAGGGAGCCTCTAATTTAAAAAAAAATCATTGTATTGGGGGCTAATACAACTCTTATCACAATCCAGCCAGCCAGCCATTGTGTCAAGCACATTTGTACATTTGTTGCCACCGTCATTCTCACAACATTTGCCTCTAGTTTTAATGTTTGAAAATGCAGAGCATCCAGGGCCTTACAAGGAGAAGCATCAGCTTCACAAAGAGACATGGGAAGGCCAAATCCCCCAGACAGAGTCATCGGACCAGCTGAGGCATCTCATTAGCCCAGGAACAAGTCCCTCTGCCTCTATGCTGTCTAGTTCAAGGTTATCTAGGAGACTGAATTTTTATTATGTGCGAGCTACAGCTAAAGCGGTGGCAAAGGACTGTCTTCTATTCAATTTCCTTGTAGAGCCTTGATTTTCAAAATGGGAATTTAATGCTTTACTACTGCTAGTTGACACTCCAAAAGTTCATGTTCCAGTTGCCCATTCTCTATGGCATTAATGCCCTGTGCCCTTTCCTCGGACTGTGTCATTATTCCTACCTGGTCACACACTGGTCAGGTGAGCTCGCTACATTCTTGTGGTTGTTTTCTTCCTTGTTTTGCGATGGAGATTGTAAGAGGTATTTGAGTGAGGGCTTAGCAGTGAAGAAGGTAAACAGGTGCATCCTGTTCCACGGTGGCAATGTTTTTACACAGATTTCCTCTGGTTAAAGCCAGAAATATGTGCCAAACATATCCAAAGGCTTTTAAATTCAAGTTAGAATTTTAAAATAATAACAAGTATAATTCCCCAAAGCAACTTTAAAAGCATTTAGAGCACTTCAGGGTGATCATCCTGACATAATAAGCATACAGAAAGAATTAAGAGAGGGCCATGTGATCATTTCTGAATGTTATAGTGCTGAAAGCAGACCCAGCCAGCAAGGGAACGTGATATCCCCAAAAGCATCCTGTACAACCGAGACCTGGAAACGATAGTGAGTTGGCTTCCACATCAAATCATCTTATTCATCCTGTGTTCTATGCATGATGAATCCCTTAAATGTGGTAGACTAAAATATTCATGAACTTTGCAGGGATTCGGTGTTGGCTACCACACAGCATTTGGGACAATTCTGATTTGAACACTTGTCAAGTAGCTAAGTTGGTCTTGAGAAAATTTAGAGGAGCAATGATTGGCATTTTGCGATTCAAAACCTTAAATGACCTCCAATTGTAATACATCAGTCTTTGGAGTTTATTATCATGCAGCCCCTTGAACTGTGAAGTTTTACTGCCATTGTGAAATCCTAAATCCTACAAGGTTACAAGAAAAGCCTAGCTACTATGAAAAGGAAATCAGAAGCGAAAAAATGAATATGAAAAATGTTGCAAAATAACCTCATTGATATTCATGTCTTATTCATGAATGTATCTCATCAACACTGAAACCACAAAGACATTTCACGATAAGTAGAATTTCTAGAAAAAAAGTGGCCAACTTAAATGTTCTTACTTTAACCCGTTCTATATGAATAATGTATCATATGCTATCCAGGATGCTTATCAAGTTTGACATAGAAAATAAGAAAGTAAATCTAGTGGAGTAAAAAGGAAAGGAAAAATTCCAAATCATTCAAGTCCCGGAGGTTTAAAATAACAACACAAATATCACAAAGATCTTCTAAAACGAACAAGGTAGCGTCTCTTTTGTTCTTTTGGGCAATTTTAAGGCACCATCATTTATGTAGTACCTCATTTAATAAAATTGATTTGTTATACCTAAACTGTCCCCTTGTCCTTGGTCCTTATCACAAAGTAAAGCTAGGTTACTGCTTGACATCGTGCACCAGGTCCAGGTCCTCCCCCAGGTTATCTTTCAGCTCTCTGATAACAACAAACAACTAAAATATTCTGTGAAGAAGCAGTTAGACAACTTTTAAGAGCTTGGCAGGTCAAAGAAGATCGACTTCAGGAATTAAAGATCTGCAATTCTATGAGGCCAAGAGGAAATTCGCCAGAACCTTTGTGCAAATGGCTGTCTCCAGTTTTCACAACTCCAGATCTTTTTAGGTAGGAAGCATGAACAATCCGCTCTATCTTACTGGCCATGACATGGGCCTCGGAAAGAGGCACAAAGTCCTTCTGCAGCTGTAATAGCCATTCGCTACCCATTCTGAGCATCTCTTGTGGCTAGCCCAGCGACATGGGGAGGAGAAAAGGAGAGATAAGAGCCAACAACAGAGAGAAAAGAGGCACCAACATGTTGTAGATTCATTAATAGGCAATCTTGCGCTCTCTCTAGTAAGAAAACAGAGTTGCACAGAACCAAGACCCAACCTCTTTTAAAGATACAGAGAACTGAGAATCAAGTCTCTATCTACAGCATCGTGTCCTGTTGGAGCTCTGCTTCCTAGGAACTCTCCTTCCTAGCTCTCAACAGCCTCTTCTACTAGCAGCTGAAGCCTGTTCCACAGGCCAGTTAGCCACCAACTGGACCCTGCCCACTGCTCTCAAGAGCCAAAGCTGCACCACTTGGCCCTTTACTGCTCATCATCGAAAGCTTCCAGCTTCTTGCCCACACCTCCTTGGGTGACTGAACCATCCCAAATTCACTTTGGCTTTAGGACACTGAATGTTACACCCACTAGGTGCCTTGGTAGGAGTCCTGGTGATACAGTGAGTTATGCATTGAGCTGCTAACTACAAGGTCAGTGATTTGAACTCACCAGTCACTCCAAGAGAGAAAGATGAGGCTTTCTGCTTTCATATTTACAGGGTTGGGTGAAACAGGCAGGGAGGGGAGAGCAGTTCTACTCTCTCTCCTACAGGGTCGCTAGGAGTCAGAATGGACTCTCAGCAGTGAGTTTGGTTTTTGTGGACATGCCCCTCCAAGGACCCCTCGTGGTACATTGACTCATGCGTTGGACTATCCACAAGGTCTGTAGTTCAAACACACCAGCTGCTCCACTGGGAAGCATGAGGCTTTCTGCCAAAGTCACAATGAAAACCTACCCCACCCTGGCCCAAAAAAGGGTGGGGGGTAGTCATCAGGTCATTGAATTTTCCTCTAGTCAAGAGATGCTTTATCAGATAAGCCACGGGAAATAATTTATGCAAATGATTACATAATTAACCAAGTGCCCTAACATCCTAAAACATTAAGTTTGCTGCTCTATTGCTCAGCAGGAAAGGCAAGACTACGTAAGAAATTCCACAGTAATCTACAGAATGTCGTCTCCAAGCACATGTGGAGGTATCCCTAATACATAGTAGATAATCAAAATCAATTTTTAAATTTTACTTTAAGAAAAACTTCCTTGGGACTGATACTCAAGACAAGAATGAACGCGCACGAGCTGATGAGAGAGCAGGTCAAGCTTGTGCAAAGGCCTGGGAACATGTGTTCGTGTGTGCAAACCTGAAAGGCATCAGTCCAATTGGGAGAATGTGAAGGCTGAAATGAGGCAGCAAAAAAACCAAGGTGCTAAGTAGTAGATGACGGGCCTTTGGTCCTTCTTAAATAGCCCCCCACTTAGGAAGGAGTTCTGAAATAACAGGTCCTAAGTTTGCCATTCTTGCCACCGGGGTGATTTCTTTTACCAATCTCTTTTACCATAGTATCCCAATCAAGTGCTCAGAAGGTGTTCACATAACTCAGAAAATTTCCCCTATCTCCAACATGCATTTTCTCATAACTTTCATGCCCCCAGAAGATGTACTAACAATAAGGTGTACAGAAAAAAAATTCCCCCTCAAACCCAGGTTGTTCGATGGACTTCCTCTTAAATGGGTTCTCACATAAGTAGAATAACTCTTGCCTTTCAGCTTCATTATTATTGTCTTTGATTAAAAAATACTTTTATAAATGTGATCTTTATGTGTCTTGGAAACATTACATAGAAACAAAGATATAGTTTAATATGTACATGTACTATGAGAAAATACGTATAAGAGATATGGAAAAAACTGAGTTATGTGAACACGTACTAAGCACTTGATGAGGATAATCTGATAAAAGATCAATCAAGAAATCATTCATGTGGCAAGAATGGCAAATTTAATATGTACAGAAATCATAAAAACAATGAAGAAAAGTTGGATGAGGTTTGTGCTTTGTTAGTGGTACTAAAGTACAGAGTGATGGAGATGATATTTCTATTTGAAAAATGAGAGGTATATTTATGCCCCTTTTCTTTCCTTTTTCATGTATGTTGTGGTTATATCTCACGCTCTCCCTGTTGGCTTTAGCAAAATGATCAGTATTTTTGTTCATGTTTTCAAGCAACAGAAGTCCATGCTTTTGTTTAGCAAAAACCTCTAGTTAATCCTTTCACTGTAAAAAAAATCGCCGACTACTCTTCTTCCTCTTTCTTTCTTTTTTCGGCAGTATTTATTTGCTCTTCAGAATCCATTAAATCCTGATCTGTCAATTCTCCTTCTCTGTGATGTATGAGTTGATACACATCAGTGATATCAGGTTCTAAATTCACCATTCTGGACACACAGATGATTTCTCTACTGATCTCTTTCATCATATTATTCCGATCAAGTGTTTAAAATATGTTCACATAACTCAGCAATTTTTTACTATCCCCAGCATGTATTTTCTCATAATTTCCTTCCCAGAAGATGTACCAATGATAAGATGTAAAAAAATTTTTTTCCTCCCCCAAAACAGATTGTTTAAATGTGACTTATTAGAACTTGATAATATCATATACTTGTATTCAGTAGTTTCCTAAGAGTGATGGAAGGTGTGTTAGTCTGGTTATTTTAGAGAAACAAATCCACAGAAACCCATGTATAAGAGTTTTATATAAAGGTTAAATGTGCATCAAGAAAACATCCCAACCCAGTGCTGCCCAAACCCACAAGTCCAACATTAACCCATACGTCCAACACCAATCCACAAAGTCTTCCTCCATCTCACAAAACACACACTATGACGCCAACTGCAGGAGGAAAGCCAAATCAAGTGAGGTGTAAGCATCTCAGCGCTGGCAGGGGTCTCCACACGGCTGCTCCAGCACCCAGGGCTGCATCAGGGTAGGTCCATGTGGCTTCTCCTCAAGGATGTCTTGCAGGAAGTCAGCCTTGCCAGCTGAAGCAGGGAAGTGGCTCAGGCAGCTGCACCCTGGTCTGACCATCACAAAGCAAGAGATCCGAGAACTAGAAAGGAGAGGCTCATTGAGCCATTTATCCCTTTGCCCTTCAATCAACCCATGTGTTTATCGGCTAGGTTGGCACAATAAAGTAACGACCTCAGAAGGATTTGAAGGGTGTTGAGCTGGAAACTGGAGCAAATCGGTGTAGATCCTTAAACAGTCCTGCTTTACAGATTGAAAACTGTCACTTACATAATCTAGAATGGTGGTCCATTCTAGAATGATGGAGATAACGATGAAGAGGAGATTAGGATTTTAAAACATACTGCGTTAGGTGAATGGTAAGAGTTGGTTATTAAAAGGAGAGGGTAAAGGTATTTTGTTTGAACCTAATACAATCAGCCAGTTGTGAAAAAAAAAAGGATAGAGTTATTTAAAAATAAGGCTCAGTTAAAAAGTAATGCTGCTCGGCTCCAGTTCATCCATGCACAGGTTTCATCCAAACCAAACACCCTTAATTATGTCTCTGAGATCAATGGATGTCTGCAGACAAGTCTCTCCCTAATACACTTACCTGGGTTTTGTTAAGGTGTCTTAAAAACAAACAAGAACAACAGCAACAACAACCACAAAACAGCCAATCCAAGCCGAGGCTTCTGAGGGGATCTGCTGGGCGTGCTAAACTCAGGGTGAGAGGCTGGCTCAGCAGCTGTGGCGCCTGTCCTGAGGGATCCCCGAGGGGCGATCTTGAAAGATCTGCTTGAAGGGGACAGGTCAGGCAAGGGAGCACATAAAGAACTGTTAAAGAAACGGAAAACTGCGAGGTGAAGAAAAGGTTGAGGAAGTTGTGCCAAGGAGCCTATTGCCCCCCGTCATGACCATTTTCCCTCCTGCTAACTCTTCACCTTTCATTCTAGAATTTCATTGAGAAACTTTCCCCCATCCACCCTCCCACCCTGACCTCACCCCTTCAGATTTTGTTTGTCCCCAAATCACAAATAACATTGACAAATAAAGCGGTCTGAGTCTCTGGAGGATGTAAAACTGCCATTTTTATGTGCTATAAAGCAAAGAATGTAGAATTCTTTGCGGAAGGATTCGAAAGTTGGAGACGTCCCTTTCAGCTGTGTGCATAGACACAGGTGGGAGATCAATCTGTAATGGCTTTGTAGTTTTCAAATTTTGTCTGAAAATTTTGCTATGATTCTTTAGCGCTACTTTTTGACTGAACTTCATTGGTGGGGTTGGGGGCGCATTTTTACAATGCCTTGAAAACAGGCTACATTTCCAGCTTTTAAAATCACCAATAGTGTGCCTAACCTTAAGGGTACAGACTCCAGACTCAGATTAAACCAACCGAGCTCACTGTTTTCTCGGCATTCGATTTCTAGGGACCTGCTGAAGAACAGAACTGCCCTGTCGTGTGGGTTTCAAGGCTGAAATCTTTATGGAGCAGACTACCACGTGCTTCTCTCCCAGAATGGCCGGGGGGCTCAAAGAGCCAACCTCTCAGTTAGCAGTTCTCACCGCTACCCTACCAGGACTCCCAAAGTCCGATTGCCTGGATTCAAAGCTCGGTTTTGTCATTTCTTACCTGTGTGACCTGAAGCAAGATAGTCTTCCATTCTCTGTGGCTCAATTTCTTCATGTGTAAAACACACACCGTCATCATACCCCTAAATTATGGCCTCAATAAGTATGAACATTCTAACTTATTGACCTGTGTTCCCATCCCTCATCAGTCCCTACTCCCATATACACAGACTGCATGTCCCGCGGGCTACACCGGGGATGGTAAAGATGTCAAATGCCGTAAGTAGTAGCAGCTTGGGGCTCTGTGAAAAGGATGCCAGCGCTGCCCTTGGTCTGATCCATTTTACTCGGAGCAAATAGGAGCCTTGAGTTCAGTGCTAAGCACGAGACTCACTGGGAAGTAACGACAAGCTAGACACCGCCGTCGGAGAGGGGTCGGTGAATGCCACACAGAGCTTGCCCGAGTGTGGCAGAAACGACCCCAGAGGAGAGCAGGCTCGAGCCTGGAAACTTGAGTAGGAGGCGGAGAGGAGACGTGGCCACCATGTGAAGGGCTGTCAAAAAGAAGACGCAGCAGAGCTGTTCAGGATTACTTCATACCAAATTAGGCTCCATAAAGATTGCTTAAACTCGAAGATCAAGGCAAATTTCTGCTTGATATACGCAAACCAAAACTAAGTAGTAGGGTTCAGGAAAGGGATGTACCAAAAAATGAACTTCCATGGGTCACAGGCAGTGGTTTTCAACCTTCCTAATGCCGTGACCCTTTAATACAGTTCCTCATGTTGTGGTGACAACCCCCACCCCCCTAAAATTATTTTCGTTCCTACTTCATCACTGTCATTTTGCTACTGTTATGAATTGGGTGGCTCCTGTGAAAGGGTCGTTCGATTCCCAAAGGGGTCACGACCCACAGGTTGAAAACTGCTGATCAAAGGTACAGGTGGAAGAGCTAACATTATACGAGGCCTTAGAAGGAAACATAAGCCTGAGTCTCCATGGCCTGGGTGGATCACCCAAAGGACAGGCAAGCACATGAACACAAACACACCTGGCTTCCTAAAAGCTGAAAATGTGCTGCCCATGATACCATGAAGAAAGTGAAGAGGGTGCTTAGACTGGGAGAGATTCTTGCAAACCATGCATGCGATAAGAAAATGACGTCTACAGAACCCTTACAACGCAACAATGAAAACATAGGTGACCTACTTTTAAAATGAGCAGGGGATTGCAACAGCTATTTCTCCAAAGATGAGACACAAAGGACGGTTCAAAACCAAACCCATTGTCACCGAGTCCACTCTGACGCACAGAGACCCTGTCCAGGGCTTTGAAGGCTGTGTTTTCACAGGAACAGACAGTCTTGTCTCTCTACCCTGGGTGGGTGCTGAATGGGAAGCACCGTGACCCTATTTGTTAGTGGTCCCAAGTTCCAGGAGGCACCTGTAAAAAACAATGTGGGTGTTGTTAGGGGTCATCGCGTGGGCTCTGACCCATAGCAAGCCCAAGCACAAGAGAACCAAACACTGTGTGGCCCTGGGCGGCTCTTACAATTGTTCCTGTACCTGAGCCTATTGTTGCAGCCATGGCGTCAATCCACCTTTCTGAGGGGTTTCCTGTTTCTGCTGCCCCTCCACTTTATCAAGCATGATGTCCTCCTCCAGGGACGCTTATCTCCTGACAACATGTCCAAAGCATGTAAAACAAAGTCTCGCCATCCTTTCTTCTAAGGAGCATGCTGGCCGTACTTCTTCCAAGACAGACCAGTTTGTCTTTTGGGCAGTCCATTGTACTTATGTATTCTTCTCCAGCACATGAAGAGATGCTCCATATCAATACTCCTTCGATAAATCCAGATCAAAACCACAATAAGACACTACTTCACACCCACAAGGATTGATATAATGACAAATATGTAAATATATTCATATATAACGATAGGGATATAGGTCTATGTACATATATTTACATGGTAAGTATTAAGGTAGCAGACAAATATTGGGCCTCTATTCAAGTACTTCCTCAACACAAGAACATCTTTTTATACTAACCTGGCATTCTGTGATGCTCAGTTTCCTGACACGATCACTGAAGACAAAATTGGTGCATAAGCAAATGTGGTGAAGAAAGCTGATGGTGCCCAGCTATTACAAGATATAGCGTCTAAGTTCTTAAAGGCTTGAAGATAAACAAGTGGACATCTAGCGGGAAGCAAAAAAGCCCACAAGGAAGAAGCACACCAGCCTGTGTGATCATGAAGTATCAACAGGATCAGGTATCAGGTACCAGAAGACCCAAAACAATTATATCAATGCAAACGGGGGTGGGGTGGGGGGGGCAGAGTGGACCCAAAGCCCAATTGTAGATAATTGGACACCCCTTCACAGAAGGGTCACAAGGAAGGGATGAGCGAGCCAGGGTGCCGTATAATATTGATGAAACATACAGCATTCCTCTAGTTCTTTAATGCTCCCTCCCCCAACTATCATGACCCCAGTTCTACCTTACAAATCCCACTAGACCAGAGAATGTACACAGATAATGGCTCTCAGCACACAGAATCCAGGACAGATAAACACCTCAGGAACAATAACGGGAGTATGGATACCATGAGGGTAGAAGGAGAAAAGGGCAACTGATCAGTGATCAATATATAACACCCCCCCCACCCCCTGGTGATGAACAACAGAAACATGAGTGAAGGGAGACAGCGGTCAGTGTAAGATATGGAAATAATAATAATTTATACTTTATCAAGGATTCACGAGGGTGGAAGGGTGGGGAAGGGAGGAAAAAAATGAGGAGCTGATACCAAGGGCTCAAGTAGAAATAAAATGTTTTGAAAAGGATGGTGGAAACATATGTAAAAATGTGCTTGACACAATGGATGTATGGATTGTTGTAAGAGCTGTAAGAGCCCCTAATAAAATGATTTATTCAAATTTATATATATTATATATATACTTAAATATATATATATATAACCCCTTTGGAATTCCCCCAAACAGTTGCCATAATCTTCTGAACTGGCCTGCTTGAATCGGTGTCGCAGAGCCCTTGTGAAGCCCCAGTTGAGAATGAACACTCTTTCTGAAAAGGAGGAATCCTAACAAGACAAAGACAAGTCTGTTACGGAGAGAACTTGTCTGCACCATCTATCGATTGCAGAGCCTTGCTTAGACACGTTTTGTTCGGAATAAACCATGTATTATGCACTGGAACCTAGTACAACCCTTATTTACTGGGCTAGGATATATGTTGAATGAACAAAGGATAGCTCTCACACATGCTGCTTCATGATGCAGTTGGGAAAGATGGTAACAGCTGCAGCATGACTCTTGTCAGTAGTCTAAAAGTACATTTGAAGATCACCCTGCCAAAGACATCTCAGAGACACCAGGCCATCGCATGCCGCCTCACCAATTTCCCTGTGCTTGCCAGCACCTGGTACAGCTAGAGCTTCCCTTTGACCAGCAAAGACCACTGTGATATAGATGACAGTGTAATAGAATTCATATATGCAGATCACTCAGAACCCGCTAGCTAGAATTATTATTACTATACTTGCGGTTGAGCATTGAACCTATTACTCAAATAATACATTATTCATTTTCAGTCTTACTTTTCAGTTTAGAGCTTTTATAACATCTGTTTTATTTTGTTATTTTTGTTGTTGGGTTTTGTTCTTGTTTGTTTGTGTTTGATGCTTTTCTTTAAATGAAAGCCAGGAAAGGTAAACCTATAGAGAGAGTAACTAGTTTATTAGTTCCTTAGAATTGTAACAGGGGAGGCTGGGGGGAAATGAGGAGCTATTCATAACGACTACAGGAAAGAAAAATAATGTGCTGGAATTATTTATGGAGATAATTGCACAAATCTTTTTAATTTGTTTAAACCATTAAATTGTATGATATGTGGATTATATGTCAATAAAACTTAAATTTAATATCTCTACACATATAAGTCTCAGTGCTTGAGTTTCTGCATACATTCATATTTAAAACAGTAGCACATTCTTTTTTATATCATCTTTCCTTTTATCTGACAGGATGAATTGCTTTTGTTGTTTCCTATCTTTTTGTTCTTTAATGATTTCACAATCTTAGGGAAATGGACAGTATTTTTACTAAGTGGAAAAGATAAAGAGCCCCCAAAGTCCTAAAAATAAACCTCCTCTACTCAAGCAGAAAGATGAACCTAATTGTCCTCCAGAGAACTCCACCATGTTCTACCTGCAAGGGGGAAAAATATGTATCCAAGGATTTGCACTGAGTAAACCAATTCAAGAATGAGTGAGATTTAGAACCTTACTTTCATGCTGGTCAGGAACAAGGTTTGTTTTGTTTTAAAACTGTAAAGAATATAGCCAATCTGAATCTGGATTTTTAGAAATATTGACTAAATACAGCGGAATAAATCTCCATCTTGAAGTTCATGAACAAAAGTAAAATAACTTAGTTAACTTGTGAAAACGAAAGACTGAAGGCAAAGCGGGAGATGCTCAATTCCGTACTTATTCCCGTTCCTATTTTCAGCATACCCTTATTGATGAATTCCTCGAACATAATGGCTGAGACCTATCAAAGAACCGGAAGATGGCGCAGGAGGGCAGTGCTTCATTCGGTCATGTAAGAGGTCGCTATGAGCCAGAACAACTCTATGGTAACTCGCTGCAGGAGCTTAGAATTGAAGCCGATCTCACTGTCCTATGGACGAGAATCAGTTCTAGAGATGTATTACCTTTCTCTGTGGGTAAGGAAAAAAATCCCATTCTTAGATACCTTTATTAAGCACATAAAACACATCAGATATTTTCTAATTCATGTCCCTAGGCATTTCTCACAATAATTTTGAATTACATCAGAATTCTTATATCACTATTCTAATATGAATATATGACATGGAACAACTCAAGATTTAAAATGATTTTTCCAGGTCACTTTAGCAAGCTTGCAAAGGATGCAAAAGATTTGGGACTCTACCTCTAAGTTCTCACTTCTTAAATGGCTGCTATCATTGCTATGTGATGTTCAGAGACCACCTTAGGTGTCATATACTGTGATTATAGACTCAGTTACTATAGCGATAGAGATGGGGTTGGGGAGTGCCAACCAGAGACTGTCTGACCCAAATCTTAGCAGTTGGCCTCTCTTAGCCGCACTTTTTTTCAAATGCAAAATGGAGAAAAACCAACCTAACTTTGTCTTGCAAGGTTGTTTGGGATTATGCTCATGAAAGATCTTACTAAATGTAAAGTTTTGTGTAAATATAATATGCTCATAGCTTTCCACGTTTGATCTTACAACTATATGGTAAAACTTCCATACTGCCTCAAGTACAGGAAAATTAAATATATCTATTAGAAACACTTTCATACAAGCGTATACATATTTTCTACACCATTTATATTAAATTATTCACAAAAAGACAAAAGAATAGTAACAGCTAGGGAAATAATTCAAAGTTCTATAAAGGGTATGTTGTTAAAGTATTTAGAATAAAATGATATGCCGTGGGTGCTGAAATTACACTGTTATACTTTCTGCTTCTGCAATATCAGCTTTTATCTCAGTTCTTGAGGTACAAGCAACTGCTAGGAGAGTCTGCGGTGCAGTGTTGATCCATCAATATCTGTGAAACAAGAGACTTCAACCCAGCCTTCGGACAGAGGAGTATATGTTTCCCAGGCTCTTCCTAAAAGAACTGCATGTATTTGTTATTTTGGAATTCTCAACCTAAAAATTCTCTGAGAAGCCTCGGAGGTCCCTGGAGGGCTCAATGCTTGTCTACGAAGCTAAAGCATGGCAGGTGGAGCCCACTCAGCAGCATGAAGCTCATCACGGAGAAAGCCCTATGGAGCAGTCCGACCCACGGGCCATCGTGGGTCAATAGGCTCACCAGGGGTGGCTCGATTACTTTGGTCTGGGAAGAAGGCTTTGCCATGGCCCCTCTCCCTTTACTCTCCTCCTCTCTTCAATATTGAAAAGACTTTCTGTTTGTGGACACCAAGGAATATGGCCTCCAATATTTTTTTTACGCAGAATTGAATTACAAATTTGAATATCGTAGATCCTCACAGCTCCCTTCAAACACAACACTTTTTTGGGTGTGTGTGTGTGGCAAAGTCAAGATAACGGTTTAAAGGCCAAATATTATGGATTCGCAGGACCAGCCGTGCATGCCGCTGAGGCCTTTCCTCAGCACAGCTGGAAAGAGTTTTGAGATTTTTGTTTCGAAGATGGCATTCATTGAATAGCTGTTATGTGTAAAAGGAGCCCTGATGGCACAGTGGTTAAAGCGCTCGGTGGCTAGCGGAAAGCCTGGCCCTGTGAGCCTACTCTACAGGAGAAAAGCTGAGACAGTGTGCTCCCACAAAGAGAGGGACAGGCCTGCCTTGTCCTGCGGGTGCCTCTGAGCCACAATAAACTAGATGGCACTGAGTTTGGTTTGGCGTTTTGGAATATGTTGAGCATTATTATAAGCACTTTCTATCTGCTACCGCATTTATTGATCGCCCAAACCCTATCAGCCTTCCTGGTAATTTAAATTCTCCTTTTTACAGATGAGAAATGAGAGCAGCGACTGAAGACAATGTCTATCTCAAGTATTTTAATAGTGACAAGCAGGTCGAGTAGTTACAATCCTCCCAATAAACTCCCACTTCCTTCTACCTCTTACCCAATCCCAATACTCTCTGAGCTGTACTCTTCTGCCTCCAAATGTTTATCTTGTGATTTAGACCATAGGAGTGTCTTTGTTTGTTTGCTTTAAATAGAATACGTTGGGGGGGGGGCGGGGGAGTGCCATAAGGGAAGACCTTGTATGTCTAAGGGATTATGTCTGCTAGGGAATTGGAGGTAGATTATTTGAGGGGAGATCTCTCAGTAGCACAAACTTGTAAGGTTGGTGTCTCCAACCTACTGTGTTAGTCTGGGTACATTAGAGAAACAAATCCACAGAAGCTCATATGTTTAAGAGAGAGTTTTCTACAAAGGTTAAGTGTACATCAAGAAACCATCCCAACCCAGTGCTGCCCAAGCCCACAAGTCCAGCATTAACCCATATGCCTGACACCAATCCGCAAAGTCCTCCTCCATCTCACAAAACACACACTATGATGCCGACTGCAGGGGGGAAGCCGAGTCAGTGAATGTATAAGCATCTCAGCGCTGGCAGGGGTCTCCACACAGCTGCTCCAGCACCCAGGGCTGCATCGGGGTAGGTCCCTCAGGGATGTCTTGCAGGAAGTGAGCCTTGCCACCTGAAGCAGGGAACTGGCTAAGGCAGCTGCACCCTGGTCCAACCATCACAAAGCAAGAGACCCTAGAACTAGAAAGGTGAGGCTCACCAAGCCATTTATGTCTCTGCCCTTCCATTAACCCCACATGTGTTTATCGGCCAGGTTGGCTCAATAAACTTTAACTATCTCACCTACTGAGAGGCACCTTAGAAGAAAGGCCTGACAACCTGCTTCCATAAGGTTACAGCTTTGAAAACCCAATGCAGCACACTTCCATCTGCAGACCTGGCACCATCATGAGTCAAAACTGATTTCCCGGCACCTGGTTTGGGTTTTGCTACCTTTTAGGTTGACCAGCTGTCTCCATTTGCTCCAAACTGATTGGTCTCCTGAGCATGAAATTCCTATGTTCAAACTGGGAAAGTCCCAACAAAACCAGTTGAAGTTGGTCCCCCTAGGAGTCAAAGGTTCCAATCCCTGTGGCCCTCCAATCACACTTTCATACCTGACCTACTGCACAAACACCAGATGGCTTGAGAAGATGCTCCTTAGAAGCCAAGGTGGAGAGACTGCACCTTACCTCCTTTGGGCCTCTTGTCAGGAGAGACCGCGCCCTGGAGAAAGCAATCATGCTTGGTAAAGTCGAAGGGCAGTGAAAAAGAAGGTGGCTTCGGACGAGATGGACTGACACCGTGGCTGCAACAAGGGGTTCAAACAGAACCATGGGGAAGAGGGTGCAGGACTGGGTGGTGTTGCATTCTGGTACCCAAGGTCACCGTGAGCTGGAGCAGACTCAATGGCACCTGACAACAACAAGGGACCAGTCTATTTTGACTGTGAGGGTAGACCACGTGACAGGGTGAGACAGCCACAGGGTTTTCTGGCTTACAATTTATACAGGAGCAGGTCTCCAAGTGCTCTGCAATGGAGCTGCAGGTGGGCTCGAACCGCCACGTGTTGGTTAGCAACCAAGTGCTTAGCCCTGTGTCACCAGCCTCCTTCAGAGAAGTGCTGGCAGCTGCACTTGTTTCTTCTATGTGTCTGATTGGACCACCCTTCCAGCAGGGGGAGAGAACATGCCACCGGACTGGTAACTTTCAGCTATTGTCTGACCAAGGTTCATCTCATCAGTCTCAAAGGGGTAAGCCTTGAAGCCCGCTGTCATCGCAGGAGTATTTATAGCTTTAAGTGCTTCTTAGAATGTGCATTAGCCGGGCGCAAACACTGAAAATTCTTCATTACTGACTTATTTTTGCCCTCATGATTACAGCTTCCCAAGCTTCCGTGTGAAGGCTTCATTTCATATGTTAAATAATTTACCACACCGGCAAGCAATGTAAGAAGTTACCATCGCAAATGCCAAAGTGCTTAGTTTTTTTAGTGGCTTTTGGTTTTGTTCTTTCAAACTTTGGTTTGGAAGAATAAAGCCCAAAGGGCTTGGCTTACAGGCTTCGCCTCCCCATTAACAGTTATTCTTCGGGTACCTCAAAGAAAGTGAGTTGGAATCAGCCGCAGAAATAAAGTGGAAATTAGAAAGAATTGCAAGTGTCTGGGTTACAATATCTCTCTGGCATTCTTCCAGAAGCAACAGCAAAGCCTGAAACCGTTTCTAATAGCATTTACCTCTTCAATCGTTTCCTTGAGTTTGACAATGCCCAGTTACAAAACACGTGGGGACACACGTGATCCTTGAAATAATAAATACAATATGCAACAGAGTTCAGTCCTTCACTTTTAGCATCCAAAAAAACCCCGGTAACATCGAACTTTTGATTCACTCCCCAAGCCCTCTGCTTTTTTCTCAACCCAAAAACAAGCAAACAAACACGGTGGGAGGAATCAGTTAATAAAGGTTCACAAAAGGTACTCTGACAAGACATCCCCCCACTCAAACCGCACCATCATCACCATCACCACCACTAAACCGACTCACTGCTCAGTGTCCCCCTCAACCAGCAGCAGCAGCATCACCTGGGCCCTTTTTAGAAAAGCATATTCTTGGGCCACATTTTAGACCCACAGAAGCAAAATATGTATCTTTGACGTGATATTCAGACGATTCTATGAACATTCAAGTGTGAGACACAATGTCTTAGAAGATTCAAATTGTATTTCTGCTTGCTAAGTGAAAGGTTCTTTTCCTCCTCCAGCTGTCGATGAAGTTGGGCTATTGACTTCAAGGACAGCAGTTCAAACGCACCAACCACTCGATGAGAGAACGATGAAGCATTTGCTCCCAAACCGATCTGCAGCCACGCAAGCCCTATGTTAACGTTGGCGATGAGTCCAGATCGACTCGATGGCAGTGGATTGGATTTTGGCTTTACTTATTGCTTAACTGGTTAACAAGGGCTCCCCATTTCATCCCCAAATTTTGTACTGCCCCAACATGATTTCTCATCGCGAGGATATGCTGTATAATACTAGGAGGGGCGGGGCGGAGCGCGCCGCGGAAGTGCCGTGACAGAGTCCTGCCTCCCTTCAAGAACTCTGGGTCAGTGCACAGACAGGCCAATGCCCCTGAGTCAGTGGAGGCTCATCGTTTACTCTCCCCTTTCACCCATTTTCAAGTTGTTTCCGGTTTTTGATATTCTCTGCTTTCTTTTCTATTGAGGTTTTCCGAGGTTTTGCCTAGTCAATATTTGGGGTTTTCTGTTTTGTTTTGTTTTGTTGTTTGTGGCTTCCTGTTTTTGTTTCCTACAACTTCCTGTAGATGAAATCCAGGCTAAGAAGAGCCACAGAGGCAGTGACTAGATGGATACTTGCCTAGGGACATGGCGGGGGAGGGCGGGAGGAGACAACAATGCGCCTATTAGAAGAAAATGTTCTGAAATGGATTGTGGTGCTGATGGCACAAATCTTCTCAATATGATTGAACCATGAAATGGTGTGATATGGGAAGTATATGCCAATAAAATGATTTAAATAAATTACATCGATTATCAACTCGTTGAAATCATATTACTGTTCCAAGAAAATTCTGTGGCCCATTAAAAAAAAACAAACCCTAAAATTAAAAAACGAGGAAGAAGAAGAAGCAAAGAATGCCAAGGCTGGGAGAAGCTGTGAAGATCGTCTTATCCATCCGTCCTAGCCTGGCATGGCTTCTGTAACACCCCTGCACGGTGCTCTGAACCATGCCCCAACATTTCCAGAACTGCAGGCCTGGAAAGCCTCCACTCCGCCTGTTCCATTTTGATCTGCTTCGCCTGCTAGAATGTTCTTTCTTATCATGAATCAGATTGTACCCTATAGAGTTTTACCAATGCTTCTCAAGCAAATAGTATTTAATCTCTTTTTGCCCAGTGGGATGGCCACGATGAAATGAATTAACATTAACCTATTTTTTCTTTTCTAAGCCCTCTTGGTTTTCTCAAACTTGGCTCAACAGCGGTCTAGATTTGAATATGACTACATTCCAGAGTCCCTACATCCCGATGACTTTACAGGGGCCATCTGTTCATAATGGGGACCGAAGCTGCCAATAGCAAACAACTTCGCCCGTCTGGTTGGGACAATCAAAAATGTCTCAAACAAAACAAAACAAAAAACCCAAACTCACTGCCATCAAGTCAATGCTGGCTCACAGCGACCTGTTGTGTGTGTCCAAGAGTGCACCTGTTCACAGGAGGGGAAAGCCCAGTCCTTGCCATCCGGAGCTGCTGGGGATTTCAAACTGCCGACCATGCAGATTGCAGCCCAGCACGTAACCACTGCACCACCAGGGCTCCACAACTGTCTCCAAATGTTACGGAATGCCCCTCACGGACAAAATTCCCTCCCTTCAGGTTGAGAAGCACTACTATAAGCTAGATAAAGTTCTTTCTTGTGTTCTGTTTATTGCATTTAGTGACCTTTTTTAAAGTCTTTACTTCATAAAATCCAACCTATCTACTTAGAGGTAAGGCAGATATTCTATTGAGTCCATGACAAATTTCTGATTCCTTCAAGAAATTTGATCAAAGGAAAATGCTTATTTTTCTTCTTTTATTCCAATAAGGTTGCTCATTATTTTGTGCATGGATTTAGTTAATGTTAGTTCAGATATTACTACATTGTTGAGCTATCTTTTATGATTTTCTTGGCCAGAATGGGAGTATTTTGAAACAGTAATAACACCATATATTATTCCATTTTGAAGTTTGATTATGAAACACTCAAAAGCAGGTTTGATCAATACCATCATAATGAAGATTAAAATGTGATGTTCAGTTCCTTAAGTATAGTTTATTAAAGGCAGTCAGGCAGTCAATATAAACAAAACTTACTAGAGAAAAACAATCACTAACCTATTTAATAAAAATTTAATTGATTTACTTTTATTATTTAAAAAGTTCATGGGTAATTTGTCACCATTAACCATTTATGTACACTGGTACAGATAAGAACTCTCAACACACAGAATTCAGGACAGATAAACCCCTCAGGACCAAGAAGATAGAGTAGTGATACCAAGAGGGTAGGGGGAAGGTGAGGGGAGAAGGGGGAGAAAGGGGGAACTGATGGCAATGATAAACTTATACCACTCCCCCCACCCACCCAGGGGGACGAACAACAGAAATGTGGGTGAAGGGAGACAGCAGGTGGTGTAAAATATCAAAGTAAAAATAATTTATAAATTATCAAGAGTTCACGAGGGTAGGAAGGTGGGGGAGGGAGGGGAAAAAAGAGGAGCTGATACCAAGGACTCAAGTAGAAAGAAAATGTTTTTGAAATGATGGTAACGTATGTACAAATGTGCTTGATACAATGGATGTATGGATTGTTATAAGAGCTATAAGAACTCCAATAAAATGATTCATTAAAATAAAAAATATTTAAAGCTTTAATTTAAAATATTTTACCTCAATTCTGAAGTCTAAAGCGAAGCAAAGAGGTGAAATTAATGTTATTTTAAGTTATAGAAGAAATATAGTACAATATGTAGCAAATGTAACAAGGGAATTGTGTGTACGGTATTGCCTCAATCTCCCCTAAACTAATAATTTTTTTTCTATTTTCATTTTATTTCAGAGCATCGCGGGCCACGAAAAATTACCTTGGGGGCCGCACGTGGCTGGGCTGCCAGTTAGACACCCCTGGGATAGAGTACAACTATCCCTGTGGGTTTCCCAGTGTGGTAGTTACATAATCTGGTGTCAATTTGGGACTTGAGAGGATTAAGAGTGAAGGGGGAAAGTTTAGCCTGTCAATCGGGTCATAGCCAATGAGGCCTCTGTGTGGGCATGGCTTTCTCCTGAGAATTCTGGGAACGCTGGTATTTCCTATTTGGAGGTGGGAAATTCTCTCAACTGACAACACTCACTCCCTGAGACGATGCACTACTGACAAGACACATGGCACTACGCTGATAGACCCCATGCCCCGGGAACAGGAGAAGCCATCTGGAGGACCCCTGCCAGCGCTGAGATGCTTACACCACCACGGAATCCAAAGACACTCTACCCACTGCCCTGTGACTTTCTACCCATCATCCTGCATTCGGCGTCATTGCATGTATTTCATGAGTCTGAAGAGGATTTTTTAGATTGGTATTGGACATATGGGCTAATATCGGACTTAAGGGCTTGGACTGGCCTAGGCTGGGATGTTTTCTTAATGCACAATTACCTGATGTATAAAACTCTCTCTTATACACATATGAGTTTCTTTGGATTTGTTTCTCTAGCCTACCCAGACTAACTGCTTATGGGAGCAGAAAGCTTTGTCTTTCTCTCGTGGAACAGCTGGGGGTTTCGAACTGCTGACCTTGCAGTTTGCAGCCAAGGCGTAACCCACTACAGCCAATAGAACCACAGTAAGGACAATGAAAGCATAGCAAAGTCTGAAGAAGGATTTCTGAACCCTGAAAACTGTTGGGAAATGCCCTTCAAGAACTGTATTCTTTTCTGGTAAAACAAAACAAATGAAAAGTGTAGGGCATTGAATTTAAATTCAGCAGAATAAGAAAATCCAAGTGTGTGTGTGTGTGTGTGTGTAACATATGAGGCTAATTTCAGAAAATATGATGCCATTGTTTCACCTTTCAGGAACAATAGAGTCAAAAGAAGAAGGTCCTTTTTATCAGCAGGGGAAAAGACCTAGATGGGACAAACGAATTCTTAGAGACAGACACGACCAAAACCAATTCCAGGAGCAACAGAAAACTTGATAGACCCAGAACAAGCAAAGCGATTGGATTCGTAATTTACAATTTTCTTACAAAGAAAATCCCAGGCCCAGAGGGCTTCACTGGTAAATTCTAGTAAACATTTAAAGACCAATCTGTCACAAATGCTTCCCAAAAATCAAAGAGGAGAGAGCACTTCTCAACTACAAGGCCAATATTCCATGGTAGCAAACCCCAGCATAGATATCTAACGAAGAAAGGAAAAGAAGGGCGGGACTGACTTTCAGGGTCTCGGCTCCAGCACCATGGCCCGCTCCAGGAAGTTCTTGGTGGGGGGAAACTGCAAGATGAACAGGTGAAGGGGCTGGGGAGCTCATCATCCGCTGATCCCGAGGTGGTCTGTGTACCCCCTACTGCCTACATCGACTTCGCCAATATACAAAACTGCTACAAAGTGACCAACAGGGCCTTCCCTGGGGATTGTAGGCCTGATGTGATCCAAGACTGTGGAGTCACCTGGGTAGACCTGGGCCACTCAGAGAGAAGGCGTGTCTTTGGGGAGTCGGATAGGCTGATTGGACAGAAAGTGGCCCATGCCCTGGCAAAGGGCCTTGGAGTAATTGCCTGCATTGAGGAGAAGCTGTATGAGAGGGAACCTGGCACTGCTGAGGTCGGGTTTGAGCAAACCAAGGTCACTGCAGATTATACGTCCAACTGGAGCAAGGTCATCTTGGCTTAGGAGTCTGTGTGGGCCATTGGTAGCAGTAAGAGTGCAACCCCCCAACAGGCCCAGGAAGGACATGAAAACTCGCAGGAATGACTCAACGTCTCTGATGCGGGGGCTCAAACATCCCATCATTTATGGAGGTTCTATGGCAGGGGCCACCTGCAAGGAGCTGGCACTCCAGCCTGTGTGGATGTCTTCCTGGCCAGTGGTGCATCCCTCAAGCCCGAATTTGTAGACATCATCAATGCCAAACAATAAGCCCCTTCCATCTCCCAAAGCCCCCTGCTGCTGAGCCAGAGACCAGCGATCTAGAAGTCCAACAACTGCCACCCCATCCCTGATAGGGTCACTTGCCCCTTCCCATGGCTTGATCCATGCTGTACCTTCCTTTACTGTGTATACCTTCCTGTGGCATGGTTGGGACCAGGCCAGTCATTTCTCCCAGTAACGATAATGGTTGGAACTTTACACGTCACCAAGGTAGCTTGTTCTTGCCTGAGAGGTAGGAGGGGGTGGGGCTTGTCCCAGGTGCCCTCAGCTTCAGTTCCCAGTAAGGGCAGGAGAGGGACAACACCTTCTCTGCCCCTCTCACCCCATGAAGCCAGCAGCTGAGAAGAGGCCCTGTCTGCACCTCAGGGCCCAGAGATGCCACCCTTTCCCATGATTCCATCTTCTGTGTGTGTCCTGTGTGAGCTGGCCCATGTGTGGTGGTGGGGGTGGGGGTGGGGGTGTGAATATCTGACCCCATGAAAAAAAAAAAAACAAAGAACGAAAAGAAACATGCTGAACAGTATTTGTTATGAATATCAATAGGGAGAAAAAAGCCAACAAAGCTGCTGCCATTGACCTGATTCTGAAACATATCAACCCTACAGGACAGAGTAGAACTGCCTCGTGCGGGTTTCAGAGACTGTAATTCTTTATGGGAACAGAAGCCTCACGGTTTGCCTGAGAATGGGCTGGTGGTTTTGAAATGCTGACCTTGTGGTTAGCAGCCCAATGTGTTAGCCATTATGTCAGGGCCCCTCATAAATAGAAAATCCTCAACAAAATGTTAGAAAAACGAATCCAGCAACAAACATAATGACTGACCAAGTGGCATCTACCCAAGAAATGTGAGGATGGTTAAACATACAATAATCAATGGACTATACAATGGAACATATACAAATCACACAAGAATCTCAATATTTACAGGGGGGAAAATCTTTCACAAATATAACAAGCTTTCATGTTCAAAACACTTAATAAACTAGTTATAGACCAAAACTTTCTCAACCTGATAAAAAGCATGTGATGATATAACTGCAACTGTTTTTCCCCGGAGACCAGGAACAAGACAAGAATGTTCCCTCCTGCCAGGTTTATTCAACATTGCACTGGAGGTTTGAGCTATGGAAAATTAGCAATGAAAAGACACTAAAAGGCATCTAGATTGGAAGGAAGGAAAAAAAGAAAACAATCTCTATGCTTGAACTTTCTTAAGAATAATCAATAAATACTGTGTAAGGGTAGAAGATTAGCTATGAATTCATAATTATTAAAGCTGTTTAGTGGATACATGTTGTTGTGAGATACTATTGAGCTAGTTCCAACTCCTAGCAAGCCCATGTGTAACAGAAGCAGAGCATAGTTCAGCCCCATCCCACTACTATGTCTGAGCCCATTGTTGTAGCTACTGTGTCAATCCATCTTGTTGATGGTCTCTTTTTTGCTGAGCTTCTATTTTACAAAGCATGATGCCCTTATTCTGGAACTAGTCCCATCTGAAAACACGTCCAAAATACATGAGACAAAGTCTGGCTAACTTGCTTCAAAAGAGTGTTCTAGTTGTACTTCTTCCAAGACATTTGTTCATCCAGTCCACGCTGCATTCAGTAATCTTTAGCATCACCATAATGCAAATGCATAATTCTTCTTCAGTCTTTCTTGTTCATTGCACCTCAGTCTCAAAGTCACATCTTTGCCTTCTCCACTGTAAAAAAGTCTTTCACAGAAGATGTGCCCAATGCCATATCCATACATTCATTGATTTCTTCACCCCTGCTTCCATGGGCATTGATTCAAATGAAATGCTTGACAAATTTCATCTCTTCTTTTTCACTATACCTGTATTGCTTATTAGTTGACTTGTAAGAACTTTTCTTTATATTGAAATGTATTCCAGAACCCAACTGTAGTCTTTGATTTTCCTAAGAGCTTAAAATTCTCTTTCCGTGTGACAAGATACATTGTGTCATCTGCATGAGGCAGGTGGTTGATGAATCTTCTTCCAAGCTTGATAGTACATTCTTTGATGGGGACATATTTCCTCTAATTCGATATAGGCTTGGAAGCTTACACAATAAATATTTTAAAGCTTTATTATTGACATTGGCATATCATTGTTAAAAGGATGATAAAATTTCCCAGAAATTACAATTTATAAACTATCAAGGGCTCATGAGGGAGGGGCGAGCGGGGAGGGAGGGAAAAATGAGGACCTAATGCCGGGGGTTTAAGTGGAGAGAACATGTTTTGAGAATGATGAGGGCAATGAATGTACAAATGCACTTTACACAATTGATGTGTGTATGGATTGGGATAAGAGTTGTATGAGCCCCTAATAAAATGATTTTAAAAAAGAAAAGAAAAGTGACCCAACAACAACAACAAAAAATTCCCAGAGAGCTCAGCTATTTATAACGCAGCCTTTTAAAAGAACATTGTATATATCACTTTCCTTTGTTCTTTTTGAAGCAGTTTAGTGCCAGGTGACAGCTTCATCATTAAACTATCAAGATAGCAATTAATTTCTAAACACGTCAGGGCCCTAGTACTTCTTAGCTAATCTATCACAGATAGCAAACAGAATATTTATTGATGTTGTTTTATTAGTAGTGAAAACCTCAGTAGTGTATCCTTAAAAATATTTGTGAAGTTATTTCTTCCCTTTTTCTGGGGGTGGGGAAGGTAAGTAGGTCTTTATTAAAGATTGAACTCAAAGATCCCACCAATCACTTCACTTGTATAACATTGGAAAGAACATACACACATCCAGCTGCAAAGGAGGCTGCTCTTTACCTGAACAGCTTGCTTGCTCATTTCTTTGCGTGATCTACGTTATTTAAACTTTGCTTTTGTCCAAGTCACTCAACCTTCGGAGATATAAAAAATTAACAAATTCGTTCCTCTTCCTTTTTGCCCAGTTCACCTGTATGATGGATGTCTCAGAACTCAGTTTAAATGTCACTTTTCTGAAGGATGGCTTTCCAAGCCTTTCCAAGTGGGTTAGGTCCCTTTGTGCACAGAGAAGACTCTGTCAATGTTCTCCAGAGTCTCTGACAGATTTCACAGTACATTTATTTATAAAATTAGGTGATTACTGCTTGTCTCTTCCCCTGGGCTATACACCTAATGAGCACACAGTCATATGGTGCCATCTTTGCCTGGCAGCAGACCATAGCCCTAGTACAGTGTCTGGCATGCACAGGTGTTAGTTAGATACGTAGTTGTTAAATAAGTAAATGTAAGAATGAATAAATGAATGATCAGATGAATTAAATAATGTTGTTTACCAATGCCCAATCATTTTGTGGATTTTACAGTACTACAAAATTGAAAGTTTTCCTTTTTTCTCAATACTTTCACAGGCTCTTTATAAAACACATAAATTTATTTTGAGGTTTATGACTTATATGTTTATAATCTGTTTAAATTCGAATGTACACATATTCTGTAGGGTTCATCTTTTTGTGCATTTTTTATCTTTATCAAAGTTTCTGTTGACTTAGAACTATAATTAGCTCCTTTTTATATTATAGTATAATTTGTCTATTAAATCCAATCCTTGCAAAATAAGCTTATTAAGAATTTAATAAAATTTTCAAATAAAAAGATTCTTATTTATGTTATTATTGTTTGAATTTAAGACTTCTGTCTCAGACACTTTCATTGAAGGTTTATTTCACTTATAGGATAGCAGTAAATTTCATTATATGAGTGGGTATCAGAAAATTAAAAATGCTTCATAATTAATGCATGTAGTTCTTAACATATATAGCCATCTGTGCTTTATGTAGTCTGTTGGCTTGTTAATAATGCATTAGTATTTGCTTGTAACCCAAATAAGCTGTATGACAAAAAGTTATATAAAATTATATGGGGATCTTCAAAAAGTTCATGGAAAATGTGAATCATGAGAAAACTGTTCACAGATTTTCTAAATGTATTTGCACCAAAATAAACTCACAATAACTTGATATAAAATGTCCAAACAGGATCTAGTTTGAGGCACTAAGAATACAACATTCATTTGAAAGGAGCTCATATCAGAGGCACATGAACTCTGCTAAAATTGAAGGAAGAACAAACATCAAATTTATGATGAGAATACTAATACTTTGTAAAAAGTTTATGGGACAGTGCCTAAAAAAAATCAGCATTACAAATGGTTAACTCGCTTGAAGAAGGGGTGAGACAATGCTGAAGACCAAGGGCAGGAACAGACCGTCCACACCAGTTTGTAAGGAAACAATCTCGTCAGCACCCTCATTGCAGAGAAGAGCGGTGACTAACAGAACCAACAGTCAAGGCCACAGGCACCTCCATTGGTCAGGTTACAACATAAAGTTGAGACAGTAAACTTCCCATTCTGTGGGGGCCAGAACTGATGCCCCCAGGTTGGCTTCAGACAAGAACAGAGCTTTGCATAGGAATTGTACATGGGTGGGAACAAGATCCTAAAACATCTCTTGGAAGAATTGTATCAAAAGATACAACTTGGCTTTCTCGGTATAACCCAGAAGCCAAAGAGCAAGCCAAGCAAATGCTACACAGAGGTCGAAGTAGGCAGGAGCAAAAGCCATCGGAATCGTTGTATGAGATGCTCAAGGCATTTGAGTTGGGGGCTTTCTAGAGGGCCAAAGAACAATAACATCTGCTTGTTACAAGAGTATTTTGAGAGTTAACCAAAGCATTTGCAGAAAAGGGCAGGAAACGCTTCATTAGAGAGTCCTCTACCCCAACAATACTCCCGCTCATTCTTCTCAGCAAACAAGGACATTCTGAAGAGTTCCTATGGGGAATCATGAGGCTTCCACTGTATAGTCCTAAGTTGTCTTTTCTAACTTCATTTTGCTGCCTAATCTTTAAGAATATCTGAAGGGCACGCGTCTTTCTTCAGTTAAGAATGTAAAAAAATTGTTTTATTGACATGGTTAAATTCTCAGGATCCTCGGTTCTTTAAAATTGATCCAAATGGCTTTAAAACCACAAAAACATGGCATTATGCTCCCTGCCTGATTTATAATAAACTGACCCCTCTCAAACCTCTCATAGGAAGGCCTAGTTCATCCAGGCCCGTGATGCGTTTTTTCCCCCTGGTTTGACGCACCATCACGCTCCCTCGGAGTCACTGTCAGAAAACTGGACATCAGGTAAGCATGTTTTCTTAAATTACTAATTTTACTATTTCTTCCCTATTACATCGAGATAAAACGTAATCATGTGCATCATTACGAGCCATTACTGTCCTTCTGTTTTGTTGTAAGTGTATAGTTCAGAGCTGATACTCAGTCAGTACACTCTGGTCCATCTGCCTGAGATTACAGCTGCCATCTGCTCTGATGCCAATCCGGGTACTTAAAGGTTTTGAGTCTCTCTCCAGCTATTAATTGGAAAATGTTGCCCTAAATGTCATTGTAATAAAGGGACAGTACTACAATATCAAGGTTAAATAGAGAAGTCGTAAGATGGCGTTCAAATCGTTTTGTGTTGTAAGGCGGAGCAGTGTTTATTTCAGCATGGCTTTGAGAAATGACCTAGTTCTATTGGGTGGAAAAGATTAAGGGAGTAGAGAGCACTGTTCAGTCAGCATAGGAAGTTGATAGGGGTAATTCCAGCTGCATTTATCCTGGTAGGATGGAATACACACACTGTAATAATTAATGAGAACCCAGCACCTCTGGAAGAAACTCTGGAATAGGCTGAGCTGCTGTCGGGATGGCAGCTGCAGTCTGGAGGTCATCTCCAGGAAGACTTTGGGTCCCGTGGGAGATCTTCTTGTTCTGATGGAAGAAGTATCAGAGGAAAGGAATCGCATGATACCTGCTCCATACAATGTACTCCCTTCCCACACTTGGTGCTGTGGCAGGGGCAGGAATAAAGAATGATCTTTTCTCTGAAGGACTGATCAATGTAGATCAGGAAATAAGAGTCAAACTTATAAAGTCATATTGTCTAAGGTAAAATTGAGTAGAATGAAATAATAGCAAACACATCGTGGCAGAGTTTCAAGAGCTTTGCTGTTGTTGATGTTATTAGGTGTCGTTGACTGGGATCCTCCCCACAGCAACCCGATGTCCAAGAGACAGAAACTGTGGGGAGAAGTCAGACACTTGCTGCCAGACTGCTGTCTCATCCCACAGCAGGGCTGGGCCTGCTCCCTGCTGCTGGAGACAATAGACTACCTCTCTCTGGAGCCAAAGGCCATTAGTTTGATTCCTGTGGGTGGAGTTCACACCCAACTGATAATGGTTCCAATGAAGACCCAAAATCAAGTTAAGCTGTTACCAGAAATCTAGGATCCGCCTATCTTGCCGCATGTACACCCCCAATCCCTTCTCCTTCTGTAGTGCATATGTCCCTAGATCACCTCCTCCCATCACTGTAATACCTGTAGCACAACCCCTTCCTGTGACGTATGTCTTCACCTGTAATGTGGGGGCTTGCACGTCCCCAATGTCCCCAGAGAGTATAAAAGCTTGGGGAGCATTAAAGATCTCTCTCACTCCCTCCACGTGAACCACCAAGCGGGGCTGAGGTGAGCATGCTATCATAATATGTGTCTGACTCCATTTATTTCTATATATCTCTTTTATCTCTCATGCTCTCTATAACTTTACTATAATATTTACTTATTATCGCTGTACAATTGCGCCTACCAAACCCGTAGTGATTGTGCTAGGAGCTGGCTTCTTCTGGCAAGAAACACTGCCCTGTCCTGCACCCTTGGTCGTTGTGATGGGGTCCCCTGCTGCAGCCACTGTGTCCATCCATCTTGCCATGGGACTTCCACCTTTTTGCTGCCCCTCTACTTTACCAAGCAGGATGCCCTCTTTCAAAGATTGGCCTCTCATAATATGTCCAAAGTACATGAGATGTAGTCTTGCCATCCTTGCTTCTAAAGAGCGTTCTGGCTGTACTTCTTCCAAGACAGATTTGTTCGTTCTTGTGCCAGTCTAGTGTACTTTCAGTATTCTTCCCCCATCACTATAATTCAAATGCATCAATTCTTCTTTGATCTTCCTTTTTCAATGTCCAACTTTCACATGCATAACAAGCGATTGAAAATAACATGACTTGGGTTGGGTGCACCTTTGTCCTCAAAGTCATGCCCTTGCTTTCCAGCACTTTAAAGAGGTCGTGTGCAACAGATTTATCTAATGGAAATACATCATTTCATCTCTTGACTGCTGCTTCTGTGAGTGTCGATTGTGGATTCAAGCAAGATGAAATTCTTGACGATTTTAGTCTTTCTCCTTTTATCATGAGGTTATCTAATGGATCATTTGGTTTTCTCTATATTGAATTGTAATCTATTTTGAAGGCTGCAACCCTTAATCTTTATCAGAAAGTCCTTCAAATCCTTCTCACTTTCAGCAAGCAAGATTGCTGCATATTGCAAATTGTTGATAAGCCTTCCTCCAATCTTGATGCTATGTTCTCCTTCATATAGTCCAGCTTCTCAGATTACTTCCCTAGCCTCCGCAAAAATGTCCATCAGTGACTGATACAACCCTGATGCACAGTATTCCCATGTTCAGTTTGAATGACTGACTTTTGATCCATGTCCAGGTTCCACATGAGCACAATTAAGTGAGAAAAATCCTCATTCTTCTCAAGGCAATCCACAGTTTGTTATGATCCACACAGTCAAATTCCTTTGTATAGTCAGTAAAACACAAGCAATCACTTTTCTGGTATTCTCTCTTTTCAGTGAAGATCCATAGGACGTTAGCGATGCTATCTCTCCTGCCAAGTCCTCTTCTGAATCCGGCGTGAATTTCTGGCAGCTCCCTGTTGAGGTACTGCTGCAAACATTGTTGAAAGATCTTCAGCAGAACTTTACTTGCAGGTGCTATTAATGATTTGTTTGGTAATTTCTGCTTTCTGTTGCAACACCAACAACTTCATTGCAAATATCTTTTTTCAACAGCATAAAAGGCAACTATGCACTTGGCTTTTTCCAGATGGAATATGCAGAAATAAAATTGACTACATCTGTGGGAAGAGATGATAGAAAAGCTCAATATCAGCAGCAAAAGTGAGGCCAAGAACCAACTGTGGAACAGACCACTAATTGTTCATATGTAAATTCAGGTTTGTGGTAGTAACATAATCCGTTGTCAATTTGGGACTTGAGAGGATTAAGAGTGAAGGGGTGGAGTCTAGTCTGTCAGTCGGGTCATAGCCAATGAGACCTCTGTGTGGGCATTGCCTTCTGAGAATTCTGAGAATGCTGGTATTTCCTATTTGGAGGTGAGAGATTCTCTCAACTGACAATGCTTACATGGTACTATGCTGATAGACCCCATGCCCTGGGAACAGGATAAGATACATGGAGAACCCTGCCAGCACTGAGATGCTTACAACACCATTAGAGTCAAAGACTTTCTACCCACTGGCCTGTGATCGTCCTGCATTCGGCATCATTGCATGTGCTTTGTGAGTCTGGAAAGGACTTTATAGATCGGTGTTAGACACAAGGGCTAATGTCGAACTGATAGGCTTGGACTGGACTGGGTTGAAATGCTTGCTTAATGTACAATTACCCTTTATATAAAACTCTCTCTTATACACATCTAAGTGTCAATGAATTTGTTTCTCTACTCTTCCCAGACGAAGACAAGGTTGAAGCTGAAAAAAAATTTTTTTAAATCCATGAGAGCCAAAATATGACCTTGAGTCTACCCCACTTGAATTTCAAGAACATCTCAAGAAAAAAAAGTTTGCTTTATTGCACACTAATGACAGAAGATCTGATGAGCTGTGGGATGATATCAAGGACATCATACAGGAAGAAAATAAAAGGTGTGTTTTTAATTTGTTATCATTTGCTAAATTAATGGCATTACCAATTGAATTGCTTTATGCTCCATGGGGATGCTTTATAATGTCTTCAATCATAAATGATAATGATGTCTAAAGAGTGAACCAGAGACATGCATAAACCATAGATATATGAACGGACTTTCGGTTCACACTTAATTCTAGCCCCAACTCAAGAACAATTGGTTCTTATGACTGCTCGATTGATATCCACCCTCATGAAGAGGTCACCGAAGATATGGGTGCTATAGCAAAATGCGGTGAAAAAAGAATAGCTATCAGAAAGAACAGTGTTGGGGTCTTAAAGTCTTGTTTTCAAACAAACAGTCATCTACACGAGGCACCAACTAAGTCTACATAGAGGAAGCACACCAGCCTGTGCGATCCAATGAATGCAAAAAACAAAATCCAAAGCAGAAAAAGGAAATAGTATCAGAGCTTAAACTGTGAATACCCAGTACACAAAAGGCTAGGAATGACAGTGGAACCCCCAAATCCATTTGCAGAGTCCCCACTAGATTAAACCTCTGGTGAACTCCCTCTGACAATAGTTGAGGAATGAGAATAGCCTGGCTCTCAGACAGAGAACATTGCACAGTCAACGATGAGAGATGTAGTCAGGTTAAAGTGTAATACCTTATTTGATTTCCCTTTTGACACATTTAAAAGTTGCCTCAATCTTTAGTATCTTGTGTTTTTATTTAGAATAAGGTTTCTCTATGTTTTGTCTAGTTATTGTTGTTGAATTTGTTTGTTTGCTTCCTACTTTTTCTGTATATGAAGCCCAGGATGGGTAGATCTATATAGACAGTAATTGAACTGATAATTACCTGAGGACATGGCAGAGGGAGGCGGTGGGGGGGAATGGGAGCTATAGATAATGAACCCAAGAAGAACATGTCCTGAAACTGATTATGGTGATGATTACACATATCTCCTTAATATAATTGAATGACTAAATTGTATGATAAGAATATCATAAATATATCATTTAATTTTTAAGTCAAATCAAATTTCAAAAATAATTAAAAAATTTTTAATGTAATATAATATTTTCTTAAATAAAAGGTCATTTAAAAGACAGGAAACAAATAAAAGTGGATGCCAAAAGAGTAGATGTCTGAAACTTGCGCTTAATCATAAAGCAATAATCTAAGCAAATAATCTAAAAAGCATCAGGATTAGAGAAAGGTTCATTAGCAACCTAAAATAGGCAGAGTCACAACCTTACTTACTGAAATTGATGAGAACTTGAATCACTTGCTGATGAAGATCAAAAACTATAGCCATTTGCATGGATAAAACCTCAATATAAAGAAAACAAAAATACTTCCAATTAGAACAATAAGCAATCAGAGGAGAAAAAAAGGGGACCAACAGTTCCAGAGAGATATGGGAGAGGAGGAGGTGGAGGGGAAGGAAGTGGAGTGTCAAGAAACCCAGGGATAAGGGAACAACAAGTGATCTAAAATCAATGGCAAGGAGGGCATAGGATGCCTGGTAGGGCTTGATCAAGGGCAATGTAGCCGAGAGGAATTACTGAAATGAAGGCAGAACATGATAGTGGGACAAGATGAAAGTAAAAGGAAATAGAGGAAAAAACTAGGAGGCAAAGGACATTTATGGACTAAATACAGGCATGTACATATGTAAATATATTTATATATAACGATAGAGAAATAGATCTATGTACATATACTTATATGTTAAATGTTAAGGTAGAGATGGACATTAGGCCTCTATTCCCTCAATGCAAGAACACTTTGTTATAATAAGCCAGCATTCTGGGATGCTCACCTTCCCTGACATGACCACTGAAACAAAATGGGTGCATTAGCAAATGTGGTGAAGAAAGCTGATGGTGCCCGGCTATCAAAAGATATAGCATCTGGGGTCTGAAAGGCTTGAAGATAAACAAGCAACCATCTAGCATAGAAGCAACAAAGCCCACATGGAAGAAGCACACCAGCTTGTGTGAGCATGAGATGTAGATGGGATCAGATATCAGGCATCAAAGACCCAGAACAAAAAATCATATTGAGGTGAATGAGGGGAAGCATGGAGTGAAGACCCAAAGTCCATCTGTAGACAAATGAACATCCCCTTACAGATGGGTCACAAGGAAGAGATGAGCCAACCAGGGTATGGTAGCACCGAAGAAACATACAGCTTTCCTCTAGTTATTTAATGCTTCCTCTTCCCCACTATCATGACCTCAATTCTACTTTACAAATCCGGCTGGACCAGATCGTATACTTGTACAGATAAGAGCTGGAAACACAGGTAATCCACGACAGACAGAGAATCCCTCAGGACCAATAATGAGAGTAGAGATACCAGGAGGACAGGGGGAAGATGGGGGAAGAATGGGGGAACCGATCACAATGATCTATATATAACCCCCTCCTAGGGGGACAGACAACAGAAAAATGGGTGAAGGGAGATATCAGTCAGTGTACGACATGAAAAAAAATCACTTATAAATTATCAAGGGTATATCATTGTGTGCTCACCTCCCTGATTCGATCGTTGAAGACAAATGGGTG
>NW_022111368.1:10870034-10873149 GCF_000313985.2 Echinops telfairi
GTGATGAGTTGTATGAGCCCCTAATAAAATGATTTTTTTTAATTATCAAAGGTTCATAAGGTGAGAAGGGGGGAATGGGAAATGAGCTGATACCAATGGCTCAAGTAGAAAGAAAATGTTTTTAAAATGATGTTGGCAACATATGTACAAATGTGCTTGACACAAGGGATGAATGTATGGATTGTGCTAAGAGCTGTATGAGCCCCCAATAAAATGATCTAAAAAAAAAAAAAGAAAATAACAATAAATCACATAATGATAAGCAGAGAAAAAATGAAGTTGCTAGGATTTCATTTTACTTGATCAACAATCAATACTCATGGAAATAGCAGTCAAGATATCTAACAATATATTTCATTGCACGGACTTGCTCAAAAAACCTCTTTAAAATGTTCAAAACCAAAAATGTCAATATGAAGACTAAGGTACCTTACCAAAGCAATGGTGATTTTGTTCACCTGATTTGCTTGTGAAAACTGGACAAGAAATAAGGAAGAAGAGAAAAGATTTGCTGTATTTAAATATTGTGTTGGCAAAGAATGTCAAAAGTATCAAGGACTGCTGAGCAAGATCAAGTATTGCAACATCCAATATGGATTACAACTTAATGTAAAGAAATAAAAATCCTCACAACTGGACAAATAGGTAACCTCATGATAAATGGAAAAAAGACAAAAGTTGCTAAGAGTTTCATCTTGCTTGAATCCACAATCAGTACTCGTAGAAGGATCACTTAAAAGATCAAACAATTCATTGAATAGGGTAAATCTGCTGCACAAAACCCAAAATCAAACTCACTTTCTTGAGTCGATGCCAACACATAGCATCCTATAGGCCTCTGTAAAGTGTTGAAGAGCAAGGATGTTAACTTGAAGACTGAGGTACACTTGACCCAAGCTGTGGTATTTTCCACCACCTCATTTGCATGTGAGAGTTGGACATTGAATAAGAAAGGCTAAAGAAGAATTGATGCACTTGAATTATGGTACTAGAGAAGAATAGTAAAAGAACCATGGGCTGACAAAAAGAACACACAAACCTGTCTTAGATAAAGTACAGCCAGAATGCTCCTTAGACACAAGTGTGGTGAGACTTCATCTCATGCACATTTAACCTGTAATCAGGAGAGACTGGTATCTGGAAAAAGACATGATGTTTAGTAAAGCAGAGGCACATCCAAAAAGAGGAAGACCTTGACGAGGTAGATTATCACAGTGGCTGCAGCAATGGGCTCAAATACAAGAACAATTGTGAGGATGGCGCAGGCGCAGGCAGTGCTTCATTCTGAGTCATGTAGATGCCTCATAATCACGGGCACTTAGCAACACAGGATTGCCAGAGAACAAACCATTATGTCTTGGAAGAAGTACAATCAGAATGCTCCTTATAAGCGAGGATCGTGAGACTCTGTCTTGTGTAATTTGAACATGTTTTTTTAAATTTGTGTTGTGAGAGTGTGAGAGAGTGAGTGAGTGAGTGAGTGAATGAGTGAGGGAGAGTGAGAGTGAGTGTGAGTGAGAGTGAGAGACAGCGAGTGAGAGTGTCGTAATTTGAACATGTTATCAGGAAGGATAACATGACAACATACTTGGCACAGTAGAGGGTCAGTAAAAATTAGCAAGATTCAAGAGGCTATGGAGTGGCACCGTGGCTGCAGATGAGACTTGTGGGATGGCGCAGGAGCGGGCAGTGTGTTGCTCTAGTGTACGCAGGGTTAAGGAGCCCTAGTGGCGTGGAGGACTACACACAGGATCACTGTGAGTGGGAACCCACTCAGCAGCATCTAACAACAGTGTGAAGGAGATCCAAAACTTGTGTTGCATGTAAATTCATAAATCATATTATGGCTCATAAAATTCCTGCAGGGACTCACAGGTCACCTATTAGATATGGTAATAATACTCTTACCATGTCCTAAGTAGGCAAATCTGCACATTTATTTTCATTGCTTATTGACCCTTCTACTGAGGAAATATTCACATTGAATTGTTGAGAAATTACGAACTGACGGTTACAGCAGACTTTGAAAATGAAAATTAATGCAAGTGCTTACTTATTAAGAATAACATTTTGATTGGGTACATGATATTTGTGGCTGCGCTTCATGGCATTTTTACCAAGCTTTCTAATTTTACCAATAAGAATAATTTATTTTCATCATCAAGGCCTAAAGTAATGTTAGACTCCCACAAGGAAGCAGGGTTTTCTCTGGATGCTTGAGCTCAAACAGAAAATATCTGCATAATATCTCATTTCTCAACGTTTCTAAAAGTAGATGAAAGAAAACACCCCCCACCCCCCCCACTGTAGCCTTCCTCAATGCATAGATTCTACATACATTTGCTTTTCATAAGAAAAGTCACACCAACAGAAGCACTATAGTCTTACTACCTCCTGCTATGGTAATCCAGAAATTGATCATTTATCTCCCAAACTGGTAAACCTCCTTCCATGTATAACTCAGATTCAAAAACAAGAGGTAATTTTTAGAAAACAACTTGTCATGAGGAAACTTGCTGATTTAAACTAAATACTTACTACTAACAGTGACATGGTTGTTTAGTTAAAATGAGACTCCCTAACTCAGAAATCATTGTAAAAACTTGTCGCAGTTCATTTTAATAGATGTTCTTAGAGTATTTGTTTAGTAACTAATTTGTGAAATTTCTTTCCCAATTACAGTGGACCATGAAGCTTCCATTTACAATAGCTATCCATAGACCTTTTGACCAAACCATAGTCTACTCTTGTTTGAGAAGCGAATTTTATTCAACTAAACCTGAAATTTAGTCAGGACAATTATGGTGTCGAAAGCAAAGAAAAAGGTCCTATAGTAGAAGTCAGATTAACTGCCATGAGAAAGCCAGATTATGCTGATATCGTCCATGATCAGATAAAAGTAATTAGAGAATTGGGGAAAAATTAACTACATGTTCATAAAAACAAGAAGATTGCGATAATCCATACATTGAAAAACCATGGTAATATCTATCTAGAAGAGGATTACTATCTAAATACATAGTGAAATCTTACAACTTAATAATAAGAGAAACAATTCAATTAAAAAATTAGCAAATACAGGGTTCACAGGGCAACTTAGAGCAATAAATGCACA
>NW_022111368.1:10873491-10882252 GCF_000313985.2 Echinops telfairi
CTGGGCAGGGACCAGGCTGAGAGTGAGGACCAAGAGCAAGGGCCAAAGTCTGAGTAAGAGGCCTGCCTGCCTGTGGACATGACTGAGAAGAGGCTGTCCTGATTGAAGAGCCGGGTCCTGAATTGCCCTTGGTACTTCCAAGTTGATCCTGATCCAGAATTGTCATCTGTTCTGTCTCTAGTAAACCGCATAGCTGTGAAAAAAGAAAAGAAAGAATAATAAAGGTTAGAACAATCATAAATGGAGCAGAAAATCAATAGAAAAAATCATCAAGACTAGAAGTTGTTTTGGTTTTTTTAAAGGATTAACAAGATCCACAAACCATTTCCAAATCTAACAAAGGAAAAGAAAGCGAAGACGGAAAGTACAGGAAGAAGCCATCCAAAAGGTAATGTGGCAACAGAACCAATGAGCATAAAAAGGATACTTTGAGAAACATACCCAAACAAGTTAGAAAACCTAGATGAAATGGAAAAATTTCAAGACACACATCACCTACTTTAACACAGACTAATGTAGAACATTAGTTTAACCAGACCCACAACAAAGGAAAAATGGATCAGGTCATTGAAAAAAAAACACACAAAAACCCACCACCACCAAAAACCAGACCACTTTACTGGCAAATTCTACCAAACGTTCAGAGAGCTGTAACAATTCCACTTAAGCGATTCTGGAGCATAACAAAACTCAAAAACAAACAGCCCTTGAGCCAATTCTGACTCATAGCAACAATAGCACTCTCACAGTGGGTTTCCCAGACTGTAAGCTTTTCTTTGTCTTTAAGTGTCATTGGAAAGGTTATTCTTTTTTAAAAGCAGTTTTATTGGCACTGCGTCCACATATACAATCCAATAGGTCAATTACCTCAGGAAGAGTTGTACAATCATAAGCACAATCAATTTTATAATATTTTTTCTTCATTGCACTCACTGTTAATCATGTAATTATTTTTTAATGTGGCAAAATATACAAAACAAAATATTCTCCAATTCAACAACTTCTACAAGTATAATTCAGTGCCAGTGACTACACTTGTGACAATACCTGTTTCCAAATTATTCTACCACCGTGAACATAAACTCAATGCTCCTAAGCAAAAAGTCTTCCTCCTTCACCCACGGTAACCATTGCTCAAGTTTGGTTTATTTTTTTCCTTCTTTCTTTTTTAGTAGTTTTCTTGATGCGAACTGTAACTCTTTTATGGGAGAAGAAAGCCTGACCTTTCTTTCATGACTCTAGTAATGGTTTTAAATTATTGATCTTGTGGTTAGCAGCCCAACACATGACCTACTATACCACAAGAAAAAGATAAAATATTCTCGAAATCCTTTTATAAAGTGAACATAACCTACTACCAAAGAAAGTAAAGAGGACATTTAAAAAAGAAATAGGCCAAAATCCTTCATGAACATAGACAAAAAATTCAACAAAACCCTAGCCAATAGAATTCACCAACACAGTAAAAAGTAATAACAATAATACACCATGACCAAGGGGGAGTCATACTAGGAATACAAGGATGGTTCAACATTAGGGAGGGAAATCATCATAATTCACCACATAAGTAAAAACACAGGCGTAGAACCCACATACTCAGAAAATCAATGCAGAAATGCATTTGACAAAACACAAGACTCATTCCTGATAAAAAAAACACTCTACAAAAATAGAGGTAGGAGGGAACTTTCTCAACATAATTAAAGGCATGGATACAAAATATTAATTAGAGAGAAATTGGAAGTATGCCCTTTATCACTGCTCATATTCAATATTGTGCTGGAAGTTTGAGCCAGAGCTATAATGCAAAAAAGGGAATTTAAAATCAGAGAAATTAGCTAAAAAGAAGTAAAATTCTATGTATTTGATCCTATAGATAGAAAATCCCAAAGACTCCAAGAGAAAATTACTAGATCTTAATGGAAGATTTAGTAAAGTGGCAGTGTTTAAGATCAATGCATAAGAATTAGCTATATTCCTTTACACTAACAAGGAGAGCCAAAAATAGAATTAGAAAAGCAGTATTATTCTGATAGCCACCCAAAGATGAAATACTTTAACCAGAGAGACAAAATACTTACACAAAGGAAACTACAAAACACTGCTACAAGAAACCAAAAACGGTCCTCATAAATGGAAGAATGTACCATATTCATGGATAGGAGGAAGACTTAACATTGTAAAAATGTCTATACTACCTAAATTGATCTACAGATATAATGCAATCCTGATACAGATTACAACATCATCTTTCAAAAGAGGAAAAAACGAATCACTAACTTTGTATGGAAAAGAAAGAGCCCTCATATCAGCAAATTACTACTAAAGAAATAGAACACAGTACTAGGTCCCTTACTTCCCAGTCTCAAAACCTACTGCTCAGTAATGGCAGTCAACCCAGCCTGGTATTATTATAACAACAGACAGAGAACAAAGGAATAGAACTGCTAATCTAGCAGTAAATTCATCCACTTATGCACTGCTGATCTTTGACAAAGGACTGTAAAAACATTAAATGAGGAACAGAGAGTCTCTGATGGGTCGCTGGATTAAGGATAAAGATGGGGTTGTCTTCCTGAATGCCAGCGCTAAACGAAAATGAGCTGTCCATGCCACAATACAGGGGTTAGAAAGAAATTAGGCACACTACATAGACATCTATGGGAAAATCCAAAGATGAGCATACTCAGACCCAAACCACCTAGGCCCTGGCAAGAGCCAACCTGGCCACACCCACCTTAGGCACCAATAATATGACATCACACAGGTGTGCCTAAACTCAGCTAATAAGGTTGGCCAATAACCTCAACCACACCTCCCCAGACAAAGGCCGGCAGCAGACCCCTGTTCTCTCTTGTTCCGTTTTGTGCTCTGCAAATGGAGGGTGAGATTCCTCCTGCAGGCGCCTGTTCCTGCTGCTCGCTGTCTTGGCCGCCAGGATTTCCTGCTCTCGGGTCTGCATGATGATTCCGCACTCTTGTTCCAATATTCCTTCCACGTGTTTTCCATCCCCAATTGCAAACTTCCCCACGCCCCACTCAACGTTGCCTTGCATGCTTTCCAGAGATAGCATGCACTTTTGAGACAGTATACCCAAAACTTCCCATTCCCTCATAAAAATCACCTGGATTACAAAAGTGCTGTAAATTCTCTCAGTGTTTGGAAGCAAGAACAGAGGTAAACCACCCAGAACCCTAATATCTTTAACACATGGTGCTGGCAAAACTGGACATTTACTTGCAGAAAAATGAAACAATACCCCGTATTTCACACCATATACAAATGCACTCAAGATGGATCAAAGACATAAATGTAAGGCTTAGAACTACAAAGATCATCGAGGAAAAAATAGAAGTCCTACTATGTAGCATAAATAGACTATCAAACATAATTGAAAACAAACAGTAGAAGATAAAGGATTGGGACGTCCTAAAAATTAGAATTATGCGCATCAAAAGGTTTCACCAAAAGAGGGAAAAAGAGAGTGCACTGACTGGTGAAGAAAAATTGGCAATGCTGTATCAGACAATGTGGGAAACTGAGAACTGGGAAGCGAGTGTGTGCAGACAAATTCTCTAGGCTCATGTTTAAGGACTCTGGGAGGCTAAGACTCTTGGAGGCAGGCCTGCACACTCATCAGTTGGAGATGATTCGCAGTTATATTATCCTAACTAAAAGTTATTTCCCAAAATGTCACACCAGTTTTAAGATGCTTCTGACAAGCTCATGGCTGCTGACTATGAGCTTGAAGGTTATCTGCCTGAAGGCTGTCTGCTGTGGAGAGCAATCAGACCCTACCGTCCACCCCACCCTAAGTGCAGCCCATCCCTTCTGAGACTGATCAGTGTTCTCTCGGAGAAGAGCTCAGGGATGACCAAGGTTAAGCCATCATCTTAACTCTAGGACCTGCCCATCCTTTTATGTACGTGCCTTCTTTCATGTGTATGCCCCTAGTACCTCCCCTTCCTGTTACATGTATGCCTATAGTACGTGCCCTTCCTGTTATGTGTGTGTATGACATGGCTTACATGCCCCAAACTTCTGTTGGAGAATATATTTGCTCTCACTGGTTCCAGACTCCATGGAAGACGTGAGCCTTGCATGCCTTGTCTGTTGTCTCTTGAATTTTCCCTTTTAATTACACAATCATTCTTTAGGACCCTATCACATGTGGAGGCTGGTCCCCCACAAGACAAAGGACCAATCTCTAAAATTTATAGAACTGTGCTACCAAACATAATGTCTTTTTCCACGACTGGTCTCTCCATAATTGAAATGCATCCATTCTTCTGTGGCCCTACTTATTTATCATCTAATTTTTATATGGACAGTTGAAAATGCCATGAATGGAATCAGGCACACCTTAGTCCTCAGTGTGACATCTTCATTCCCTGATGCTTTAAAGAGGTCCTGTGCAGCAGCTTTGTCACACGCAAGGGAACCTGTGACTTCTTCACGGATGCCTGTATGAACATTGCTTGTGGATCCAAGCAAAATGAAATCCTGGACGGTTTCAATTTCTTCTTCTTTTATCACGAGATTGTCTGTTGATCCAATTGTGAGAATTTTGGTTTTCTTCACATTCAGTTGCGATCCATATTGGAGATCCAAGTAGTTGATGTTCAATAGCAAAGGCTTCAAGTTCTCTTCCTTTTCAGTAAGATTGCGTTGTTGGCCTATTGTAGGTTGTTAACAAGCCTTCTTCTCATCCTGATCCCATGTTCTTCTTTATGGAGTCTAATTTCTCAGATATTTGTTGAGCATACAGCTTGCATAAGTATGTTGAACATACACAGCCCTGACATACCTTTCTTGATTTTAAACTACTCAGTATTTCCTCGCTCTGCTTGAATGCCTACCTCTTGGCCCGTTTTTGTTTCCCACGTGGGCATAATGAAGGGCTCTGGATTTCCCATTCTTTGAAATGTTATTCATAGTTAGTTATGATCCACCCAGTCAAGTGACTTTGCATAACCAATAACACACAAATAAGCCTTTTACACTCAAATTAGCATTTGTCAACAGTCTAGCCCATCACTTTGTCTTTCCTCCCTCGTCCTCTGTCTCTGGGCAGTCTCTAGCGTTTGTTCCATATGCTATGGAAACCCGTGTTTTGTTTTTTTAAACTTTTCCCCTCATAACAATGGTCTCATGTAATATTTTTCCTTCAGAGATTGATGAATTTCACTTTGAATAATGTTCTCCATGTTCATGCATGTTATGAGGTGTTTGGGGTTTTTTGGTCATTGTTTTTAGTGATGCATAGTGTGGTAGTTACATAATTTCATGTCAACTTGATAAATAGGTTATAGGGGTAGAGTCTAGCCTGTCAATCAGGTCACAGACTGATTATTGCCTCCTTGGGGGCGTGGTCTTCTCATGAAGATTCTGGGAGTTTTCCTCTCTTGCTCCTTGGTTATCAGAGCAGCATGCTACTGCCTGAGATAATTTTTGCCTCAGCCCTGTGGGCCAAACCGACCTTTGGACCCTGTTGCAAGAGCTTGAGGCTCCCTGGAGCCCTGTTTCACCACCCTGCTGGCTCATACATCACTTGAGCTTGAGGCTGGTGGATCCTGTTACTGTGCATTGCTTGTTTTTGAGATCCCATCAGAACCTGCTTTGATATGCTCCACAGCTACTGTCTGTTGCTAACCCACCTTGCTGTCTGCTTCATTGACCTTGGACTGGCAGCCCTTCTGAGTTGAAGGACTTTCAGTACATTAACTATTCCAGGAAAGTGAGTTGAACTGAGCCCCCTGTACTGCTATGTGGACTAATTAGATCTTACAGTCCTTCCCACTGTATAAGTCTCTCTCTCTCTCTCTCTCTCTCTATCATCTATCTATCTATCTATCTATCTATCTATCTATCTATCTATCTATCTATCTATCTATCTATCTATAATCATAAGTGTCCTGGTTTTGTTTCACAAGAGAACCCTGCCTAATACACATAGTATTTCACTGCATTTAGGTTGCTTCCATTTTTTGGTTATTGTTAACAATGCTGCAATGACTATGGGTGTGCATATGTCTGTTCAAGTTATGACTCTTACTTTTTCAGCTTATGGTGGATCATATGGAATGTCTAGTCCCAGTTGTTTGAGGTGGCGTCATGTAAATTCACGCATTAGTTGTACATATTTACAACCCCATCAGCAGTATATCAGAGTTTCACTCTCTCAGCAGCCTCTCTAGCATTTGTTATTTTCTGTTTTATGGAACTTAGTTGTCATCATCAATATGTAAGTTGGTATCTCATAGTTGTTTTGATTTGCATCTCCGGATGGCTAGTGATCATGAGCATCTTTTGTTTACTGACCATTTGGATGTTATCTTCGATGAACCATCTGTTCGTGTCCTTTACCCATTTTAAATTGGGTTGTTGGTCATTTTATTGAGGTATTGCAATTTTCTATAGTGATTCATCCCTTGTCCACTGTGTCATTGTCAAAAAATGTTTCCCACTTATAGATTCTCTTTTTATTCTTTTGTTTTGAAGTATTTTGAAACAGATAAGTGTCTTGTTTTCAGTAGGTCCTACTCATGTATTTTTCATCTTCTGTGTATGTTTCTTTCATTACATTTGATCACGTGTCTATGCCCTGCAATAGGGCCCTTAAGTTTGTCTCTATTTCCTCTTTGATGATCTTTATAGCTCTGAGATTTACATTTAGGCCTCGGATCCATCTTGACATCATTTCTGTACATGGGGTGAGGTGTGGGTCCTGTTTCATTCTTCTGCAGACGGAAATCGGATTTCCCCAGCACCACTGAATGTTCTCTGACGCTTTGTTGAAGCTCAGCTCTGTAAGTCGATGAATGTATTTCTAGGTTCTCTTTTCAGTTCCATTGGCGTATGCATCTATCATTATCACTAAAAGTACTTTTAAACGTTTATTTTCAATAAGCCATTGCTTAGGAAGCTACTAAAGACGATCTATTACCAGAATCAAGAACTGTATCAAAAAGGAGACATCATGGGATCCAGAAAATAAGGAGTCATGTGAGAGGCGGAGGTAATTCACAAGACACTGGCGAGTGACGTCTGAGCACAACAGCCTGCTGCCAATTTAGAGGGTTACGCGGTAGATGGACTGAGAACAGCAAGAGGTTCAGGAGCACAGTCTGCCCAGAAAGGATGGAAAGAGAGCACAGACATCAGAACGGATCACTCAGGATGAAATATAGTTTACAATGTTGACAGAGGTGGTTATGAATTAGTAGTAAATCTATAGAAATCCGAAGAGCTAAACAGAGTATTTCAAGCAATAATTTGAGAAGAAAAAGTATTCTAATGATATGGGTGAAGACCTGGAGTTAGAAAACCAAAATGAAAGAATGTATTATTTTTCAAGCTGAATAAATTGAAGAAGAATAAAATCCCAGACTTGAATTTCAATATTGATGGTTTCTATGGAAGAGTATGGAGGCCTGGTGGCACAGCGGTTACATATTGGACTGCTAGCCACAAGGTCAGCAGTTTGAAACCACTAGCTTTCTACTCTTGCAAGAAATTCACAAGGGCGGGTTTACCCTGTTCTGTAAGCTTAATTTTCCATCAACTTCTTAAAGCTACTTTATTGCATTGGGCCAATAGGCTGTAAATTATCTCTTTGGAGTTTTCAAAAGCAAAGATGCCGCTGCGCTGATGAAATGCCAGCGACCGAAGCCGTGGGGCTTCCAGTCACCTCACAGGGATGTGAAGGCTGTACAGTGAATCCAAAAGCCTGAACACCAGTCGATGCCTCTGAGGGACGGTCTTGGCAAAGGATATTGATGCCACAGAACAAACAATCTCTGTTCTAGGAATTCTTGCTATAATGTTCCTAACAGCAAAGATCGTAAGACTTTGTTTACAATCTCAGAAACCCTATATAGGGCCTAAAATGAATTGGAATCAACTCAGTGCCAGAGGGTATGTAGAAAACTTGAGAAAATTGAAACAAGAGGCAATGATCACTCTTAAAAACAGAAAGAGTTGTATAAGAAAGGAAGTGTCAAAACACACAAAACACCTGTAGCAGGTGAGACACACGCCAATATTTATCGAATAATAACAGTGTGGCATTATCAGTATCATGTGATATTGCTTTAGTTACGATTTAGGGTCGAACTCTGTGATGATGGCAGAGGGAAGTGGAGGGAGGAGGAGTAAATTGCTAAATACTTTATGTTCTCTAGTATGAAATCAGTTGATGTATTTAAATTTTTTTAATTGCATGAAAAGCATATTCTTTAGGAACACGGTGGCAGTAAAAAAAGAAAAAGTTGAAAATAATAACCTCTGCAGAGAAGAATGTGGAGTTAAAGAAAGGTGCCTGATGATTAGTAGATTCCAGGTATTTTATTTTAAAGCTATGAAAATACATTTCTTTGGTTAAAATTAAAATACATTTTTTCTAATATGAGATAGAAAATTAACTTTTCATGCACCCCTGTGAGATTATAAAGAAGAAAACTGTCCCTTGCCTTCTTTTTTTCCATCCCCATTTGGAATGTTGTTTCTAATCCAGTTGAATATTCCCTCCAAATAAGGCACTAATCTGGTGCATCAACCTTAGGTAACCTGAACCAAGAACTGAACCAGGATTTGAAGAGCATTCTCTCCAAATGGTTCTGAATACCAAGATGCGCGATAGGATCACATTAGGATGTGTTGGAGCTGGTCAGAACAGTTTGGGAATTGTTTGATGCAATGGCTCTCACACTGGGTATCGACATTTAAAAGACACTCAGGCCCAGGCTTCTGCCATGGGAAT
>NW_022111368.1:10883902-10897887 GCF_000313985.2 Echinops telfairi
GGTCCGAGTTCACCCAGAGGCACCTTGTAAAAAAGACTTGGCAATGTCCTTCAGGAAGATCACTGGACTTTAGACGCCCGACTCACTGTCATGGAGTCAGTGGTGACTCATAGCCACCCCCTGTGGATTTCTGAGACTGTAACTGTTTACCGGACTAGAAAGCCCAGTCTTTCTCCTGAGGAGCTGCTGGTGGTTTGTTTCAAACTGTTGACTATGGGGATCAGAACCCAACACTAACCACTCCATCACCAGGCCTTCCGTCAGATCACAGGCACTAAGAATGCTATGGAGCATAATGCTACTCTAGAACGCATGAAGTGACCATGAGTTGGAATCAACCTTAAGACAATTGGTAGTAAAGACAATTTAATAGGGCGACTATTGTGATATTCCACGGATGTTCTACCAAAAGGTTGAGGGTGTGTGATAGCTAAGGTTTTGTGTTAACTAGGCTGGACCAGTTCTGGCAATTAAAACCGAATAATCCTCCATGATGGGATCTAACACAGAACAATCACTTCCATGATGAGATCTGTTATGAATAGCCAATCAATTGAAAGAACGTTTCCTTGGGGGTGTGGCCTGCTTCCATTATAAGTGGATGCTGTGTTGGCTTTTTACTGGGTCTGTATCTGGCTCATGAACTTCTATTTCTTTGGACGTGAACCAACAGCCTAACCTATTTCCTGCCAATCTTAGGAGTCATAGGTAGCCTGCCATCTTACCTACCAACCTTGGATCTTCCAGCAAATCTTGGTTTCATCAGCCCGCTCAGCTACGTGTGTCAGGAGAAGCCTTCAGCATAGTATCAGATCCACAGGCGTGGAAGCTGCCTGGGCTTGGTCTTGCCCATGTCTACAACTGGGTGAACCATTTTCTTGATGTAAATCTTTCTCTAGATATCCAGATACACATGTCACTGATTATACTTCTCTTGAGCCTAAGACAGAGTGGTTTACAGGCAATTGAAAGCTAAATATAAAATCTTGATCATCTTCTTAATGTAATATATTGCCTCTTATTTCCTGTAGTGGAGGAACATTGAAACCTGGGGACTTGGATGAGGACTTGAAAAAGCAAAAGAGCCAATCCAAAGATTAAACTCCCTAAAAATGGAGGTCAGCCATGCTGACAGGGTCCTGAGTGACAAATAGTGGAATACTCATATAGGATGAGAACAATTGGGTTACTGTTCCCCCAAATAGTAAATTCCCCGAATCCGCTAAACCTTCTGTAACCTCCCACTCCTCTTTATTAAAAGCTACTACCCTTACCTTCTGTCAAAACCACTCTTGAGGACTTAGAGAATGTGTGATCCACTAGCTGGAAACTGTTCAAAACCTCACATCAGTCTAGGAGACACATGGTAGAGCAAAAGATGTGAAGAACTGGGTCCATTACCAAAGGATCCAGTGATCACATCATGCACCGCACCGTCCAGAGGCTGAAGCACCAGCTCAGAAGCAATACCCTGTGCTCTGAGGTTCAGCATGTGCGTTGAACCAAACACCTTAAGTGGTGCTCTGTCCCAATGAGGAGGTGTCCTGGTGACATCCGGGGCAATGCATCAAACTGCTAACTTCAAGGTCAGCAGTTCAAACAAACAACATGCTCCGAAGCAGAAAGGTGAGGCTTTACAGCACCATAAAGATTTACAGTCTTGGAAAGACTCAAAGGGGCAGTTATACTCTCTTCAACAGAGTTGCTATGAAATGGAATCAGTTCAACGGCAGTGATTTCGAGTGAGGCCCCAATAGAAAGAATAGATGGATCGGAAATGAAGCGTATCTACCGGAATAGTCCTGATTATCATCATTCTCAATGACTCCCTTTGGAATCGTGGTTTTGGACCTTATAATTCTGGGCTACATAAGGGTTTAGATCTTCATCTCCAAATGGAGACTACTTCCACCAGAGACTACAGCAAAGGTTCCATTGAATTTTAAACTGTGGCTGATACCTAGGTACTTCAAATGATCTAAAAGCTAGCATGCAAGAAGAGTGTGTTAGTCTGGTAGACTAGAGAAACAAATTCAAGGACATTCATATGTGTATAAGAAAGAGGTTTATGTACAAGAGCAATTGAACATTGAGAAAACATCCCAGCCCAGTCCAGATCAAGTCTGTAAGTCTAATATTAACCCATATGTATGAAACCAACCTATAAAGTCCTCTTCAGACTCACGCAACACATGCAATGATGCTGAATGCAGGACGATCACAGGCCTGTGAGTGGAAAGTCTTGTGGACCCAGTGGCATTGTGAACATCTCAGAGCTGGCGGGGGTCTCCACATGGCTTCTCCAGCTCTGAGGCTCTGGCTGCCATCAGCTTGTCTCCATGTGGCTTGCCAACAAGAATGTCTCGCAGGGACTGAGCATGTGTCCTGCTTCCAGAGAGCTCTTTATCTCCTTGAGTCATCACTTTTTGGTTGTAATTGACTTTGAGCATCTGGAGGTGGTACACAATTATTTAATCATACATAATCTCCAAACAAAAGATGAAAATAAAAGCACACTTGTGCCTTGCATGATACAAGTAATGTGTTTGTATTGAAAATGCACTAACCCCATTTTCATCTTATATTTTTGTAAGAGAACAAAACAAAAATATTTGATGCATACATAAAATTGGAATTATTCATAACAATTACAGTCCTCATTTCTGCACCTAGTCATGTGGACACAGCTGGTATTTAGAACTACCTTCTTTGACTACCCATTCCATATTTCCTTTGCCCTCCACAAATACTTTGATCCTTGTTTTCCTGTGGGGTTATTTTCCTGGTGGATGTTTCTCTGAAAAGTCTGGCCTATTAGTAGTCATGTCTGAATTGGGGTGCTATAGTTTACCATTGAACTTAACCACAGGACATGGTAGTACTGAGAGGACCTAAGGAATTTCCTGGATTCCAGATAATGTGCTTCTTTACCTCCATTATGAAATACTAATCTGATTTCACCTGGGTGATCAGGATCAATCACACTATTCAATACAGTAATACCACTCTTTGCCTCTTGATCCAGAGGCACAAGGAGTCAAAAGTGGCCAGGAGGCATTCATAACTTGCAGTTCAATGGAATTAATGTTGTATCCTTGGGTGGGTGTATTTCTCCCATTGGAACTAATACCTCCAGAATCGGAAAGCATATGGTTGCAGGGACAAGGGACAAAAATGTTGCAAGTGAATCATTAGAAGTAATAGTGAGTGGTACCACTCCCATTTCCTGGGCCCATGAACCCTGGCTGTTGGAGAAACAGTCCCATATATTGAATGCTGGTTTAGAGCATATATAGGCTCCAGGAGAACATTGCCCTAATCTCAAAAGGTGTTGCCACCTAGCAGTCACCATAACTGTGCCTTTAGAAGTTCATTCCATCATTTTATTAAGCCAGCTACTTCAGGATGATTGGGAACATGGTAAGATCAGTGTATCCCAGGAGCAAGGGTTCATTCCCACACTTCATTTGCTGTCAGGTGAGTCCCTTGATCTGAGATGATGCCGTGTAGAATACCATGTCATGAAGGAGACATTCTCTAAGTTCACAAATGGTAGTTTTGGCAGAAGTATTACATGCAGGGAAAACAAACCTGTATCCAGAGGAAGTGTCTATTCCAGTAAGAACAAAATGATGCCCTTTCCAGGAAGGAGTGGTCCTACATAATCAACCAACCACCTGTGGCAGGTTGATTACCCTCAAGATATGTTCCCATATTTTGGACTCTGTCCATTCAGGGCAGGCTACTCTGATTACTGTTTTGACTCTGCTATCTATCACGGTAGTCATGTTCACCTTGTCTCTGTTGATTGAGTGCTGCCATATGTCGCCTAGCTGCATAAGACCCAATCAGCCCTATTGCAGGCCAATATCTTAATTCAATTTGGGCAGTTCGCACTGTCAAGCCTGGCTGACATATAACAATCACAGAAGTATTCAGAGATTCTGTGGCTCCTTTTACAAATTTGTTTCTTACTATTTTGGCAAAAGGTGTGTCCTTGAAACACTCCCTTTGTGGGTTCATGAGTTTATCCTGATATCGTCACTCTAACAGGCCAATTTGCCCAAGCCTTTGAATACCTTCTTCTGTGGTATACCAAAGTAGATTCGGTACTGCAACTTGATTTAGTGTAGACCCTCTCATAAGCCAGGTTTCTGCAAACCAGTCAAACAATTAGAACCGGACCTCTTGAGCTGAAGCATTAAATGAAAACACTGTGCTTAGTAAGCCCATATTCATAAACTCAGACTAATTCAAGTTTATGTTCTTTGCACCATTATCCCACACCCATAATAACTATTTTCACACATATTCTTTGGGTTTCCGTCTGTGTAGGTGGTGGGAATGGTTTTACTGAGAGTGGATTAGTCTCTTCAGATGGGAGACTTGGTGCCAGTGGCTGGTGTGGCTCCACAGAATCTAGGGGCCCAATGTCTCCATCTTCTGGATTATCAGCCTGCATATCTCCCCCCCCAATCCCAAGTTCAAGATGCTCTTTCTTTCCAATCAGTGCGCTCACTTTAATATCAGACATCTTTCTAGGTGGAGACTTAGGCTGGTGTTGTAATTCAGCTACTTATAGGATAAGAGTCTGGGTTTGGTTTTCAACAATATCAATTGTGTTACTGGAAAAGATAGGGCTTTATTTCAAGGTGCAAGTAGAAGCTTTGAGGTCTTTTATTCAGCATTTGAGCTGGACTTCTAAAGCTCTAAGTTCCTCTCTCTCCTTTACCAGTTTGTCTATTGTAATGAGTACCAAACTACCAGCTTCCCTTTACTTCTCACCCAAGGTATGACACATGATCACCCAGAGCCTCTTTACTAACCAATCAGTGCTGGTATTTTGTCTATTACCTTTGCCACTTCACACCATGGTTTAACTTTACTAATACTGACAGGCTGATCTCCACTTACAGAGACGGGCAGAGATTTCCGTGCCATAAGGCCTGAGTAGGCCTAAAAACCAATTAAAAAACCTCATCTTTATGATTTCTTTCTCTAGAACCACTCTCACCACTGAATGCGTTAAGGTGGGTCCTCTAGAGAAGCAAAACCAATGATGCTCGTATGCATATAGAAAGAGATTATGTATGTATATATGAGGGGGAGGTACCAAAAACCCCACATGTGATGTGAGGGGGATAGTGCATTCGGAGTTCATTCCACCAGGTCAGACTGTTAATCAAGCTTTCTATTTAGAGGTTCTGAAAAGATTGCATAACAGTGTGTGACAAAAAGCCTGATTTATGGCAGGGTACTGGTTTTGCCACCATGACAATGCACCTGCTAATGTGCATCAGTTTTTGGCAAAAACAGCATTCCTCTCTTGCCCCACACACCTTACTCACCTGACCTCACTCCATGCAACTTCTTCTTGTTTCTTTTTAAAAAAATCATTTTATTGGGGGCTTGTACAACTCTTATCACCATCCAAACATGCATCAATTGTATAAAGCACATTTGGACATTTGTTGACCTCATCATTCTCAAAACATTTGCTCTCCACTTAAGCCTCTGGCATCAGCTCCTCATTTTTCCCTCTCCTTCCACGCTCGCCCCTTCTTTTTGTTTCTGTGAATGAAGAGGAACATGAAAGGACAGTGATTTGAGGATGTATAAGAGGCAAAGAAAGAAACAGGGGAGGTGTTGTCAGCCATCCAAACAGATGAGTTTGAAAATGTTTTCAAAACAGAATTGCAGATTTGACAAATGCATTAAGTGTAATAAAGAATACTTTGAAGGTGATAAGGTTGTTTTGTTAAAAAAAATTAAATATACAGCTTTGAAAAAAATCTGTTTTTATACCCTCTCATAGATTATGTATATAGGAAGAGATTTTGCATGTATATATGTAAATATAGATTTATATAAAGAAATAAGCTGGCAGAGTTGTTGTTGTTGTTGTTGTTAGGTGTCAGTGAGTCAGCTGCGACCCATAGTGATCCTGTGATCAACAGGTCGAAACACTGCCTGGTCTTGCACCATCCTCACAATTGTTCCTGTGCCTGAGCCCATTGCTGCAGCTACTGTGTCAATCCATCTCAATGAGGGCCTTTCTCTTTTTTGCTGCCCCTCCACTTTATCAAGCATGATGTCCTTCTCCAGGGACTGGTCTCTCCTGCAACATGTCCAACGTATGTAAGATGAAGTCTTGCCATCTGAAAGTGCTCTAAAGTGCACTCTGGCCTTACTTCTTCTAAGACAGGTCAATTCATCCTTTTAGCAACCCATATTCTTTCAATATTCTTCTCCAGCATCACAATTCACATGTATCAATTCTTCTTTGGTCTTCTTTATTCAATGTCCAACTTTCAAATGCATAGGAAGCCATTGAAAAGACCATGGCTTATGTCACGTTACTCCTCAAAGTAACATCCTTGCTTTTCAATACTTTAAGGAGGCCGTGTGCAGCAGATTTACCCATGCAAATCATCTTTTGATCTGCCGCCGGGAGCATCAATTGTGGATCCAAGCAAGACAAAATGCTTGACAATTTCAACCTTTTCTTTATCATGATGTTACCTATTGGTCCATTTGTGAGGAGGAGTTTGGTCTTGTTTACATTGAGTCATAATCCATGGGGAAGGCTGCAGTTTTTGATCTTCATCAAGTCTGCTTCACTTTCATCAAGGAATATGGTGTCAGCTGCATATTGCAGGTTGTTAGTAAACCTTCCTCCCATTCTGGTGTCATAGATAGAGTAGTAGTAGGTAAGTGAAGTCTAGCTTAATTATGCTTCTCTTGACTACGTAGCTGCAGAAGCTGAGCCATGGGGAACAGGCTTATGAAGCAGGAGGGCCTCAATTTAGTGGCTGCAAAGGTAAATGTATTCAAGGTAAACAGCCAGCTGACAGCTCCTGGGATTAGCAGGTGACATGACAGGAGATTGATGAACCCGATGCAGTGTCCAGATCCACCAGGACACCAAGGGCCAAAGAAGATTCAGTTCTACTCATTGTCTCTCCTTTGTACAAAAGCCACACACTCAAGGAGGTGCCATCAGGATACATCCTAACTGATAGGTTGGGCTCTACCCCTACATTCATCCAGGAGTGTTTAGTCGACATGAACTTTAACCATCATATATGTCTTGGAGGAAATATAGACGGAATGCTCCTTAGGACCAAGGATGGTGACATTTTGCCTTATGTACTATTTACACTTTATCAGGAGAGACCAATCCTTTCTAAAGGACATCATGCTTGATAAAGTAGAAGGGCAGCGAAAGAGGTAACACCAATAACACAGGGAATAAGACTTCTATATCCAATAGTGAGGACCAAATAAAAATAAAAGATTAAAAACCAAACATTTATTGAGCATCTATTTTAGGCGAGGCATCTGCCAGACACCTTATACAAATAATCACATTGTTTTCTCTGCACATTTATGTTAATTACACCCACTTGATCATATTTCCTGAAGCTGTGGACATGTGTCCTTATTTACAGAGTGCTTGTACTTGCCAAAGCACTGTCCCACCCATGGTCTTCTTGAATGACTATGCCATATTCCACTCTTTGTGCTTAATGTTTGAAGAAGCTGAACTCAAAGAGGTGAGGTACTGAGGTTAGCCTCTTCCTTGGGTAGGATAGAACTAAAACTCAAGACTTTTTTCCCCTTCATGCTAGCTGTGCTTGCTAATATAAAGGATAATGCTAAAGGAAATGGAAGAGGATACTATCTTTCCCTCTGGTTTGCCTCTGCTCTCTTTTTTTACCTGGTCGGTGCCCATCTCTGCCGATTCCCTATTCTAAACTTTGAGAGAGCAGAAATAAAAGAGTGTGGGGAGAGGGATTCCATTTATTCTCTACTGTTTGTCTGCAGAGGCCATTGCAGAGTGAGTGTAAGTGGGGAGAGATGATGGAAGAGGTGGCTTGATGGCAAACCAGTGCTTAGTGGGCATCAAGGAGTATTTGGGTTGGGTAGGGAGGGTAGGGTTGGAACTGAGGATTTGTGTAGGGAGGACATGGAGATAATCCTTGGACCACAAATCAGAGATGTATTGCCATGCTGAGGCTCTTCAGAGAATCACTGAGACCAATTTGACCTTTGGCTAATGGACAGCATTCATAGACGACCTGACCAGAGGATGCTTTCTCATGTGGAGAACCAGCAGGAAAGCAAAAATGATTAAGAATGCAGATTGGTTGCATCCATTACATGCCCACTAGGTCCAGGCTTTGTAAACCTTTTCCATGGAAAATTTCATCCAATCCTCATTATCAAAAGGCAGGTGCCGTTGTTGTCCCCATTTTCATAATATAAGAATAGACACCTTGAGAAGGTAAGAATCTTGCCAATGGTCACATAACCCCCTCTGACTCTATAGCCAGTTTCCCAATCCTGCTGCCCTTCTCTCTGCTCAGGGAGGACAGGACTGGGGACCTGGGGAAGAACAGAGAAGGGCTGAAAGCACAAAGCAGAATCCCTGGTAAGAGAGCATGTAGAGGCACCAGGACCAAGTTCAGGTTTTATTGTGTGCTCGAGGGCTGTCCCTGGTGATAATTAGTAGGCATGCTAGTAATAGGTGAGCTAACAGATATCAGTTGAAGGACAAGTTAGAGTGTTGATAAGATCAGAGGGAAAACAGATCCATAACTAGGAGACTGTGTGATATAATAGAAAACAGTGGCCTTAGAAATCAGTCTCGCCAGAGTTTGAATTATGTCTTGGATGTCTTAAATGATGAGATTTGGGACTTAAGTATCCACATCAGAAAAAGAGCAGCAATAAATCCTATTACCAGAGTTGTCACCAGGTATAAAGAAGGTTATGTATAGAAAATGCCTCCTAACAAGTCCCCTAATGCTACTTTTTTTCCTTTTGCCTTCCTTAATGCTATCCATATGTAATTTATGTGAGGTACATAAGCGCCACACAGTCATCTTTGACTCACAGATTCTGTGTCATCTTCATGTTCAAGTCCATTGTTGTAGTGATTGTGCCAATTCATTTCACCAAGGGTCTTCCTCACACTCATTGGTTATTCCTCTACTTTACCAAACATGAAGTTCTCCTTCAGCCATGTCCTCCTGATGACCTGGCTTAAAGATAGCCTGTAAGTGGAAATACAAATGAGTGGGCATCTACTACGGTGCTGTTGTGATCCATAAGGTATTCATCAGCTAACTTTCAGAGGTAGATCAGTAGGTCTTCTCCCTATTCTGTCTTAGTCTGGACGTTCTCTGAAATCTGTCCACCATGGATCACCCTGATGTTCTTTGAAATATCGGTGTCATACCTTTCAGAGTCATAGCAACACACAAGCCACCGCAATACAACAAACCGGCAGAGAAGTGGCAGGTATGCTATGTCCAATAATAGAGATTCTGGCTACCACATTAAGTGAGGTAATTATTGGATGGCAATAAGGCCATTTGCAGGATGAGGATTTTCTAGCACTGAAATTGATTTCATGGTTTTCTTTGGATGTTTTTTATTGTAGTAAATATATATGTAAGAAGACATCTGCATTTCAATAAGCTTCGCATGCATAGTTCAGTGTCAATTATGTTCATCATACTGTTCAAGCAATCACAACCCTATCTCTCCCCAAATTTTCCCATCACTCTTAACAGAAGCTCATTGTCTTCTGCTTTAGGGTATAGAAGAGAATCAAATCTCAAACCAATTTAAGGAGAGCATTTTATGAAGTCTGAAAAGGGACAACGGAACAACACACAGACACAGACCCATCACGCGGACGAGGGAAGCCACTCGCAGGAGATCAAAGCGGTGCCCTCTCAGTCTCCGTTTTCAAAGTTTCCTCATCATTTCTGTCCCCTGAACTTGAGAGTAAGTCATGGTATCTGGTCACGAAGATGTAAAAATTATCACTGGTTGTAGAAATGTTAATTTTAAGATATATTTTGGCCTTTTGAATAGAATTAGATAATTTTACATTAAGATTGATAGAACTTTCGTATAAATCATGATATGCTATATGTTAAGAGAAAAGTTGTCTTGTCCTATTTACAAAAACAAGGGGACAAAAAGAAAGTACTTTCCTAGTTTTCTAAAAAAGTATCATAAATATTTATGGAACACCCATTGAAGTGACGTCACGTAATATCAAAGTAAATCGTTGGAGCAAAGTTGTGAATTGACCTTGAATAATCCTAAATTCCTAATCATTAGCAAATTCATTCCAGATACTCCAGCATCTCATTTACTGTTTTGAAGAAGAATCATAATTATCCATTTTAAAGTTTCTCTTAAAATAAATGGTCACAATAAATTGTCTGCATTGTTTTATTGATAGTGTTAACTTTTATACATGTACAATTTGGCTTTTTATCTGAAAGGAAACAGAATTAAAATAATCAATCACTTGTAGAGACACGAAACAAAGAGAAGGCAGTATAAAATAAAAAAGGGAAAAAGAAAGGAATTCTTATTTTATTTTCATTTATTCTCATTGAAAAAATAACTAAGAGAAATGAGAAACTGAGAGGCAAAATTAATCCTGATTAGGCTCATTTGAGGACAAGAAACCACTTTGCATGATTATCCATTGTTAGGCATGAAATGGAGCACCTCCACATTAGCTCCAAGGATCTCTCATTGTCTAGAGGAAAGGACCCTGAGATCATGACTCATTGCTGTGACTCACTCCTGACCCGATTCTGAACACCTGACGGAAGAAACCTGAAGGAGAATATAGTGGCAGAGGAGCCAAAAAATCTCAAAGACTCCGTGTATTAGTCTGGGTGCTTAAGAGAAACAAATCCACAAAAACTCATGTACAAGAGAGAGTCTTATATAAAGGTTAAGTGCACATCAAGAAAACATCCCAACCCAGCGCCGCCCAAGCCCAGAAGCCCAACATTAACCCATACGTCCAACACCATTCTGCAAAGTCCTCCTCCATCTCACAAAACACACTATGATGCCGACTGCAGGAGGAAAGCCGAATCAGTGAGCGTGTAAGCATCACAGCGCTGACAGGGGTCTCCACACAGCTGCTCCAACACCCAGGGCTGCATTGGGGTAGGTCCATGTGGCTTCTCCTCGGGATGAAGTGAGCCTTGCCAGCTGAACAGGGAATTGGCTAATGTAGCTACACCTTGGTCCGACTGTCAGAAAGCAAGAGACCCGAGAACTAGAAAGGCTAGGCTCACCGAGCCATTTATCCCTCCGCCCTTCAAGTGGAGAGGGACAACCCAAACCCGAACCACACTCACTACTATCGAGTTCATCCCGACTCACAGTGCTATTATAGGATAGAGCAGAACTGCCCCTGTGGATTTCTGAGAACTCTTGTTGGGAATAGAAAGCCTCACCTTTCTCATGAGGAGCAGCTGGTGGTTTTGAACTGCTGACCTTGAGGTTAGTAGCCCAAAATAGGCTAGCAAATTTCTGAGAGCATTTTAAAAAAGACCCCAAACCTACTGAATCAGAATGTCTGGGGTGAGGGCAAGGGCCTTGAGAATGGATATATATTTTTTAAACTCTTTGGGTGGTCTTAATTGAATAAGGAAGAGCAAAAAAGAATTAATGCATTGGAATTATGCTGCTGCTGAAGAATGTTGAAAGTGGCAGAAGAATAAACAAGTCTGTATTGGGAGAAGTGCAGCCAGAATGCTCCTTGCATGCGAGGGTGCACAGACTTCGCCTCACTTCATTTTGGTCATGTTATCAGGAGCGACTGGTCCCTGGAACAGGACACTATGCTTGGTAAATGTCGGCAAGAAAGACGAAGACCCTCGACAAGATGGATCGACACAGTGGCTTCAAAGACGTCTTCTTACATACTCTGGACATGTCACGAGAGAACAGTCCCTGGAGAAGGCCATCATGCTTGGCAGAATAGAGAGACGGTGTAAAAGAGGAAGGTTCTCAATGAGATGATGGACTGACACAGTGGTTACAACAATGGGCTCATGTATAGGAACAATTGTGAGGACGGCGCTAGACTGGGCAGTATTTTGTCCACACGATCATTATGGGCTGGAACAGATTTGATGGCACTTAACAACAACAATCTGCAGACGGCACACTCTTGGACGGGTTCTAGAGTTAAGATGGCGGCCTAACCATGGTCGTCTCTGAGCTGGCTTGAGTTTAAGTGTCTCTGAGCTCTTCTCCAGGGGAACAAAGTAGGATCCTTATCAGAAGGGAGGTGGGGGGCACAGTCCTTAAGGTTAGATGATCTGATTGCTTTTGATGGCAGATAACCTCCAGGCAGATAGCCTTCAAGTAGTATAGTAGCAACCGTGTGCTTGCAAGCAGCACCTTAAAAATGGCATTATTATGGGGTACACGGGTGGAATAACTTTTACTTAGGAGAATGTGACTGGGCTGCATCTCCAACCCACCAACATGAAGGCCTCCCACCACCAGTCTGCCTCCCAGACTCTTTAATTATGAGCATAGAGGATCTGTCTGCATACACTCTCTTCCCAGTTCACTTTGCCACAAGTGAGTTAGCTGATCAAAACGCAGAATGCTTTCCTGAAGAAAAATATCTTAAAAATACTGGTGGAAGTTGAGTCATTATTACCATTCACATACTCATTTCTAACCACATGTTCCTACCCACCAATATCACCTTGATTACACAAGCCACCAGAAGAACGTTCCTGTTAAATTGTATTCCTAGCACCCAGATCAGGTCAGACCGCTAAGAAGATGGTATTAGTATGCCTGTTTGGTTTCTCCGTTCCCTAAGTGATTATCTGTAACGGCAAGAAGAGGAGTTTGAATCAAAGGCATCAATTAATTCAAAGCGAAACGCAGAGTTAAAGAAGAAAAGGTTGGCGAGACTGGCTGTCAGCAACTCGCCATTGGGAAGAGAGGACAAGGTGGGATTGAGATCTTGGTGTTTTCTGCGTTGGAGCACTTGTTAACCTGTGCAGTGCTAGCGCAGCATGAGCGGGGCACTGGGCCACAGGCAAGGAGAACGCTCTGCCACGGGCCGGGCCGGATTGCAGCGCGGCCCGCGCTTTGCCGCCTAGCGGCCGGTCCTGCGCCCTAGGCCCACGTCAGCGTCCCGGCGCCGCTCGACCAGGCCAGGGGGCGGGCGAAGATGCCCAGGCTCTAAGGTGGTGTCAAACAGGCTCAAGGGCTGATCTCAGCACTCTCACTGTCGCCTGAGTAAGAATAGCTTAACTTCAGGATTCTGGAACTGAAAGGTCAAGAGGCCAGCGCCAGGCAGTCGGTTGAGCGACAGGGAAGGAACAAGGACCCTAAGTTGAAAAACCTACGTTTTCCACTTCCCCACTTCCTTTAAAAACGCAGCTGACCCTGGACGAGCCGCGGGAGCGAACGTCCACGCTTCCGTTTCCCCACCTGCAGAATGGGAGGAGCCACGCGTAGTGGTGCCTGTGCTCAGCATTAAAGGGGGAGGGGGTACCCAAATCCTCCTTAGCAGGCCCCCCATCCGAACGAGCCTCCCAGGCTCCCTGACTCCAGAACGCTCTGGGTGCAAAAGGAAGCCGCTTCCTGCGTGGCGTCCTCACAGTCCCGGTGGAGCCGTAGGGACAGCGGGATCAACCCAGCCTTCTCCCTGCGTTCCTGGCGGGAGTCGCTGGACACCTTCCCCTCCCCGTCCCGCGATGTTTTCCCGCCCCGTCGGGTCTTCGGGGGAGAGAATAAAAGTTTTCTGGCACCCGAGTCTGAAAGAGGCGCGGCGGAAGCCACAAGTCGCGACTCGAACCCTCCGGGCCCCGGCCCGCGGTTCCTCCATGGCGGCGGGGGTGGCTACACGGTTATCTCCCAACCTGTTTGCCCATCAATTTGCAAAACGAAAACCCACCTCCGTCTCCCTCCCTCCCGCCTCCCCGCCTGCTCCTCTGGGGGCGACGGATGCAACAGGGAGCCGTTTCTGGGAAGCGACAGCGGCCTGCCAGGCGGGGCTCACTGCCACCCGAGCCGCCCGGGCCTGGGCCCAGAGGGGCTCCAGATCCCGCGCCCCCAGTGCGTCGCGAGCCCTCGAGCCCTCGGAGGCGGAAACGGCTGCTCGCGCTGAGAGGGGCGCGGGG
>NW_022111368.1:10898757-10910530 GCF_000313985.2 Echinops telfairi
GAGCCATGGACTGCAGCCTCCTCCGGACGCTAATCAACAGATACGTGAGTGCGCCCTTCCCCTCTGGGGCGGCCAGGCCGGGGTCTGTGCGCGGGTGGGGCTTCGGAAAGCGGGTTCGGACCCAGGCCGGCTAGCCCCGGACCCTCTGGCGTCCTATTAAGTCTTGAGTGGCTTTGTGACTCTCGCGGCTCCTGAGGGGACAAGTAGGTTGCTGGGGAGGGACCGTAAGGAATGTTCACCCTCCGGGCTTCCTACCTGGGTCCAGGTGTTCTCCAGCACTTCGGCATCTCCCCCATCCCCTTCCGCGACAGCTGCTTCCGTCCCCACCCGCTGCAGCAATTTGCTTTCTGATAATCCCCACCCTGTGTCCGGGCTGGGATCTGAGCTGTCCCAGCAGACTTGCCCCCAATAGAGAACTGATATCCAGGGTAGGATACCGGTTTGGGGAGAAGTGTTCAGATTCTACTTGCATGCATTTATAACTGCATCAGGGTGAATGGGTTGAGGAAGACGTGTTACAATTCTGCAGAAAAGGGCACTGCTTTAAAAAAGAGGAGAAAAAAAACCCCTACACCCAAATCTACCTACCACTAGAAGATTCAGAACTGAAGTTTGCAATATGTTTACCTGAAAGTAGCCAATCAGATTAGCCGTCCAAAGTGTCTTCTGGTTGCTCTGGAATCTACCTGCCTGGGAGAGCCGAGCTTTGCTTTGTGTTGACCAGAGTTGTAAGATCAGGAGAGAATGCATGCTTAGAAAGGGGGCAGAGGAAGTTGGTTTGGTTTTACTCTAGACAGGAGTTAACTGGAATTCAAACTGGAATTAATGTGTGCAGCGGTCATCACTGATACTAGGCATACAAAGTGGTGTGTGTATACAACAAAAGAAAGACAATTGTCCTGAGAATAGTTGATCTCTGGCTTGGGGCTGTTTCACAAAGGTCCTCTTTATTCCAAGGAGGCTGAATGCACGTAGTCAGTCACAGGTTAGAGAAGTCTCATGCCCTAATCTGAGAGGAAGAGAGGCCATTATTCATGTAGATACTTTGTGTTTTTCCTGCTACAAGGTTTACCGTGGGTAGTCTTTCGTATTTATAAACTCTTTGAAAAGGAGCCATTGGCTGAAGATGAAAGTGTTTCTTTTTACCCAGGGGAAAACCAAATCAATGTTTTTCCCTTGAGTTGATTCAGTAGCCAAGAGATGTTGGGGGTCCACTTTATGTGTACCTTTTGGTTAGAAAGCCAGCCTTCTGAGGGACTTTATTTAAAGTGGAGAGAGGTCCCTGGAACATTTCTGCTGTGAAAATCTCAGGTTTCCTCTCTGGTTCTTGAGCCCCACATGCCCCTTGCAATGTAAACATCCTGGGACACTGTACGAAGGAATCAGCCACCCGCAACTCAATCACTGGAAGGGTGGCTAACTAGATATGTACCAGAGAAAACATTTTATTGTGCAGGGACAGTCTGTTCTCAGCTGTGTCGCTCAGAGGTGTGGGTCTTAGACACATTAGGAGGGGACTTTAAAAAGGTCATGGGGGAAAAAATGGACTTGAAAGATAATGGGATTTTTCCATAACCTGCTTGAAGGCCTCTCATATTTTACTGCCTTGGCTTCTGAACATGGAAAAGGAAGGGTGGAACTAGCATTTATTTACAATACGCTAACTGGTTTTCTAGTTAATTCCAGCTCTTTTCCCACTCCTGCTACAAAGGGATGGGATTGGAGAGACAGGATGGGCAGTCAGTTTCCAGGGCGATGAAAGGTGGTTGGATCATCTTTCTTCTGATCCTGTAGGAGGCTCACTGTTCTCCCTGAGTGGGTCTTATCTTCCCAAACCAGTTCCTGACCCTGAGATGCAGGGGCATGCCCCATTGGTCTGCTCGTTTTCATTCCTTACTCCTCCGAGCCCTCAGCTCTTTTATGTTATTTCCATCCACATGCATTTCATGTAATTTAACATTTTCAAAGTTGTCTCATACTTTGTTTAATGGACTCATGAAATCAAACTTTTTCTCCCATCCTAAAAGTTAAAAAATATTTTTAAATGGATTTTCCTAGCATCTACCTACTTGGCCACATCACCTGTAAATGAATATCACACGAGTCATTTGGGAACTTAAGTACCAATCACCTACCAAACCTTCCATTTCTGTGATGCTAAGTATATTTCTATGCTATTAAGCCAATCTGAGCTTTTCCAGAAAGAGCCATGTTCTGTTGTCTTGTCATTTTGTGACCTGTCAACATGTAGGTCTGAATTATATTTCATCTTGCTAGAGGAATCAAAGCAAAACTGTGTTGGAGCATTCCTACTTCCTGGTGATTTCCTTGTGCGGTCTGTTTTATAAAGAATGAATAAGTGGCTCATGACCTATCTGGTGTCCACATAGAATTCCTAGGTCAAAGGAAAAAACTCTTCAGCTCCTTCAGATGCCCGGAGTTTGCCAAAAGATAAAGAGATCCTTGGAAACCATTGCTGCAGGTAATTCCTTCTGGGCTATTTCCAGAGAGAAAATGAGAACATTCTGTTCTTTGGAGGCCATGTATATTCTGAAGCACCTATGTCTGACTGTTCGGATGGACATGAGCCCTGCAGACATTTTATATTTATAAATGACACAATACTTGTGAATTATAAGATAGTTAACTTGTTGGTAGTTTGACTTACATATTGTAATCATCCTTCCCCACCCCACCCCTTGTTTTTTTTTTTAAGAAGTTGATGAAGTTTCTTTTTAAGAGCTGCGAGGTGGGAAATGAGGCTATAATAAATAATAATAGCTTTAATTCTCATAGTGACCCTCTAGGACAAAGTAGAATGGTCCCTTTGGGTTTCTAAGACTGTCAATCTTTCCAGAAACAGAAAGCCTCATCTTTCCCGAGGAGTGGCTGGTGGTTTCAAACTGCTGACCTTGTGATTAGCGGCCCAACACATAACCCACTGTGCCACAGGGTCACTGTGAGTTGGAATGGACTCAATGGCAGTGGGGACAAAACAAAGTTTAAATTCTGGGACTTTTCAGTATATCTTCAAGGCTTAGAATGTAGATTTGAAAACCGTATTACTAGATTTTGAAGCTTGCCCTGGATACTTTTAAATTGTGTAACCTTGGGCAAATTGTTTCACTTCCTTTGTGCCTCAGTTTTCTCTTCCTAGGATCATCATAGCTTTTGGGTTTATGTAATGATGAAATAAGCTAACACAAACAACTGATAAAAAGGGAACCAGACCCCAAGCAATTGCTTAGGAAAACTTTCACTGTCACTGCGAGCAGACTATGAGGGTCAGAGGAGAGAGCAGGCAGATGTAGGCGCATGGTACCTGCCTGCCTGTATGTTGGCTCCCAATCAAAATCAGCCCCCAGGGAACCTGAGGTTACCATTGAGAGGTTAACTGAGCGCCTTGCTTTTGAGGAGTGTGAAGGTCCCGCATGGGTTTTCTAAACACTTGAAAACAAAAGTGTGCAAACCAGTGAAGAGCCTAAACAAAAAAGTCTGCAGGGCACATTTGACCACAGCTTTCATTTTAAGGGAAACCTTAAAAAGCACGCTTTAAAATAACCTTGTGGATATTATGCTGCTCCCTTCCTTTCCCCACTTCACATTGTGGAGACTTGGCATTTTCTAGTTCTAGTTACACAAGAGCATTTTCCCCTTTTCGTTTTTCCTCATGTCCCTGACTTGTGTCTGGTAATTCAGCTTTCAGTAATAGGCTGATCCGTTCATTGGTTGTGCTCTGGCTGCTCCATCACCATTGCTGTTTGTCCTGCCTTCTCAATTTCGCTTCCTGGCATATCTCTAACATTCTGAGATTGCAACTTGTTAAATAACCTGAAGGCTTGTGGACACTTATTTTGGAAAGAGTTACAGTGTAGCTTTATTAAGAGAAACATAGACTTTTGTCCACCCTGGAGAACTTCAAATCTTGCTATATGTTGCTGTGTGTTAGCTACATTGGAGTGGGCTGTCAGCCGCATGGTGGGTGACCCTGTGCATGCTGGGAGGAACTCTTGTGATCTGTGGCTGATTTTTAAGGAGATTATCAGGGCTTTCTTCCTAGTCTGTCTTAGTTTGGAAGTTCGCCTGGAACCTGTTTTGCATCATAGCAGCACACAAGCCTTCACTGGCACAGAGAGGTGATAGCTGTACTTAAAGGGCAGTGGCAGGGCGGGGCGGGGGATTGAACCCTGGTCTCTCCCATAAAAGGTGATGCTACCATTGAACTGTTACTATCTCATTGGCGCCCGAATGCGGAAGAGGCTAAATGCAGGCATAGGTGTTCTGCTTCTAATTATTTATTATTACCAGGTGGTTTGTAACATTAATGGTACTATTCTAAAAGACAGATGTATTCATTTAACTCAATTACACCAGTCCTTTTAACTGCTCAGACTTTCAGTGTTCTAGATTTAGAGAGTTGCCTTTCCTAATTCAACACTAAATGCTGCCGTAGGACCTTCCTCGTCTTCAGTTCTCAGTCTTGGCCCCAGTCCCGTGGTTAAAGCACCTTAACCTTCTGAGCCTTGAGTGTTTCAAATAGTTGGACCTTGAGGTGCAGAGTCCAAGACCAGTCGCTGGTATGTCTGAATATGTGTGAGGGAAGTCTACCATACAGACTTGTAAAATGTTTATAGTTAACAAATGTTTAACAAGGCCGCACATGAAGCAAGTTTACTAAGCACCTCACCTGTCTCCTCAAGCTTGTGTGTTTTCACTGAGCAGTTGAAAGCAATAGGCTGAGATAGATCATTTCATCTTTATACTCTAATCTGGCCCATTGTTCTTTGGAACCCTATTTAAATGTCTGCCTGTGATACTTTCACTAGAGGGTAAATTTAATAAGTTTAATAACACAGGGGAGAAAGGCTTTTGTTGACATCGTTGGGTGCTGTTGCCCGCAGTTAAAGTTCCCGGGATGTGAATCATGCCCTTGGCTTGCCGGTTACTGTTGTGTTGAATGCACTGGTGAGCACACATCATTGCCAAACGCATAGACAAATCCCCACACCCCAATACAAGCTCTTCCTTGGAGCTTGAACTTTATTTTCTAATAGACATCGTGTTAATAAATGAGGGTTAGATTTCTAAGTTCCCGATGTCTAAAGGCTTTTTATTAAAAAATTAATTAATTAATTAAAAAAGTTAAATGCAGGCCAAAAATGCTGCTTATTTGTGATGAAAATCCACAGAAAGCATTCAGTCCAGCTCTAGAAATGCCACAATATGGGAGAAAGGGTGATTTTTGCTTTTACCTGAATGCTAGTATCCTACAAACACGCAGTCGTCTTGGTGGTTAACAGTTTCGGCCTTAGGGTTTCTTGAAGAGGCCTTGTTTTACAATCTAACGTGGTTGGCTGCTAATCCCAAGGGTAGCAGTTCAAAACCACTAGCTGCTGCATGGGGGAAAGGTGTGGCTTTCTACTCTCATAAAGAGCTACGGTCTCTACTTTTCACAGGGGCACTTCTACCTGCCCGCTAGTGTCTGAGTCGGCATGCACTCGATGGTGGTGAGTATGCTTTCTTAGTTAGGTTTTAAGTTCTGTCTCAGCCACTGATTATGGTGCCTCGGGCAGACTAAGTGAGTTCTTCAAGGTCTGTTTGCCCAGCTGTACGATGAAGGTTGGTCGTGGTACCTGCCTCATGAGGTCACTGCAAGGATGTAAAGAGATGCTCAGTATAAATAGCCCAGCCCCTTGGTTGCATGTATGAGCCGCTCTCTCTCATAGTGAGCGCTCTCTACCACGAATGTGGACTTAATGCTGCATGACAATCCTTCTGTACTTCTCCAGGAGACTGCCCCTTACTTTCTCCCTTCTCCAACCTCTAATGCCATCCCTCCTTTCCCTGTGACCACCTGATGGCCTTGCCCGTGAGCTTTATAAGGAGAGCAGAAGCCGTTGCCCAGGAACCCCCCTCTCCCTCCCATGCCCCCAACCCACCCGCCCTGCATGTTTGTGCTCCCGCGTCCCTTCTCAGTTGTGAGCATTGACCTTGTTCTCATAAAGGTCTGTCCCAGAGCGTGTGCTCTGCCCCGCCTCTTCCCCCAGCCTCCTCTTTGCTTTTTCCCGGATCATCAGTGGGAGCATCTCTGTGGCCACACCTCCATGTGTCCTGTGGAAACCAAAGGCCAAACCCGTTGCTAGCGAGTTGATTCCAACTCAAGCAGACCGTGTGTTACAAAGCAGAGCTGCCCTATCCGGTTTTCTGGGCTGTCATCTTAACAGCCACTGATCTCCAGGCCTTTCTTCTGTGGTGCAGTTGGTGTGTTCAAAACAACAACCGACATCCACTGGCACCTCCCCCAAGGCCTGAAACCATGACTCTTTATCAAAAAAACCAAACGTTTCTTGGCTCCACCTTCCCCTTATGCTGTTGCAGTGACATTTTGGTTTTTTACTGGTTTAGCTAATGCCGACACCTCTCCTTTCCTCCTGCTTAACCATTATCCCATCCAGGAGGACGTCTGCTCCGGTCACACCGTGGAAAACACTGTTTTCAAGATTGCCAGTCCCTCGGTATTGCCTTTCCGGCACTCAGGCCTCAGCCTTTGTGCCCAGCCCTCGGTGTATGGGATCCCATTCCCTCCTCATTCATTCACCTTGTATTTAGTGAGTGACTGCTGAACGTTCATGGATGATCTTGTCATTGCTAGGTGCTGTAGAATCAGTTCTACCTGACAGCAGCCCTCTGTACAACAGAATGACCCACCGCTGGGTCCTGGGCCAGCCTCACAATTGTTCTTATGTTTGAGCCCATTGTTGCGGCCACTGTAGCCGTCCATCTAGTTGAGGTTTTCCTGTTTTTGAGGCTCCTCTATGTTAACCAAGCAAGATGCCCTTTTCCAGGGACTGGTCTCTCCCGATAATACGTCCAGTACATGAGATGAAGTTTTGCCATCCTTGCTTCTAGAGAGCATTGTAATGGCTACATGTTTATCAAGGCACAATCAACGAATTTTTCATGGACGACATCAGTGAAATTAATAAGTTAATGAACAAGTAAAACCAACAATCTCTGGCTGATCCTTGATAGGAGAGGGATAGCCAATAAAAATAAGTCTTATAACGGAAACTGTGAAGTGCTGGGGAGAAAAGAGTGGGATTGGGGAAGCATCCACAGGATGGGCATGGCTTTCACTCACTGCCAGAGCTGACTCCAACTCACGGCGACCCTGTAGGACAGGGTTTAACTGCCCCGGCAAGTTTCCAAGCCTGCCTTTCTACTCCTCAGTGGAATGTCTCATCTTTCCCCCCAGGAGTAGCTGGTGGTTTCTAACTGCTGACCTTGGGCTTCACAGCCCAGCACATAACCCACTACACCGGAAGGGCTCCTGTGGTCAGGGTTGTTGCCAGGGGCTGTGGAGTCAGTTCCGTATAACAGAACAGGACCCCTCCTGGGCCTGTGCCATCCTCACAGCACGTGCTGTGTTGTTGGAGCGTCCGTCTAGTGTCGCTCCTTCTTGCCCCGGGCCTTTCTCTTTGTTGCTGCCCCTCCTCTTTACTAAGCATGATGCCTTTCTCCAGGGGACCGGTCTCTCCTAATAGCATGTCCAGAGGACATGTCCTCTAAGGAGCGGTCTGGCTGTTCTTCCGTGACAAATTTGTCTTTTTAGCAGTCCATGGTACTTTCGGTATTTTCTCGCCAGCACCGTACTCCAAAGGCCTCTATTTTCCTTTGGTCTTCTGTATTCAGTGTGCAACTTACACATACCTAGTAAGCCATGGAAAATACTATGGCTTGGGTCAGGTGCACCGTGGTCCTCAAAGTTACAGCCTTGCTTTCCACACTTTCAAGAGGACCCAATGCAATGTGTTGTTTGAGCATTGGTTGTGGATCCAAGCAAGACACAACCCTTAACAACTGTAACCTTTTCTTTGTTCATCTTGATGTCACCTTGGTCCCGAGGTGAGGGTCTGGGTGCTCCCTACATGGGGTTGTAATCCATTCATCTGATGTCACCTTGGTCCCGCGGTGAGGGTCTGGGTGCTCTCTACATAGAGTTGTGGTTTGCCATCCTGGGTCTTCATCAGCAGTGTCTCAAGTCCTCACTGTCAGCAAGCATGGTGGTGTCATCTGCATACTGCTGGTGGTTAGTAGCCTTCCTCTGGTCCTGGTGCCAGGGTTAGTAGACTGCAGTTTAAGCAAAGACTTGGAGTGAGGGATTTGGCTCCAAGGCTTTGGCCAGGTGTGGCCAGGCAGAAAGACTGACAGAACCAACCAGTGCAGGAACTGTGAATTACCTTTAGGCTTTCTTGGAAGGCTTTCCAGACTCTTCTCTGGGTCCTGTTCTGGCTCCCCTGCCTTCACAGAGGTCACCCTGGGGCTCAGTGCTTGTGCCCCCTCCTTTCTCTGACAACACCCTCTGCCAGAAGGACTCTAAATGTATGTCGGGACATCCCACATCTATTTCTGTATTCCGCTTCTTTCTGTATGCCAGGCTCATAGATCCAGGTGTCTGCAACCTTTCCTGGCACAGTTGGGATGCAGTAAATAATCCAAGGAATGAATGATTACCTTCTTATCACGATGTTAATCAAAAGACCCATGAAGGTGCCCTGGGGTGATTCTGCAGGAAAATTCATGCTACTTCCAAGGACCTGAGTGATTAATGGCAGTCTTAAAACTGCATTTAATGCCATTTGAAGACTTTCGGATTCTCTTTGCCTGGTACATTTCGTAGCACCATTCAAGTGAGGAAATGGATGAGGAGCTTGAAGGTATGTCGTCGCTCCACCTCATTTAAACACATATGCACTAAGGGAGAGGAAGGAGTCTCAGTACCCAAGAACAGAGAGTGGCTGAGGCTCCCTTCCTGGTTTCTCGCACCACTTGTGCGGCTGACCTGGCCGAGCCTCGTAACTTCAGTGAGAGGTGTTTCCCTGTATTGTGATCCAGGGCTCCTGTGTCGATGGTGGGTTCATATTGCAGTAACTGAGGTCCTAGAATTTGTTCCCTTCTTTCCCGTATACATCCCTTGTCCTCTAGGACCTGGAGCAGAGAGAAAAAACAATCCACAGTGCCTTTAGCCTTGATGCCTAGGTCAAGGATTCTTAACTGGCCTTGGATGGGATCAATAACTGCTAAGACAATAGACAAAGCTTGTTGCATGTGTACTTTTTGTTTTCTTTCTAGGAAGTTCCCAGTTTTCTTGTAATTTTTCAAAGGAGTCCCTGACACACACACACACCACTTAGAGACTTCTGTCCTAGTATGTAGGTAGGACATTGGCCCTCGGGTGTGGCATTTGGCTACATAGTGGCTTTCCAACTCTGTCAGTGTTTAAATATGGGGGTATACTTCAACACCCAAAGTTTTCCGCGTTTCAAGAGATCGTGTGAACTGGCAGTCCTGAGCTGGCTTCCATGATGATCAGCGCGCTGCAACCAGTGGCCGTTTGTGGAGGTGCTGCGCCGTCTTGCTGCTTCGCTCACCTGACTTGCTGGACGTCTTTGCTCCCTGCTGCTTCTGAGCCTGTGACCCCTGCCCTATCAGCAGACAGGTTCTCCTGGTTTTAGACACTGGAGTTTTAAAGCACAAGGTGCACATGTTGTTGTTCAAGTTTCTGAACTGTTGCCCTATCTGCTTTTTTAGCTTTTGTTTGCTGATACGCTTTCTTTGTTTATAATGTACTTGGCTGTGATTGCCAGGCAGCTGACACCTTAGCAAACGATCACTTTAACCACTGCCCCATTCGAGGGTAAAACACTCAGCTGGTGGCCAACAGATCCTTGGTTTGAATCCACTAGCCCCTCACAGGGAGAAAAATCTGGAAGATTACTTTTATAAAGATTTATATCTAGCCTTGGAAACCATGTGGCACAATGCTTCTCTTCCACCCTGGTGGCAGTTTGGTTACCCATTGTGCTGAGATCTGCCTGATCCTCAGTTCTAAACCCCCGGCAGCTGTGAGGGAGAAAGACTGGGCTTTCTATTCCTGTAAATCCAGTCTCAGGAACCCACCGGGGCTCCTTATGAGTCAGCACTGACTCTCAATGGCAAAGAGAGATGATTTGATGACAATGTTTTCTCGTTTGGTGGTGATGATTGCACAAGAAAAATGCAGGCAGGTATTTGTTGCTGTCGGGGTGGGGGGTGGGGGCGCTGTCAGGTTGGTTCTGACTCATAGTGACCCTAGATACAACAAATGAAGCCCTGCCCAGTTTTGCACCACTCTCCCAATCACTGCTGTATCTCAGTGCATGGTTGCAGCCACTGCCTCAATCCATCTGCTTGCGGGTCATCCTCTGTGTTGCAGACTCTCTAGTTCGCGAAGTATGATGTCCTCCTCCAGGGATTGGTCCCCCTGGAAGACATGTCTACAGTATATTAAAGTCGTGTCATCCTCACTTCTAACGTACATATGACTGTATCTTGTAAGATAATTTGTTTATTCTTTTAAAGATCATTTTATTTGGGGCTTATACAACTCTTATCACAATCCATCCACACATCCATTGTGTCAAGCACATTTGTTCATTTGTTGCCATCATCATTCTAAAAACATTTTCTTTTTACTTGAGCCCTTGGTATCAGCTCCTCATTTCCCCCCCTTCCTCCCTGCAATTTTTTTTTTATTCTTGGGGCAGTCCATGGAATATTAAATATTTCCCCCAACATCATAATTCAAAGGCATCAGTTCATCTCAGATCTTCCTTAGGAATTGTGAGGATTTTTGTTTTCTCCAGTTGAGGTGTAACCCATGCTGTGGGCTGTCATCTCTGACCTTCATCAGTAAGCGCTTCAAGTCCTCCTTGCTTTCAGCAAGCAAGCGTGTGTCATCTGCATGTTGCAGGCTGATCATAAGTCTTCCTCCAAAATGCCGATGCCACGCTCTTCTTCAGATAACTCAGTGTTAGTCTGGGTAGACTAGAGAAACAAATTCATTAACACGCATATGTATGTAAGATAGAGTTTTATATAAAGGGTAATTGTACATTGAGAAAACATCCCAACCCAGGCAGGTCCAAGCTCATAAGTCTGATATTAGCCCATATGTCTAGTACCGATCTATAAAGTCCTCTTCAGATTACGAAACACATACAATGAAGCCAAATGCAGGATGATCACAAGCCAGTGGGTAGAAAGTCTTTGGGTCCAGTGGCGTTGTAAGCATCTCAGCACTGGCAGGGGTCTCTCTGTGGCTTTTCAGGCTTCAGAGGTCTGGTTGCATGTATGTGGCTTGTCCGGCTCAGGAATTAGGGTAGTTCCATGTGATTTGTCAGCTCCATGTCACCCAGGGAGTGAAGTAGTGGGTGAGAGTCTCTCCTGCCTCCAAGGAGGAAATACCAGATTTCCCAGAATTCTCAGGAGAAGGCCATGCCCCCACAGAGGCCTCATTGGCTGTGATCTGATTGACAGGCTTGACTCCCCCCCTACATTCTTTATCCTCAAATTGACAAATGATTCTATAACTACCACACTCAGTTTCTTGGATTTTTTTCCGTGTCTATCCTGAGAGAAGCACTTTCCAGCACTGTTTAAGGGAGGATAGATTTGCTTGCCTATCCTATGGGGTGGGAGTCAGGGAACAGAACAGATTAGGTGTCCAAAGAGAGGACTGCAGGCCTCTCCTCCTGTGGTGCACTTGTTAGTCACTTGTCTGTTAACCAGAAGGTTGGCTGTTTGAATCCATCTGCCCTGGTGACACAGTGTTTACATATTGGAGTGCTAACCACAAGGCCAACAGTTCAAAAGTCACCAGCCGTTCCTTGGGAGAAGAGGGGGCTTTCTACTCCCATAGAGATGTACAGTCTTGGAAACTCATGGGGGGGGT
>NW_022111368.1:10911110-10919406 GCF_000313985.2 Echinops telfairi
ACATATGGGTTAATGGGTTAATGTTGGACTTGTGGGCTTGGGCAGCACTGGGTTGGGATGTTTTCTTGATGCACACTTAACGTTTATATAAAGCTCTCTCTTATACGTGAGTTTCTGTGGATTTGTTTCTCTAAAGAACCTAATACAGACTAATATAGATAAGTTGCTGTAATCATTTTGTCCCACGCAGATAGTTCTTAAAAGACCTTACTGCTCAAGTAGACTTTTTTTTTAACCAGTAAATCTGACCTAATGTTTACATTTAGGAAGACATCAGGAGAATTTTGGTGTTAAGATTTAAAGATGATCTCAGGGCAGTAGTTTCACAGATTCATCCAACCTTAATGACTCCCGAAAGTCTGGGGCCCATGAGAATGTGAAATTCTGTTCTTTATTTCCCCACTATCAAAGTTTTTCTGTGGAATCTCTGATTCCACATATTCCAAAATGTTCAGAACTGTCCAATGCTGGTCTCCTCACAGGGAAGGGAATTGCTCATAGAAACAGCCACATATTCCATATCCCCCTCCTATTCCCAATTCTATTTCTTGCACTGTTGTTCTGGCAACTAGAAACCGATTGTTGTCTTCTGGATGGCCTGCCATTTGTAAGCTTTCCAGGCCCCAGGTGCTATGCATACAACTAGCAGATATTACAGAGATATCAGATATGTTATTAGACTAATTAAATGGGAGGTCCCATGAAACCGTGACCCTAAACTCCAAACCAAGTGACCAAATCCCACAGCTGTTTGGTTGTACATAATTCACCTCAGCAACTACTCTTTTTGTTCTTGCTGGTGTTGTTATTTTGTTGTTATTATCAATGTACCCTACTATGTTTGCCGACTTGACTTTTTGCAGGTGACAGAATTTATGATAACTTATAATAATCAACTGTGCAATCCTATCCTTAATGGGATTTTTCCATCACTGTTAACCCACCTTGTCCCCCTTTCTTCAGCCCATGGTAGCCACAAATAAATCTTTGTATTTGTTTTTTATTTCTTCTCTTTTTGTATAACTAAAGGCATAAAATATGTATCCTTTTGTAATTTTGCTCAGCATAATGCTTTCAATCTCCATTCATAGCATGTATCAAGTCTCCTACTGGCTGAGTAGTATTTTTCATTGTATGTGTGTAACGCATTTTGTTTATCCATTCATCTGAGGATAGACATTTGTTCCTACTTTTTAGCCTGTTTGTTTCTACTTTCAGAGTTGTCTCTACTCCTTGGCTGTTGTGCTGCAGTGAATATGGCCTTGCACGTCTTTGAGTCTCTGCAGTCAAGTCTCTTGGGTTCAGACCTTGGAGTGCAATGTCTGGGTCAAATAGTAGTCCTGTTTCTCATTTTTAGAGGAACCACTACAGCCTCTTGACAACAGTTGTACCATTTTGCATTACCTCCTGCCTTGGATAAGTGTTTTGATTTCACCACATCCTAACCAGCATTTGTTATTTCACGTTTTTATTGTTTTTAATAGTAGCCACTCTGTCATTGCTGTTGTTAAGTATCTTTACGTTGGTTTTGACTCATTGGACACTAGGTGTATGGCCCTGTCCTGTGCTGCCCTCACAGTGATTGTTTGAACCCTTTGTTTCAGCTGCTGTGTCAATCTATGTCCTTGAAAGTCTTCCTCTTTTTCAGTGACCTTCTACCTTACCAAACATTATCTCCTCCAGGGACTGTCTCCCCAGATTGCACGCCCATAATATGTTAGATGAAGTCGCATCATCCTTGGAGCACTTTCTGGCTGTTCTTCTTCCTTAACAGACGTATTCATTTTTCTGGCAGTGCATGATACCATGCAGCCTTCTTCACCAACACGACCATGCGGATGCACCAGTTCTTTTCTAGCCTTTTTTATTCATTGACCCATTTTCCCGTGCATATTAGGAAATTGAAAGTACGGTGGCCAAGGTCAGGTCCACTGTAGTTCTCAAAGTGACATATTTACTACTTAACACTTTACAGACGTTTTTGCAGCAGATTTGCCCACTGCAATATGCAGGTTGGCTTCTTGCCTGCTGCTTGCACAGATATTGATGGTAGAGTCTCGTAAAACGGAATCCTTGCCAGTTTCAAACTTTTCTCCATTTATTGTGAGGCTCTTCCTAAATACCCTTATTGGAAGGCTTTTTGTTATTTTGTGATGGTGTGGCCTCCATAGTGAAGGCTGTAGTCTGTGATCTTCATCAGCAAGTGTTGGATGTCCTCTTTGCTTTCCTCCAAAGAATGGTCTCTCATGGAGGCTTTGATTTGCATCTCTCTGATGGCTAAGATGGCGAGCACCTTTTCATGTGTTTGGTGGCCATTTGAATGTCATCCTTTTATTTGCCTTTTTGACATTAAATTGTTTGAAGTTTTATATATATTTGGCTATTAGATTTTTGTAGGAAGCGTGGTTTCCAACGATATTCTCCCCGTTGGTATCTCAGCACTTTCACTTTTCCCATAGTTTTTTTTGATGTATACAATCCTTAAGTTTTATAACATCCGTTTATTATTTTGTGTTTCTAACTTTTTAAAAAGTGGGATGGAAAGAAATTTAATTTCTAGGAATGAAAACTGTATACTTCTTCCTTGATGCTCACACTAACGAATCTAGGAGTAACATATGTGTTTACTTTGCAATTCCTAGGTTGAGCTATTCATTTTATACACTTAGCAGGAACCCTGGTGGTGCAGTGGTGACGTGTTGGGCTGCGATCCTCATGGTCAGCAGTTTGAAACCACCAGCAGCTCTGCTGGAGAATGACTGGTCCTTCTACTCCCATAAACAATGACAGTCTCAGAAACTAACGAGGCATGGGGTCACTATGTGTCAGCATCCGCTCGATGGCAGTGAGAGTGGGAGATGGACAGAGTTTCAAATTATTTTTCTGAATATGTTTCAATGACCACCCTTTCCCACACCGTTGATTTTCCCTTGACAAAATAGTTCACATTTTTAGTGTAGTTTTTATTTTATTATATATATATTTTCTGGTTTCAGAACCAGACCGCTTCTTGAGAGACAGATTGAATGGTTGCAATTTAGACAATACACTAAGTCACTTTGTCCTGAGAAACAGTGGGACCCCTCACACTGGTCAGAATTTCCACCAACTACACTCAGGGTTCATGGTCCACTAAACAGGGCATAGAAAGTGTGCTTCTGTGTGGCCATTTTTACATTTTCACAAAGTAGATTGCCCTTGGCAAGGAGTGTATTAACATCTGTTATGTTTACTTCTGCTGCATGGTGACCACCATGTGTTTTATGAATTACGTAATTGGTAGAAGCCAGAATTAACTAGCACCTTCTTTGTGAACCATGCCAATGAAGAGCTAGATTAGGGCCCTGGGCAGCCTTCTGGACTGCAGCCAGGTCTCTAATCCAGCTCTGCTCTGGGAAATTCACTTAACCTCTGGGCGGCAGCTGTAAAACGAGACGAGTGGTATTTGTTGTCTCCACTTTCCTGGATCATGCGGATCAAATGAATGAATGTACATGAAAGTAATCTTCACGTTGCAAAGTGCTATAAAATCTATCAGGAAAGAGTTGTCTACTTTCTGTGTATCGCATGTGACAAAGGTAATTGTTTTTTGCCAGCGCTGGAAATGAAAATAAGATCATGTTTACTGGTTCATAGACAAGAAAATAAAGACAACATGTTGTTACTGATGACAAAACTGATTTGGTTAGAGACAAGTGAATTATGTATTTCAAAAAGATGGAGAGAATCTGTAGCCTGGAAAACATGGCATGTCTACAGCCTTCATCTACCCACCCCTCTGAAACGGGCAGATGTTAAAAAAGACATTAGTTGGGTCCTAATGTTTACAGGTATTTTGCATTTGCCAGCCTTGGGCATCTTGGCACCATTTCAGAGGAGGAAGAGAACTATCGTTAATTGAATATCTGGTTTTCTGGGCCCTGGCTCATGTGCTTTATCCATATCACATTTAATCTTCAGAAATCTATGAAGGAGTATTATGCCCATTTTTATCATGAGAAAATGATCTTGCCCACAATCACCCAGTAATTTGTGTGGTGGTAACATGGAGTGGAACCTGTTTTGCTTGATTCTCAAATTTGTTCTTTTGACATCCTGTTCAGGGTTTAGGTACAGGTGAGGGTGATCACAGAACCCCCGGGCTGTTCAGAAAGAGACCCGATGGCACAATGGGATAAGAGTTGGGCTGTGCACTGCAAGGTCAGTGGTTCAAATTCACTAGCTGCTCCGGGGAGAAGGATGAGACTGTTTGCTCCAATAGAGACTTGCTCTCTTGGGAACCTTGTTATAGGGTCACTGTGTTTACAGTGAGTTTGGTTTTTGGGTTCGTTTGGGTGGTCGTGGTATTAGATAATTTTCTGTCACCTTGAAGATGTGTGAACGTGCCAGCTTGTCAACCAGGTCACAGCCTGATGGTGCCTCCTGGGGGTGTGGCTTCCTTCGCTCGACTGTTCTTCACGTTCCTGCTTGCTGGCCACCCTGCTTTCTGCCAGAGCCTGCCATGTTTCCACTGACCTTGGGTCAGACGGCTCTGCACACACCTGTGATCTTCCTGCATCATTGCATGTGGCTGAGTGATTCTGAAGAGGGCCTTATGGCCTAGTGTTGGTCTTATGGACCTGAGTTGGACTGGGCTGGGATGTTTTCCTGGTATTTAATGACTTCTTGATATAAAGTTCTTTCCTATAACAATAAGAGTGTCTCTGGAATTGTTTCTCTAGTCAACCCAGTGGTGCGAGGATGCATTTGCTCAGCTGCTAGCCAACATGTTAGCGATTTGAAGACTGTCAGAGGCACCTTGGAAGAAAGGCTTGGTTTGAAACATCAGCCATTGAAAACCGCTGAGAACATAGATAGGTCAATTCGGGGGTGCCTAGTGTTTTTTAATCTTGAGATAGAGATTTGAGGGCGTGAGGGGAGCAGTGTCAGAAGCCATCTAACTTGGGGAGAAGAACCATTTTCACAAAGACGATTCCTATGAGTTAGCGCTGTCATGTTATTACCACTCTTCAGCCTTTTTTTTTACTAATTCTGACACTGACCATCTGCCTCACAGCACCCCTATTTCTTTGCAGGTTTGATACTTTGTTGCATCGGCCACACAGTTCACTATGATGCAGTTTATTTAGGGAAGTAACAGGCTACAATGCAGAATCCCGGTTAACATGAAAGTAGCATGAACCCCATAGGAAAGGGTCCATTGGTTAATTAGGACAACTTCTGCAGCTTCTAACCAAGACAGCACTCGGCTACTTCTCAGCCATGCTAGGCAGCAGCTCTTCTCTCCACCCTTCTCTTGGTCATGCCTTTTGGTAGGGCCCTGCCTGGACCTCTGCCTCATGAACCCATTCAGCTTAACTTCTGCCCTGCTCAGGCAAGGGTTAAGCTCCTTAGCTCTGCTGACCAGGACCTGGAGGGAGGTACCCTAGTCCACCAGCAAGCCTCCTGCCTGAAGTCACTTAGTTCTCTTGCTCTGAGAATCTGGGTTTGCTGCTTAACCTGCACCACTTTTCATGTGTCCGTTCCCCTTTTTGTGCCATAGAGTTGTAGTGCTCTGTGCCTCCGGGCTCTAAGAGGTTCTTCGTACAGGGGACCCTGAGTCCAAAGGATGAGCTCCACTCGCAGCTCTTCTTTTTGATGGCAGTGAGGTCACCTCATGCTCTGTAGGATTGGCTCTTTCACACCTGCTCCTTCCACCAAGGCCCACAAGGCACCAAGCTCCTTGGTAGGCCATAGTCACCTAGCTGACATGGTATTTGCTTATTTTGATTGTAAATGGCTTCATCCCTTTGCAAGCTTGTGGTCTAGCAAGGCATCTTTCTTAGCAGAACTGCAGACCCAAGACCAGAGAGGCCGGATCTAGAGAAAGTTGTGTCACAGCAGGGACTCTCCTCAGAGAACGTGACACTGTGTCCAGACTTCATGCCCTGGACTTGGATTGTTCGGGGGTCTTTATTTCATACTCCCCCTTCCTGTCATATTCAGCGAGATTTCTAATTAGTGAGTTTCTAAGATGATCCTCAGGTTAGCTTCATAGTTTGTTGAGAAAATAGATGCTAAAAATGTGACTATGGATGGAATCATTTTACTATGAAAAATGTGCATATCTTTGTGTTAGATATGTGTCTAAGCTTATTGCCAAGTCTATAGACTTCTTTTATTGTTTGTTTGTTTTAGAACCCTACCATCTTAAATCTAAAGCTAAGACAGGTAATGTATCTATAGATTGTTAGAGTAGATGCTATTTGGATTGTTAATATCAAAGGGATGCAAAGAGGAGCAAGCAGTTCTAAAGAGAATATGAAAGTTGCTTAGTATGATATAAAAGAAATAGATGAAGTAATGTTTCACAGAATCATAGCATAGTCTAGAAAATAAAATATTTAGTGGGGATCATTATTTTTGCTTTTGAGTTGTGAAATGGATTTAGGGGATTTGACTCTATTGGATATAATAGACCACAGTTTCTATGACTGATCAGATTTAGGGTCTTGTATATTTCTGTCATTTTCCTTTTATGAAGGGGTTCAGCAGAGGAGAGGTGAATTTTAAGCAGAAAGTGTTATGTTGTTTTGTATTATAACCCAAACACACTGTCTGGCTTCTCAACAGGACAGCTGTTACAGTATACATCACATAACTGGATTGGACATGACTGGGCTTAGTATATGAGCAGGCTGCTTCATAACGATCCAATTCTCCTAGTCAATTGAATTTACTTTTTGGAGATTTTTTTCCCCCTCTGTTGCGGCGTCTTTGTACAGGATGGTATTTTGCTTTTGTTAAAATGTGAACTGAGAGTGGATGTTGGATTTGCAATACAAGTTAGAATAATACAAACATATTCTGATCTTTGCTGCTAGCTGCCTTGTTTGAACCAAAGCAGGTGGCCTTGGTTTGTCAGCACTTGGCTCCGTGATCAAGAGCCTCATGGCTTTTAATGGCAACACGTATGTTCCCCAACCAACTGTTGGCTAACATTCAGTGTTAGCTTCTCATGATCATGGCCTCATTGTTTTTTATCAAATGTTTTTCAAAGCTGGTATAAGCCATTTCAGAAATGATCATCTTTCGGTTATGAGTTAGTATGGCCTCTGAAAATTGTTGGAGGAATCTTGGATTCTTTTTTTTTTTCTTATCGACTAGATATTTAAACATTGCCAAGCTGAATGGTTCCAGTATACAATAGAGACCATAATTGTTTCTGACATGACTTACAGCTAGGGTCTGATGGAGTTCTGCTTCACAGCATCATTTTGAGGAGAAATACCTGCAAACGAGATTCCGAGACAGAGGAAGATCTCAAGGGAATACAGGGAAGCCCTGTTTGGGTGTCTGAGATTGGAGTTGGGTGTCTGTGCTCGCCCTCCCCTTACACCTGTTCCCAGTAGCAGTGCAGCCTGGGTGTTGCCTTCCTTCCTTCTATCTGGGCAGACCTCACGATGGCCGGGGAGGAGGCAGTCACTTCCTGGCTACACTGAATAATCTCCTTGCTTCAGAGAAAAGAGGATTTCCCCCAACCTATATTCAGCTGAGGATTAGGGACAATTAAATTCTTCCAGTGAATATCGTGTAGTTTTTTTTTAATGACTTTTAAAGAAAACTTCAGAGATGATCCCCTAAAACATGAGAAAGGTGGGGGGGAAAACAAAACCACAAACTATAACATGGCCTGCTCCGAGGGTTTGGAAGTACTGCGATTAGAGGGTGACTCCAGACGGAGACTTATCTGTCACATTCACATGCATGTGAAACAATTGCCATTGTTCCTTAGAACATTTATTGAACTAGCTCTGATGCATGTAACTATACGCTCTTTAAATGCCAAGTAACTGAACTATGTGTGTACATGTATGTTTTACAGCAACAATCCATTTTTATACAAGTGTGCTGGAAGCAAATAAATGAGAAGGAAAGGTGCAATTTCTTGGCATTGAAGACAATGTGTTTGGTAAAGCCACCAGGGTTCTTACAAAGAACACCATGCAAAGTACTTGGCATATAATGCACACTACCGTCCACTGCCCTTGAGTGTGTTCCGACTCACAGCAACCCGATTGGACAGAACAGAGTGGCTCCTGTGGATTTCTAAGGCCTTAAATCTTGTAGGAGGCAAAAAGCCTCATATTTCTCCCGTGGAGTAGCTGCTAGCTTCGAACTGCTCACCTTAGGATTCTCCCAATGCCTAGGGAGAATCTTTGCAAGCAGAGGAAATGGCTAGTGCGGTGAGGCAGTGAGACGATGGAGGTCAGAGGCTAGCAAAGGCTCCATGGCACAGGGCCTTGAAGACAGGGGT
>NW_022111368.1:10919506-10927613 GCF_000313985.2 Echinops telfairi
CCGGACTTCCATGTCATTGAATAGGGTCACAGTTCAGTTGCCCTTCAAGTTTTGTTTCTCAAACTATGGATTATATTGTATGGATTGCTTTTGCAAAATTTAAGAAAATGGCCCAAAGAGAGAATTATTACATAATAGGAAATTAGGATGATTTTTAGGATTTCAGAACAAAGTTTTGATATATTGAATACATATATGAAAGCTCAATGGATAGGCAACTCAGATGTTTATTTCAGGTTCAACATTATGTATCTGGTTCCGTTTTTAGGGGGCAGCACTTACTCGTTTTTAATCAATGAAAAAGAACTCAGCAGAGTCATGAGAAGTCTTAATGAAACCTAAACTCTAATTAAACTTTAATAGAAAATATATCCAGGTAGAAAGGTTTTCTTTTAAATAATTGGTGATGCCAAGTATTTGTGTGTGTGTGTGTTTTAAGTTAAATATTTGACTGCAATGCTTCATTTGAGCTTCACGTTTTTGCTTAGTATGTGCGCTTTGAATGAGATCAGTGTGGTGGTTTTAGAGAAGAAAACTTTGATATTTGGCTCAGGGTAGACAATACTTTGGATAATGGTAGACAAAATAATATAAAACAGCAAACAGTATTGCAAATGCTGTGAATGTTTGGTTGACAGCACATGGACTGACTGTAGCTCCTGTTGGTGTGTTTGCTTAGTGTGTTATTAGGTTGCTTGGCTTTTTCTTCACACAGAGCCTTAGTTGGCTCAGGAATAGAGCCAATTGGTGACATGACTTTTTGTAAGTTCATCTCTAAGAATTTGGAGTTAGAGCGTTTTGTGTGAAATTTACGTCCAGAAGGTGGTATGCTCTGCATGTTGGCTAGTTGATCTGAATAACTTTTCTATCTTCAGTCCGTAAAAAAATATATATTTTTAGCATCTGAAAATTATTGAGAATTTTCAGCAATTACCAATGACATTTGAAAGTGTTTTTCACTGGAATTGTTGGTGTGGTGAGAAATGATTTCCTGTCATTTCTATCCTAAAGATGGTGTGAGGGTGGTTCCCCCTTGAAATTAAAACAAAATTTCCCCCAAATTTTTATAAATCACTTTCTCTTTGTAAAGGACAGCATCGTTTTTAAAAGCTACGAGAGTCCTCGTTATTGCATGATGTGTTAGTGAGAAATGTAATTGTAAAATTAGATAATTATATCTCTTAACTAGTGAGGCTCTTTAAAAACCCAAAGCATAATTGCAACCTTGAATTAGCTGGATACCCTATTTTGCAGGCAGTCTTTGGAGCTGACAGATAAAGTTAGAAATATATATTAAAAGTACCATGAACTTTTCACTAGTGTTCCCAGAATATTCTTTAAATTTTAAAAAATAGGATGACATTAATTTCTGTGAATTTATTACCCTTGTAAATTACAAGAAAAAAATTTTTTTTTTCCTAGTGATATACAACTCATCTTACAGCCGAGAGGTTTTTAATTCGTCATTCAAGAGGTAGCTTTTGGTTTACGTGTTTGCTTCCGTTCACTTAGGGGCTGGCAGTGTGGTAGTGTGTTTTGTTTTTATTTTTGTTTTGGTCTCAACCTTGCCACCAGACGTTACATAATTTTGGTCAGCTTCTGAATGAATGACCAGTGTGTGTCCTATAGCATTTAAAAATGTTTCTCGGTGCTGAGAGTTGAGGATCCAGTGTATCTGAACACCGTACAATGTAATTTAAGTTTTCTCATAAACCTGGCCCCAAAAGAAAGCTCCTTGGGTTCATGGCTTAACTCAAAGGCAAACAGTCACAGGCCAGACTCTGACAGTAAACTTTAAGAGGCCTTTAAGTTAAATACTGCTGATTCGAATCAGAATCAAGCTATATGAGATATGTGAAAGGAGGGGTGGGTTAAATGAAGGAGTCACACTTTGCAGGCCCAGCAAAGCCTGGGCCAGCTGGGCGAGGCTCTCTGCAGCAAGAATGCCCCATAGACACGAAGGACCAGGCCTCTGTACCCCACCTTGCTCAGGCACTGGATCTGAGCTGCTCTGGGAAGAATGTGACCTCAGATGGGCCAGGTGGCTCTCTGCGGCTGAGGTCCACCTTGCAGACGCTGACATCTGGGGCTTGTCTGCTGACCATACTCCATGCATCTGAGCCAGTAAGCTTTTCTTGAGGAGGATTCGGGCAGTGCACTTCCTTGTCTGCCCCATAGTCAGTCATAGCACCCGACCCTCCCCGTTCCTTCCAGCCCGACAACACTGCTCCATTCAGCGGGGGGTCAGTTATAGTGAAGACATGGAAAGGCTTGAAACCTGGGCATTGGATAGCTGTTTGTGTAGCATCCCACATCTTAATCTGTATAACGGAGAGAACTTGCTTCCAAGCAATACTAATAAAATGCTTCGAAAAATATTTACTGCACTTTTTCTATGAAGTTACTCTTATTCATCTTGTGAGAACCGTTTGGAAAGGCCCCTTCTCAAAAAGATTTTGAATGATCGCAGAGAACTCAGGCTATTAGCTTTCAAACATATACATTCTTAGGGCAAGTGGGGGTCACAAGTGATCCGCGTTTGTATGCAACTTGTGGGATCAGTCCACTTACCAAGCCCATGGTTTTAAAAGTTGATGCACACGGCAACCTGGATGCTGTGGAGTTGCAAGGGTGCCAGGGTGCCGTTAGGTTGGTTCTGGCGCCAGGGGGTGGTGGGGGGTGGTGGTGGTGGTGGTTCTGCACTTGATGAAAGCAGATTTGTCAGGTCTTTCTCTCAGGGAGCAGCTGGGAGCTTCAAACCGCCAGGCTTTACTCAAGCGCCAAAAGGTTATCCAGTGTAGCCCTGGGGCTCCATGGGCAGTTGGAACAGTTCTGCTAATGTGCATTCGTTAGTGTGACAGGCTCACAGAAGCCCATGTTGACTTTTCCAGTGTGACCACGTAACAAAAAACGGCTGAGGCAGGAGGCAAAGCCCACTAATGTGAATACGCTGCAGAAAAGAAGCACCCACAATTACTTCCAGGGCTTTCCCCTCCCTCCTAGCCTCCAGGCTGTGGAAGAGGGGGGTTTTCCATTCTTAGAGTCTCTGCTTGCTGTAATCTTAGCCTCAAGGAAGGAACTCAAGGACAGGACACAGCTGCTGAAGGAAGGGGCTGAGGCAGTGTGGTTGGTGGGCGAAGGTTCAGGAAGGAAGCAGGCTGCAGAGCTGGTGCAGACCATGCCCAGGGTGCCCCCTGTCATCCGTGAGTCTGTCTGTAAACATCTTTCACGCTGTTGCACTTCTCCTGCTGGAAGTGGTTCTAAACCCTTGGGTCTGCCTGGGGTGCTTTCTGTGTTCGAGACTGCAGCACGTCAAATAATTCATAAAAGGAGGTTAAGTTGTTCACGGCCCCCCTGCATGGACAATTAAGTGAAGGTGAGATTGACTGGGGGCGGGGGAAAAAAAGACTAGTCACAAGGAATTTTTTTCCCCTTTCTTTAAATCTGCTCCAGTATTGTTCCCTGGTGAGGGTAAGGAAGCTCTCCCAGCCATCTCTGTGCCGACAGCCAGGTAGTGACTAGTGACTAAACCCCATTGACACTGCAACCCACCGGGGAGAGTCGACTTGCTTCAGAGTGTTTCTTTAAGGAAGAGACCCTGCGACTGCTGGGCTTCTAACTGCAGAGTTGGTGGTTCAAACTCACCAGCTTCTTGAAGGGAGAAAGGTGAGGTTCCCCATAGAGGTCAGCAGCCCCAGAAATGGTGTCTACGTCCCTGTGAGTTGGCCTCAACTCGGTGGCAGGGGGGATCTTTAGGGAAGCAGGCTGTCTCTTCCTCCTCCTGAGGAGTGCATGGTAGCTTTGAACCGCTGACCTTTTGGTTAGCAGCCAAGCTCATAAAAGAGAGACTGAGTGTCCAGTGAGGAGATTGATTTGGGCTGAGAGCAAAGGGCAGTCGCTTGGCTGAGGCAGCTGACACGTCCATCCAGGAAGAGCCTGGTTCTTTAGCATGAGGACTGCCACTGGGACGGGAGAAACGAGAGGCAAATTAGAACGATGAATTGAAATCATGCCAGAACCATTGTCCACCCTGAACCACCGAGCGACAGGATCAAAGTTTTCATACTTCTATGTGCCATGAGCTCTGAGGCCCAACAGTTGTTTCAACCAAGGACTGTTCCCGAAGTCTGCCAGAGTCAGGGTCATTATGATTGATGGTGGCTGCAGAAATCAGATATAGGAGGCTGGGTGTGCTTTGGGTTTGGGGGAAGGGGAAAGGAACTATAATAGGTCCCTTTGTGTCTGGTACTTTAGAAGGGAGATGGTAAGAATGATAGGTAACTCCTTAATAATGGGTGCCTTTGACTTTTTGCCAAGCCTGGTGCTATTCTTTCCCTTGGATAGCACATTTCCCCCTCGGAGATGGGTAACAGGTGAAGGGCAGACTCACACAGAGGCTCAGGCTTCCCAAGAGTTCATCCTTTAGTGGGGATGCTGGGATTGGACCCCATAGCCCAGGAGCCAACCCTGGTGGTATAGTGGTTATGCAGGAGGCTGCCGGGAGGAAGAGGAAGCTGTCTACTCCCATCCAGACTCCTAGTCTCGGAAACTCACATGCGCAGTGCTACCTTGTCCGTGGGTCGTGACGAGTCAGAGTCTGCTGGATGGCAGTGCGTTTGTTCTCGTTCTTCCCAACCCCCCCAAGCAGCCATGCTCCGAAGGACACTGAGGCACAGCGTGGGGAAGAGATTTTTATATTCCAGGGACCACAAGGAATTCAGCCTGTACAGCTGGGCCTTGGCCGGATGTCAGCTAGGAAACTGGGCGCGGGAGCTAGGTTTTTACTCTTTCTGTTGACGTTTAGCCCTCAGTACTCAGTATAAAATGTGGTTTAAAAGCTGACTCACAGTAGTCAAGGGGGAAATGGCCATAAATCACTTGTTAAAAGTCAAACAAGCTTGAGGGGAAGGAAAAAACCCTAACACCCGACCTTACACCGCAGCGATGAGAGAAAAGGCAAGGAAGGAGAAAGGGGAAGCGGTTCTGTGTGCTGCCACAGCGCCCGGTTTCTCCGCGTACGGACTTTCCGACACAGCAGCCCGTTGTTCGGTGTTTGGCTTTCAGCTTTGAAGTAGCCAGACTTGTGACTTCCCTGAATTCCACACTTGAATTTACTAGAGAATTCTGTCTCTGGGACTTGGGGGGAAAGCCCAAATATGCGAAGCAAGATCTAGCTTTTGGATCGATATAAACAGATTGAAAATGAGGATTATGCGTTTTCTCTGCTTTCTAATTATAACCAGAAGGAATCTCCAGCGATGACTCACTTTCTGGAGGGAGCAGACAAGTCCAGGGTGGAGGGAGGAGAAACCTTAATGAACATGCCGCCTAATCTGAGGGCTTTCTTCCAGCCCCGTTGTCAGTGGAACAAAGCTGGGGACCAGGAACTGGGACATCAGACTCTCGGTCACACTGGCCTAGGGTGTGATCGTCAAGCCCTTTTATTGATTATTTTTTTAAAACAAAAACAAACGCTATCATGTGTCTCGGCCACATGTTTGCTTCCAAACGTTTTAACCCTCTTTCCTCGCCTCACTCAGTGGTGTGGACTATTTGGAAACATTACCATTGTTTTCTATTTCTCACGATGTTTGGCCTGCATCTCCCGGGAGAGAACAATCTAGGGGTGCTCACAAGTCAAACAAAACCAAACCCCACTGCTGTCGAGAGCTAATTCCAACCAATGATCACCCCTGTAGGACAGAGTAGAACTGCCCCATTGGGTTTCCTAGCCTGTAACTCTGTGGACGCAGGCTGCCTGCCACAGCTTTCTCCTCCGTTGGAGTCTCCGACCTTGTGGTTCAGGGCAGGGTGCGTTAGCCGCTGCATCACCAGGGAGCCTCTTCACCAGTCAACCAACCAACCAAGCCCTCAAAGCAAGTGCCATTGAGTCCGTTCAGGCTCATGTCAACCCTCAGGACAGAGTAGAACTGCTCCCTAGGGTTTCTGAGGCTGAAAGTCTTTATGGGAGGAGATAGCCTCAGCTTTCTCCTATGGAGTGACTGGTAGGTTTGAACTGCTGACCCTGCTGTTATCAGCCCACCTCTTAAACCATTATGCTGCCAGGCTGCCTTGCTCACAAATACAGGAACTCATCTCAGTACTGTCTCCTACCCCCACGTTCCATGCATGGTTAGAATTATCGCCACATAATGGGCTGAGAACTTGTTTTCTACAGGATTCCTCAGTGAACCCTCAGGAACACGATTACTATTCCATACACACTGCCGCCCAGTTGACTCTGACTCGCAGCGGCCCATGAGGACAGGGCAGAACTGGCCCCTGTGGGTTTCTGAGACTGTACTCTTGAGGGAGTAGAAAGCATGGTCTTTCTTCCGTGGAGCTGGCTGGTGATTTTAAACTGCTGACCTCATAGCAGCCCAGTGAATAACCAAGAAGCCACCAGGGCTCCTGAGGAACACTTTTAACTGAGAATTATTGAAGCCCCCACATGTGGATGATGATGGCGGGCCAAAGAACCAGCTCAAGGCCATACATTTAATTGTACCAGAGACTATGCATATTTTAAAAATAATTTAATTGGGGGCTCATACAACGCTTATCACAATCCCTCCATCAATCCATTGTACCAAGCACCTCTGTACATTTGTTGCCATCATCATTTTCAGAACATTTTCTTTCCACTTGAGCCCTTGGTATCAGCTTCTCATTTTCCCTTCCCTCCCCCATCCCTCCCCCATGAACCCTTGATAATTTATAAATTATTATTGTTTTTTCATGCCTTACACTGGCTGATGTCTCCCTTTACCCATTTTTCTGTTGTCCGTCCCCCTGGGAGGGGGTTATATGTGATCAGTTCTCCCTTTCTACCCACCTTCCCCTTCCCCTTCCCCTCTTGGTATTGCCCCCACTGGTCCTGAAGGACCTGGGTTCCCTGTGCTTCCAGCTCTTGTCTGTACCTGTGTGCTATAGATTTGAACCCCCTTTTTAATGTCTCCAAAGACAGGGTTTTTTCTCCTGTATTACACTGCCCCCACATAGCGCGTCACTAGTAAGCGCAGCTGTAGAGGTGGAAGGATGGAAGGAAGGATGTGGAGCTGGGGAACAGTGAGCTTCGCTGAGACAGCCATGGAAGGGAAGCAGTTGAATCTTCTTCGCCATTTGAAATGTTGATTGATTAACCACTCTTCCAACTTTTACTTACTTTCGATGGAAACAGCATGAACACCCCCAACTAGAGTTAAAACTAAGCATTGTCAGCATGGAGCTCAATGGCTGGATTGAATCAGCCAAATATCAATCCTGGCCCATCTTTTTCCAGTCAAATATGTTGGGATAAAGCAGACATTTGTTATCATGCCTTGTTTGAGAGCTTAGTGCAGTAGAATCCATCCGGGTAAGATCTGTACCTTTAGTGGCTTTTTCTTTTTTAAAAAGCCGCTTTTAAAAAAAAATCACTTTTATTCAACTAACATTTGTAGAGGAGGGATTAATAATCCTGCTACTTCTAGAGCAACTTGCTTTCCATTGAGGTGATTCTCATTTAATCTTTACAGCCACCCAGTGCACTTCTTTCCTGGTTTACACCGTCCGCTGTCTCCCATCACCCATGTTTCTGTTCTTCATCCCCCTGGTTGGGGGGGTGGGGGGGTGTCGTACATTATATCATTACAATTGGTTCCCCCTTTCTCCCCTTCTCCCCCTACCTTCCCCTACTCTCCTGGTATCACTACTCTCATGATTGGTCCCGAGGGGTTTATCTGGCTGGATTCTGTGTGTTGAGAGCTCTTATCTGTACCAGTCTACTTGCTCTGGTCTAGCCAGATTTGTAAGAAAGAACTGGGGCCATGGTAGTGAGGGGAGGAAGCATTAAAGAACTAGAGGAATGTTGTGTGTTTCGTCTGTGTTGTATTGCAGCCTGGCTGGCTCATCCCTTCCTCGTGACCTTTCTGTGAGGGGACATCCAACTGTCTACACATGGGCCCTGGGTCTCCATTCCGACCCCCCACATACTCACTGAAATGATTGTTCGTTTGTTTTGAGTTTTCTGATGCCTGCTACTTGGTCCCATCCATACCTTGTGATCACACAGGCTGGTATGCTTCTTCTATGTGGGCTTTGTTGCTTCCCTGTTGGATGGCTGCTT
>NW_022111368.1:10928648-10948073 GCF_000313985.2 Echinops telfairi
TCACCTTGAGTGTTTACACACAGGCACTTGAATGAGCACAAAGTGCATAAACACATGTGTTGTACTTTTGGAGTGTGGGGAGAGGTAGGAACATGGGACTTCTGAGCAGACTAAGAGTTGATGTGTGCTTGAACATTTGCAGGAGACATATTTTTGGTTAATAAATTTTTGTTATTATTCTGTTTTACACATGTAGTATTAAAAGCACAGAGTTCACAAAGCTTTATGAATAATCACTAAATGAAAATTTTTAAAGTTTTGTGGTTCTTATGGATGAAAGACTTCAGATTATTACATCTACTTAAAAAGAAATTGTGCACTGCCTAAATAAATGCTATAATTTTATAGCATTCTTAAGGGCCACCATGTCTGCCTTGCAAAAGACAATCTCAGTGGATTTTTAATTATTGCTCATGGCTATAGTTTCTAAGCCTCCAGTTGCTTCAGGCAGACTGGAAATTTTATTTCACCACTTGGTTTGAAGGAAGATCGAATTTTGGCCATTTAATCCTGTGATGATAGGTACTGTCATTGTTGATAAGGATAAAATGAAACCAGCTATCAGTTTATGTGTACTCAATTGAAGGGGAAAAAACCCAGGAATGTTGATGAAGAGCTGATAGCCAGGCAGGCTGCATAGAGGACAGAGGAAGAACAAAATAAAATATCTGTGGTTTTCAGGTAAGATGCCATCTCCATTCTTCCCAGGTCTTCGCATTTTCTGGCTCTGATTCATACTTTCTTTTCTTGCATTTCCTTTCCTTTGGTTGTGATTAGCTTGCTCTCTAACTTCCCTTCTCTTGCCTTTCCCAACCTGCCTCTCAGGGCACCATCTGCTTGAGGAACCCAGCAGTAAGTGTAAAGGCCCTGCATGGTCGAACATGCACACATCTAACGGAGAACATAGGCATGGTGGCTTCTCTGTTGTACCTTCTTGTGTTTGCTTGATTCTTGCTAAGAGGATGAAGTTGAGGCAGGCCCTTAGAGGACCTCCATGTCCCATCAGTGGGGCATCCTCCCTTCCCTGCCACAGCCCTCCTGTAGCTCAGCTCTCCTCCAGGGCAGGCAGGTCGCAGAATGGAAGATATATGAATGGAACGGAGGATGCCTGGCTATGTCTGATGTTGCTACAGATTTGCTATATCATTTTCGTCAAATCACTTTTCTAATGTCAACATCCAGTACTTTAAAAATATTCCCCCACTGTAGAGTACATATACCGTGTACATGAAACTCAGACGGAGCCACACAAGGACACGAGGGTGAAATATTCTCCAGAACCACAGGGTGATAACCAGCGTTCATCTCTGTAGAGAGAATCTGATAGATTGGTGACATGATTGTGTAGCAATTTTTACTGACCTCAGACCTCCTGAAAAATGCTCTCAGATGGCTCCCCGAAGGTGGTGTTGGTGTGTCTCTAAATCTAAGAAAGAGGAGTGCATTTTTGTGAGTTTAGGCACATTATTTTTAGCATTTTAAAGGGCATGGTCCATGGCCCTTCCATTGCTGCTGCTCCATCTGCCTTTTTTCATTGGATTCAAGTCTCCCTTTCTCAGGGAATTCTGTACAGACGAGTCCTCCTCCAAATGCAGCTTTAATCTCTGCCTTTTCATTCCATCAATGGCCGCTGTGCCTGCTATTAATTCACATCTGTTTCCATGTTGCTTTGTGAATAGTTCTAAGTAACTACAGGTTACTTAACTGGTGCCCCAAGTGGATTAGAAATTCGGAGGCCCCAGGTTAGAGAAGTAAGATGTTGCCAATGAGCGATGGATGGCATTCTGATGAAAGCATATTTTTCTTGGATTATTAGCCATTTCATCCCTTTTTAACATTAAGATTAATATGGGAAGACAGAACCGAATGTGTGTGCATGTGTGTGAGTGATGTAGGAACTGTGGTAGTGTAATAGGTTAAGCGTTGAGCTGCTAACCACAAGGCGGGCAGTTTGAAACCATTCGCCACTCTGCCAGAGAAAGATGAGGCGTTCGATTCCCATGAAGCGTTGCAGTGTAGAAACCCACAGGAGCAGTTCTGCTCTCTCCGACAGAGCCCCCCAGAGTCAGAATGGACTGTGTTTTAGCAGCAGTGGGGGGCAGGGGCCCTCGTGGCACAGTGGGTAAGTGTGCACTTGTTCACCCTCTGAAAGGCTAGAGAGGCGAACCCACCCCGGGGCAAAGCAGAATGCAGACCTGGCTATCCACTTCCAGGACAAGATCGCCAGGAAAGCCCCAACAGGGCGGTGCTCTCCCATGGGTCCGGTCCCTCTGGTTGGCACGGACTGGAGGGCACTCAACAACAACAACAACAACAGCATAGTTTGCTGGGGAGGATGAGATTCTTTTCTCTGGGAATCAGAATCTAGGAGAAATGTTACGGAGGCTAAGGGAGACGAATCTAACCGGTCATCTAACAGCTGTGAGTGTGTTTTGTTTGTTTTGGGGTTTTTTTTGAGCCCAGTTTCCCAGCTTCCCACGAATGCTGTGAACTACATACTACCTCTTCTAAGTGATTTGCCGCTGTTGTTTTCTGCAGCTTGCAGCAGGGTGGGAAGTCACCACCAGCTGCGGAGCAGCAGTGGGGCTTCGGGCTCTAGGCATCTCAGCGTCCCAGGGGAAGGGCCTTTTAGGTGGTTACAGTTTGACTCTGCCTCTCCGGGCAGAATTCTGCACTTGGCTCTAGGGAACGGAAGTGTGAACCTGCGGCGCTGAGTCACTAAGTAGGTGCTTGTGACTGTTAATTACACAGGGATTCACCGCAGTGCACTTTATCCCAACACTCAGAGCCTCAAAAGCAACTATCGAAAGCCTGGCAGTCAGTGGCCGTGCCTGTTGATCGGTAGGAGGTAATATCTACTTCCTGCCTATCTTCCTTCTGCCTTAACCACTCAGGTACCAACTCTACTTTGTGGGGCGAGTCAGGGTTAGGGAGGTGGGCAAGGATTGCTTCCAGGATGCGGGCATTGCCAAATGTGGGCAGTTCCCGCCCTTCCTCCTTCTCTATCTTACATTCCTTTACACAGCACCAGAACCTCTGTCAGTGCTGTATGTGTTCTGAATCAGACACATTCTCATATTCATATAACTAGAGTGTCTCTGGAGATAATTGGAGTCCTGATGGTACACTGGGAACTTGGCTGATAACCAGAAGGCCAGTGGTTCAAACCCACCAGCCGCTCTGTGGGAGCAAATTGGGGCAGTGGCTTCCATGGAGATTTACAGCCTTTGGAATCCTATGAGACAATTCTCTTCTGTCCTATCAGGTTCCTGTACACCCTAATCGACTTACCAAGAGATGGAGTCGATTTATATGGAGATGTGTTAGACAGCTGTTAAAAACTTTGAAAGGAGGTGCTGGGACTAGGGAGTTAATCGGGGTTTTTTTGTTTGTGGGAGAATAGGTTTTTTTCTCAGACAGTTGGATTGTTTAGTCTGAGGCTGAGCACCTTTTGGACAGTGGACAGTATAATAGTTTATGCAGGAAGGTCATCAAAGATGATTTTTGGTGAGGATGTAACATAAGTGTTCACTCCCTTCCCCCACTCTTCTCTCTCCATTCGGAAGAAGGCTTTGAGAAAGCCTAATGAGATAGAAAAGTAACGTAACAGAAGCACTTTTGGAAGACCAACACCTGAAGCTAGGGTAAGCCCTGTGTACATATGCTCTCTCTAGTTAGACGCCGGAAAAATAGAGAAATACACTCAGTATGAGGACTCATGGTGTCCGTAAGATCAAAGCAGTTGATCTGAAGTATATCACAAAGGCTTTGAGTGCCCGCTTTGGAGATAACTAGCGAGATGTAGGTTTGTTATGGGAACAAAGAGAATGTGAAGGATTTCTTGTTGAGAATTTTACTGTTAAATTAAATGGAAAATGATAGATCATTTACTTCAAGGAAAAAAATTAAATATAAAGACATGAAAAATCAGAACAAAATAAAAATGCTAAATATGGTTTCATTGTTTTTGTAATAAAAGCTTAGCAAGAGAGATCAATGAGCAGTTCAGAGCTCAGATAATAAATTTTCTTCCCAACTAACCCGTGATGACTCAGGCAACGTGCTATAAACAACTCAGACAATAGACTTTGTCCTTCTGAAGTACACGACACCCTTCCTAGACCACATCGGGAAGACCTGCATTGTAAACCTTAATTACTGAACTGGGCATGACCTTCAAATCACTTATAATAGAACCAAGGAATGGAAACACTCCCTGGAGCTTGAAGCTGAAATGCTCTAGTAGAAGCAACAGCAGATGAGCACTAGTCCAAGATGAAGGAATCGGTGGTCGTTGGAATTTGAATGGGTTCAGACATATTGCTCTGAAGGTACCCAGGACCAACATATCTTTGCCATTGCCCTGCTCTCTCTGCCTTTATATGTTTGTTTACCAGGCCCAGTCACCCTCATAAAAGAGTGTTACTGAAAGTATTGCCCTTCACATGTGTGTGAGTTCTGCACAGCATGTGGAACTAGTATCCAGTCACCCGCATTTTGAAGATAGACAAATGGACAATTCATGTATTGGAATCTGATAAGAAGTCCTACACATGTATAGAACCCTTTACTCAACAGTGCTTTTATTATTGACTAAAGTAATGTTGCTATCAGTAGAGTCGCCAGTAGACCTAGGAAACCAGAGACTTACAGAAACAATAGTTATATGAATGGATTTGGGGCTCTCACTGGATTGTATCTCTATTGTAAGAACTGGTAAGACTTAGCTGTACCTGCCGCTCTCCCTTTTGGGTGCCAAGCAAGGTATGGTGCCGAAATTTGGAGTCGTAAAGGCTTGTTTCAAAGCAAGCAGTTGTGTAAGCAAGGCATCAGGTAAGCCTACCAGGAAGATACACACCAGCTTGTATGATCCATGGATTGCAAATAATAAAATCCAAAGCTGGAGGAGCGAAGAAGACTCATGCCTCAATACTAAGTACCTGATTTGTGGAAAACTACAGATGATCGTGATAGCCCAATATCCATTTCAGATTCTCTACACGGATTGAGTATCTGGTGAATACCCAATATACATAAGCTAGGAACATTAACAGCCTTACGATCAGACAAAACAAAACAAAACCATGTAAAGTGGATTTTAGCAGCTGTAGTTAGGCTTGACTGTAACACTTTGTCATTAGATCTCTCTGTGGACCCTATGTGAATTTATTCTAAATTTTATATTCTATTTTCTCTCAGATTGAGGTTTATCTCTGGTATGGTCATTGTTCCTGGGTCCTTGTTTGTTGGTTGCCATTGTTTTGTTCTTTTTCTGTTTAGGGGAACTTGGAGGGGCGGGTTTATGAAGACAGAAGCTGGATGAATAATTTCCTTGGGGCGCAGAAGGAGGGGCCGGGGAAATGGGAAGTCAACATTCATGGGTACATGAAGGGAGAAAAGGTTCCAAAGTTGATTGCAGCGATGATTGAACAACCTTTCTTGACATGATCGAACTACTGAATTGTATGATGTTAATTATTAAAATTTAAAATTATGTATCTTTTCTCCGACATCAGATAAAACTTGCTTGGTTTCTCTTATTTCAGAATATAGCCTCACAACCCAAAGGAGGCTATTGGCTGTGTGTCGCATTGTACTTCATTAACTTGATATGTGTGTGTCCACATGAGGGGATACCCCAAAAAGCCCGGGAAAAAGTTCTGCTGGGCATTTTTCTTGCTAGGTGAGCATCAAGCAACTTGCTCTGAGTTAGTGCACCCAGTGGCGTCACCTGGGAAGGTTCTCTCTGGTCACAGTGAATTGTTTTGTAAAAGCAGTTTTGCTCGAACCTCGTTTTTCGTGGTGGTCTATTTAAGAGAATAGCATGTGGCTGTACAATTTTGTTTCCTGCTCAGAAAAAATGCCACCGAAACTTTTGTGAGGTTGAACACGGCTTACAAGGATAGTTCTGTGGGAAAAACTCAAGTGTCTGAGTGGTTTTCTCATTTCGAAAAAAGGTGAATAACAATTTATAAACTATCAAGGGCTCATGAAGGAGGGGGGAGCGTGGAGGGAGGGGAAAAATGAGGACCTAATGTCGGGGGTTTAAGTGGAGAGAAAATATTTTGAGAATGATGTACAAAAGCGCTTTACACAATTGATGTGTGTATGGATTGCGATAACAGTTGTATGAGCCCCTAATAAAATTTTTTTTAAAAAGTGAAATATCAATTGATGAGAAAACTTGTTTCCGGATGTCCATCAACTTCCCAAATGGATAAAAATGTTGAGTTGTAGTGCATTTGTAGTTCATTCCACCATGTCACACTGTTAATCAAGCTTTCTATTTAGAGGTTCTGAAAAGAGCATTACAGCGTGCGACATGACCTGATTTGTGGCAGCCAGGGAACTCATTTTGCCACTATGACGATTGCATGTGCTCACGCAGCCATCTCAGTGTGTTAATTTGTGGCAGAAAACAGCATACCTCTCTTGTCCCACACACCTGACTCACCTGACCTTATTCTATGGGACTTCTTTTTGTTTCCGTGAATGAAGAGGGACATAAAAGGACAGTGATTTGACGAAGTAGAAGAGGTGAAGAAAAAAAAACAAAGGTTCTGTCAGCCAAACAGATGAATTTGAAAAATGTTTCCAAGAATGGAATCACAGATTTGACAAATGTATTATGTGTAATGGAGAGTACTTTGAAGGTGATAAGGTTTTGTTAAAAAAAAAATTAAATAGCTTTGGAAAAAAATTCAGTTTTGGGGGGCTACCCCTTTGTGTGTATACACATACACACACACAAGATCCTTCTTCTAAATACTGTGAATGTAATTTCAATGAAAACATATTTTAGAAAGCAATTTTATTGCACAAGATCCTTCTTCTAAATACTGTGAATGTAATTTCAATGAAAACATATTTTAGAAAGCAATTTTATTTCAAATGTGTTTCTCTAGGTACTCTTGTGCTTTCATGCTTGTGGTTTGGGTGTTCCTGACCTGGTTTTGCAACCTTTACTGTATATTGTAAAAGCTACTATTAATTTTGCATTGCTTAAATTTTGTTTCCTAAACCCTTTTCAACTTCTCTGCACTATTTGTAGTAGCAGAGAAAGTTAATTCTCTAAGTGATGATATTTTACTGATTCAATAAATTCTATAGGTTAGAATCAAGGGAGGCTATTCCAAAACTAAAGTGTATGTGAGTGTGTGTTTGCGTGTGTGTAAGGGAATGTTTGAGTGAGTGTGTGTGTGTGTCTGAGTGTGAGTGTGTGTGGGGAGGGGGGGCCTGAGCCCTGGCAGCACAGTGGTTAAGCACTTGGCAGCAAACCAAAGGCTGGTGGTTTGAAGCTACTAACTCTTCTGAGGGAGAAGAGAGAGTTTGCTGCCACAATGATCGTGGTTAGTTTCCATGGAGTCGTTCCAATTCACAGTGACCCTATGCACAACAGAAGGAAACACCGCCTGGGCCCGCACCGTCCTCACAGTTGTTATGTGTGAGCCCATTGTTGCCGCCACTGTTGTCAATGTAGCTTGCTGAGGGTCTTCTTTTATTTTTGCTGGCCCTCGACTTTACCAAACATCATGCCCTTCTCCAAAGACTGGTCTCTCCTGTTCGCATGTCCCATGTACAGGAGACAGCAGCTCACCCTCCTAGCTTTGGAGGAGCATTCTGGCTGTACTTCTTCCGAGATAGATCTCTGTTTTTTTGGCAGTCCGTGGACCCTGACAGTCCTTCACAGATAACGACCAAAGGACCTGTGTCCTCTTGAGTTTGCAGCTGAGACTCAGCAATCAGAAAGCCAGGATTGCCTCGCATGCGAATATTTTAAAAGATGTTTAAAACTTTAACGATGGTTTTGGCAAATGATGTTCTATTGCTATTTGAACTGCTTGTGTATGATTTTTGGATTATGCTGGATGTTGTCTCGGCAAATGACTTAGAGGTAGTGCCTGTAGGCAATCTGGTCTAGAAATCTGTCCTTTTGATGCACAGCCAAGTACTTTTATGATCAGGTGTTTCAGGTATAGAAGCTGTTTTAAGTAATAAAAAAAGCTAATAAATATAAAACAGACTGCCTTTGAATGTTTTCTTGTGCAATTTTCTTGTTTATCACCTTGTTTTGAAACATGACTAAAATCCAAGATTGATTTACATGAAGGCTCTGAGCATAATCTCATTTAATCAAAAATATGATTCCTGAGTATAAAATAAATATTTCCTTCCCATTTCCATTTCTAGGAATTAATCCAAAGGAAATCATCCCCCAAGGTGATCATATTCAAATGTACATTGCAGCATTGATTTTTATAGCAATGAAAGTCACTCAAATTTTATCAATAGGGGATTGATTACATAAATGGCTGAACATTTATGCAGTTTTTAAAAAGGTGGTTTAGATTACTTGGATGTAAAAAGAAGTTCGTGTTCTCATGAGTGAGAATAGCACATCACAGACAGTGTGTGTAGCATGCTCCCATTTTCAGTATGTGTTCACATAATTAGAAAAATCCTGTAAAATATGCACTATAATGTTAAACACTGATTATCTCTGGATGTCAAGATTAGAGCTATTGTTACTTTGTTCCTTGTTTTTCTGCTGTGTGCTAAATGTTTTACACTGACCATGGAGTGCTTTTTTTTTAATCAGAAAGGAGAATAAAGCTCTAAACTTCAAAAAATTAAAATTAGTTACGTACCTCAGAAAAATTATTACTATTATTACTAGGAAGCACACAGTAAAAGGAACCGCTACTGCTGATGAAAAATCAAGTTCTAGATAAGCCAAATAGGTTTCTAACTAGATTCCTCACCAGTCTTATTCCTTGAAGTATATTCCTACTGCTGATAATAATAGTCTAAAGATCTGCTAAAGATATATGCTCCCCCAGGATAGTCTAAAAATATACAAAAATAATTTCTATGGAAAACATGCCAAAAGGCAAGACTGAATAGAGATAAGAACTCTCCAAACCGACTTAAAGAGAAGTTCTATTTCATCACATCTACATGTTGAGCAGGTAAAAGATGAGGCTTTCTACTCCTGTAGAGTTACAGCCTTGGAAACCCACAGAGGCAGTTCTACCCTGTGCTGTAGCTGGCTCGCTGTGAGTCGGAATCGACTAGCTGGCAGGGGACTTGGTTTTGGCTTTGGAATCCCTGTTGAATGGATTGGAATGGAAGAGGCACAGAGCATCACAGATATTCAACATGAGTCTGGAGCCTGGACAAGATTCTCCTGTGAGCCCATCCCATTTCTGTTTAGAAATATGAAAGAAAACAAAGTCCATGTCCTTGAACTTGAAGTTAGTGACAGAAGTGGGATGTGTGTGAGGGGCACTTGGAGAGCTCTTGAACAACTGGTGGTTTGAAGCCCCCCCAAAGATGCCTTGGAAGAAGGGTCCTGGTCTGCTTTTGAAAAGTCAGTCATTCGGAGCCCTGGGGGCCACAGTACCACTCTGACGTGGAGTCTCCAGGAGTTGTAACCATCTCCAGGGCAACTGCATTTTTTTGAGGGGTAGTTTCTTTTGTTGACTGCAGGGGAGAGAGTTCTAGCAAGATGGTAAAGTGCGGGCCTGGAGGAGCAAAGATGGTCATTGTTCAGTTCCCAGGCTGATTATGGATGAAGACAGGGCTGCCAACAGAGCTTCAGATCCATTTATTATATCCTTTTGGGAATGTAAGCATCTCCCCTACCTTATCTGCAAGTCATCCACTAAATTTCATTGTGCCGTACTACATAATTGCCTTGCAAATGACGCTTTGGAGCTAGCAAGTAAATGGTTTTCCAAATTTAAATTATGCGAGCAAAAAGAAAGAAACAAGTGGTAGAAGCAAGATATGAGCATAATCAGGAAAAGGGGAACAGGAAATTGGAGCTGGAAGTAACTGGAAGAAATATAATACCTCTAGGATCCAGAGGGAGATGAGGGGTCAGGCTGGTTTCCCATCGTATGTAGGGTGTGAGCTGAGTCATTTTAGTTAGAACTTCCTGGGACAGTTTGACCCAGAAGGCTAGAGTAGTTGAAAATGTCTAGGTCACTGATGTCTAGATTAAATTATAGAGGCATACAATTAAATTCTCCCTCCAAGAGCTGATGGCTTCTAGAAGTCTAGAGGAACGGAGCAAGCGGTGAGTCAGCCAACATCTGAAGGACACAAGTCCTGTTGAGTCAAAGGGAATTAGCATTTACATGTGTCATTTTAGCTTTTTGTGGGAACATAGAATTAATATATGAGGGTAAGTAAAAATACCTATATATTGCCAATAGTATTTCAGTTCATACATGTCAGGGGTTTGAGCCAAACAAAATGTGTTCAAACATGTTTCTGCCATCAGTGATGGCTGCAGACAGGTTCTCTCAGTGATGCACTTGGGTGTGTTAGTCCATTAGGGTAACAAATAAGGCTCTTCACAAGTAAGTGGCTTCTGAGCAGGTATCCTGGGCCAGTTCAATTCAAAGCCCAGAGGCCAGCTCAGAAGGATATGGAGACTGTTTCTGGGGATCCAAACGGATCACCTTGATAGATTTTCTGGAAGAACATAGGGCAGCCATGGGGGTGGGGGCCTTATTAGTTAGTTTTAAGGACATTGAAATCTGTATCCGTGAGAGAAAGTCCAGGACTATTGTGCTGAGGGATGCCTCCACTGTCTAGGAGAATTTCATTGGGAAACCACTCTATCCTATGACCCTGTTCTTGCTTCTTTAGACTTCTTTTTGTTTCCCAAACTCAAAACACATTTCACAGCCACACTATGAGTCCCACAAAGATGCCCAAACTGCCATTTGACATGGTGTAAACGAACGAACGAAGGAGCACATGTTTCTTGGGGCGGGTGAGAGGGCCTTAGAGATGGGAACACAGCTTGCAGAAGTGTATAGGCCTAGATGGAAGAGATGTTTAGAAACAAAAGTTCCACATTTGGATATTATTGCTTCATAAAGGTATCTATGATTTTGTAGTAAGACTGTTTTACTTAGACTCACCCATAAAATGTCCGTCCATCATACAGCTTGGATGGTGGAATGATCCAAGTCTCAGTTAAGCAAAATGAGGCTGTGCGCATCTATTTCTCCTCCGTTGTTATACGTACTAGGAGAGTTAGAATCTGCATCCGAGGATTGTAGCCTCCTGCTCCCTTGCCTGCTGTCTATTTATTGGTCCTTTCTTGGGGAGTTGGTTGTTATGCACCTGACAAAGTACACCAGAGTACCTTCTTGTAAGCCTAGGCCCCTGCTGTTACCTGTTGTGTATTTTGATTGCTACCTTTGTGTTTAACCTGGTGCACTGTTAGGAAACAAAATCTATTCTCATGGAGCTGATTTCAGGCTGGGAGTGGGCCACGAGGCTGTTAGGGGTGAGAAAAAATGGTCATAACTCTAATCCCACCAGTAATTATAACACCAACATAGTCCTTCTGTAGTCAAGGGGAGTACTGAATGCGCTGGGAAGACAGATTACCAGGAGGAGATGATGAAATAACCGTTGAATGATTCTCATTCTAAAACTAAGCTCCATTCTTTCTACCTAAACCCTTGATTCACACTTGGTTTTCTTAAGAACAGACTAGCTTCCTAAGCCTCACACTATGGCCTTGCATAGTCTAGCTCTAGCCAGACTTTAAAATGTGTATTTTTCATTTGTTCCCCGTTTTGGTTTTTTTGTAAGGGGCTCTGGTGGCTCCCTCAGCTGGTTAAAGCTCTCAGTTGCGAAAGGAAAGCCTGCAATTCTAACCCACTGACCACTCCTTGGGCAGAGATGAGGCAGTCTGGGAAACCCTGTGGGACAGTTGTACTCCTGCAGAATTGCAACAAGTCGGAACCGATCAAACGCAATGGGTTGGGTTTGGGTTAGTTTCTTATTGCTGCCACAACTGGAAGTGGGTCACTTTAACCAACAGAAATGGATTTTCCCCGTCGCGTTGTAGTTGTTGTCAGGTGCTGTGGGGTCCGTTCCAACAGAACAAAGCACTAGCCGGTCCTGGACCATCTGCACCCTTGGTCCAGGAGTGGCATTATTGCAGCCACTGTGCCTGTCCGTGTCCTTGTGGGTCTTCCTCTTTTGCGCTGCCCCTCCACTGTACCAAGCACGATGTCCTTCCCCAGGGACTGATCTCTCCTGATAGGTCCAAAGTATATAAGATGAAGTTTCATCATCCTTGCCTCTAAGGAGCTCTCTGGCCGTACTTCTTCCAGGGCAGATGGGTTTGTCCTTGAGCAGTCCGTGGTGCTTTCGCTGCTCTTCGCCAGCACCACCGTTCAAATGCATCCGTTCTCCATAGGGTAGGAGGCAAGAAGTCTGAACTCTGGGAGAAGTCTCTTCATGGATTCAAAGGACAGCTCTCTTTCCGCTTCTGCTACTTGGTTCCCTGGCAATCCTCACACAATGTGACATCTAGGGGGCTCTCTCCCTGCTGGGTCTGTCCTCACTGCCATCGAGTCAATTCTGACTCACAGCTACCTTTCAGGGCAAACTGGAGCCGCCCCTTTAGGGTTCCAACCCTTACAGGAGCGGATGGTCTCATCTTTCTCCCTTGGGACCACTGGTGGGTTGGCACTTCGGGTGGGCAGCTCAATGTGTAGCCCACTTATGTCGCCAGGGCTCTTTCTGTGTCTAGCCTGTGCTTTCCTATCTCAAAAGTGGTTGGTTTGAAACACACTCTACACTGACATGGCCTCATTAGCACAACAGAAAAGCCAGTTCCCAAGTGGGATTACACCCATAAGCATGTTGTTGTTGTGTGCCGCCATGTTGATTTATACCGAGAGCGACCTCCAGGACAGAGCCTCGTCGGCGGTAATCTTTAAGGGGAGCAAACTTTCTGCCACATCTTTCTCCTGAAGAGGAGCTGGAGGGTTTGAATCACAGACCTTTAGGTTAGGAAGCCCAACGCTTTAACCCCTATGCCAGCAGGGCTTCTAAGAAAACATACCAACCCCCAAATCCCAGCAAGGCAGAGTCTATAGTTACTGATTGTGGTTATGAAATCTCCATCCCTGGAGACCTTCTCGAACATGGGAAGCCTCTATTTGTAGAAGCTGATTAAAGGTTAGAGTCCCCGAGGAAAATCTGTTGGTTACAGGAGAATGTCTGAGGTTTGGAATGGAGGTAGAGGGTGGACGAGGAGGACAAAGGAAAGGGCGAGGGCTGCAGGAAGCCGCTGCTTGTGCAGGCCCTGCTCAGACCGGGTGACCTCAGCTACCAAAGAAACTGGGAGAGGCTAGAAAGAAGCATCCCCCGGGATCTCTGTGCTGTACATTTGCACCAAGCAAGCATTATGCTCTGTAGTTCTCATTGACTCCGCAGGTGTAAGTGCAGTTGGTGCCTGGGGAGTTAGAGTGGATCCCTGAAAAGAAAGGAGAAGGGCACCTCTGGAGGGAACAGTTGTCTGTCACCAGGAGATAAAAATGCGATGCCTCTGGGAGAGGGGCTTGCAGAGCAAACTGTCTGCCTGCAGGGACAGGAAACGGGGCCTGACAAGCCTCGCACTTCTAAATGCTTTCTCCCAGCAGATGCCGAGATCTGCACGGCCAGGGAACCCGGAGTGGTCATTAGCAAGGTCTGTGCCTGGAACTCTCCACTCTGGTCTCGGTCTGTGTGTCTACATGTCCCTCACCGAGACCTGGTAAGCCCGTGGTTGCTAAGGCCGGGACAGCAGGGTCAGGGTCACTGGAGGCCCTGCAGGTTTATAAAATGGGAGCAGTGGGAAGGGCTCAGAGACCCTTATAAAATGTAGGAGCTACTGCAATAAACTTAAGCCTTAAGAACTGATGTCATCATCGGAAACAAAAACACAGTCCCTAAGACTAATAGGAACCGATTGCTGTGGGGTTCACTCTGACTTGTGATAGTCCCACGGGAGTCCGTGTGGAACACCGGGTACCCCTCTCTTAGTGAGGGCCACGGCCAGCTCCCCGCAGCAGCTGTAGGAAGGAGGAGAATGCAGGCCCCCACCCCCTGAGTTGGGTCCCTGTGAGGCAGAGGTCAGACATGCCTCCACTGCCCTTCCTTCTTTATCCCATTCAAGCACCAGTTATCTCTCCCACCACATTCTACTTCCCCGGGTTTGGTAATTGGTTGCAGTGCCCACACATCACTCAGATGATGGGATTGAAGAAGGAAGTCAACACGTTACAAGTCAGGATCACAAAGCATTACAAGGATACAGTCTCAGCCACATAGTCTGCCCAGGCAAGTGTTACAAAGATCCTTTCGTGCTGAGAGACACCCAAGGGCACCTCACGTTGCATGCCAGCCTCCTGCCTGAAGGCGCTTGGCTGTACTCATCCTGTGGGCTGGGAAGCCTGCTTCTCTGTCTCATGGTCTGTGCTACTGCCACTTCTCTACCCAGGGATCCATCCTGGCCAAGCAAGGTTTCTCCTCCTCTTAGTCCAGGGATTCTTTCTTTTCCAGCTTTTGAGATGGCTCACATATACCCAGAGGAATGGTGAAACTGACCAATCCCCCTCCGTAGAGCACTCCACGCCTTTGCGTCTTCCCACCGAGTCATTTGATGGGAGTCACAAAGACTGTGGCTGGAAGAGCCATATCAAATGGATTGCTAGACCTTTCTTACAAGGTGGCTCTGGTTGACCTATCTTCAACCTTTTGTTGAGCAGCCACATGTGTTCAAAGCCTGTACCACCCTAGGCCTCCAACACCAGGTATTTCCCTACAATGCACAATTTCCCGAGAATATATATTTTTAAATGCATCTTCCTTGGGACATGGGCAAATAGGGATGATCTTGTAGAAACCTTTTCAGACATTGCAGTATATATAAATGTATATGTATATATGCATATGTATATAATTTTGAAGTGCTTCCAAAATCTTCTGTGAATTCAATAAAATAGGAGTATTACAGGTGTCAAGGAAATCTGAACTCTGTCTCCAGAGAAAATGTGTTGATCCATTTTTAGCAAGTTTAGCTCCTGTATTTATTCTTTTTTAGTCAACCATTAATTAATAAGCCTCCAGTATGTGCTTGGAATGGAAAGGCCAAACCAAGTGGAAAAGGAACAAAAATAAGAATTGGTCTCATTCGTCTAGGAATATAGAATCTGTGGCAGAATCAAATGGCCAGGTTTTTTTTTTCAGGTTCTAAGTGGTGTAGATTATTACAGACAGCTTTGCTTTTGTTCTTAGCACCTGAAAGAACCCTGTCATCTGAGAGTTGGGTGGAATTTAAAATAATGTGACCACCCCATTCACCCCTAGCTGATGTGCAAACCCCAGCCCCCTGTCTTAGAAGACATCTCCTCCAGGAAAACGGAATTGGGTAGGGTGTTTATCTTACACTAAATTTAAATTTGAGGTTGGCTTTGATCTGTTGTGGGCACTACATCCTGACCGCAAATATATGTCACACTGACCGTGCAGCTTGCTATAGGAGGGACTGAGTAAGGGCTGATTGAGCATATTTCTGGCACTCTTCTCTGAAAGTTTGGGCTTCTGTTTCTTCTATTCTTTGTAGAAAATGATATATCTCTTATGTAACCCAGGCTCAATGGGGTAATCATAGCTTAAGGTTCTGGCAAAGGCCTTTTTTCTGGCAAGCAAAGACAAAACATGCCTTGTTTTCGATATCAGGAGTTGTCAAACTTTATGGACAGAGCCAGATAGTAAATATTTTAGGCTTTACGCGCCATATGGTCTCTGTGGCGACTGCTCACCTCTGCCTTTGTAGCAGGCGAGTAGCCAGAGACCATGTGTAAATATGGCCAATAAACCTATTTACAACGACTGTTTACTGACCTCAGTCCTAGACTGAGCCTCATTTTACAGACAAACTAGTCAGGGCCCAACCTGAGACAACTCGAGATTCCTCCAGATCCTCCCCCTGTCCCTCCTTGCTTGCACGGTATTAACAACACCTGCTTAATTTGACCTGAAAAAGCTATGTTGTCACTCACCTCGGTGGTCGTTGCCTCCGTCTTGATGTGGTGACTGGTTGGTCGGATTGAACACACTGCTGTTGAGTGGATGCAAACTCGTAGGGACCTTGTAGGACAGAGTAGAACTGCGCTGGGAGCTTTCGGAGACGAACTTTTTATAGGAGTCGAAAGCCTACTTTTTCTCCCTGATTGGATTAGCGGATGAAGAATACATAAGGATGCTTCAAAGTTCAGACGTTAAAGGAGGCTAGACAGTGAAAGGTCTCCCATTTATCCCTGCCCACTTTCAGGAGGCACCAGGTATTGCTTCCAAAGGTGCACTTGGACATGCAAACATGTACCCATATGGAGTGCTCAGGAAGTTTTGGCTACAGCCCTGACAGGATTTTAACGTGACTTTATATACATTTTTAGGAGCGATAAAGCAAAGGCTTTGTTCCTTCTTGAGAGCCCAGGGTAGGGGCCAGCCATCTCACGAATGATGAAATCTTAGTGACTTTTTGTTGACACCTGAACCCACCCAGTCCTCTGTTACAGGATTCTCCGAGGTGCCCTGTAGATGCCTCTCCAGGCTGGGAACGAACACTTCCCCAAAGAGAGTGCTCAGCACTTAGTTGGTTAGATGGGATTTTCTTACAGGCTTCCTTACTAAGTCGATAAGTCCAGCCCTGCAATGTCCAGGCCTTTATTAGAGCTTTGCTCCCCTAAAGCAGCACAGGAGAAGTCTCATCCTCCTTTGACATGACAGCGCTCGCTGTATTTAAACCGTCTTCGGGTGAATAATGTGAAAAGGGAATGCTACGGCCCGGTGCTATTTTTAGCTCCCCAGCTATCTTTAGCTGATGGAGTCAGGCTGCGAGGAGACCAGGCCACCTTTGTTTCACTTGAGGTCTCAGGGACTGTGCAACTGGCTCGCCACCTTTCAGGAAGCTGCTGGCTTGCAAATGCGCGCAGACTGCCTGATCAAAAATAATGTCCCGGAGGCGAACTGGCAACGCGGTGATTTTGCTCCTAAATGACTAGTACGAATGATGTGGCAAATAATCCGATGGAACACCAGTGGTATCTAATATCTCTCTCCCTCCGTCACTGTTTAATAATTAAGAAATGAAATTAAGGACAACTGGATCGGTAGAAATTATTATAAGCATCCAGTCGTACTTAGCTGTAGACCTGGCTGTTTGGAGAGGAATGATGAGGTCATCGTCTGTTTACAGGTTACATTTGCATTCCTGATCATTATGGATCCGTGTATTTCTTCAGGTGAAATACAAATGACTGGTGGAAAGCTCGGGAATAGCAAACTTGGTAGACGGCAGACCAGGCAAATACAGGCAAACGCAGGAGAGGAGGTGTGCGTGCTGGGGCAGACTCACCAAGGGCCAAGGACGTGCAGCCCCAGGAAGGAAGAGGACCCGCCAGCTCGGGGTCAGCCTGCCACTGGCTCTGCGCTAGCCCGGAACGGGGCAGCTTCCTTCCTTCTGCTTGTGGGCTTCAGGTGTGTTTATCTTTATTGACGTAGCTTTACGACTCTGGCTGAGGTCTCTTGAGAGGAAAGGCGCTGACGACAGAAGATGACGGGGCCTTCCTGAGCTCTAACCGTGTCTTCTCAAGGAGCTAAATCACTCGCACCCACAACCGTTTTGTAATTTTGATTGTGGTCTCCCAAGATGATCACATGACTGCTCTCATCTCATACTCAGTACTCAAAGAAATGCACCCATAAGCTCTTGCTGGCTCACTTTTCTCCAGTAATGAAATGATGTGTTTTTATATATATATATATATAAAATAAGGAGACAAAATACATCACAGTTTTCTAGGAAATTAGGCAGAGGAAAGAGTTAAGAGCCCAAATAGGTCCTTGAGGTGGATGGGATTGGAGGGACAGACCAGGGAATCTGTTCAGACCCCTCCATGAACTGCCTGCTGAAGGGCCAGGGGTGTATTTTCAGTGTACATTGTTGTCTGTGAAGCAGAAGGAGCATGGGGGCCCAGTGAGTTAAGCAGCAAACTGCTAACCCAAAGGTGGGGCGTTTGACTCCATCAGGCACTGCCTGGGAAGCAGATGAGGTTCTCTGCTTCTGCAGAGAAGGGCTTTCTCAGAAACCCAGGGAGTAGGTTTCCTCTGACTCATGAAGAACTATGAGTCAGAATTATGGATCTGTTCAGCAGAAGTTGAGTGGTCTAGAGTTCAGACCACAAACTTGTTAGGAATTTTGTAAGGGTGAGGCTTTCACATATTTGGAAGAAATTTGCTATATAAGTGCCAGGTCAAGTTAATAAACGTTTCCTTATTTGCGCAGGTTTTTCTTGAGGGAATTAATTGGCTCTTTGAACATATCATCTGAGATAGTTAAAGTTTATTGTGCCAACCTGGCCGATAAACACATGTAGGGTTAATTGAAGGGCAGAGAGATAAATGGCTCAGTGAGCCTCGCCTTTCTAGTTCTCGGGGTCTCTTGCTTTCTGATGGTCAGACCAGGGTGCTGCTGCCTTAGCTAGTTCCATGCTTCAGTTGGCAAGGCTCACTTCCTGCAAGACATCCCCAAAGATAAGCTGCATGGACCTATCCTGATGCAGCCCTGGGTGCTGGAGCAGCCGTGTGGAGACCCCTGCCAGCACTGAGATGCTTACACCTCACTGATTCGGCTTTCCTCCCGCAGTTGCCATCATTGCATGTGTTTTGTGCATTCATATTTTGGGCAACGTGGTTTTCAGTCTCAGAATGAATGCTGGGATTGATTTAGCAATGCTGTTGGACATTAGGCATGTTTCCAGTTTTTTAAATCTGTTGGACATTAGATGTTTCCAGTTTTTCATTACAGAAAATAATGCTGAAGTGAATATTTATGTTCCTGCGTCTTATTTTCCCCCTCTGGGCTTCTGATAGTTTTATCTTTTTAAGATAGGTTATCAAAAGAGAATGGTTTAAGGCGATTGATTTTAAAGTAGTTGGTTTCCAAAGTGCTACCTAGCCTGTTTTTATCACTTACCTAACTCATAGAGACCCTATAGGACAGGGTAGAATGACCCCTCTGTAACTCTTTATGGGAGAAAAAAGTCTTGTCTCTCTTCCACAGTTTTACTATTTTCTTGCTAATGCTGAATATTACAACACCGAATTTTGCTAATGCTGAACCAATTTTCAAGTATTGGTATTCAAAAAAATATGATATATTGTTTGAATGTACAGTTCATTGTTTGATAGGCTAGGGTTCAATTCAGCTTTGTGTTTTTATGTATTTTTTTCTTACCCTAGTCTTTTTGTTAAGGATCTCATTGTTGAGAAACCAACCGATTGTCTGTTTTGTTAATGAAATGCAGGATCTTTTCCTCTCAATCCCATGTCACCAAATTAGACCAGGAATTGGAATCATGATACGGGGATGAGGATTGCTCAGAATTGTCTTCTTTTTCTCTAGAAAACGTGTTAATCTGTGCCAATGTCGCCTACTTTAGAAAAGCTGACAGGAAGATAAAATACCTTTTACTTCTATTTTTGTCCAAGAACTCCAGAAATTTTTTACTACATTGTCAGAGACAGTACAGAACTGAAAAAGCATCCCCCTCCCTA
>NW_022111368.1:10949380-10950455 GCF_000313985.2 Echinops telfairi
CTAAAGCATTCTTCCTAAGGACAAGGGCTATTCATATTCCTGTGTGATGGTCATAAAGAATCCAGTGGAGGCTTAATCCAAGTGGACGCTGAAGGGTATTTTGAACTTTAACTGTAACCACCCCCCCACCCCCTCACAAAGTATATATTGATAGCATCAGCCTTCTAACACTAGCCCAACTTTAGGCTATTAAAATAGCTACACCATGGTGTTGGAACTAAAAGCAAGTTTCCTAGAATAAGTACTTGTAAAACCTTTGGACTTCTCTGTATAATGTACAGGAGCCCAGCTGGCATGGCGGGTTACTCGCTGGGCTGCTAACTGCCACTTCGCCAGGAGAAAGAGGACGCTTTCTGCAGCTGTGAAGATTTACAGTCTCTAATACTAATGGCTATGAGAGTGAAGAGAATGTTCCAAAATTAATTGTGAGGATGACTGTACAACTCTCTGAATCTATTTCAAACCATTGAATTGCATGGCTAGTGAATTAGATGTCAATACACCTGTTTAAGTAAATAAATAAAGTTTCTTCTGGACCTGGTGGTGGGAATCTAAACCCACAGGGGTAGTTGTAACCACTAAGTCAGAATCCACTTCATGGTAGTGAGACAGTCTGTATGTTTTATTTTCATAAATTTATTTTTGAAATATAGCAGTATCTATGAACGTGTGTATTTATCAGTCATAGTGTTTCTTGACTCTGTGTCTTGTACTTGTCGACTTTGCCCAGGTTTTCTGTGGAGAAGTGTCTTCATTGTGCTATAGGGGCCACCTGGGGGTTCCTTCTGAAATAGTAACCTCAACAGCTGAGCATTATTTAAAAGCTGCCTCAGTTTCTAGGTAGAGGGTCAGTAACGAAAACCACTAATGCTTCTTGTCTAGGGGGGAGGGTCGGGATAATGAAAGAGAACAGAACTGCTAATTAGGAATTCCAGTTTCCTTTCTTCCAGGAAGGATTTAAAGCCACTTACGCAATTAAACACAACACAAAACAGGACATTTTATAAAAAGAAAAGAGAGAGGAAAAAAAGGGTAAAATGTTAGCAGACTAGCAGGCATCTGGGATGAATTTACA
>NW_022111368.1:10951157-10986607 GCF_000313985.2 Echinops telfairi
TTCCAAGGTTGTGAATCTTCAGGGGAGCGGTCAGCCTCATTTTTCTCCCACTGAAGAGCTGATGGGTTTGAATTGCCATCCTTGTCATTAGTAGTCCAACCCTTACTTGACAGTGCCATCAACGAACTCACTTCCATCTAATCTTTTCCAACTCAGAGTGACTCTAGGTAGGATTTCTGAGTTCTGTATCTGTACAAAACCAGTTGTGTTAGTCTGGGTTGACTCCAGAAACAAATTCATAGGCACTCATGTGTATAAGAAAGAGCTTTATATGAAAGAGTAAATGTATATTAAGAAAACATCCCAGCCCAGATCAAGTCCACAAGTCCAATATTAGTCCATATATCCGATACCAGTCTATAATTTCCTCTTCAGATGCACACAATACATGCAATGATGCCGAATGCAGGAAGATCACAGGCCAGTGGGTGGAAGGTCTTGTGGCCGCAGTGGTAGTGGAAGCATCTCAGTGCTGGCGTGGGTCTCCGTGTAGCTCCTCCAGCTCCAGGGCTCAGGTTCCATCAGGGGTCTCCATGTGATTGTCAGCGGGAAGACAAGCAAAGTGTCTGTGTGTATCTGGCCTCCAGTCAACTATATATCTCCATCAAGCCTCCAAATGAGGTCATCAAGCTGTGATCTGATTGACAGGCTAGACTCCACCCCTTCACAATATGACAGGAGATTATGTAACTGCCACATTTGGTAGCCTAATTTTTTCTCCTGTGGAGTGGCTGAGAGGTTTGGACCGTTGTCCTTGCTTTCAAAAGTCCAATACTGACCTGACATCACCCCCAACAGCCTAGTTCCATTGAGTAGATTCCAACCTATACCAACTCTATTTCGGGTTTCTGAGGCTATCAGTCTTTAAAAGAATTTTGAGTTTAAATCTTTACTGAAGCAGGTAGCCTAAGTTTTTCTCCCATGGAACGGAGTGGTGAATTCGAACCACCCATCGTGCAGTCGCAGTCCAATGCCGACCCCAACAGTTTCACCCAAATGCAAACAAACGTATTGCCATCGAGTCGATTTTGACCCATAGCTCTTGAGGTCATTCAAGAGATCATCAGGTCTCGTGTCATTAATGCATCAGATCTCTTCTTGAGATGTTCTCAAAATTCTGGTGGGAGAGACCGAAGGTCGTATTTTGGCTCTCATGGTCTTGTTTCATTTTCTTCAACTCAAATCTGAATTAGATGGTCCGTTCCACAGTCAATCTTTGGCCTGGGATGAATTGCTGATATTGAGCTTCTGCATGCTCTCTTTCCACAGATGGCAGTCCATTTGATTTTGGTATTCTATCTGTATTCTATCTATCTGTCTAGTCATCTTTTGTGGTGCTGAAACGTATTTGCTATGAACAAGTTGTTGGTCTTGTCAAATTCTATCATGTGATCTCCAGCTTCATTTCTATCACCAAGACCCTGTATTCCAACTACTGTTTCTTCCTCTTTGTATCCAACGTTTGCATTCCACTCACCCATGATTAAGGCAAAAAGCTTGATTTTCTGGTACTGCTCTAACAGAAGATGATAAAATGCAGTTTGTTTTCTCACAGTTTTTCACAACATACGTCAGTTGTTCACTTTCTTTCTCTGACATCTCTAGAGTAAGATCTTTGTCTGTGTCAGTTTCTGGAAGCCTTGGGCATTTCTTAGCCTTTCTGACTCATAGACTAATCTTCACTTGACATCTTCCCCCACGTATGTCTCTGTCTTCCCTTTTCTAAGATTCTATGCTAAGGGATTAGCTCCTGTATGGTTTCACAGATGTAACTGAAGACATAAGAAAAACCTGCTTCCAAACAAGGTCACGCTAACTAGTACAGGGTTAGGGCATCAGCATATCATTTTGCCAGACCGAGTTCAACCCACACCAGTAATTAAACCATGCATTGTATGTATGCCTCCAGTCCCGGGCTATTGCATGTTTCTTTACTCACCTTGGTGTGAGCATGCACAGTGCTGATGCAACACACCTTGCCTGACTTTCAAACGTCAGGGGCATGTGGGGCAGTGGTATTTTGATGCTGATTTATGCAACCGAGATGGATAGATCTTGAACCTTCCCAACCATCGCAGATGGGAATCTTGAGTTGGATGCTTAGCAAATGTTTGACCTTGGCAAGTTGTTTAATTTTGCTCAGCGTCAAGTTTCTTGTCTGTATAATGGGAATTCTCATAGCACTTACTCTAGGACTCTAGGGAACCCTAGTGGTGTGCTGATCACGTGTTGGGCTGCGATCTGAGTGGTCGGGGGGTTGAAACCCCCAGTAGCTCCACTGGAGAAAGACTGGGCTTTCTGCTCCCTTAATACTTATAATCTCGGAAACCTCCAGGGGGTCACGGTGAGTTAGCATGGACTCAATGGCGTGAGAGCTGTAGGATTCTGGTGATGATGACATGATATTACGTATGTAATCTATTAAGTAGTGCCTGACATACAGGAAGAACATAAAAAGGATTAGCTAATTTTATCAAAAATGAAATGCTGTAAAATTGTTTTCTATAGTAGCCTGGTGCTTCCTCATGAAAAAGCAATCCCAACAGCCCAGCCTTATTTTAAACATGTCTCAATTTGTAGACTATGTTTGTGGGGTAAAGGCTTTAACATCACCTAAAGAGCTTGTCCTCAGTTCCTAAGATAGAGAGAACCTGTCACCTTTGGCAGTTCCCGATGTGAAGGTGTCTTTGATAGGGCTGCAGACCTACCTAACAGGTTATGTCAATGCAGTTTTTCTTGGGTGGGGCTAGGTGGTTAGTCAATCTCAAGGGTAGGACTTATGATTTTAGTCAATTTGGCCTCTTTACTGAGGCCCCAGAAAAGACCCTGGACAGGGATTCTACATGGGCTTCGTGGTTTGTGAAACACATTGCACATGCGGAAGGGGCAGTGTGTCCCTTTTTGAGACTTGGATGTGCTTCCTTGAGAACCGTCCCAGGCCTCACCTTATTTGTATTTGTTTTGTTAAAATAAAACTGACTGTAAGTATAGCACTTTTCATGAGTTTTGTGAGTTGTAATGAGTCATTGAATCTGAGGGAGGGAGGATGGGGAAGGCAGCAGGTCAGAAGTAAGAGAAGCCTGGATACCCCCTAAGCGTATGATATCCTGAGCAAAGACAAGAAGCCCTGAATTTGTAGCCAATAGGCTAGAAGAGAGGATGTCAGGGGACTCCAAAGCTTGAGGCAGGTGTTTGATGTCTTGGAGCTGACTTGGCCTTCTAACTCGTGAGATCTGACCTAGTTAGAATTTAAGAAATACAGCATGGACACTTGAATCGGAACTGACCTGAAAAGATTTGAATTGGAATTGAATTCCTTCAGTGTAGTTGGGAACAGAATGGAATAGATTGTTACATTGATTTGATTTCTCTACAATAATATAAATACGGTAAGTCAGGAATGCCTCTTGGTGAGGAAGGTCAGACTGATGAAAGAGAAAACATATACATACAAACAAAACAACAATGCTAGTAAGTCTTCCTTCTTTTAGGAAAGGTGTGGAATTAGAAAAAAATGAATTAGAAAAACATCAGCATTGAGCTACAAAAGATATGTAAGGTCCTGTGGCCTGCACATACACACAGACAGACAGACAGACACACACACACACAAATATGTATTAACCTTCAAAACAAACTCAATGTCGTAGAGTCAATTCTGACACATAGTGATCCTATAGGACAGGGTAGACATGCCCTTGTGGGTTTCTGAGACGGTAACTTTTTCCGGGAATAGAGAACCTCTGTGGTGTAGTGGTTATGTGTTGGGTTGCTAACTACAAGATCAATAGTTTCAAACCACCAGCCTCTCCGTAGGAGAAGAATCAGCTTTTTACTCTGGAAAAGAGAGCCAAAAAGAGCCACAAGGGCAGGTCTACTCTGTCCCATAGGACCGCTAGGAGTCAGAATCAACTTGAAGGCAGTGAGTTTTATATTAACCTAGCAACATAAATTAACATCAGGTAGTGTCTGGCAGATTAAATTAATATTTATGATATATTTAGATACACAGGTTTTCTATTAGTATGGCTTTGTGAATAATTTAAAATATATTTGGAAAATTTGTATTCTACTGGTGTGTACCTAACAGAGTATCCATTCTATAAGGAAATACAGACAGTAAACAAACTATTAAGTTTATATAGTAGACAATACCAAGTGTTGGCAAGGATGGGGACCAGTTAAAGTTCTTACATATACCACTAGTGGGAATGTACTAATTAAAAAACACTTCAGATACCTGCTTCATGTAGCCAATCAAGTCAAATATGTGCACCTGAAAACTACCCACACATCTGTCAAACGAAAAAGAAATGGTGCTGTGTTCCTAAAATATATGGCACCTCAGCGAAAATGAATGACCATTACAGATGAATTTCACAAACTTGGTGAGGAGAAGAATGCAGAAGAAACACTACACACCAGATTCCATATATATGAAGTTTCCAGGTAGGCAAATCTAAATCATGGTGATAGAAGTCCAGTTTGCTGATGTCTTTGGTGGACATTGACTGATCATGCTGGAGGGGTCTTTCCTGGGGTGCTCAAAGGCAAAACCAAATTACCGCATCGTCGATTTCAACTCATAGTAACCCTATAGGACAGAGTAGATCTGCCCGTGACTGTAACTCTTTACGAGAGCAGAAAGATTTATCTTCTGTAGAATGGCTAGTAGATTTGAACAGCCGACCTTGTGGCTAGCAACCACTGGGGCACTAGTAGTAATGTATTTCTTCATCTGAATGTTAGTGAAGCTACTGCCATCAAGCCAATCCTGACTCACAGAAGTCCTGTATAGGTTTTCCGAGATTGTAAGTCGTTATAGGACCAGACAGACTCACCTTCCTTCCCAGAAGCAGCTGGCAGGTGTGGACTGCCAACTTTGCCGCTGATAGTCCAACACTTACCAACAGGCCCACGAGAGTTACTTGAATGCTGGTTACCCAGGTGAAACATTGAGCTGTACGCTTGTGGCTTGTGCACTTAAAAAAATGTGTGAACAAACCCAAACCAAACTCATGAAAGTATGTTGAACTTTAATGAAATATTTATTAAAACATATACTAGGCCTTAGGGTGATAATACTCATTGCTATCGAGTCGATTCTGAGTCATAGCAGCCCTGTCATATGCACCGTCACTGAGTGGATGCTGCCTCGTAGCAATCCTCCTGTGGACTTCCAGACTGTAACTATGGACGGGAGTAGAAAGCCCTGTCTCTCCCGAAGAGCAACTGGTGGTTTCCAACATACAGACCCAGGCCCAACACTTAACCCCTACACCACCAGGGCCCCCAGCCCTGTAATAGAGAGCGGTAATACGGAAAGATGGGGCTTTGAGAAGGAGTGCCATTGTAAATAGAAGGGTACGGAAAGGCCTCAGTAAGGTGACAAAGGTGACGTTGAGATAAAGACCTGGAGGCAAGGAGGGAAAGTGTTCTGTGAGTATCTGAGAGAAGAATGATCCAGAAGAAGGGGAGAATATGTGCAAAGGCTCCAAGGTGGGAGCGCACTTGGGCTTCTTCAAAGCATAGAGGGAGGGGGTCGAGTGCCCGGAACAGGGAGTGAGGTAAGGAATTGTAGGCCCTAAGGGCAAATAGCAAGTCCTTCACCTCTTCATCTGAGTGGGGTGGGAAACCTCAGAGGATTTTTGGTAAGAGCACTGAATTGATCCTGTTTATATTTTTAAAAGATCTGTTGAGAATAACTGTAGAAGGGCAATGTGACGGCAGTTCCTATATTATCTAATAATACATGGAGTTACACATTCCACAGTGAACAGCTGTGACAGCGTAGTCTCCATTTCTTGGTTCGCTTTTTATGCGGTGCCAGGACATGCTACTTGTGTGTGACCTCATCCTCTTAAGTAGCCCAAGATGGGCCAGTTGGAACTGTTTGAGCAGTCTTCAATGGTACTCCTGCTCAGCCATTTATACGTCTTCCGGGAACCAAACTGTTGTGAAAGCACTCGAAGGCTCTCCTATTTGCTCAATGCCAGGCTTTGGAAAGCACTAAAGATCCAGTCGACGTTGTTGGTTTGAATCTGAAAGGACTAGCAGATTTGAAGCACATCTAGTACTCTGTTCATTGACAATTGAACAGAATTATGTAGCATTTACACTCTTTTGTAAGCAGAGTTATAGCTGACTATGAGGAGCGGAGAACACGAGAGCTGGGTGGGTATGAGGTGGAAGTCACCTCCGCTTGTCCAATGGGTTAGCATTTGTGAATGAATGAATATGAGAAGAAGGCATAGCTGAAGAGCCGGGGCCCAATCAGGCATAACCTTGTCCTAGGGAGCAGTTTCAGATAGAAGTTAAGACTGTGTGTCAGCAACACTAAGCACAGCCTGCTTTAGTGGGAAAAAGAAATAATCACGTTGACAGCTCTAACTTTGCCAGCGAAGCAGGCTGTGTGATCTTGGGCCAGGTGTGAGGCTCAGCCATGAAACTTAGATGTCTAGTTCATAAGGCTTTTTGAGATGAAAGTCACCTGGTCCCGTGTGGCAGTTGCAAATGATGGGGGAGTTCTGATGTCAGTAATTAGTGCTTGCTGCTAACTGAAGCGCTGGCAGTTCCTAGGCCACTGGCCGCTCAGGAAGAACGGGTGGTCTGCTTCGGAAAAGACTGTCGTCTTGGAAACCTGACGGGGCGGTTAAACTCGATCCTGTAGCCTTCCTAGGATTCAGAAGAGGTTTTTGATTTATTAATGCTCTGGACTTCCTACCCCGCCCTGCATGGTTCTGCTACATCAAGGAAATCATTGGAGGGGGTTGGGTTCAGCTGTGGAAGAACCCTCATGTCCATCAAAATTGTCAGACACCTTCCCCTGGGAAAAGATGGCCATCTTTTTAAAGGCCAGACTTGCCCAGAAAACATGTCTCATAGGAAAAACTCTGAGATGTGAACTGCTTAAGTTAAAAAAAAAAAAAAAAAGAGGTGCCCCATCAGAATTTTTCTGTAGTGTATGATTTATGTTAACTTTATTAGTGCCAAGCTGTCATTTTAGAAGTTTTTGCTAGGTAATTCTTTGTTTTCATAGAAAATCCCAAAGAGGGTCATTTTACAAAATTGAAATAACATCACGTTCCCTGTGGGTGGGTGCCGAGGAGAATTCAGAGAGCTTGTGTGTTTCCTATGAATTTTACCCTTTATAAATCCAAGTCTTTACAACCGTTTTCCGTTCTAAGGCTAAAGTTTGGCAGGTAACATACACATTATTTTGAGCCTGCAGCTGCGAGGCTAAGATGATCATAGAGATGGAAATGTAAGCTGTTAAATCTATAAACCACATTATTCCAACATGCAATCCTACTAAAAGTTTGGTGTGTTTCACTCCTCTTTTTTGCCCCCTAAAATAACATTTAAAGCAGTATGCACAAGTGGTGTTTATATTGTGTATTCATATGGCCAAAGACAAAGAGAATATGCAAAAATAGACATGAATATATTTAAATATAGTGAATTCTGGGTCACTTTGTCTTTCTTGTTCAGCCTTTATGTAATTATTCTGTCCTCATACTAATGATTTGAACATTAAGATTATGAAATGATGCCATTGTGGCAGCACAATGCAGGGGATGGTGCTGTGAAGTTACACAGCGCGGGTTTGAAACCAGGGTCCACCCCGTGCCAGCTCCGAGACCTTGATGACTTGAACTTGTCTGCACCCGAGTTCTGTGTGTGTTTGGTTGTTAGTCGTTGACCGGTTGCTGTTCATGGTTTCCTCATGTACATCACGAGGTAACATGCCTGGTCCTGCACCTCGTCATGGTGCGGCTGGAGGGTGGGAGCTCATTCTTGCAGCCTTGGTTTCATTCCATCTCTGACGGCCTCACTCACCTTCAGGGACCCTCCATTTGAGCAAGTGTGAAGTGGCTGGCCACTTCTTCAGTGGGTTGTACCTCCTAATGACACCTCCGAAGTAAGCCGGTCCAAGTTTGGGGCCTTAGGGTTTTCTTGGACTGATTGTCAGAGGTAGATTGCCAGGCCTTTCTTCACAGTCTGCCCGGATCTGGAAGATCCACTGATACCTGTCCACTCTCCTGGCATTTGAAATATTGGTCCTCTAGCTTCTTGCATGATACCACACAAACCACCGAAGTACAACAAACTGATGGAAAGATGGTGGATATATATGTTAGGGGGCTACTAATGGTATCTACTTGTGTGGGTGTGGGGGTGAATTAAATGAATGATTCAGGTTTAAAGCACCTCGTTACATTCATGCCCTGTGCTCAAAACATGGTGGTGTTTATTGTATTATTAATGATGAACGGAGTATAATTTCTTCTTAGAGAACTCTGCCAATATAAAATTGAATATAGTAGTCAATAATTATTTATAAATAAAGAGAACTACACTCCAGTCTCTCCAGTAAAAATTTTATATATTTTAAGTTAAATACAATATTAGTTTATTTTATGAACATGGAGGCAAGAATTATTTTGTAATTTATATGACATAAGTTTGAATACTTAATCGATATAGGCAGCTTAAAGGGCCCTTTTGGCACAATGGTTAAAGACTTGGCTGCTAGTGGAAAGGCTGGCAGTTCAAACCCACGCAGCTGCTCTGCAGGGAGATAAGACCTGGCGGTCACTTTCCATAAAGACAACAGCCTGGGGACCCTACAGGGGCGGTTCTCCTCTGTCCTACAGGGTCACTATAGATCAGATTCCATTCAATGGCACCCAAAATAACATGGGGTAGATACCGTTTAAGACCATCTTTGTAGTCTGAAATCTAAGGCACAAAACTCTGAAACCAGCAGATATGAAGCAGAGGGATACCTGATCAGTAAACACCAAATAGGCTAGATAGACAGCATTAGAACAGAATTTTGGAATTTTGGTTATCAATAATAATATAAGCAGAGGCTAGGGACATGGTTGTTGCAGCACCAAGTGGCAGAGTAGCTCTGCTCCATAGGTGTTTGGGGCTATAATCCTTATGAAAGCAGAGGAACTGGTCCTTCTCCTCCAAAGCCACTGGGTGGGTTTGACCCACCAACCTTTTGGTTAGCAATCCAGCCTTTAACCATTGTGTCAGCAGGGTTGCTGTGGGGACATGGGAAGAGGGGGTATTACCGGTTGGTAGTGTTGATGACAGGTAACATTTATTGAGTCCTACTTTGGGTCCTGTCAGGGGGTCCTGGTGGGTTAGTGGCTTGTTGCTAACTACCAGGTAAGCAGTTTAAAACTACTAGCCACTCCAAGGCTTCCTCCCATAAAGATGTACAGTCTCAGAAACCCACAGGGGCAATTCTATTCTGTGTTACAGGGTTGTCATGAGTCAGAATTTACTCCATGGCAGGGTTTTGAGAGTCTGTTTCCCCACACCCTTCTGCCCCTCTCTGCTTCAGGGAACTCACTGTCATTCACTCAATGTAATTCACCCAATGATCCATGAGGTAGGTGCCATTATGAATTGTATTTCATAGACGATGAGGAAACGAAGAGAAGTAGACTATTTCCAGGGTGTGACAAGGCCTTAACCAAAAAGTGTGGTCCTAGAGTCAACACTCTTAGCCTCTCTGTCTTTAAATGGTTCACATACGTACTGTTGGACTTGCCCGGCGGGGATTCCAGGTCTGATCGTTAAGCCAAAAACTCCGTACGCTGTGTCACTGTAGAACAGCAGAGACTCCTGTGGTTGTGGCCTGCTTTCTACATGGAGCTGGGCGCCCTTCAGGGGAAGCTGAAGGTGAGCCCTGGCCATCGGGGGTCTCTAGGAGGCCTCTCACTGATGGGGCCTCAGGGTAGCAAGGAATGACGGTGGTGCCATGGAGAGCAATCGTCACTGGGGGCTTGCGGGTTGTGATTGGAAAAGATTAGAAGGCCTCATTGCAGATTTGGCCAGGACTGGTCTAAAAACTGAATCCTGTGTCCGTTTTGGTAATGTAACATACGGTGCTTCATTAAAATAATTACAGTGACCAATCCTTCCATTTGCTCGGTCAGGGCCTCTGCAGGTGTGTACTGTAACAAAGCTCTTCCATTGCATCGGGTTTACTGAACTCTGGCTTCCGGAAATGCTTTCTTATCAAGAGAAATAGTGGTACGTTGTGATTTGAGAGGGAGTTTTCTAGGGTGATGACTCACATCTTTTCATTTCCTTGTGAAAAAGTAAACAGGTTAGGAGACATATTCCTAATGATTTGGAAACCATAGTCAGTTTTATGAAGAATTATTACTTGCATTTTCAATTGACGTAACCAAATCTTCTGGTCTTAAAGGCAAACATATCTCTGACTGTAATTTGGTCGCTGGGTGTAATACTTTTTTTGTTGATTGTGAATCAGAAATTAGTTGTTGTGTGTTTGTGCTTCTAAATGAGTTCATGGTACACATAGACAGGGGGAAAAAGGAGCCTGATTCAGGCCATTAATTAATAACTTACATGCAATCATTCCCTTCATTTACTACACATAAACTCGCTGCTACCGAGTCCATGCCAGCTCCTAGCGACCCTACAGCACAGGGCAGAGCTGTCCCTGTGAGTCTCTAAGACTGTACCTCTATGTGAGAGTAGAATTCCGTCTTTCTCCCAAGGAGCGGCTGGTGGTTTCAAACTGCTGGCCTTGCAGATCGCAGCCCAGAGTGTAACCACTGTGCTGCCGGGCTCTTTCCCTACCAACAGGGAAGGAAATATCAACTGAGGGTAAACAGTTTGTGCTTCGGGTGTGAAGGTCTCTGGTCTGCTGCCTTCAATTGCACTTACTGAACTGAGGATTCTTTGAAGCATGTGGGACTGCGGTTAGTTGATTCTGTCAAGTCTATTTGGACTCCTCATGATTCCAGGTGACCGAGTAGAACTGCCCACAACATTTTCTTGACCGTAATCTTTGCCAGAGCAGATCACTAGGCCTGTCTTCCCTAGTATTACTGAGTAGGTTTGAACTGCCGACCTTCTGGTCAGTAGCTGGGCATGTAGCTACTCTTCCACCAGGGCTTATGAAACTGGGGTGAGTGATTGATCAAATTTGATCTTTCTCTGCCTTCCCAGAGAACAAGTCCAACCAGTTGCTCTCCTCTGTCTCCAGACTGAATCTGCTTGCTGCCGTGTAAGCTTTTCATTCTCAATTCCCTACACCTACATGGTGCTTGCTCTCTCTAAAGTTCCAGCCAGCTGTTAAGTTCTGGTTCCACCTCAGAAATTCAAAACTCATTGTCGTCAAGTTAATTCCGACTCGTGGCCACCCTATGGGACCGAGTACGGCTGTTCCAGGGTGTTCCCGGGGCTGTCCACCTTGACAGTAGAAACCTTCCAGCTTTCTCCTGTGGGAGTGGCTGGTGAGTTCGAACTCTGGATCTTCTGGTTAGCAGCCCAACACATAAGTCACCACACTAGCAGGTCTCCCTTTGTTAGCCTCATAAAACATACACATTTCTGTTCCTATCTCTTGCCTGCCTCTCCCCCCCCCCCCCCAGGCTAGTAGAAGGCTACGTCTACGTCTGATGTCTACGTCTGATGCTAAGAACCTAACTTAGATCATCACCCTGCCTTCCTGAAAGAGGCAGGGGATTCAGCTTTTAGTTGCATAAGAGGGCAACATTTCTGAAGTGAGACTTAATCGTGTCTTACTTCATACTCTCGACACAGCGGAGAATCCCTATAACTTTTTCATTCTACAAAATGAGAAACCAGAATCAAATAGGATGTTTGCTCATCAAAATCTCACACTAAGGAGCTCTGGCGGCACAGTGATTACCGGGTGGGTTGCTAACTGCAAGGTCAGCCGTTTGAAATCACCAGCCGCTCAGGAGAGAGGTGAGGCTTATAGTTACGGTCTTGGAAGCCCGTAGATTCAGTCCTACTCTGTCCTGCAGGGTCACCTTGAGCCAGACATGACTCCGCAGCAGTGAGAATCTAACACCTTCCTCTCATCTCTCTTCACTCGTCTGTACCCTAGCTACTCATTTATTGCCATCGAGCCAAGTCCAACTCATGGTGATCCCCTAGGAGAATAGAAATGCCCTCTTGGATTTCCAAGACTTTAAATCTTTATAGGAGCAGACAGCCTCATCTTTCTGCCCCCCCCCCTCCCCCCAGGCATATGGTGAGTTTGAACCACAGACATTATGGTTAGCAGTTCAATGTTTAACCCACTGCTGGGCTTTTTACCAGAGCTGAGTTCCTAAGTCAGGGACATAGCATGCTGGTTTGCTAGCCTGCGCCTTGGCTGCCAGGATTTATCACAGACTTAGATGGTACATACCAATGCCAGCTGGCATTCAGCTTGTACCAGAAGCAAACATTAGCAGGACCCTTCCTTCTTATCAGGCTCTGTCAGTCCCCCCCTCCCCCCCTGCCCCATTGTATCCTGTGCACTTGTTTTTCCCTGCTTCTCCCTAAGAAAGAAAGTGACCTGACTAATTCACTCAACATCCAAGTACTGCCATTTTAACTAAAGACACCTGCATTTTAAACTCTTGGAGAAGGTAATGCTTAACACAAAGGGCAACTTTACTGCTGCAACTTCACGCACAGGTTAAGGGGGGAATTTGGCAAGGATTCTAGAACAATTCGTGGGGAAGAATAATCTTTTCAACAGAAGGGGTTGGGGAGACTGAGTATCTACTTGCAAAAGAATGAAATTGGACCACTTAGCTCATGCCATGTGCAAACTGTCAAGTCAAAATACACCAAAGACCTGAAGTGTGAGAGCCAAAACCGTGAAGCCACTGGGAGCCAACACAGGCATGCATCTTCCTGACCTTGGCTTACGGAGGGGGTTCTTAGGTATGGCACCTGTATTGTCTTCCTTAGCGTTCTCTGTTTTACTCTCTTCTTTCTAACGTCCATTGCAATAGCCACACAGAAACGCAGACAAAATTCACGATGAAAGGGTTTACAGATTGTAATGCCGGTGAGCAATGCTCAGGGTAGTTGTTTACCAGGACATGTTACAAAGTTTCAGGTCTGCTAGTAAATGCCCAAAGGGGTATACCACTCTGCTAGAAACTTCAACTCAAAGGCATTCAGCTCAAGCTTCACAGGTTGGCAAACCCAGCTCTTAGAATTAAGTACCTACAGACACAACACTCTCTAATAAGCCTCAGCCCGAAGGCACTCAACTCCACTTCCAGGTCAGCCAGCCCAACTTGCGGAACTAAGTTCCCAGAGGTTCCCTACTCCAGTAAGCCTCACCCCAAAGACACACCTCCATTAGGCTGGGCCAACAATTCTTCCCCAGCTAAGTGTCCAGAGGCACCCCACTGGCAAACCAGAGGCCCGCACAAAAGAACTGAGCTGGCTTCTTGGGTTGGGAAGTCCGTCACTCTGTTCCGTGTTCTAATTCCCGGTTCTATTGCTGCTCTTATGATGGTATCACTGTCTTTTGGGTCCAGGAGGCTTACTTTGCAGGTATCTTGGGTCCTTATGATATACTTCATTCCTGACTCTTGCAGGTAATGAGATTCATCCTCCTGCTTCTCAGCTCATTTTACACACAGCAGGATGGCACTCCTGGTAATATTGTTCAAAATTACTCTCAAGTGAATCCTATCAGTATGCCCCCCACCGTCTTACCAGACCTATGCAGGGAAAAGGTCCCTTAGTGGGAGTTAGAGACTCTGACAAGAAGATCCACCTTAAATAATTCACTGCCCCTGCAGCACCCAAAAGCTCAAGCAACAACGAGAAGAAGAACATAAATTTTATTTCATCAAAATTAAAAAAAATTATGCATTCAAGAGTTTATCAACAAAGTGAGAAGAATGCTTGATACAATGGATGGATGGATGGATGGATGGATGGATGGATGGATTGTGATAAGAGCTGTAAGAGCCCCCAATGATTAAAATGATTAAAAAGAAAGAAAGAAAGACAGGGAGAAGACAACCCAGGATGAGGGAAACTATTTGCAAATCATAGACCTGATCAGGGACTTAGACCCAGAGTCCATAAAAAACACAACACTTAGTAGTAAAAAGATAAACCAATGAAAAAATCTGTTAAGGATTTGACTACATATTTCTTCAAAGAAAAGCACATGAAAAGATGCTCAGCATCATTAGTTATTAGAGAGATATAAGAGGGAGCTGGTAAGCTACTGCCCCTAAGTGACTGGAGGCTTTCTCACCTGTAATATGGACTATAGAGGCTTCCCAAGGTAGAAGAGCTGAGTGACCAGACACCTGTTCTGTGTGGAGGGCTGCTGGCAATGATAAACATCTATGTCCTGGAAATGTTTTAGAGGCAGGAGTGCTGCGTGGCTAAGAGCTGATCTACACCAGACAGATCAGGCATGGTAGCTTCTCAGACGTTCTTGCCTCCACATAGCCTGAGGAGCCCTCGAGGTGCTGTGGGGTAAGTGTTGGATATGCTCCCCACAAGATTGTTGGCTCAAACCCACCAGCCACCTTGTGAGAAAAAGCTGAGGCTGTCTGCTCCGATAATGATGTGTAGTCTTGGAAACCCTATATCGGGTCACCGTGAGTTGGATTTGACTGGTTGGCAATGGGTTTGGGGTTTATTATACCCTGTTACTAGCTTGAAAGAATAGGATTAAGACATACAGTAGCAGTTTACCAAGTGAACTGGAAAGAAACTTCATGTGGATATGTTTGCTTTCTTCCGAGTGAGAGGATTCATGGCACAGCTGAACTCCTGTTCAGGAGAGGAGGCAGGCAGATAGTGGACACTACCATTAAATCATACCCAGTACGGTAAATACTCAGTAAGAATCCTAACATAGAACTTTCTACCTACAAGGGAGGCACCATCTGAAAATGCCGGATCTCTCTAACAGCTAACTTTACAGTAAACCTTTCTTCTCAAGTGAGGCAAAATTTATCCCTGGTATAAAGATGGATTTGATATCTATGCTTTTCCTATAGAGGACATATTCTGTAAATGGAAAACCTACTCCAGGCAGCTTCCATAGTCCACCATCTGCTTTTTCCCTTGCCTTTTATCTTTGTTTGATTTAATACAACTCAAACTAAATAATAGGAGCCCTGGCAGTATAGTAGTTATGTGTTGGGCTGCTAAGGACAAGGTTAGCAGTTCAAAACCACCAGCATCTCTGTGGGAGACAGATGAGGCTTTCTACTCCCATATAATTTACAGTCTCAGAAACCCACAGGGGCAGTTCTACCCTGTGCTGTAGGGTCACTACTTAATGGCAGTGACTTTGGTTTTGAGGTTTGGAAACCAAACAATTACCACAGCCAATACATTAAAAAAATTCTGTGGAGACAACTCTGAAAAACTACTGTCCTAGTTCAGAAGCAGGAAGAGAAATTACCAGGGTTGAAATGTCTGAGAGGGTTTCTAGTTTCAACATTTTCAAATTTGGAATGTCTTCGCTGATAAATCATAATATTGCAAGTCAGTGGTTTCTAACTTGTGGGCTGGGCTAGAGATACCTGGGAAGGTGAAGTTAGCAGTGACCTTTCAGTGCCCCCGCCCAGCTTTATCTGTGTACAATGATGAATATTGGACAAAAAAGGATTATCTTTCTGAAATATGTAGCTGCTTTTGAAATTAATATGAAAAAATAACCTTGAATAGACTACTGAATTCATAGGAAGCTTTTTAGGCAGTGGAAACTGTCTCGTGAGTTCTGCCCGCCTGTTGACATCAGAATAAGCCCTCCTCGATACACTGAGAACCGCTGAGTCACAGCTGAATATTTAAGATGCAAAGTCTCCTGGCTGTACTTCACAAAAGGCTTTATGTAGCTTTCATTTATCAACTAGAGTTTTTGCAGCCATGACATTATATTGACTCGGTTTAAAATAATAGTTAAAATAAAAATCACATAGTGGCTTCCTAGAAAGTGATATAGGGTATTAAGGATTATTTTAATGGTTCGCTGACATTCTCTATAGCCTACTATAAAAGTCGTGGTGCTCATTCAGGATTTGCTTCATTACCTGCCTAGTTAAATCTTGGAATAAATGAAACCAAACTCACTGTCATCAAATCAACTCCAACTCCCAGCATCCCCATAAGACAGGGTAGAACTGCCCTGTGCTCGTTAAGGTTTATTGTGCCAACCTGGCTGATAAACACATGTGGGGTTAATTGAAGGGCAGTTTAATTGAAGGATGGAGAGATAAATGGCTCGGTGACCCCCGCCCTTCTAGTTCTCTGGTCACTTGCTCTTTGATGGTCGGACCAGGGTGCAGCTGCCTTAGCTAGCTCTATGCCTCAGCTGGCAAGGCTCACTTCCTGCGAGACATCTCCAAGGAGAAGCCACATGGACCTACCCTGATGCAGCCCCAGGTGCTCAAGAAGCCGTGTGGAGACCCCTGCCAGTGCTGAGAAGCTTATACCGCCACTAGATCCAAAGACTTTCTACCCACTGGCTTGTGATCCTCCTGCATTCGGCATCATTGTCTGTGTTTTGTGAATTTGAGGAGGACTTTGTAGATAGGTGTCGGACAAATGGGCTAAGTCGGACTTATGGGTTTGGACTGGACGGGGTTAAGATCCTTTCTGAATGCATACTTAAACCCTTTATATAATACTCTCTCTTATACATATGTGAGTTTCTGTGGATTTGTTTCTCTATTCTACCCAGACTAACACCATGCCCCCATGGGTTTCCAAGACTATACTTTTTTATGGGAGTAGAAAACCTTGTCTTTCTCCCCAGGAGTGGCTGTTGGTTTCAAACTGCTAAACTTGTGGTGAGCAGCCAAACGTGTAATCCCTCTGCTACCAGAGCTCCCTTTGTAATAAATAGGATGGATTATTTAAGCAAGCCAAACCAAGCCATAGAATCTCTTGATATTGGGAAGTTACGGTGACATATGTTTCAGATTAATTGATAATCTTGATGAAGCGATCAGATGGACAAACATCACATTAGTTTTAGAAGTAGTTGATGAACCCATTATAATAAAATGTATGGTAAAAACATCAATTCTAGAGTCAGACTGCTTGAGTTCTACCACCTACTAGTTGCATAGCCTTGGGCCAGCTATTTAGCCCCTTTGTGGTTTTCTCATTCATACAACTCAAGCGATAATTATACCCTGTCTTTTAAAGTTATTGTGAAGATTAAATGAATGATGCTTGTAAAATGTTTAGAGTTGTGCCTTATACAAAGTAAGCATTGCACTAGATTAATAATACTACCCTAGATAGACAGCAATTGTGAAGATGTTATAGGACCAGGCAGTGTTTTGTTCTGTTGTATATATGGCTACTAAGAATCTGATCCAAATCTACGGCATACAACAATGAAGTTTAGTTAGCGGCTCAGTGCTTTATGCTTTAGTTGTCTACTCTGCTGTTGGGATTTGATGAGCAGTTTTCTTCATCTTTTTTTATCACGAAAATGCAAATTTGTGGATGATACACCCAACCAAAACAAAACCCACTCCCATGACTCATAGTGACTGTCTAGGATGGAGTAGAACTGCTCCTGGGGGTTAGAAGCCTGTAAATCTTTACAGTAGCTGATAGCCTCATCTTGTCCTCACAGCTTGTGGTTCTGAACCACTGACCTTCAGTTAGTTGAGTGCTTAGCTCATTGCATCACCAGGGGTCCTTTGTGGATGACTTACCAATCCGTTGCCAAAGAGTCAATTCTATCTCAGGTCATGGTGACCCTATATAGGGTTCTGAGGCAGTTCCTCCTGACTGGAGCGGCTGTTGGATTTGAACCACTGACCTCATGGTCAACGGCCTAGGGCTTACCCAATGGTGCCAGGCTAAGTAAATGAAAATGAAAGTCGGCATTGAATAATTTTAATAAAATCACCTTTAATGCAAATGTTTCATGAGTTGCTTCTGGTCTTTGGCAGAAATATCTGTAAGGCTAAGGTAAAAACATTTTATCTTTCACATGGAAGTGACATTCAGCAACCTTTTAGAAGGAGCTTTTAAAATGAAACATAGCACAGGGGTCCAGAAAAAGACTTCCACAGGCAAGAAGTAGTTTCATCTATCTCAGAGGACAGCATATTTTCTAGAGTACTCATTTTTCACTGTAAATGGGTTATATCAACACTACCTGTCTCATAACCCCCATATATCACATAATAAGACTTCTTCTTATTGTCTGCTACGCTGACAGACTGCTCTGAAACCCCAAATAGTTTTGGTTGTTTATGAAAAATGAACTGTTTTTACTAACAAAGCCATTTGCTGTTGGAGTCGCCTGATGTATTATTGAACAATTTCTGTTTCAGCTACTGAGGTCATGTTACAGTGAACATTATTAAGGATGAAGCAAAGTATGAAATTTAATTTATCAAAAATGGAATTTGATGCATTTTTAATGTACTTTCTAGCATCGTATGATTGTCGAAAGCCAGATGGGGAAAACACAGCATTGGTCTGAGTGATTTTTAGGGTGGTTATCTCGTCTCTGTTTTATGTGATTCTTTTCCAGTATATAGAGCCGCGACAAACGGAAAGATGCTTCTTTGCTTCCAGTCTTTCTTCCAGGGTGTATTTCATCGTGCTGGAGGGGGTGGGGGTGGGTAGTGCGGAGGGTTTAGCAGAGCCAGGGAACCATGGTGGGAGGGGAGGTTGCAGGCTGGAAGGGGAAGGCCAGGCAGCCTGCTGCTGGGACGCCCCCTTGTGCCCCACGCTATTGGTGGGAGGGAGGGAGAGTGGTAGCCAATCACCAGGGAGCACAGCGGGCCACTAGGGGTCGCTCTATGGCCCGGAGCCAGTGTGGTCCTGCATGTCTGCCTGTAGGGGGCGGTGCCAGTCTCCAAGCTGGAGTTCAAGGACAGGACTCCAGTCTTGGGGGAAGAGCGCAGGGCAGCCTTTGGCCTTGCAGTGGCTGGGCTCGCCCTCCGGGTCCCAAGGCTGCGCCATCGCTTGAGGAGAAGGCACCGGTCGGAGCGGCCGTATCAGGTGGGACTGGAGACTCGCGCCGCGCTGCGGGCCCGCGGCGGCCTGAGACCAGACGCTCGGAGGCCGCCAGAGCAGAACACAGGCTAGGGGGCTACTTCGGTTCCTGCCCCTTCAAAACAGGAAGGTGGGTGGTTGGATGCCCTTTTGCCTCAATTAGAAAGTACAGCCAGGGCCGCCTGCGGGCTGAGTCTGTAACGCACCACCGTGCCCTTTCTGGTCGGGCCGGCACAGCGGTCAGAGTGGACACCCGAGGCTTACATCTCTTGCTCTTCAAGTGTGTGAATAGTGGTTGACACATGTTTGTCACCGTACTGTATGTCAGGTGGTCAGGGCCTGACAGAAAGGCAGCAGGTACATAAGGAATTCTCTCTCCAACTAGACTGACCAGAGTGTAGGGTCGGGACTGAAATGCACATGCATCCAGACGTCGCTGGGCCCTGCCCACTGTCAACGCACATGCCCACTTGCCCACTGCTGCGCATGCACACACACTCCCCCAGACCAGCTGTCCACCCCACTGCCTCCTGCACCTTCCTGTGCCTTTCTCTTTCTCGAAGCATCTAGGTCAGGAGGATGGTAACCCTTCTTAAGAGTAGAACTTGAACAGCGTTGTTAGAGTGATTTCATTCCATTGTTCTTGTCAGTTCGCTAACCCATCCAAACCTGAGGTTCCCTGCCAATTTTGTGTGTCGCTGTTTGGCCCTTTGCTCACTTGCCTCTGGAATAGTTTGACCCTCATCCCCCAGTGATTGCTTTGGGTCCAAGAGGAAGATGATGATGTTCCCTTCCCTGGAAAGTGTGCTGCTGTCTGAGAAACTGTTGTGAGAATCAGGTGGTATAGCTTACGTTTATCCACAAAAAGCAACCTGACTCTGAGAGAACACCTAAATAGTTAATTCTTACTCTGGGTGCTGTCAGGGTTAAAGAGACATCTTTAAAATAGGTGCGGGCTCATTGAGAGATTATTATGGACTATCATAGTAGTGCATTAAATATATGGGAGTTAAAATGGACCAGAAGCAGTACATTAGGCAAAAGGTGGCGCTGTGGTGTGACCTCCCACAAAGAGTTGAAACAACAGTGTCAGCGCTGCCTGAATGCTCAGACCATGGATGCAATAAACGAAGAGATTCTTTTCTAGAGAACTTTTCAATCAGACGCCTGCAATCAAGTGGCTCCCTGTTTTAAAGCATCAGCTCTGGAATGTCAGAGGCTCACCTGAGTGTAACAGGTATATAAAATGTAACATTCTTAGGGTGTTAGGGTAAACTTGATATTACTCATTTTTTATATAGGAGTACCAAATTTTCCAAGGAAAAACAAACAAAAATAATTGCCCACCTGTTAAAAATAATGCTAATTATGGTGATTTATGCAGTCTGTTGTTTCATATCAATTACCCATGTAGCATAATAGCAACTTTCTTTATCATTAACTGTTAGACTAACTTTATTTTATCTAGCTCAGATATGATCAGCCTTTATGCTGTGTGTCCCCTGCTGCGTAACTATATCTCATAGGGCTTGATCACATGTTCTCCCCTTAAAATCAAAAGGAACAATTTTGATTCTTGAGAATGTTGGGACTTTGTTTTTACAAAGCATTATTTTTCAAAGCCTTACTGTGTCTACTACGAGAGGGGAGGAAAACTCATGGAAGAATTGACCGCGGGTCTCTGATAAATAAAAGTTAATAAGAACAATTTGGAGCCCTGGAGGCATAGTGTTTATGTGTTGGTCCACTAACCCCAAGGTCAGCAGTTCAAAACCACCAGCCCTCTGTAAGAGAGATGAAGCTTTCTACTTCTGTACAGTTTCAGTCTTGGAAACTCACAAGAGCACTTCTACCCTGTCCTATAGGTTCACTATGAGTCAAAATCGACGGGATGGCAGTGAGTTTTTAACAAATAATCTAATTAGATTTTGATGGTTAATTAATAACAGAGTAATATCATAGCTTAAGTAATAGCATAGAGCTAAGAGTCTTTAGAAGGATCTTAGGAGATGCAAAATAATTAGTCTCCTAGGGTTGAAAATCCCACTAACAAAATAGAGACTGTGATGTCCTCATCCTTTCATCTGTTCACTCATTGTGATGAAATGCATGTGTTTTGTGAGATTTCTGACTCATGAGATTGAGCGTGAAGGAATAAGGTTCGAACAAGTAGCATTGTCAGAAGATGCAATAGACTGAGGGAGATCCTGGAGGCATTTTAGGAAAAACTGTAACTATTTATCCAGATACAGGGACCTTCTAAAGACTATGACAATCATTTTAAGGAAGGGAGATGGGGGTGGAGGGAGAGTAGTTGTTTACTTAGTGTGGTCTCAGCATATCCCTCCCTAGAGTTTCAAAATAGGCTCATCTATCAACCAGAGGTTTTATTTCCACTTTGGGGATTTTGCCAAGGACTCTTGACCAGGTATCTCTAAGAGAAAAAAAGGCTAATGTATTTACTTAGTATTTTGTTACAACTATATCAGCAGTGCAAGTTGTGGGTTAAACTAATCTTCAGATTAAAAAAAAAATTCCCTTCTAATGCGGAAAGTGATCATTTTAGTTGTAAACTTATTAAAAACAGCCATAACTCCAACATGGTGAATTTTGCCGCGTGTTTCTTTCAAGTAACAAATGCCTTTCTCTTTGGCATAGCCTGTCACTTGGCAAAAGAGTCCATAAAAGAACCAGCAAAGTGTCTTTATTCTTCAAGTGACCTGATTTGGGTTGAGCTAGAACGGTGTGATTTGTGTGGGCTTTTTTCCCTTGGTGTTGATTTACGAGGGTTTGCTCTGAATGCCAACACCAGGGACAATGTTTTTTCCGCATTTGTCTTTTTAAATGCAGTTCACCTGAGACATAGAGAGTGGACCTCTTACCTTTTCCATAGATGACTGTCTGGGCATATTTCTCATGTGGCTGTGAAGAGGCTTTGTTGTAGTTAGTAGTTCACATGCCTTTGCTTCTCACCCTGCCATCTCCCTCACCTCTCCCTCCCTCCCTCCCTCCCTCTGAAAATGACCTACTGCACTTCTCAAGTTCACTGAACTGCAGGGATTCTGCATCTCAGTGCCATTAACATAGTTCCTTTGGGGCAGGAATGCATATTTTTGCACACCCTTTTCACCTGACCAACTCTTAGTCATCCTAGAAGTGTATAAAGTAAGGTATTGTGTATTCTCATGGATTCAGCAAGGGTTATAACGATGAATGGAAAATGTGCCTATAATTCAATTTTGATAGGACATCTCAAAAAAAAAAATAATAAAGGAGCCATTTTCAATTTAAATTTTCCGCACTATGATCACGGGAAATGCAAAGCCTGCGTTGTTGATGCTTACGCTTTCACGGTACTTTTCAGGAAGATGCATAATAGTGTTTTAAATTGCTTTGAGATGTATTTTGGTGTGTAGAATCAATGGTAGCCTAAGGTAGCACCTAAATGGAAATGCCTTAAAGTGAGCAAAATTACATCTGAGAAAAGTCATCCTAACTGGCAGCATTTAAGGCCAAGTGCAATGAGTGTGATGGGAAACTATCCATTTGGTAGTTGAGATAACAGTAAAGAAGACAGTTCTAACCTGGAGAGAAAAGCATGGCTGAGATGATGGAAGATGGATCACAGACACATTCTTTCCTTTGCCGTTTCCCTGGGACCCTCAGTCCTCCTCCCATCACCCGGGTTCACATTCAGATTCACTTTGAGAGTGTATAGTGTTCAGGTTATAGATTTAGACCTAATTTTAAAACTATTTTAGCTTGGTTAGGAACTTAACAGTATAACAAGAGGCGGAGAAATAAGATAAAACAATCAGACACCTGCAGAAGGTTTGTGAACATGACTTTGTGGTGAGTTTTATATCTCACATCCAGGCCCGCCCCCCGCCCGCCAAATGTACTTAAAGGCTATGTTCCAAGCAATACTACAATATCTGAAAATAGATGCTTAATGGAACAGAGCTGCCATTATCTGAGGGCTTCAGTTTGTCTGTCATACATCATAGACATATTATTGTGTCTCTCCTCAAACCCGCACAGCACCGTTATGATCATGCCAACTATGTTGTTAAGTGTGGCCTTCCTTGGTCTGAGTCATCCATGTTATGATTACTTGATTACTGTGGTACAATTTACCGTACCCCATAGGCTCTTTTTTTTTTCTTCCTTAACTACATGAAAATAAAACCAATAAGAGCTCTCACAGAGCACTAATTTTGAGTAAATTCTGTTATGTCTTTTGTCTACTTAGTGATGTATGGTTTTTGTGCAGTGCTCTTAAGTATATTCAATGTCATCATTGCCTAAGTAAACATTTCATCGTTTTATTTAAATTGGTAGTCTGTGAATGTTTAATAAGTACTGAACATTTACTTGGTACCCTGTATGCAGAGGATGAAAAAGATAAACAATAAATACATATTTTTTGCTTAAATAGATATTGGCTAATTTACTTTATGATTTGCAGATTTCCTAATTGCAACTAAAAGAATCATAGAGAGAGACTTTAAAAATATATGTCCACATGGTCATGTTACATCAATGCCCTGTATTAAGATATATATTATTCCTATATTCCTCTTTCATTGCTTTATATGAACACATATATTACAAGTATTGAGATATATATTATTCCAGCAAACCTGTGATGGACATTCTGTTTCATTTTGTTTTTGTTTTTCATATTAGGGTGTATGTCAGAGGTGTTATGTCATTGGGGAGTCACCCTCTTGAAGTTGTGTTCTATGTTTTTCTGTGTTTTGGTACATAAAACCCAAACCCAGGATTGATGAACCTATAGGAACAGCAAGTAGAATAAAGGTTTTGGGTTGGGGGAGCTAACAGGGGTGGTGGTGGGGGATAAAAGGGAGGCAATGTCAATGAGTCCAGGAAGAAAAAGTATGTTTGGAAACTGATTATGGAAGCAATTGTACAATTCTGCTTGACAGGATTGAACTATGGAATTATATGATATATGTATTAACTCCCAATTAATAATAAATGTTTTAAAGAAAGAAAAGATCCAATAGATATCAAAAATAAATAAATAAACCAGCCAGCCAGCCCAGGCTCCAGCCCAATGAAATTAGAAGCCCTGAGGAACTGCAACAGGTATTGACATTATTTTCTAAAGCTTGCTGTGTGCAGTTTATGTGCTGCCAGGATTGAAAACCACTAATCTGTATGTAAAACAAAGACGTGTATGACAGGTCTAATTTTAGATTATGGTTAAATGCCATAAGAAGGGGAAACTACTTTCTGAATAGATTGATTATGGAAAGAAGATGAGTCACCATGACATACAAGGGGGTATCCCCCCCAAACACACACACACACACACACCCGGAAAAAAACTCCGCTGGGCAGAGCTTTTTTTTTTCTGTACCAGTGTATATCCTCTGGTCTAGCCAGACTTACAAGGTAGAATTCGTGTCATGATAGTGGGACCGGGGAGGAAACATTTAGGAACTAGAGGAAAGTTGTATTTTTCATCGTTGCTATATCGCACCCTGACTGGCTCGTCTCCTCCCCGAGACCTCTCTGCAAGGGGATCTCCAGTGGCCTACTAATGGGCTTTGGATCTCCACTCCGCACTCCCCCCATCATTCACTATGGTAAGATTTTTTGTTCTGATGATGTCTTATACCTGATCCCTTCGACACCTCGTGATTGCACAGGCTGGTGTGCTTCTTCCATGTGGGCTTTGTTGCTTCTGAGCTTGATGGCCGCTTGATTACCTTCAAGCCTTTAAGGCCCCAGACACTATACCTTTTGATAGCCGGGCACCATCAGCTTTCTTCACCACATTTGCTTATGCACCCATTTGTCTTCAGTAATCCGTTCGACATGGGCAAAGCTTTTGTAGTATGCGTTTTTCTTGTTAGCGAGCATGGAGCAATTCACTCAGAGTTAGTGCAACCAGTGGTGTCGCCTGGGAAGGTTCCCTCTGGTCACCGTGAATTTTTTCATAAAAGCAATTTCACTCTAACCTAGTTTTTTTGTAATGGCCAATTTAAGAGAACAGTGTGTGGCTGTGAATTTTGTTTTCTGCTCAGGAAAAATACCACAGGAACTGTTGTAATGCTGAACACAGTTTATAAGGACAGTGCTATGGGGAAAACTCAAGTGTACAAGTGTTTTTCTCATTTCAAAGAAGGTGAAATGTAGATTGATGACAAACCTTGTTCTGGATATCCATCAACCTAAAGAAGGGATGAAAATGTCAACAAAATTTGTGCACTTGTGCTCGAAGTCCAACAACAGACCATTGAATAGATGGGGGCGTTATCATGGAGTTTGGTTCAGCAAATTTTAACGGAAGATTTGGGAATGAAATTTGTGCCTTGGGTTCTGACTGACCATCAAAAAGCATCAACTGGAAACTGGCCACATGCCATGCTTTGAAAGAACAGCTCTGAAGCGACCAAGACTTTTTTCCCAAGGCCATTACTGATGCTATTCTTAGGACCCCGAAAGCAATTATCATTCAAGCCAGTGGAAGACACCATCATCACCTCTCCCCAAAGATGCTCATCAAGTGAAATCAAAGATCAAGATGATGCTCATTTGGTTTTTTTATGTGAGGGGGCATAGTGCATTTAGAGTTCGCTCTACCAGGTCAGACTGTTTATCAAGCTTTCTATTTAGAGGTTCTGAAAAGATTGTGTAACCATGTGGGACAATAAAGGCCTGATTTGTGGCAGATGAGGGACTGGTTTTGCCACCACGGCAATACACCTGCTCACACAGCCATCTCAGTGCTTGAGCTTTTGGCAAAAAACAGCATGCCTCTCCTGCTCCATGCACCTCTCTCACCTGACCTCACTCCATGATAAATTCTTTTTGTTTCCACGAATACAGAGGAACATGAAAGGACAGTGATTTGATGATGTAGAAGAGGTGAATTAAAAATTGGGAGAGGTGTTGTCAGCCATCCAAACAGATGAGTTTGAAAAATGTTTCCAAGAAGAGAACCACAGATTTGACAAATGGATGGAGGGTAGTGGAGAGCACTTGGAAGATGATAATGTTGGTTTGTAAAAAAATTTAAATACAAAGCTTTGAGAAAATAATTCATTTTTTGGGGGGGGCGGTTTCCCTCGTATGGTGATTTGGAGATGTCTAGCAAACAAATTAGACTAAGAAATGGTGCTCAGTGCCAGGGATGTGGATTTAGAAGCCATTCACTTACAGGTGATATTTAAAGCTCTGAGGACATGTGGATTATTGAAGGAGACGGTTAACAAGGAAGGCACTTTTGAATGTCGGAGCTGGTTTAACAAGGAAGGCACTTTTGAATGTCTCCCTGTCTCCTTTTGGAGGCTTGAAAGAAAAGTGAGTAGAGCGGGAGATAGGGGCAAGAGAACTTTTGGGCAAGCTGTTCCCTACAGCTTGTGGCAAACACTAATGCAGGCCTCCTGGAGTGCAGCACCATTGATTGGTACAGATTCACTTCCACTCAGCAGGTAGGCGACAAGTCTCAGAGGCCAATTATGCCAAGATCGCAGCAAAGGCAAAATAGTTTTTTTGGCAGCAGTTCAAAGAAACTGCTTTTCTTAGAGAGTGCATTATGTGCACATTTGACAGATTCTTTATAGCTTTTTGCAAATAAAAGTGAAGTAGACTGTGCTGGAAAAAAAGGGGGAAGACAAAAATCGAAGGGATGGGATGGATTTATCAAATATTTATATCCACAGGCTAGAAGGCATTTACAAGGTTCCCAAACCAAGCAAGATCTTTATTACCTTTTAATTTTGAGGCTCATGTAGTAGAAATATTTATTCTGAGAAGAGATCATAAATATGAATGCACTTTGAAGATTATGGGAATTTATGTTTTTCTTTGTTCATCTGAATAAGCAATGAAGCTGTCTGCTCAGCAGCTATAGAGATAAGGAAAAAAATGCTTTCAAACCATATTAGACAGAAAATGTTCATGGATGGGTATCTTCAACATTTGTACCATTAAAATGTCTGTATGAGACTGAGTAGAGATTAGAAAAGTTCAGCTCTAATTACTAAACCAGCTCTCGACTCAGGTCTTTTTCACACCTTAAAATTTGGCTGGAGACAATCATGGCTGCAGTGCCTGCCGACCCTTTCCCATCACATTACAGTTTTAAATGACATCTGTACCACACCCTGGGTAACCTGGTGAAGCAGGATATGAAGATACTCCAGGCGACAGCGACCAACCCAGAGGTTCAGCCTGCCTCCGGCTCAGCCCTCCCCCTCCCCACTTCCGGCATCTCTGAGGGGTGATGGCATCATTATCTCTAGGCTCACCTCCTCACGTGATCTTTCATGTCAAACTCCTCAGGAAGCTGTCTTGTCGGGTGAACAATCCTTTCTACCTCTAAGCCCCCGGACCCTGTACTAAAGTAGAGCACGACCAACGTTGAAAGAGTGTTGGAATCTGCCATCGACGGTCCCAGTCTACTATTTCTGATGACCCTTTTAATTTTATTTATTTAACCATTTTATTGTCATATTGCCATACAATTCAATCACTAGTCATAGCAAGAAGTGTTTTCACCTCGTTTCACCCCAACCTCCCTGCCATACCCCCCAGAAACCATTAATTCGGTTACTACTCTCTATATTTAACCTATCCTGGATTTCGTACACAGGAAAGCATTTAAAATCAAACCAATAACAACAATGAACTAACAAGAATAACAAAGTGAAATAGATAATAAACCTCAATTGAAATGAAAGCAGAAAATATTAAAAATAGAGCAAATTGAAATAGATCATAAGATTGAACAAATAACAAGGTGCTAAATTTTAATGTAACTGCATCTGCAACAATCCACTCTCCAATGCAGTCTGCATGTTAGCAAGGCTGTTCACATCCCTGGTCCATGGTCAGAGGGTTTTCCTCAGGGGTTTGATTCACATGTATTTCCCTTTTATTATAAGAAAGAAAGAAAGAGCTTTAAAATGAGTCTAAAGAGAGATCAATGATAAGATATTATATTTTAACCTAAATAAGTCTGCCATCATCGACTTTACAATGCCACCTATCTGATAACAGGGTTATCCACGTACCTCCACCATGACTGAGGAGGATTCCCTGGAGGCTGAATCCATGTGTGGACCCTGCACATGGGCTTTGGGTTTCCACTGTCACCCATAGCCTCTGCCAACCAACTGTAAACAATTTAAGCTCTGATGCCATTAGATTTGGATTATATTATTTATATTCCTTGTATTACACAGGCTGGTGTGCCCATGTGGACTTAGTTGATGTCTCACTTAGAGGACTGCTTATTTGAAAACAAGCCTTTGACCCCAGATGCTATACTTTCTGATAGCTGGGCACCATCTAGTTTCTACACCACACTTTGCTGTAGAACCCATATCTTCAGTGATCTTTTCATGAGGGCAAGCATCAAGCAGGGGCATGTCATAGACTTTTTTAATGAAATTTATTTTGTAGCACCTTTATAACATCACATTTATTTTCAAGCTGCTTTACCATGTAATAATATTTCTTGAATAATTAACACTATTCTTGTAAAAATACCCAGGATTGGTCAAAGGCTTTAACATTGTTTTATGGAAAGATTGCAGTTCATTGAGAAAGTGTCATGAGGTCTCTAGAAAAAAAAAGAACAGGCAAAGGACTATATAGAAATCAAAAGAAAGAATACAAATGCAAACCTGCTTTTAGAAAAATATGAAACTTAGATGGTTGAGAAAGCTGAGAAGATTGGTTGTAAGAAGCTGGAGGATATGTTTGAGAAGGAGGTATTCTTCCCCACATTGCAGATGGGTGAGGACAAGCTGGGCAGGAAGAGGCTGGTTGAATTGAGCCTGGCAGCAAAATTCTCCTGGATATGTGAGTTCTTTTTTTATTAAGGAAATTAGCCCTTTGGCTAATTATATGTGCAAATACATCCCAATTTTTCTATTTATCATTTTTCTTTGTGTATGATACACCGCCCCCCCCCAAACACACACACACACACACACACACACACACACGAAACCCCATTGGTACAATGGTTCATTGCTTGACTGCAAACTGAAAGATTGGTGGCTTCTAACCACGGCAATTTGCTCTTATGAATATTATACCTAGAAGAACATGCAACAGTTTTGCCCTGGTCTTTAGGGTTGCTGCAGGTTGGAATTGACTCAATGCTGTACAACAACAATATATACAGACACAGACAAACAAATATATGCATGTATACACTTGTTTCTGTATCTGCCTATCTATTTGTGTAAATGTATGTACCATATAGCTGTGTGGCCAAATGATCCATCTTTCTGTGACTCCGACGGTGCCACGTCCTTCGAAGGAGTCATTCCCTTCCGTTACTCAAAGAACTGCTTCTCACAAATTGATCTTATATGAGTCATTCATATCTTAGGAAATTCAAGATTAAACATTAACTTTCCCAGGCTGTTTTACTATGAAACTTGTATCTAACTTCACAGTTGAATGCTCTCTCTTTCAAAGGATGCTTAAGGTTGAAGTATTTCAACCAGTTAAGGGGGTAAGGAAGCAGGTCTCTACACTTTGGAAGCAGGTCTCATACTTTGGTAAGCCACCTCTCCTTGAGAGAACCAGGTATCCAATTGAGTTGTGAGGGGGGATTTTAGTTTGACTTGATTACACCTTGCCATGCATAGCATTTCCTACTGAGTGCCTAGTTTGTGCCAGACTCTGTTGTAGTTGGTGAGGATACATGAATATTGTCCCTGTCTTCATTTACACATTCTGGTAGAGGAAGATGAGCAATAGATTAGTAAAACTATGTGATAATGATAGTCTCATTTTGTGATAAGCAGTAAGAAGAAAAAAGTCATAGCAATGCAAGCGTGATAAGGGAGGAGGAAGGAAAGGCCATTTTTTACCATGTGGTCAGAAGATAAAGCTGAGAGGGAGCTATTTAAATGTAGACCTGGATGAAGATACCATGTTGTTCCTAAATCTTTTTTCACATTTATAAAAGTCACAGGTTTCTGAATTTATTTGGCCTACCACTTCCTTTTCAGAAGGTCAAAAAAATTGCTCAGCACCACCCTGACAATTAAAAATGTTTGTACTTTCGCCCACAGTCCAGGATAAAGTGTAGGCACCTGCATTTGCAGCCCTCCCTGGATCATTCTGGGCCCTCCAGAGGGGGTGGTATCACTCACTTTTGGGAATGCTTTCCCACAATGAAATCTCAGTTGCCTGGGAGCCTCTGTATTGGAAGCTGAACTGTATATGCCCAGAATGTAGTCTCCTTTTCTCCCCTGCTCCTTTCTTCCACCTCTCCCCCAACCATTGTCTTCAGCATTCAATCTACCTCCACGATGACTGGTTGTGTTTGTGCATGAGAACATCAGTGAGGTACTTATTCAGTGATGTTCTGATTCTGCAAACTTCATTGCTGTCTAAATGGGACAAACCACACATTTCTACAAAAAAATAAAAAACACCACCGTGTAGTTTAATAGCCCAGAATGCCCACAGTGTACTTTCCATTACAGATAACCACAGTGCGTGTTCCTTCCATCCTAAAACTGCTAAAGAGCAAATGTAGTGCTAGCGGTGTCACATCAAGAATTTCCAGGAAAAATCTGAACAGCATGCTCCCTTGTGGCAGAGTTCCCTTCTGCTTTCTCATGGCTACTCGTGGTGATGCTTTCTCGGAGCCATTTTCACTGGGATTAGTCAGAAAAGTAGAGAAACGGTATTCCCTGTTTACATTTGCTAACTCTTCTGTGGCTCATGATCTCAACCAAGTTAAAAGTTGATTTTGTAGCTTTTTCTCTCAAGGTTTTAGCTAAATGAGCATGACAGTCATGAAAAAACTTTAAGAGCCACAAGTAGTCCGAGGAACATAGTTGGGAAGAAACTAATAATTTATTACCATCAAATTTCTATCTTCAGAATTAAGTTACTTTGCGTACCTTCCTGAGGAAAGGAGGTAGGTATCTGCTGGAGTATGAAGGTCCATGTTTTCATGATTGAAAATCCTAGAAGGAGGGTGCCTAAAATATGGAAGGTTCACACAACAGATAATTGCTAAATAGTATGAAATATCAGTTAGCAAATTTACTATTTTGTACTATTACCATTAGGAACCTAGATTATTTATGTTGTGCAGTGAATTATTTAATATGGCTCTTCTCAGCAGAGTTTTTGTTACCCCACCAATCCAACTTTGCATGATGAGTCTGAGTAAGAGAAGGTGAGGAAGACACTGATAGGGTTCAATTGTGAGTGATTGTTGACAGGATTGTGATTGTATTCCTCTCAAAAACCATGCCGACTCATAGCAACCTCCCATGAGTTTCTGAGACTGTAACTGTTTGTGGGAGTAGAAAGCCCGGTCTTTCTCCCGCAGAAAGAATTAGAAACTGCCGACCTGTGGCTCACAGTTTAACGGGTGACCACTACACCACTAGGGCTTTATTGCCATCCTGCTGGGTATAAAATGAGCCATCTCAGAAGCAGGAAGAAGAATTTCACTACTAGTGAAAATGAAGGGCCTGGAGTGGAATGCATCATTTGTACCCCGAGGTTCCGGCAAATTGAGCACCCTTGATCCAAGAGATAGCTGTGATACCAGAGGATCAGTAGAGGAGCTGCACTAGAACTAGGAACTAGAACTTGAGACAGTGGTTCGGTCCATAAAACCCAAACCAATATTGATTCAATGCTAACTCATAGTGACTGCCCCTGTGAGTGTCCAATCCTGGAACTGTTTTCAGGAGTAGAAAGCCCCATCTTTCTCCTCAAAGAGCTGGTGGTTTCAAACTTCGGACATTGAGGATTACAGCTCAGTCAGTAACCACTATACTCCCAGGGTTCCTCCCCAGAACAAGTGAAACTGAGTGCCTTTGGGCAGAAGGTTGGTCTGTGGAGTAGGCTGCCTCCAGGCACTTGATTGAGGGAGCTGGGTTTGCTGCAGCACACAGCTGGAGCTGAGCACGTATGGCTGGGTGTTTGCTGGAGAGAGGTGCCCTTTGAGCATTTATTGGGAGCCCTGGAAGAACTTTGTAATGTGAAGAGCATGGCGAGGCCAATGGGGCCACGTGATTGAGAGACCATAACCAGAAAGAGGTCTGTGTGCGGCTGTCCTGTCTCAGTCATTGTATCCTGAGCAGTCCTCACCTGTTAACTTCTATCATAAGTCCCATGATTGAGTGCTGTCTGTGCATTCCGTGTGGCCTTGGCAATCAATATGGCACCCAGTTGAGAAAGTAGAGAGGGCTGTGGGAGGGACAGTTAGTGTCAGAATGAGTAGAAAGGTGGGTATATGAGGCTTCTCTTAACTCCTCTTCATTGAGATTGACCTTAGGAAATGTTCATGTGAAGTTTGATCTGCGTTCCCCCATATGTAGCTGGAAGAGGTCAGATGTCACCCCAGTGGTGATGCTGGGAACCAAGGTCCAGGATGGCTACCACTGTTTCAGCCAGCCAAAAACAGAGACCAGGTTGATTCAAACAAATTCTAAGTTTATTTCTGCAAGTGCTTGACAGAAGGAAACAGTGCGGTTTACTACCTTTAAACTGCTTTAAAGATTCCGTGAAAACCCAACCAGTTATATACCCCAAACGATGTGGCAGGCTGGGGGAGATGTTCACAGTTTGGTACAATGACCAGAGCACTTCAAGCAATGGGACTAAGGAGGCAAAGTTCACAGGGATGGAGGCATGGTTCATCGAAGACTGTTTACTTTTCCCGTGGGGAGTATCAAACTATCAATAGACATTTTCATGCTCATATTCCTTTAGATCTCAGGCTCCAATGCTTATCTAAATGGCCTGGCGGAAAAGAACCTCCTTACTATTTAAAGAACGTTTTACTGTGAAAGAGAGCGCTATTATATTTTGGGTTTTTAACAAACTAAATCTTACCAGACCAAATCCCAAGCTGTGTTACATAATCCAGTATTTTGATTGATGGAGGCTTCTTTTACCCCCTCTGTTGGTGTAGTCCTTACAAGTTGGGCGTCATTCTTCAAGGTAAGCAGTTTGTAACCACTAGCCCCAGGGTGGAAAGCCAGGCCTTTTCATTGCTGTCAAGAGTTACAGTCTGGGAAACACACAGGGGCAGTTCTACCTTGTCTTATAGGGTTGTTAATTGAGTCAGCATTGGCTCCATGGTAGTGAGGTGTTTTTTTTTTTCCCCTTTTATCAATATCACAAGTTGGTTTTTTTTTAATTAGTTTGGAAATAAAATAGGAGCCCTGGTGGTGTAGTGGTTAAGTGTTAAGCTGCTAACTGCAAGGCTAGCAGTTTGAAACCACCAGCCAGCTCCATGGGAGAAAGATAGGGCTTTCTACTCCCAGAAAGAGTTATTCTCCGAGAAACTCACAGGGGCAGGGACAATTCTACTATGTCCTATAAAGTCACCATGAGTTAGAATTCACTCTGTAGCAATGAGTTTGGTTTTGAGTTTAATATGGAAATAAAGGGAACTATAAGAAGCAAATGGAATTTTAAAGCTAATTTATACATGAATCAAGAGCAAGAACTATTTAGGAAAAATTACTAATTTATTAATGTGCCTGAAAATCAGACCATTTGTACCCAGGATGAGTTCTTAGTCTTTGGAAGAATTACCTTCACCTTCATTTCTTCCTCTTCTACCTTGAATATGTGTGTGCATATTATTCCATTGTTGATTCACATTGTTGATTCATTAATCCTCTATTAATAGATAATTGGGTTTGAATCTTTTGTTATACATGAGCATGTGTTATAGTCTCTAAACCAAGGATTTTTTGTTGGGCAGTGTGCTTTGAATTGGGATTACCGTATATGCTTGTGTATAAACCGAGTTTTCAGCACATTTTTTCTTTAAAAAAAATCATTTTATTGGGGGCTTGTACAACTCTCATCACAATCCATCCATCCATCCATCCATCCATCCATCCATCCATCCATCCATCCATCCACTGTCAGCACATTTTAAATGCAGTTTTTGTGGTAAAATTAGGTGCCTTGGCTGATATTTGGGTCGGCTTATACTCAGGTATATACATTATTTCATTGTTTTGTTCCCCAAAACAAAAAGTGAGGGATAGTGGCAATGAAATAAAGAGACAACACCCTTTGACCTTTGCTACAGGTTGCTTGATCCCCCTGGAACCAGCTAAGACACATAAAGAATTGTACCTCAGGACCATCTTCTCTGGGGAAGAAAAGGGAAGCATGTATCCATTGTTGTTGTTAAGTACCATTGAGCTGGCTCCAACGCATAGTGTCCTGATGCACAACAGAACAAAACTGCCTGGCCCTGAGCCATCCTTGCAACTACTGCCACGTCTGAGTGCATGGTTGCCGCCATGATGTCATTCTGTCTTGTCAAGCGAGGGTCTTTACAGACTTCTGCTTTACCAAGCAAGCCGTCCTTTTCCAAGACTGGTCTCTCCTGCTAACATGCCCAAAGTATGCGAGATGAAGTCTCGCCATCCTTGCTTCTAAGAAGCATTCTGGCTGTACATCCTCCAAGGCAGATTTGTTTGTTCTTTTAGAGTCCATAGTACTTTCAATGTTCTTCACTAGCACCATGATTCATATACATCAGTTCGTCATCAGTCTTCCTTAATCAGTATCCAACTTTAATATATGTATGAAACCATCGAAAATACCATAGCTTATGTCAAGCCCACTTAGTCCTCAAAATGGCACCCTTGCTCTTTAACACATTAAGTAGGTCTTATGCAGCAGATTTGCCCATTACAATAACTTTGTTTGATTTCTTGACTGCGACTTTCATGAGCATTGATTGCGGATCCAACTTTAGCCCTCTTTCCTTTCCATTTATCATGATCTTGTCTATTAGTCCGGTTGTGGAGATTTTTGTTTTCTTTACCTGGTGGCGTAATGGGACTGTGTTCCCCAAGCTTCACAGTTTAAAACCACTAACCTGCTCCCTGGGAGAAAGATGGGGCTTTCTACTCCTGCAAAGGGTTCCAGTGTTGAAAACTGACAGGGGAACTGCTACCCGGTCCCACAGGATTGCCATGAGTCGCAATAGACTCAATGGCAGTGAGTTTGGCTTGTTTGAGTTTACATTGAGTTGTAATCCACAGTGACGGCTGCAGTCCTTGATCCCATCAGCAAATGGTTAAGCAATGTCCTCTGATTTCAGCAGTCTAGGTTGTATCATCTGCATATCACAGGTTACTAATAAGCCTGCCTCCTATTCTCATGCCCATTGGTCAGCATTACCTCTCCCACACTTCCTGATAGTTATTAATTTGGGGACTTTCTAGAAGTTCAAAGTAAGAAAGGAAAGATGTACTTATCATTTGATCTCCCTTTTGATTCATTTTAAAATTGTTCTAGTTTTAGTATTTTCAGCTTTCATTTTGATAGAGGTTGTCTGTCTTGCTTTGTTATTGTTAGTTTTGTGTGTCCCCCCCCCGCCCCCCAGTATTTTTGTGTATATGAAATCCAGGATTGGTAAATCTTTAGCAACAACTGGATTACTGGTTCCTTGGGGCAGGGGTGGCAGAGAAGGTTGGAGAGAAATGGGGAGCTAATAGCGATGTGTATAAGAACAGAGAAGTGGTGATGATTGTACGTTTCTTCTTGATGTGATTGAGCTGTTGAACTGTATGATGATAGGTGAATTATGTGCCAATAAAAGGGTTAAAACATTTTCCAAAAAA
>NW_022111368.1:10987884-10990529 GCF_000313985.2 Echinops telfairi
ACTTGACATGGTTGGAAACTCCTACTGCATCAATAACTTCAGAGGATAATGGAATCCTTAGGAACCATGATCACTTAAGGTTGAACATCTGACACTTGGGTCAACAGGTTACTGAACCTCAGTGCCACTGAGTCCACGCGGACTGCTGAAGGACAGGCAGATAAAGCGGCAGAACAGGAGCCGAGAGAGGCTGGCTTGGTATAACACAAGGGCTGTTAACAGTAGTTGTTTCAGGCTTAGGTTTTTGATCACTTGACTGGTTTGGTTGTTCGTTTTTCCACTGTCCTCTTTTAGAATAAATACGTCCACTTGAGATTTCCTTGGTCCCTTCTATCTCTGCTTTACCCTTGAGTGTTTAAATTTCTCTACCCCATTTCTGGGGCTCAAAGCTTTTATTTTTTTAATGGACTCATTTATTTCTGTAGATTCTTTTTCATAATAGATCATCCAGTGGTAAAATAGAGTGACAAGGGCAGTTAGTAGTTTGTGTGCCAGTCAGTCTAAATGGATAGGAATCAGTGGCTACTGTTTCCGAGGTAGTCACACAGCGTGTTAGGGTGTACATAAGACTTAATCCAGCTCTTCTTTTCTCTGAATTTAGTCAGCTGTTTTCAGAGCTTATTGGCTATGTTTCAAGTTCTTTTTTTGGCACACTCCAGAAGTTTCTATTATGAAACAGGGGGAACCCAAGTTATAGTCTAGGTGCATATGACTGATGGATGGTGCCTTATTGACATACTATAAGTAATCCAAAGATGAGGATTCTTTTAAATATATTTTATGACATGGGCCAAGAACAAGAATTTTAGGTAGAAAAAAGTTTATTAATTACTAATTTCAGCAGCTTAAACTTCTTATAACTTGCTTTAAAATATTATATGTCAGTTACATTGTCTATAAAATGATCAGGATTTTAAAATTAGTATGAATTATTCCTGAAGTACATACTGTGTAGATAAGATAGTGTGTTAAATTATATATTGTTTATTTAGGCACAAGATTAAAAATTATTATTGAAGTCAGGCATCTCTTGATTGTTGCCTATTACAGAGTACCTGCAGAAAATTCCGACTGTAGAAGAATTAAGATCATTCTAAAACAAAGAGAGATGTGTTGTTCGGGTCTTTGTGTCATTTACAGTGGTGAGCAAACACAGAAAGCTTTCGTGTTCAGAGAATAGACAAGAGTGCCAACGGATCCTTGGGACATACAGCCTTTTCTAGAAGCTAATAGGCTTAATCCATACTTCCAAAGTATATTACTTTCAATTGTTTTGAACTCTTTCTGATATTTATTTTAATTACTCTCACAGATATTCGTGAATATTGGAAAAATCAAGACTGATCTGTCTGTTCTTTCACATTTGATTTGTGGTGTTCTCAAAGAATCAGCTGACTCTTGTTTTCTTTCTTTCCTTTTTTTTAAAACCTGAACTCATTGTAGACTAAGATGGATATAAACTGGGAAAAGCCAGTGGTCTGCGCTCCTGCTATCCTCGACAGACTTTCTGGGCCCTATTCTTAGCACACTGCTGGTAAGAGCATTTCCAACAGCAAGCCCCACCTGGCTTGTGTCCTCTGGTTTGTGCCGGGCAACAGCAGCATAGTGACCCCTTAGATTTCACTTCCACTTCTGCCTTTGCTTTTCATACTAAAGATGTTTTAAATAAAATTGACACAGTTTCCACATTTCTCAGATCTGCCATGCTAGCTCCTCTCGTGCTTGGAATTAAAGGCTAACTCTCACTCCACACTTGCAGAGCGTTTTATAATTTGCACATACTGTCTCTCAAAATCATCCATTACCTTAGGGTGTGCCTTCTTCAGAAAAGCAGTGTCTTACTCAGATGCAGCAATTAAAGAAGCTAGCTTTAGAATGTTCGGTTTTATAGTTGAACCCAGAGGAAAATGTTGCCAAGAAGTGTGTTTTTTTTACACATAGCATAAGAGTAACCTAATCATGAAATGCTTTTTTCTTTCTTTTTTTCCCCTTTTGCTTTTTTTCTGGTCCCCTTTTCTCTTTAAATTCTCGAATCAAATAAGGTAAATAGTTGCCCTAAGCTAAAGGTATTAGAAGTTAGTAGCTAAGACACAAAACGAATTCATTTGGTACATGTATGCCTTGTCACTTCCACGGAGAAGCATAAATTCTTCCCTCTCTTGTAAAATGGCAATATGCTCAGGGTATAGAAATTTATCCTCTCAACATATTTTGTCTCCTTCTTATCATGTCGACCCTGAGCTCTTGGACAAACAGAGTCAGACCTAGATCTCTTGAGCAAGGAATTGGTAATCATATAGAAAAAGGAATAGGGAACCAGTGGAGAGGTCTGAGGGGTTGGCCCCAATCCCAACTACTACGTGGACACCTGCCCCTCCCTCTCAAAGAATGTATTTGAAAGGACAGCATTGAATCTGCAGCTCTGGGAGAGGGACATATCTGATCGAAGTACACTGGAGCAGATGAAGGGGGAGGAGGAGAGAGTGGAGCACATCCTGGCCCACCAGGCCTCGAGAACCATGTTCCTGATTAGAGCAGCCAGTCCACAGAGAGGACCACATGGCCGGCTCCACTATGAGACCTGACGTCCCTCAATGACCCATAGCCCTACAGGGGACAATATCGGAGACACAGTGTGGGAATTG
>NW_022111368.1:10992800-10995553 GCF_000313985.2 Echinops telfairi
GTCTTTCTCCCTGGTCACTTCTGGCTGGATTCAAGGCTCTAACCTTCCAATTAGTAGCAGAGTGCTTCATAGAAAAACGAATAGAGGGTTGGTGCTTTGTCACCACCACCTGCCTGCATGCATTTTTCTTTTCTGAGGCTATTCCCCACTTTTTTTTGATGGCATGAGGTTCAGCCTAGATTTATGCTGTAATGTTCCCTTTCAAAGAAGGAGTGATCTGTGCTTGCCTGGCTAGAATTGGAATATCTTTGATACTTTGACTCCCTAAAAATAAATATGATGTACCAACTCTCATTTGAGTTACCAGGTAACGTACCGTGAAAGCTAACCATTGGGCTGCTCAAGTGCAAGGTCAGAAGTTTAAACCCACTAGCTGCTTCTCAGGGGAAAGATGAGACTGCTTCAGTAGAGATTGACAGCTTCAAAAATCCTAGGGAGCAGCTCTGCCCTGCCCTGTGGAGGCACAATGCGATGCGTCCGATTCAGTGCCCCAGCAGTGGGTTTGGTTTGGGGTTTTGGTAGCCGATAGTGGCCTCTGTCAACCTCACCGACTTCTCCGCTTACTTGTCACAGATGTGCCCATATGGCAATTACGAAGATAATTGCTTCTGATGAAAAACCCGTATTTTTTATTTGACATTCATATAATTTAAACAGCCACAAAATAAAGCTCCTGCATTTCCTATCATCTATTATTTGTTATATAGTTAACCCAGGTATAAGGAATCAGTACAAGTAGCAAATCATTTTTAAAATACTATAGCAAATTAACCCATTAATATATTCATTCACTTATTCATTTCATTACTCTGTTCCTTGACAGGATAGTTTATGTTCCACAACAGGTTACATTTAGAGAATATTCTTCATAGTATGATTTTACAAAGTTAAATTGTTAACTTTGTAAAAAATCATAGGAATGAGATTTATTGGACAATTTGGAAATTACTTTTCAAAGGAATACAGGTAGACATGTGCAGAAATGTTATAAATTAGAAATCCATTCGAACGCATAAGACACTGATATCTTTAGCAATGTAGTGGGAGGCTTCTTCTTTGTCCTGGACAGCAACTTCAGTCGATTCTGGAAAGCTTCAGGCTGAGAAAAAGATGCCGGAGCCACAGACACTACTAAGTGACCGTGAACATGTTGCTTGAACCTCTCTATGCCTCTGTTTCCTCATTTGTAAAACAAGGATCAAAATAGTACCTATTTCACAAGGTTGTTGGACCAAGCCAAAACTCTCTTGTTTTGGTTGAAGACTGGAATGGCATTGGCGAATTAAATAAAAATTGAAATGTTCCTGTAGTGTTTTCTATCATAGTTATACTTAAATGAAGTAGGCTAGATCAACTGTGTTGACACAAATTGATTACATTGCTAGTCAAAATTTTATTATTGACACTGTGCTGCTGCTAAATGAGACACTGAAGGGAACATTACTAATTTAACAAAAGATTTTCTGAGGGAAGAACTTTTGACCCTAGAACCCTCACAGGACAACAAGTTAAACTTGACTGCTAACAGAAAGGATGGAGAGGGGCTTTGGGCCCACTGAGACCGACCTAAGAAGAAACGCCTGCTGTTCTCCTTTTGAAAAATCAGCCACTAAATATCCTATGCAAAAGGTAATGTTTTAGATCCTACTTTGATGGATAGCAACTCTCTCTCTCTCACTTGCCATTGAGTTGATGCCAACTCAGAAGGACCCATAGGACAGTGTAAACTACCCTTGTGGGTGCCTGGAACTCTAACTCTTGACAGAAATAGAAAATGCTCCCTTTCTCCCGATGAGTGGCTGATGGTTTTGACCTGCTGGCCTTGAAGTTAGCAGCCCTACACATAACCCCTATACTACCAGTGCCCGGGAGTCACGACTAGGACCTTAAAATCTCAAGAATGGCTGTAGAAGGTACAACAAATGGTCTTTCCGTGTGCAGTGAAAAGAAGAGTGATGAAATCCGAAGACACATGAACACAGTCCAGAAGACCAATCAGCTGTGGGAACCTCTGTTCACAAGCCATCGCCAGAAGCACTCGGTGTTGACTGGCTACCATTGCCAACTGCTCTGCAAGGGAGCACATTAGAATGTCCCAGAGTGGGAGAAAAATGTGGGACAAAACGCAGAACCATGAAAAGACCAGGCTTTAAAATTGTCTAGAGATTGGTGAAAGTCCTGAGAATCCTTCACCCTTCAGGGCTGGAACAAAACTCAGCTACATGGCTCGGTTTGTAGTCAAACAACAGACATGTATGTAAGGGTACGCTGATATTAGTGAAGTGTGCGCACCTTTGAACAAGCAACCATTTGCGGTCAAAAGGGAAGCATTTATCCAGAACAGCATTCGGAAGGAATTCTTGGTTTTGGAAAGCAGAAGGCACAGGAGCAGAGACTCAAGGAGGAGGTGGGATAGGTGATTGACGTCAGGTTGCGAGGATTGCAATCCGTGACAAGAAATAAAATGTGTAAGAACCGATCCGTGGAAAACTTGATCTGCGTTGTAAACCTTTGCAATTCACAATACAAACCAATTCACAGTAAAAAGCTAAAATAAAGAAATGAACAACAACAAAAAGAACACAACCAAGTAAGGTCTGGAATGTCTTGTTAGCAGGTTTTTTAATGGTAAGCTTAAATAACCATTCCCTATTTTACATCATCTTTCTCCCAGGTGACTGGTGTGTTTGAAGCACCAACCTGGTGGTTAGCACCAGAGTGCTTGGCTACTGGGTCCCCAGTACTCCAAGAAA
>NW_022111368.1:10996006-10997511 GCF_000313985.2 Echinops telfairi
TAACAACCCATACATCCATTGTGTTAAGCACATGTGTACAGTTGTTGTCGCCATCATTTCCAAAACATTGTCTTTCTACTTGAGCCCTTGGTCTCAGCTCCTCTTTTTCCCCCTCCCTCCCTCATCCCCCACCCTCGTGAATCCTTGATAACTTATAAATTATTTTTATTTTCATCTTTTACACCATCCACTGTCTCCCTTCACCCACGTTTCTGTTGTTCCCCTCTCCCCCAGGGGAGGGGGTGATGGTACTGCAAGTCTGCAACTCTTTACAGGAGAAGAAAGCCTCATCTTTTCCCCATGGAGCGGCCGGTCGAACTCCTGACCTGGTAGCAGCCCAACGTGTAACCACTGCGCTACCAGGGTTCCCCAGTACTCCTCTAATAAGAGCATGTGCCCCACACCTGTTTTCTGATTACTCGTCATCATTCCGAAACACCAGACTCAGTGCCATGGAGTTCATTCCAACTCCCAAGGAACCTATTCAACAAAGGAGAACTGTCCCTGTAGGTTTCCTAGACTGTAACTTTTTACAGGAGTAGAAAGCCTCATCTTTCTCCTCAAGAGTGGCTGGTGGTCTAGAACTGTTGACCTGGCAGTTAACAGCCCAACTTGTAACTGATACATGACCAGTACAACCCATAAAACTTAAAAATGAATTCATTTTCACATAGGTATGTTCTCTCATCAGCCTAAAACAAAATCTTTAAAAGCATTTTATTTACTAGATAAAGACTTACAAAGCAGATCACTTTTCCACTGAGCAGTTGGTATGCCCAATGTAGCAGAAGCTAGCCCACTTTCTCTCTCTTTTCTGTGTCCATGCCTCCTCTGCTTCGAACCCTTCTGAACCTTGTCCGTGAGTAAATGCTTCCCTTTTGATCTCAAATGGCTGATTGTTCTAAAGTGTACAACAGTATTGCTGTTCTCCATAGAGACCAGTCTGTTGTTTGCTGAAAATGGGGCCACTGGGGTTTCAGCCCCACATCTGAGAGTGATTAAGGGCCACAATCTCAGAGGTCCACCGTCTATCTGACCAGTAAGCCTGGTCTTTTGTATGATGCTGAGTTTTGTCCCACATTTGACCTCCGCTCTATAGAGTTACTATGAATTGGAATTGACTTGATGGTAGTGAGTTTGGCTTTTGATTATCCACGTTGCCCCTTACCATATGAGGATGTAGGACATAAACTTTACGAATGATATTATATTAACTGACTAAAGTGCCCCCGGAGACTGTGGTCCTATGCCTCCAACCCAGTCCACCAGTCCCCTGAGGAGTTTGGCTATGTCTATGTCTGGGTAGAGCCGTGACTGTGTCCCCTTTGTACTTTATTATATACAGTGAACCCTCGTTTATCACGGTTAATCGGTTCTAGACCCTACCGTGATAAATGAAATTCCGCAAAGTAGGATTCCTTATTTGTAAATCAAATATTTTCGTAGTTAGAGCATAGAGGACATGAAAAAACAGCCTTTAGTCACCATTACCCACGTATTACCCA
>NW_022111368.1:10999314-11000884 GCF_000313985.2 Echinops telfairi
AGCTGAAATTTCAAATGCTGTGACCTGGGATGCATGGAAGTTAATTTTTTATATAATTATAATTTGTTCATCAAGAAGTACTGGAATTGGGGTTATACTATATCATAGCACACATTGGACAACTGGTGGTTCATTAGCCAAATTTGCCCTGCAGTCCAGAATGTTGTGTCACAGGTACGTGTGTGTATGTTTTACGGGCAACATTTAGACTCACCCACTCTACTTTACTTACTATAATAATCTCTGCACTGACCCCTTAAATATGGTCCCTATTTTCCAGGAGTTTTAATCCAATTAAGATCCTGAGGACTAGCATTTATCCATCTTTTAAATTCTACTGTAATAGTTTGTACATCCTCCATTGACCATTGGACTTTTAGTATGAACAGCCTTCCTTGTGATCCTACCCGAGCAGTATGTCTAATCACTAAACCTGACTCTGGGCGCTGGGGATGAGGGCGAACCTAAATGGGGGCATCAGAAAACCCCTGAACTATTTCCTGGAAATGCTCCTTCTGACTAATCACTTTCCCTTTGGTTGGCCTTTATTGCCCCTTCATCTATAAGATTAGGTAATTGGGTAAAAGTTTCCTTCTGATGATCAGTCATCAAATGTTTATCACCTAAGAACTGGAATTTATCACACCTCAGCCAGGTAACATTTAAAAAATATCAAGGGTATAAAAAGTATTTTCAGGAAGAGTAATTCATTTGCATTAAAATCTAAACTGTGAGAAGATACTATAAAAAATAAAATAGAAGTAACTAACTGGGAGAAAATATACATGATATATTTAAGTTAGTAGTGCCTATCGCCTATGATGACTAATATAATTCTACGAGAAAAACAAAACCCACAGGGGAAAAAACCAAACAAGCAAATGATATTAAGTCCATAGTTCACACCAGAGAGAATTATTTTAAAGAACAATTTAGTAATCCCTTGTAACTCACTGTGGATATATTTTGCAATCAGGATTCCACGTTTAGATCTATCCCCTAGAGAAACTCTCATAATATATGTAGAGAGGTATTAACTTCAGCACCATTTGTAAATGCAAGGAATTAGAAAACGTCTCAGGGAGAATGCATAGATAAATTGTATACTCATACTATGGAATACTAAACAGTGATTAAAGTAAATGAGCCTAATCTATATTTATCAGTGTAGATAAGCCCTTATTACTGTTATTATACCATTATTAAGATTATTGTCATCATCAATATGATACTGAGTAAATAGCATGTTGGCAGAAAATCCTGCAATGTGGTGCCATTCGTGTAAGAATGTAAAATAAACTAAAACACAAAAGTCCTATATGGTGTTCATAGCTCATATCTAGGTAGCTATGGACTCCAGAGCAGTGCTTCTCAATCTTCCTAATGCTGTGACCCTTTGAAACAGTTCCTTGTCTTGTGGTGACCCCCCAACAGTAAAATTATTTTCATTGCTACTTCATAACCGTAAATTTGCTACTGTTATTAATCTGGCAACCCCTGTGAAAGGGTGCTTCAACCCCCCAAAGGGGTCGTGACCCACAGGTTGAGAACCGCTGTCCTAGAGTATGCC
>NW_022111368.1:11002171-11003699 GCF_000313985.2 Echinops telfairi
CCCCCCCTCATTCATGGCTCCATTCTTTCCACTTTGCTTACAGCCTTCGTTCCCTTCAGTTCTCCTCTCATGTGAGATTTGCAAAACTATTAGAATTCAACTAGTATGCTAGATTTGCTCATTTCTTCACAGTTCTTACTTAGTTCCTGCTTTTTTCCCCTGTAATGTTCCTGTTTTATCCTGACTTGATTCACATTCCTCGCATAGTTGCTTTATGACCTAAAGTAGAACGATGGGTTCTTAATTGGAGTGTGTCATAAATATACTGCACAATCAAGTGATCCTCATCGGGTTGGCACGTTCGAGCTGGTAGTTAGAAGGTGGCAGGTCCTTGTATGGCTTGACTGAGTTCTTGAGGGAGAGGAATGAAAGCACTCATCAGTTTGTTCCATTTCATACCTTCATTTCACAAGGTTTTCCGCACAGAGCAGAAAAAAGTATTTCGAGGAAGGCTTCTGTACTTTTAATGTAATCAAATGTATGTAACATGAAGAGAAACTCTTCTTTTAAAAGTATTTGCTGCATAACTTTTTATTGTGAATTGGGTGGTTTACAAAGCCTATCCATTTTCTGCTCAGCAGTCCACACACCTTTTGTCATTTACTGCAGTCCCCACAAAGTTATATCATGCATTCCACTTTGTTTGTTTCCTGTTTCTAGTCCTCCTCCCTAACTAAGCCTTAGGCACCGTCCTGGTCCTTGAGAAATGCTGCCCGTTGATCTCAAATGGTTCCTTATTCCAAGGTGTGCTCATCGACCTATTGTTTAGCTGAAAATTGAGCCATGGAGAGAGTTGATTTTCAGATCTAAAAGGGTCGCCAAGTGGCATTGGATCGGGAGTTGCCCCGTTTCTATCCAGTTATTAATATAGGTGGGTTTGAGTTGTGCCACATTTCCCTCCACTCTATCTAGGACCTTCTCTGTGATCCCTTTCAGAGCAGTTGGTAGTGGGGACTGGGTTTACTTCTGTTTCTTCATTCTTAATACCCCCGTGTACGTTGGCATTTACAAACGGTGCTGAAGTTACTACGAAGAAGAAACTTCGCCCATCTTCATAATCACAGGCATGTTTGAGACCATCGCTGTGCCGATGGTGTGAAGCCATTGCACTGGTGGTCCCCTCCCCGTCCCCTTCCCACACCATGCTGTCCTCCAGAAGTTGCTCCCACCTGGTGCCGTCTCCAAAGCAAGCTAGTCCAAGCCTTGGACGGCATCCTGTGATCCATAGCGCTTTCACTGATCAGTGTTCAGAGGATTGCCAGGCCTTCCCACCGAAGCTTCCCCGAGACCTGTCTACCATGGTGATGATCCTGCCTGGTACGTGAAATACTGTGGCATAGATTATACATCATAGCAAACCTCGCCACCGCAGTACGACCATCTGACCTCTGAGTGCTGGTTGTAGGTCAGTGTCATTCATCATGGATTCCACAGAGAGGGGCCATTAGACAAGAACTTAACAGAAGGACACAGTGGTTCTGCTAGGGGTTGAGAACCACTTATGAATCTCTAGCAATGGCAAGATGCT
>NW_022111368.1:11004518-11006200 GCF_000313985.2 Echinops telfairi
CAATTCAGTAGCTTTTGTTGTTGAATCTTACTGCAATTAATGGCTCTTGGATACTTAGAGACGACTATGAAAAGCCAGCCATCTGAGTCTTTGCACACACTGAAGAAGATAATCATTTTAAGAGCAAACGAGGTTTGGGAGCAAAGTGGCATTAAATGATTATGTATAGTTCAATGTGTACTCTCCCTGTCCTCACTGCCCTCTCTGGGTGCCTTCAGTAGTAAACCACCAGACCAGAAACCTCCCCCCACTCCCCCCCAAGCTGATCTTTCCCATCTTCGTAGTGCTTTGCCCTGAAGGAGAGTGGATGCTTACCCAATGTCCAAGGCGGTGGATGGGCGAGCAGTTATGTACTCGATGACTCTGTCCGTACTTAGGGCCATGCTTTGAATGGAGCTCACTGTTCTCTCCTAGCTACCAGACCTAGAGTACACTGGAATTAGCATCCCAAAGATAGCTGAGGCCACGATAGCTTTTGGTATCATCTTCACGTTACCTAACAAAATCTCTAGACCCAGGTGATTTCTTCTTCTTTTTTTCAGAAACGGTTTGCTTTACTCTTGTAGTTCTTGAGAATATGTCTGCACCGCAGGGCTCCCGCCCATTCCACAGCTCCTAGAGGCAGTGCTCAACGCCCTGGATGGCACTTTCCAGGTTGTGCGGTCAATTCCTTCTCCTTTGCGGAGCTGCACTCCTCCCCCATTAACATAAGCTCACCGCACCCTAAGGTTCCCCCTCGGCCTGTGGGAGCTTCTTTTGTCAGTTTGATCTCACGTGAAACCCAAATAAAACACAAACCTGTGGCCGTTGAGTTGATGCTAACTTATCATGGCCCTAGAGGACAAAGTGGCACTGTCCCCTTTGGGTTCCAAGACTTATCTTTATGCCCCATCTTCCTCCTTTGGGGAGGCTGGTGGGTGCGCAACGGAGTTTAATCACTGTGCCACCATGCAGGTAGGGCTTAAAAGAGCACAGGTAGATCAAAAAAGCAAACATTCTCTTTTTTAAAAAAATTGTTTTATTGACCTATCATTCACGTATCCTACAGTTCAGTAGTTTAAACATATGTAAGAGTTCAACAATTATCACCACAATCTATTTTAGAACATTTTCTTCTTTCTTGGACTTATGCATATTGGCTCTTCATTTCCCCCAAGGGAAGACATTCTTTACTAAGTACACTAAACTGTATTATTTAAGAAGATTTGGGGATATTTTAGGTTTAAGGTCTAAACTAAGTAGCAGTTTCAGGGGTTCATCAGCTTCTGTGGCTCCAGAAAGCCTAGAGTGCATGAGAATTTTAAATTCTGATTTGCATTTCCCCCCTTTTGATCAAAGATCTTAAAGCAGATTCAGTAAGGATAGCTGGACTACTCATTTCTGGTACTGGTATGCTTACTTAGCTTCATGAGAGGGTAGAGAGAGGGGCAGGAGCTAGGCAGGTCTCCCAGACTCATCTAACCTGGAGGATGGAAACCAAACCCAGCTGTTTTGGGTGCCCCTTCACCCACACAGGGCATGCGTGTGTAGCTGCAAAGAAGAGCCAAGATATGCATGGGTCATCTTGACATCTTAATGTTGTTGCCTCTGGTTCTATACTTTTTGTTTGGCACTACTTTCTCAGGTAGATGGCCGCTTGTTGTGTCTTTAAGCCTTTAAGACCCCAGATGCTATATCTTTTG
>NW_022111368.1:11007785-11023687 GCF_000313985.2 Echinops telfairi
TCAGCGGACTCATGTTATACTTGTCCTTTTGTGCTTGGCTTACTTTGCTTAGCATTATTTCCTCCAGTTCTTCCCATGCGGCGATATGCTTCATGCGTTCATCGCTGCTTTTTAGTGATGCATAGTACTCCATTGTATGTATGTACCATATTTTTTTAATCTATTCGTCTGTTGGTGGAAATTTGGGCTGCTTCCAACTCCTTGCGATTGTGAACTGGCTGTGGTTTGTTTCTTTTGGCACTATTTTTTGATAACACTACTCATGTGGGCTCTTAGCCTGCATGCCAGCTCACAGTTTCCTAAGCCCAGGTGCAATCTTTCAGACCAAAGTGAAGCAGGCACACCACTTCCCATTGATCTTCACTCCTGTGTGTCTGCGGAAGCAGTGCTCGGGAGAATGGAGGGTACTTAACGGAGTCCTGCGTTCCTCAGACCTGGTGTGTGTGAAGGGGTTGACAAGGCAGAGGTGCTGATTCAAGAGTTAATAAAACAACATCCTAACAATGCACCTTTTTTCAGTGTACCCCATCAAAATTCTAGGGAGAGCTTATTCCATTTACACACAGGGGAGGGAGTCCGACGCTCACGTTGACACTCCAGCCCATCAATTGTGATCCTCCATTGTCATCGCAAGGACTCTTCTCTTACTAGGAGTTTGCCTCTCTGAGTAAACTGTAGAAAGTCGGTTGTTAGGATGGATGTTGTTTTATTAGCTCTCGAACCAATCAGTACCCACTGTTCTGACCCCTTTGACCCTTGCACTCACTTATTCTCCTTGCTCCTGTTCTCTCTCTCTCTCTCTCTCTCTCTCTCACGCACACACACACACACACACACACACACACACACACACACACACACCACTTCACATATTTACTACTGCCTCAAGACACATTTGACTGGAAATGTGAGGAGGTAGAATTCATGTGTATGTGACGGGGATGTTTCTGTGCCCTGTGCTCTTTTTGCCCCCTCATCCACAACAAGCCCAGAAAAATAATTTGTGATAAAAATTATTAATAACTCCTTCTGTAGTTTCTGACCAGGAATTGTGGCCTCACTGCTCAGAGCTTGTCCTCCATAGACTTCCAAGACAGTAGACCAGGAAGGTGGCAGCTGTTTGCAGGGTGACCTCTAGTGGCCAGATGGTGCAGCTCTGTCTTGATTTGGGCCTGGTTTTGTCTAAATGATTCTAAGTCACTGGCAGCTCCGTGGTGAGAAAGATGGGGTGTTCTACACCTGTAAACATTTACAGTCTCAGAAACTCACAGAGACAGTTCTACCTTGCCCTGTAGGGTCTCGGTGAGTTGGCATTAACGCGATGGAAGTAAATGTTTTGTCTCTTATTAAGGAGCTCTGGTGGTGCAGTGGCTAAGCATTGACTACCCACAGAAAAGGTCAACAGGTTGAACCTACTGGCCACTCCATGGAAGAAAGATGGTGGCAGTCTGCTTTCATAAGGCTTAAAGCTTTGGAAGCCCACAGAGGCAGCCCGGCCCTGTCCTGGAGGGTCACTATGAGTTGACATTGACTTTGATGACAACAGGTTGTCAAAGCTAAGACCCAGGAGCCACTGATTTGATTTCTCAGACCGACATAGTAGTCAGAAGGAAGCAGCAGGTATTCATATTACGCTTGGCCTGCCTCGGGTGTGTGCGTTGGCCCAAGGTCCAGACAACCTCCTCACCATATTCATCAAAGAAAGATGAAATCGTTACTGAGTTCATTCAGCTTTTGTTCTCTGTGGTGTGTTTTTCTTAGAAGTCCTTTGTACGATGCTTGTTCATCGGCATTTCAGTGAGCTGTTGCTGGCGCTCGCCCAAATGGACTATGACAGTAGCTGACATTTCCCTCCTTTAGGCGTTACGGGAGGAAGTTGTCTTTAACTGATAACTTCTGGTCTGATGTGGCAGATGTGACAAGCAGGATTAACAAAGAGAGCCTGCCCACTGGAGCTGGACACATCTCTGACCGTCATACTTTGTTATTGAAACATGGTAGGAGCTGTGGAAAGGTAGTTGTGTGCTTGCGTGGTCTGGGGATGTATTCTTACTGATCTAACAGTCAAATTCTCCTCCAGATAGTTTCTCAAAAACCGTCTTGAGCACTGACCTTTTCCACCTGATTCTTAATTGCCTGCGCCACCTTTCCTCTTGCTGACGTGGTTTTGAAGGTTCTGGTCAGACAGCTTGGAGCTGCAAGGGAAGAGAGCCCGCCAGTTGTGGTATTTCCTCTAGCATTGTCTTCTCCTGTTTCCCTTCCCCTTTGCTCCAGCCAACGGGGCTGCCTTTCCAGTGTCTAATTATTAATCTTCTGTGAGTGGTTTGTGTGTGTGTGACATAGTTTAGATTAATAAATGGCCTGAGGAATGAAGAAGAAAACACTGAACTTTCTTAAGTGAACTTCAAACACATGAAGAAACACTTTGTTATATTTTCATGAGAATAAGCGTTGACCTTTTGAATGAGTTAAGTACTTTAAGAGAAAGCTAAGAACTATTCATTTTGAAAAGTAAATTCATTCCATACAAAATATTTGGGTGTTCTAAAAACTTGTTAGTTTCTGACTCGTGGTAACCCAGCCCTGCATCCTCCTCATGATCACTGGTATGTTCAAATTCATTTTGTGGCTGGTGTGCATTTTTCAAAAAGAGGAAGCTTGATGGAGCAGTGGCTAAAGCATTGGCTTGCTAACCAAAAGTTCAGCTGTTCAAGTCCACTCACCACTCCACCAGTGACAGTTATGGCAGTCTGTTTCCATAAAGATGACGGCCTTAGAACAAGTTCTACGGGGTCACTATGAGTGAAATTTGACGCACTGGCAATGAGCTTGCTTTTGGTGTATTTTGAAGGAGCTCTGGTTTGCAGTGGATAAGCATTCAGCTGCTAATCGAAAGGTTGGTGCTTCGAATCCACCAGCTGCCATGTAGGACATAAATGTGTCACTCTGCTCCCGTAAAGATAAGAGCTGTAGAGACCCAAGGGGGCAGTTCTACTATATCCCGGAGGGCGGGTGAGTTAGAATTGACTTGACAGGTGCAGTTGTGCGGTAGTGTGAGTGTCTTCCAACGGAGGGGCTCATTTCCGAGCAGTTTTCTGTTGCCATCCCGAAGGGTTTCATTCGCTAATTCTCAGAAGTAGATCACCAGGCCTTTCTTTCTAGTCTTCCTTGGTCTGGAGGCTCTGCTGACTCCTGCCCACGGTGGGTGATGCCTGACTTCTAGCTTCATCGTGCTAACACTCAGGCACTGTGGTGAGACACTCTTCATAGGTGCTGTAAAATGCCTTTGAGAATGGAAACAACTGATTACGTTGAAATACAGTCATTGAATGACTCTGAAAGATCTTTCATGAATACGTTTTGATCCCAAATGCATAATCCCACAACACAAATGATCTTATTTGACAAACTAATGCGAAACAGTTTTTTGCTCAAAGAATTGACCTGATGAAGCTTTCCCCCCTGTTTTTCCAGTGCAAGGGGATGCCTTCCTTACAATGATTTCCTGTAAGCTGAGTCAGTTGTCCCTCATTCCTTAATTGGTAAAGATTCTTGAATGTGAATTTAGGGATAGTCTGAATCTACTATTAAATTGACTCAATACTGTTTAATGTTTCCATCTTTTTGAGGGGGGGGGATTGGAGGGAAATGGCTAAACTCATTTCTTTTTTTTTTTTTTAAGCATATCACAATCTTGGAATTGCTTAAGATGGAAGAAACCACCTCATTTTTTTTTTTTTTTAAGTTCAAGGACTGTTGGTTGGCCTTTAGGAGTGTTTTCCAGTCGAGTCTGATGGGGTGCCAAGCCCTGGCCCCAAAATTTATTTTTGGTATTCCTTGGGAAACCACCTCATGTTGAAGCTGTTATAATATTACTCTTCCATGTTTATATTCCTTTTTGTCGCTATTTAAGCCCGAACCCTTCAAGTGTCATGTCCAAAGGGATTTTATGAAGAACTCTCCAGGGAATTGGCAACCATGATTACCCTGCGGTATTTGTCCAAGAGTTCCAAGTGTCCAAGAGTTCCGAGTGCCATGTATGTCGCCAGTGTATTTTAATCAGTCACTCGGTAAAGTCAAGGTAGAAAGGGGGATAATTGATCTGGTTCTTCCCTTCCCCCTTTCATAGGGTTAGACTACCTTGATGGTAATTAGTTTTCTCTTTCTTTCTTTCATTTTCTATCCATTTTCAGTCTGTTGAAAGCCGAGGTCCTGGTTCTGTAGGAAATAGACAGGATTGAGGCTGCCGTAGCAGGAAGCCGGGCTGGGCAGAGGGAGAAGTCGGAGTGATACAGGCATTGCCAAGGCTTCTGTGCAAGTTCAGGGAAGGGGCTCTTGGGCTCTTCTGTAATACTTAGAGATCTTCTTTTCCTGGAGTCGCAGGGGGTATCATCGCAGACTGCTTGCTTTGCTGAAGGCAGTCCTGGGAGAGCCCAGTGAGGGGCCATGCCCAGCCAGCACACCTTGATCCTAGGGGATGAGTAGCTCCGTTCTGGGGGGGAATTGGCAGGATACCAGAGCACTTGCACGGAGTCCCAGGAAACTGCAGGGGGGCACTAGTTCCCAGACCAGTCAAAATAGCATGCAAGTCACAGATGTGTTCCATATGTGTACTTTTGAATTTTCTGGTAGCCACATTTAAAAAAGCAAACATGCAGCAGTAATTGTAACATATTTCATTTAACCCAGTCTATCTAAATTATTTCAGCATGTAATGAACCTAAAAATTATTAGTGGAATAATTTACACTTTGTTTTCATAAAAATTCTTCAACAACTGTTGTATATTTTCTACTTACAGTGTATCTCAAAGTCACCTACTCATCACGTGCTCGATTTGTGCATCTACCTAGGAGCTACCATATTAGACAGCGTAGACCTAAAATACTGCAGCGTAACGCGGCCCTCTTGACTTCTCATGTGAGGCAACAAGCCAGCAGAAGAGCACAGGCTGTAGACTCAGCAGTCTTAGTGGAACCCGGTTCAGTGATTTAACCTAAGCGAGTTACCTAACCTTGTAAGTCTTAGTTTCATTTGTTAAATTTCAAATAATTCTTGCCATTTAAGTTTTAGAGGATGATTTTCAAAATGTGTTTGCTTCCTTATCTGGACTTTGAACTCTTTAAAGAAAGGTAGTACCTCTACTAACCTTCCCGTCCACTCCTTCCCTGTTTCTTTCATGTAGTTATTCGACTTATGGACGATTCCTACATATTAGGCTTTTACCCAGCGATAAGTAGGAATTGGTGACAGGTTCTCTATCCATAAGGGACTTATGGAGACAAGAGAAGAGTGACTATAAACAAATAAATTAATAAAGGATTATTAATTGAGGTAATCCTATGAATTCTGTTAGAGGAATGAACAGACAGAGAGAAAGAGAACAATGGGAGTTAGGTGGGGATCTAGTAAGGATAACACAATGCCATCTAGCCAGTGTCAACTCAGAGCGACCTTATAGAACAGAGTAGAAGAGCCCCTGTGGGTGTCTGAGACTGTAAACTTTTATGGGAGTAGAAAGCCTCGTCTTTCTCCTGTGGATAGTTTGGAACAATCATTCTTAACTGTAAAATTGGAGACTTGACGGATAATCTCTGAAGTTCCTAGTGTCTTTAATTGGGCGTCACTATCAAGATGTTACTCTTCACCGCTCTAGTTGGATCGTATTTGCCCAACCACAGAATTCCCAAACCAGGCATATCAGCTAGCTTCAGATCATCTATACAGAACTAACTTCTTCTGAAGAAAGATAATTCTCCAATATATTCTATTTCATAATCAAAGACTTTATTAAAATAACTAATTATCCTTAAGTAATTTGGTCAATTCTAATGCTGGCAACATTGCAAATTCTGACGTCACTCAGAGGCCTAAGATGACCTCGTTCGCTGGAACGCCAAGCTTTAAGCGAACCAGCATAAGTGTTTGATGTTGAGCTGTACCCTTATCAGCTTTTGGAATGCAATGTGTGTATTTTATAGTTTAAGTGTAGGTTTTTGGAATCGTGATTGGCCTGCTGTTCTAGGAATTCTTTCCTGCTTCCCGGCCTAAATGGATTAGCGACTTCAGTCCCTTTGGCAAGTGTTGGTCCTGGAGATGTTCCTCTTCAAGCAACATTAGAATTAAATGAGGCCCTGGCGTGGTCCATGGAGGCAGTAGGGTGCTGCTGCATGGAGGCAGGGTGGTGATTGACAGTCACCCATGGGCCTCATGTTAGGTCTCCTTATTAGCTGTGCGATTTAAGGCAAATTACTGTACCTCTTTGATCCGCAGTTTTGTAGTTTTTCATTTGTGAACAGCGAAGGCGTTGGATTGCTCTCCATGGTCAGTCTGAGTGTATTCACCTTTCTTATCCCACAAGGGAGTTCTAGCCTAGACCATCCAAGAAGACAACCCTCCCACTATCCATGTTTCTGAAATAGGAGATAGGTTCGATGGATAAAAATGATAGTTTTAAAACGAGATTCTTCTTTTGTAGAATTGTGTAGGGTGGGATAAAAGAAAGGGGCAACACAGCTGTGATGAATACATGATCACCTCGAAGTCAGCTTTTAACAAATGACAGATCGGCTTATGAAATACTCGTAAGGACTGTACGCCTTAGAACTACCAACTGCACTAGACAGGCAACATTTGCCCAAAGCCCTAGTGAGAAAGAAGGAAAGTCAGGGAAGGGGAGGGATGGAAATCTGAAGTCTGAGTGGACACAGGGAAAGGGCTGACACAGTAGAGGAGGCGAGGGAGGGTCAGCAGCCAGTGTCCCAGAACATTGTGGGGATAAACTGGATAGGATTATTGAACAGGAATCTCATTTGCTTTTTAAACTTTTACTGTTTAAAAGACAGTAAAATATTCAGAAAGAAATATATGATCCTAAGTCTTTTCCATTTGGGCCCATCTCCTATCCTGTAATGAAATTACAAATTAAGGCTTCTTAAAAAATATTTCTTTTTAAGTAGGAGAAGTTGAATAAGCTGGAAAACAACAATAAGATCCAAAGCAACTCAAATGTGCACATAAACGAAAACCTGGTCTTAGAAAGAGCTGAGGAGCCGTTTCAAGAAAAGTAGATCAGGCACCTTACTACTGTTGTGGTGGAAGAGTAACCGGGATACATTCTTGAAAATAATTTGCATTTTGTTGATATCCTGTAAGAATCCATGAGATAATACTATCTGAGAAATGTGTCTAAGGCTATTTTATTATATTAATAAAATGGAAACTAGCTGTGGTAGGATTTTCCTGTAATTTTGCCTGTGACCTTCCAATTCCTTGGTCACTGATCCAGCTTTATGTTTAACTTCTCTGGAAGTCCCCCTTTCTCCCCCTTTTGGATTTGTGTTTTGTAATTTCTTCATGATTTTTTTTCAACATATTTGCCTTTTGAGGATTTCCCTTTCTTCCTTATTCTGTGTCTTCCTTGCCGATCTTTTCTTTATTGCGCTCTACCTCTTGGTAGACATTTGGTCCTGGACACTCACCACACACAAGTGATGAGAGCTGCATTAGCCCCAGATTGGCAGTTCCCCTCTGGGTAATGGCCCAACACCATCTTTCTGGTCTCTCCTCTGGTTTCTGAAGCCCCTAGCAGCCCTAAAGCTTAGGACATAGCGGAACTGACATTTCCCTGTTGACTCTCACAGGCCAGGGGCACAGTGGGTTAGCCTCAGCCTCTTGTTCCGATGCATTGTGGAGTCCCAAAATGGATTCTTAGCTTTGCTGTTCCCAAGATGCACATGGGATTTCCAGCAGCTTATTTTCACAACTGTAGCCAGCCAGCTGAACCAGGATTTCTGAAGTTGTCTGTATATGTTGTTATCCAATTTGTCAGTGTTTTCACTGAACAGTATGCTGTAATTACTAACTCAGAGTCCTGCAGTTGTCTTCATTAGATATATATTCAATATTTTGAAAATACGCCTTCCATGCAGTTGGAAGGTATATAATTTCCAGCTTCTTTAAAAGCCTACATGTACACTAGCATGTGTTTGTGAATTGGGATAAGTTTGCTTCGTTTGCTCGCTAATTCAGCTTTAGAGGCTGGTGGCTGGGAAGGCCCAGCCGGTGTTGGATGAGTGGCCCTGGGAGGACAAAACCAGCCCTAACTAGAATGTGGAAGCTGCCAGAGACTATCGAACCAGACTGATGTTATTTTTAGCAGCGCCTAAGCTGTACATTGCCTTCCTGTACGTCCTTTAAAAAATTATAAACAGACACCAGGGCAAAGAATTGCTCTGCCATTGGATATCTGTAAATGGGAAAAGTGGTCATTTGAAGGAACCACCTGTCTTAAAATAGATCTACTGATTGGGGTTAGAGGATATGCTTCTATTCGCCACAATGTAATTCAGCTAATAGAGTTTGTTTATTTCAGCTGAAATTCGAAACTTCCATTAGATGACTAACACTGGCTAAAATTGATATTCAGCATATTTAAAAAATTTTTTCTTTTGCCCCCGTGTGCTTTCTATCCCTTGCTCTTAACACTAAATGCTTCCATACCCCAAATCTTAATGAAGTTGAGGTAGATATGACCTATTGTTCAACTTGGTTATTTTGAGTCACTCAATCGTTGTCTGCTAGAATTTTGAATTCAGAAACATCCTATCCTAACTAGTACAACAGAAGGGGAAAAAGATGTCCATAAAATTCCCATTTAAGTTTGATTATACATGGCTTTACACTGTGAAATTAATCTGAATATTGAAAATGTGTATTTACCTTAAAATGGAAGGATTCCTACATTTAGTAAAATTCATGCTTTATTTTGATGATGGGATGAGAAAGGAATAAGGTAGTCTTAGTAAAGTAAGATGGCAACTGAATGTGAGAACTGTATTGACTTAGAAGTAAAACAGTAAACAGTGCGTGGAATCTCCTATGAATTTGTGAGACTTAAGCTCCAGCTTTATTGAGATAACAATTTGCATGCCCTACAATCCTACTGCGTAAAGAGTATAATTGAGTGGTTCTTATATTTACTGAGTTATTAAAAAATCATCATTGTACAATTTTCGACCTCCAAAATGAGACCTCCGATCCATTAGTCATCACTCCCCAGCCCCTGTCCACCTCACATCCCAGCACCAGGTAACCCCTGGTCTTTGTCCTGTCTCTATGGACTTGCCCTTTCCAGACATTTCATGTAATTAGTATATGGGCTCAAGTGAATGGCAGGATTTATTTTGCATTTTCCTAGTAACTAAAGAGATTGTGCATCTTATTAATCAGTTGCATATCTTCTTTGGAGAAATATCTATTTACATCTTTGTTATTTATCGTTTATCATTGAGTAGTACTGGGTCTCCATATATTCAATACTAGTTCTTTGTATGTTCCTTGGGCTATATGATTTGTGAATATCTTTGTCAGGGAATGGCTCTACCAGGGGGTCCTTTGCTTGTGTCCATGCAGGACACGTAGGCAAAGGAGGCCTGAACCAATAATTAGTAGGTAGGAGTCTTAGCAGAACACTTTGTGATCTCCAAGAACGGTAGACGATGAAAGGTCTGTAAGGCTCTTCTCCTACGCCATCTCCCCTGGCAGGGGAGCTGAGACATTTTCTGATCACTTTCTGACTTCTAATGGGGTGTGGAGCTCTTTACCCATCGCTCTCAGAATACGAGAGACCTCCAAAATGCTTGTGGAAATTTTGAATGTAAAGATCATGGAAGTTTTCTCTGAACTTTTTGAAACCCCCTCCTAGAACTGTTGATTATAAACTGCTTAGCTACAGTATAGTGGGCAACAGTTAAGGACCTGGCTGATACCTGAAAGGTTGGTGACTCATACCTTTCCAGCAGCTTGGTGGGAGGAAGACATGGCTGTCTGTTCCCATAGAGCGTACAGCTTTGAAAACGCTTTGGGGCAGCCCGCACTGCTCGGTCACACCAGGTTGCTGAGAGTTGAATTGATTCAGCGGTACCCAACTCTAGCAGATGTTGAAACGCCACCTCTAGACAGCACTGCTTCTCCCCCTTTTGTTTGAGTGCTGTACATTTTAATCTACATATGTCACAAACATATGTAACATACGTATGTAACACTAGGATTAGTTCTTTATCTATCCTTAGGAAGTTAATGGAAGAAAACAGAGTCCAGATATATTTATGGAGTTTTTTTGTCTGTTTATTTTTTAACCTTGATTACAATTCTAGTTTTGTATATTTCTTTGTGTGATTTGGATTTAAACAAGCATCTGGTGTCTTTCCCTTTCTCTGATGTTGGGCTTTGATATCTTTCCTCCCCTCCCATGTCTATGTTGTCATGTCAACCAGTTCTCCCTTCTATCCCAGTAAAGGCGAAATATAGCGCCTTCCCCAGAGTTAATAGAGGTGGAGCATAAGCCTCTCAAGGAAGGGAGCATGGTAGCCGTCTCTCCACCAATGTGTTACTTATCACTCAAGAATAGAAAATGTTCATAGTTGCTATACAGAGAGCTCTGTGGATACATTTTGTGTATTTAGCTCCCCCGAGACCTGCAGGTTGATTTGGGATACTAGAAATGGCCCAGAGACTCCTGCCTTACATATTATATAAAAGGGATTGGGGGATGGATAAGATAGTCTTAGATATGGTCTGTAGATGTCAATCTTCATTCACCCCTATATAAGTAATTTATTGTCATTTTCAAAGTTGTTTGGGGGCCCAGAGTGGTCTATGAGTTAAAACACAATGGTATATTACAACTCTTAGTATTTAGGACAGAGCAGAAGTGTGCCCCAGGTCTTCTGTGGTTCTATATCTTTATGGAAACTGACAGCCTCTTCTTTTCCCCACTGAGCAGCTGGTGCATTCAAACCACTACCTTTTGGTCACCAACAAAGTATTTAACCTACTGCATCACTGGGGATATTTGCTTGAGGTATAAGATACAAGATGATTCGAAGGCTTCCCCAATTCAACTCATTACCCCCCAATCTATAGGTCCTAGTGGCGTAGTGGTTACCTTTTGGGTTGCTAGCTCCAAGGTAAGCAGTTCAAAACTACCAGCTGCTTGAGGGAGAAAGACAAGGCTCTCTACTCCTGTAAAGAGTTACAGTCCTGGAAACTCACAGAGACACTTCTACCCTGTCTATAGGGTTGCTAGCAGACAGAATTGACTTGATGGCAGCATGCCAGAGTTGAGTCTAGGCTGTCCGATCCAATCCGATCTGATCCAATCCAATCCAATTCAATCCTTTTTTCTTTCCTGTCAAACGGATTTCCTTTCTCTCCATCCCAGAAGAAAGAAGGGCAGGTGAAGAGGCAACAACAAAAAATATCCTCTTTTCTACTCTATAACCCCTCAATATTTCCATACTCACTACAGGATTTATTTTCACAAAGATGGGGGAGTACTGGCATAGCCTATTTCTCAGACTTGTTTTTAAAAAAAATAAAGTTCAGTATAGTTAAAATCATCCTGTGATGGTCATTTCTCATTGTGTGTGTGTGTGTGTGTGTGTGTGTGTGTGTGTAAGAACAAGATAGAAATGGAAGTTGGTAAGGCTTTTGTTTGGCTCAGTCCGCTGCCAGGAGAAATGGTTAGTTAGGTTGGTATGTTCTTGGCAGTTTGTGGATTTAAAATTAAATAACGGAAGCATCTCTCATTTGTAATTTGGACACGTGATCTGATGTTTCTCAGGGCTCCACATCAGAATATAACTACCTTCGAAGCACTGAGATTTGCAAAGACTCTCAATATTGTCTTTTGGAAAGAGAAAATAAATTAGAGCATTTTCCAAACTGGAAGTCAGGTGGACAGAAGCACTAATAAAAATCAGGTTCTCAAAGGAGTTCTTGCCAGTTTAATTTCTTCCTCTCTGCCTCTGAAGAGAGAACACCAGCTTTCTGGAGAGGACAGAACCTAAGAAGTGAGGCGGGGAAGCCTCACGCTTCCAGGAAACACCTGGTACAAAGAACAGGGCACACTTTTTTAAACAAAGCTAAATTCTCTGTGCCAGGCTCTCACATTTTTCTTTATTTTTAAAAGTTGCTGATACCTCCCAGTTTTGTGACTTGCCTCTTTCTAAAACTCCGAGTCCCAAATGTTCGAACCAAGGCTTGTGAAGTCTTGAGAGATGAGCAGACCTTGGCACAGGAATGATCTGTTCCTGCGCAATACCAGGAAACATGTAGATGCTCTGTCTGTTTATTGTGTTTCAGGAAATAGAAAGTAATAATGCTTTGAGAGAAGATAGACCCCATTAGAGACATTATTTCAATCAAGAACTCACAGAGGAGGCAGAATTTCAGACCTGCAAATTGCAGGCCCAGACAGTATGCTGCTCTCTCCCAACACATACCTGCACCATCACATGGCACCAAGGGCCGGTGAGTGGTCTATTCCCAACCATACATTGCAGCTCAGTTTCATGACCCACAGGTGGAGAACCCTGAAATACAGGCATGTACATATGTAAATATATTTGTATATGACGATGGGGAAATGGGTCTATGTGCATATTATTTATAGGTTTAGTATTAAGGTAGCAGATGGACATTGAACCTCTACTCAAGTACTCCCTCAATGCAAGAATGCTTTGTTCTAACAATCCAGCACTCCATGATGCTCACCTTCCCGACACAATCGCTGAAAACAAAATGGGTGCATAAGCAAATGTGGTGAAGAGAGCTGATGGCTCCTGGCTATCAAAAGATATAGTATCTGGGGTCTTAAAGGCTTGAAGGTAAACATACGGCCATCTAGCTCTGAAGCAACAAAGCCCACATGGAAGAAGCACACCAGCCTGTGAGATCACAAGGTGTCGGTAGGATCAGGTATCAGGCATCAAAGAACAAAAAATCAAATCATTCTGAATGAGGGAGGGTGTGGAGTGGAGGCCCAAAGCCCATCTGTAGGTAGCTGGACATCCACTTACAGAAGGGTCGCAGGGAGGAGATGAGCCAGTCAGGGTGCAGTATAGCACTGATGAAATATACAACTTTCCTCTAGTTCTAGAATGCTCCCACCCCCACCCCCATTATCATGATCCAGTTCTACCTTACAAATCCGGCTAGACCAGAGGATGTACACTGGTACAGATAAGAGCGGGAAACAGGGAATTCAGGACAGATAACCCCCCACGACCAATAATGATGGTAGCGATACCAGGAAGGGAAGGGGAAAGTGGGGTGAGAAAGGGGAACCGATCACAAAGATTTACATATAACCCCCTCTCTTGGGGACGGACAGCAGAAAAGTGGGTGAAGGGAGACATTGAACAATGTAAGATATGACAAAATAATAATAATTTATAAATTATCAAGGGTTTGTGAGGGGGGTGTGGAGAGAGGGGGAAAATGAGGAGCTGATATCAAGGACTGAAGTAGAAAGCAAATGTTTTGAGAATGATGATGGCAACAGATGTACAAATGTGCTTGACACAATGGATGGGTGTATGGATTGTGATAAGAGTTGTATGAGCCCCCAATAAAATTATTTTTAAAAGGAAAAAATTGCAGCTCAGCTAATAAACAAGTAACATCAGGGAAAGCAAGCTCATAATAAATTTTATTTTGAGAACTATCTATGTGTTACCTCTCTATGTGTATATTGGGTCATCATTTGAAGTGTATTTCTTAACTTGGGTCACAATCAAAACATTTACGAGCTACTGGATTTCTGAATAAGATTTAACAGGTGACAATTCTTTGCTCTTGTTTAAATATTTTCTTACTACTACTCTATATCAGTCTGATTGACCAAACACATTGAACTCTGCTGAGATCTGTTGAAAGTCTTGAAGGATATGAGACCATGGCTTATCAACAGCGATCGTGACCCACAGTGGTTTTTCCCCCTTTACAGTAACTGCTTACCGTGTTTCCCCGAAAGTAAGACCTACTTACAGCTTTGCCTCTTGCTGAAATATAGGGCACCCCCCGAAAATAAGGCCCCCCGAAGCTACCCTAACTCTAGACTCTGGACCGTAGCGGCACGCGCCACAGCGCAGCCAAAGCAGACAGGAAGTGCGAGGTCTCTTTTAATAAAACAATAATAGTGTACCGTATCCTTCTTCATGGAAAAATAAGACATCCCCTGAAAATAAGACCTAGCGCATCTTTGAGAGCAAAAATTAATATAAGGCACTGTCTTATTTTCGGGAAAACAGGGTAGTAGCTACAGAACGGGCATTTTTGTCGTTTGGTGAATGCTGCTCTCCACCAGTGGATGGAGTAGTTTCGCATTCATGTCATCGTGTATGCTTAGGAATTAAAGTCTGAACAATGTAGTGACTCCACTTTTTTGTAACTCAGTTTATCAGCTGATAGATGCTTTAAGGCTAGCCGCTTGACTTGGCATGCTAAACAATCTTGGGCAAGTCACTCATTTGAGTTTTGTTTTTCAAATGTGCTTAGTGGAGCATACCCTGAAGGATTGTTATGAAGATATGGAAAAACATTATTAAATATTATTAGATTAGTTATACGAGCGTATGGCACAGGCCATTCTAAAAAAGATTTTGAATGACACATGCTTATGATCCATCCGCAGAGGTGATAGAAGGAATCATAATGGCAGTATTTAAATAGATACACTTATCTATGTGAACAGGAGAGAAAGGCACTCCTTACAGTGGGCAGCCTCGGGAATTCTAGGGAGCAGAGCGGTTCTGTCCTATTGGGCCGCTGTAAGTCAGAAAGACTCTAGTCCAGCAGGTTATACATGTGCACAGAACCAACTATAATATACGACATTGACCTTTTCAGAAGCAAACCTGTTTCTTTGTTGTTTATTTTGTTTTGTTTAACTTATTTATTTTTAACAGCTGTTTTTATCATTCTTTTTCTATTGCTGTTTGTTACGAAGAGGAGTGAGCCAAATAAGAGCAGCTCATAATTAGCTCTGGAAGGTTTGACCCAGAGTTTAGTATCCCTGCAGCAAGTGTGGATCTCAGGTAACTACTAGAAGATTAGTAACTGGGCACCATCCCCACTGACTTGGTATGAATAAACCAGGGTTTTAATCAACAGCGTAAGGTACTGGCAAGGAGCCCTGGCAGCACAGTGATTATGTGTGGGGCTGCTAACCCAGCAGTTCGAAGTCACCAGATGGGGCTTTCTACGCTCGCAAAGAATTACAGCCTCGGAGACCCACAGGGCCGTTCTCCCTCGTCCTGCAGGGTTGCTGTGAGTCGGCATCAACTTGACGGCTGTGAGTTGTTTGTTTGGAAGGTGTTAGGAGAAAGGATTTAAAAAAAAAGACCAAGATTTGTTCAAAAGATGCCACGTTGCATTCTCTTTGTTTTATTTTGCCTTTTCTTTAAAACTTCTTGAAATGTTTATATATATAAACCTGGAATGTTCCTAGTCCTGCTTATAAAAGTTGCACTGGACATTCGATGAGACCCTCCAAACCACCACAAGCCTGACCATTCAAGTGCTAGGACTATATGCCCTCATCGCCCAGGGTCATGCATGGTCCAGGTGCTGACCTTCCTCTAGCCCATGGTTTACAAGTGATTATCAAAGAAACAGCTCTGATCCAGATATAACAGCAAATACTTGTGGAGGATTTCACTTTGTTCACTACGAGATGTACTAACTGAACCAAAAGAAAGGTCAAAAAGCATAAATGTCTAAGGAGGAAAAGACTGTGGAATGTGCAACTGGGCATAAAACCAGTTGTGTTTGCACATGGTGAAGAGAGTCGGGAGCGCTTGCACTAGCGAGGACAGGGCTTCCATGTCTCTGAGAAGGATTGGGTCTCCTGACTGTCCCTCCACTGCTCAAAATTAAAGGAAAAAATGGAAAATATGAGGCAAATACTTTCAAATGGCTTATTTAAAAATCCAAATTTTAAACTTTTTTCTGTAAAAATTATTCTGTACAAATATGGCAACAGCTAGTGATCCTTGAACTAACTACAAGCTTTTCTTTCTTGGTATGTTTTAATTTGTTCTTTGTCAGTGGCTTGAT
>NW_022111368.1:11025024-11044886 GCF_000313985.2 Echinops telfairi
GCAATGAATGTACAAATGTGTTTTACACAATTGATGTATGTATGGATTGTGATAAGAGTTGTATGAGCCCCTAATAAAATGATTTTTTTAAAAGTACAAAAATTGGAGAAAATAGGAAAATGCAGAAGTTGAAGAAAATCATATTAAGTAAAAAATAAACGGCCTTAAGTCAGCTAAAAAGAAACTCTGATGAGGTGAGTTAACACAATGCCAACAATGAGCTCACACATAGCATTTAGACTTTCACAGAATGGAATGATCAGAATGTACTAGAAAGCTGATCAAAGGTTCATGAATGACAAGAAGTCTAATTGAGGAAAGGGGATTCATATTGCTTGAAGGAGTCAGGAAGGAGGGGAATGTGATCTAGGCCTTGAAAACACCAACCACCAAGACCCAGCTGACATCAGCGTGATATCCCATGTTCCACGCCCTCTTCTGAATCCAGCCTGAGCCTCTGGCAGCTCCCCGTCAATGCACTGCTGCAACCATTGTTAGATGATCTTCAGTAAAATATTACTTACATGTCCTATGAATGATATTCTTATATAACTTGAGCATTCTGTTTCATCACTTCCTTTTGGAGCGGGTACAAATATAGTGCTGATGTGGAATATTAAATATTAAAAAAATTTTAAACATTAAATATGCCATGAACTGACAGTAAAAATAAACAAAGATCTTTTGTAAAAATAAAGTATAAATAAAACATCGAAAAAATGGGTCAAAAGGGAGAGCAAAGGAAAAGATGACATTTCAACTTACCGACGTGGCATAATTGACTTTACAGTGCTCTGCCTGGTCGGGTTGTTACATCCAGCAACTGTGGTCAGAGGGATCTACTAAACAGGGTTTTACCCCCTCCCAGGGGGACGAACAGCAGAAAAGTGGGTGAAGGGTGACAGAGGATAATGTAAGATATGAAAATAATAATCTATAATTTATCAAAGGTTCATGCGGGAGGGAGCATGAGGGAGGGAGGGTGGAAATGAGGAGCTGATATCAAGGGCTCAAGTAGAGAGAAAATGCTTTGAAAATGAAGATGGCAACATATGTACAAATGTGCTTGACGCAATGTGTGAATTGTATGGGTTTTGATAAGAGATCTAAGAGCCCCCAATAAAAGTATTTAATAACAAAAAAAGAGAAGGGTTTTAAAGTCAGTATTCCTTGTTGATGGCCTGACAACAAAATGGGACGGTAATCAGAAAGGCTGCCGTTGGACTGTGAGATTGTGTGGCAAATGAAGTTAAGATTTTTGTGTGTGTGCTTTGCCAGAACTCGGACAACCTGGCCTTCAGCATTGCTACAAGAGCTGGCACCATGCTGTCCCCTTATGTTTGAATCCACTCACTGCAGATGGAGGGTGGTGATTACTATAGAACGTGCTGGCTGCTCTGAATGAACCACATCACACATTTTTGCAATGGAAAAACCCACTGAGCTTACTTGCTGAGCCACCAGGTAGCAGCCACGTCCATTTCTGTTTCCAAGGAACTCTGAAGCTTGCCTCTCAGTGCAGTGAGCATCATTTCCTTCCTCTCGCTGAACATCTCTGTAACCAGCATTGGAGTGGACAGAGAGGAATTTGGTCTTTTCCCTTTAGTTTCTACAGACTTAGAGCAAAGCTATGCCCCCCCAAAATGGGAAATACAGGCAGACATAGACACAAGTGGAATTTACTGAAGACAGACTATGTGCAAACATTTTTGTAGCTACTGTGCTTATTGTAAGGGACCCTGGTGGTGTAGAGGGCTGCAAGGTCAGGAGTTTAACCCCACTAGGCACTCTGAGGGAGAGTGGTGAGGCTGGCTGCTCCTGGAAGGAGGCCCCAGAATCCCTAGGACACAGTTCAGCCCTTCCCAGTAGGTTCAGTATGTGCCAGACCTGCCTTGACAGGAGCGGGTGGGTTTTTTGCTTACTAAGCTGTGAAGGGATACAAATGTAAAAAACAGCTGCTTATCCCCAGGAAGTTGATACATATGCAAAAGAGGTAATATACAAGCACCCACAAAGAAACTGATTAAGAAGAGCATCAAATAAGTAAAAATGCTAGATTGCTTATGTTATACCAGTGTAAAAACCTTTTTTAAAAAAAAGATGGTTTCCTGAACCAATAAAAAAATGACACAGTATTGGAAGAAGGAAATCTAATACGAGTACTTCATTAGAAAGATGGTGGGCGGAGCACATTGATGTATGTTTCATTTCCATTTTATTTCATTCTCTTGGCAACTTTGTGAGTATTAGAAGCCCCTCACGGCCTTCTAGAGGATGCCAGGAAGACTCAGAATCAGCCTGCCGAAGGTCACACTGTTGATTGAACCCAGGTCTCTGACCACAAAGCTGATTCATTTTTCTGTTACTGAACACTGTCTTCTCTGTAACCACAATACGAAAGCCACCTTTTCAGCACTGTTTATTATGCTTTAAGAAAACTAAAGGTATTTTTGAAGAATTGCAACCTGGTGCCCAAGACCTTTCTATCCTGCGGCTGCGTTCTAGTCTCGGCTCCAGCTGCTGAAGTGTTTTAGATTTCGTTATTATGAGGGTGTGTAATTAATGTCTTTTGTACACACACTCTCAGTCATACAACAATGAATCAGACCCAAGTCTCTCTATCAGAAAAGGCTTATTATTGATAACTGATAAATGAAATAATTAACTAATTCTTGTATTTTGAAGTACCATATATACTTGTGTATAAGCTTTTGTGATAAAATTAGGTGCCTTGGCTGATATTTGGGTTGCTTATACTCGAGTATATACAGTAATAGTTTTACCCTCTTCCAAAATGTCTAATTATCATTGTCTTTTGAAATGGGTCTTTGTTGTTGTTGTTAATGAGCCCACCTTATCTTATTTCCACTGACCATCAGCTTTTAAAAGATACCCTTATCCCATTAACTGGGAGTGCAGACAGCCTACCCAGATGACTTATGTGACTAACTTAGCCACTGGTTTGAAGAGTGTAGACTGTGAGGGCTTAGCTCTCTGCTAGGGTAACCTAGAATGATGCTTGACGGCAGGCAGCACAGATTTCTGGTAATATGAACAAGCAGTAAAGCCAGTATTCTAGATAAGACCGTTTTAACCCTAACTGTGAGGTGCCTAAGGCAGTGCTTTTCTTTTGCCCATAGTGTGCCGGAGAAGAGAACTGGGTGGACAGTCGGACCATCTATGTGGGACACAAGGAGCCGCCGCCAGGTGCCGAGGGCTACATTCCACAGAGATACCCAGATAACAGAATCGTCTCTTCCAAGGTAACTTTGTCGTCTGGTCTGAATGTTGTATTAAATATTTAAGAGAGTATTTGTAATTTTCAACGGTAACTATTAGTATTACTACTAGTGCTGCTCTTACAGCTGCTATTCTACTGCCAACCAAGGACTGTTGATGAGAACTTTACAAAGAGCGTTTGCTTCATCACACCGGCCAACACGCATTTGATGCCTCAAATGTTAGACTTGTTTCTGGGAATATTTGACCTGCTGATTCCAAAAATGGCACCGGTTTTCCCGTCAACTCGAGTTTTTGACATACAGAACACATGCCATATTCCACATCCTTCACTCTGTTTGTCCATAAAAAGTCAGGATTGTATTGTTAGCTAGCTTGAGAAAGAGTACTTACACGCTGACTTTATTTAAAATAGTTTGTGTTGTACTAAATATTTCGGTCATGTTATACTTTCCATGGTGTCCTTTGATCCAAAGATATATATGAACTGTGCAAATTAAGTAAATGTGGAATTTTCCTTAAGTATCACTTTACTTCACCTTTATTAGAAATTGAATAGCAGGTAGATCTAATTTTGTTACCTTAATAAAGGGCCAGAACTAAGAGTGGCTGTATGTAAGAAAGAGGAGCCCTGGTGATGTCATGGATTACGTGTTTGACTACAAACCACAAGGTCAGCTGTTCAAACCTATCAGCTGCTCTGCGAGAGGAAGATGAGCTCTCTTCTCCCATAAAGATTTACATACTCAGAACCCACAGGAGCTCCATCTTTCCTATAGGGTCTCCATGAGGTGTCACTGACCTTCTGGTAGTGAGTGCCGTACAAGAAACAGAGGCCAAATGTTCTCAAACCCATAATGCAGCGGTTCTCAACCTGTGGGTTGCGACCCCTTTGGGGGTCAAACGACCCTTTCACAGGGGTAGCCCAAATCATCACAGTAGCATCATTACAGTTATAAAGTAGCAACGAAAATAATTTTATGGTTGGGGGGGCCACCACAACATGAGGAACTGTATTAAAGGGTTGCGGCATTAGGAAGGTTAAGAACCACTGCCATAATGGGTCTCCCAAGAGTTTAGCTTCCTTTATTAAAATTAAAATGTTCCAGTATTGTAATGAGATGTCACAACTTCTCCACCTTTGCACAGAAACTCTTAATAGGAAAATTAGAATTTTTCTCACCTCTTCAGTATTTAGCATGAATTTTGCATTGACTTCTATATATTAAAGTGTGTTCTGAAATATTTACTGTATAATTTTAAGAAGAAAAACTTGAGCTTCAGAATATTTGTGAAAATTGCTACTAAGTCTTACATTTTCAAAACACTCTTAATTGCCCTCACACCTTCTAGATACGTGCCTTTTCAATGTTCATTTTTCACTGCCCACTCTTCTTTTTTTTTTTTTGCCCACTCTTCTTAAGCCATGCTCTGGCTTTTCAGTATCCACCTTGTCATATCTGTATATATTGCACAGCCTCCCATACAGAAATAATAACCTGCTACCGTCTAGTTGATTCTAACTCACAGTGAGGCTTCAGGATTGAGAAGAACAGCCACTTGGGCTTCCAAACTTTCATGTCTTTTAAAGGCTGCACTACACAGTGACAACTGGGGTCAAACCACTGACCTTATGATTGACAGCTCAGTGCCTAATTAATTAGCCACCATGCGTCCATATAGTTTCCCTTGGAAGTCTCTCAATACCTAATTCTTTTCCAAATATTTATTATCTTTTTTGCCTTATCCTATAATTGTGAGTCTGATTTCTCCAATTTTAGTATATGTGCTGCTGAAGCGAGCACGAGTCTGATTTCTCATATTTAAAACTAAGATAGTAAATTGATAAATTAGTATAATTTGTAAGCTAAAAATATAATGGAACTGGATGGAAAGTCAGATATGGAACACCAGATCTAAGAAACTAGAGCTGAGGCGGTCTATCCAGTACACTTTTCTGAATCAGTGCCCCAAATGACACCAGGAGCAGGCCAGAAAACCAAGACACCAAGGAAAGCCTTTTTGTGGTTGGGCTGTATTATCTGTTTAGTTATCCCCCAAACCCTTTTAAGACTTTCCAAGATGTCCCAGCACATTTATGTCAATCTGCTATTAATTATGTCATGGATATAGTGCCATATTTGAAGTCTAGGACACTTAAATCCTACCACTAGCTATTTGGCTCTGTGTAAGTCATTAAGTATGCTCAACTGGAGATTCCTCATCTGTGAAATGCAGGCAGTCCTGTCCCCAGTGAAATAAAAAAATGTAGAGTCGCTTTGTAAACTGTAATACACTCAGTCAGGGTAAGCTTCGTATTGCTGAGATGCTACAAGTGTCAAGGGGAAGGAAGGTGAGTTGACAGTCTTGACTAAAGTACAGCGTGTGTTCTCTCTCCCCTGCCTGGAGAGTGGGGCTAGCGAGGACATACTTACACAGTTAGAGAACAAACAGACCATTGGTGTTTAAGAATAGAGATTAGAATGTAGTTGCTGGCTTTTGAACACAAAGGGTAAATGACAGGGTATATTAGTTTTCTGGAGTGCAACTGGTTCATGTGTTCAGGTGCTAACCCAAAGATTGGTGGGTTAACTCTAATTAAAATCTAATAACCTGACATTCTGTGATGTTCATCTTCCCGGCATAATCACTAAAGACAAAATGGGTGCATAAGCTAATGTGTTGAAGAAAGCTGGTGGAGCCTGGCTATTACAAGATATAGCGTCTGGAGTCTTAAAGACTTGAAGTTAAATAAGTGGCCATGTAGCAGAGAAGCAACCAAGCCCACATGGAAGAAGCACATTAACCCCCGTGATCACGAGATGTCCATGGGATCAGGCATCAGAAGACGCAAAACAAACAACCATGCAAATGGTGTGGGGGGGGGGGAGTGTGGAGTGGAGACCCAAAGCCCATTTGTAAACGATTGGACATCCCCTCCTTCATACCAGGAAGCTAGCACAGGAAGTAATAAAACTAAAATCAACATACTTTAAGAAGAAGAAGTCAGAAGTCCCTAACTGATGAATCCATGTGTGAGATCGGGTTAAGTGTTAGGCAAGGTACTTGAACAACCTTCATCTCAACTTCCGATTAAAAAGTGGAACTGTGCTTCCAAATATATTTGTCTACTGAATGATCTCTATTCTTTAGAGAAGCTAGGATTAGGGGCTTAATCTCAGTTTCAAGTAGACTTTGACAGATAATTTCTTTTTTTAAATCATTTTATTAGGGGCTCATACGATTCTTATCACAATCCAAGAACTAGACATCAGCCATGGATTGCTAACGAAGTCACTAAGGACTTGCCTGTGGCAAGAGCGAGGACTTGGACGCTCAGCGGGGAGCGGGGTTGAAAACTGACATGGTCATCTGGAGAAGCTTGTGGAGAGTTCCTAAGTGATTTAATTCAAAATAGCAGCTCCCCAGAATGTATGAAAACTTAATGTGTACAGCCAGAGTTCACACCCAATTTGCAGCATATATTTGTGGCACTGTATCTTTGTTTACTTAGGAATACATTTTTTCTTTCTGCCTTAAAAAAGCAGAGTGCTGTCTAAGATGTGTTACGTGAGCATGCTTTCAGGACGCAGGAAGTTGACTTTTAGTAAGTCCAAGGGATATGAAAGCGCTGTGATCTGGGAAGTCACCACTAGGGATGAAGATTCCAACCCCATTACATTACGCCTCTGATGTGTTAGGTAGAAATGCAGGCATTGTTGATTTATACTTTACTAGGATTTCTTTTTGGAAGAAACATATTTGACAGTGTCAGGTAGAAGAATGAAAAAGAAATTATTCCCAAGAATGATCCCTTACCTTTGCTTCCTGTCTATAAGCAGATTGCCCCTCCCAGATTATACTGGGACATGCTTCTAAGATATGAACTGAGAGAATGACAACTCACTGCTTGTTGCCTTTTTAAAAATTGCATATTAGGGCACAGAATTCATGAGGTGCAAGATTTGCCTTCAGGAAGCTACAAAATGAAGTATAAGGTTTGGTCTACACGGGCACTTCATACATTCAAGGAAGCTAAATTACTTTTAATTATTAAGGAAGGAAAATTACATTGCTAATTAGAGAGAATAGGTAATTTTTTAAATGACTGAGTCCCAGAAACGAATTCTATGTTTATCGTTTCATTTAAGCTGAAAATAACCCTGTGAGGCAACTCTTACTTATTATGCCTTATTTATTCATGAAGAAACAGGCGGAGCAAAGTCACGTGCTCAGGGCCACAGGAGTGGGCACGCCAGCGCTGGACCATGTTTCTCTGACTGTGAGCTCATGGTCCCTGCTCTCCTGCCATCACCGCCTCTCAACACCGCGTCACGGTGGTAGCGTCTTCTTTCATAGCAGTAATCCAGGATTATGCCATGATTGATGATGTTTTACATTTTCCTTTCTATGAATTGACGATATTTCCAAATCGATAAGGGAGCGGTCTCCAGTTCGTTTTCAGGCCTGTCACATGCATAAGTATACTACCAGACCCACTAGGTGACAAATAGCGGAGGCTTTGGGGACGTTTTCCAGTGTTCTCCTTGTACTTTCTGACTGCTGGAAAGGAGCGCAGCACCTCAGAGCGTTCTGTTGGCCTCACTGCCTCACATCGCAAAGGGAAGTCCCTGCTCCCTGACTCTTTGTTCATGAACCGCACTCCAACCGAGTGAGATGAAACCAGAGATTGATTGGGTTACAAAAAAGAACCAAAAAGGTAGATAAAAAACATAAAGCTCAAATGCCAATCAAGTTTTCTTATCTCGAGATTAAAGGCACAACATGTAGAATAGGTCTAAGGTCTTGGTAGGTGTGAAAGAATGCAAGGAATTATTGATTCAACATACTTCAAAATGTCTCTTTTAGTAAAGAAAGAGGCTGTGGTCTAGTCAGATTTTTTGGCTTATTTATCAAAAGGGAAAAAACATTTTATTCATACTTGTGCCTTTGATACCAGGGACTTCCAATAGTACGTACTCATCCTTATACCGACCGTATCACAAAAGAAAAGGGGACTTGATAGTTGAATATAGGTACGAACATTATATTGTGAGCCATATGTCTAGGCAAATATTTAGAATATTAGAATTTAACATGAATGGAAAATGTACAAGCAGCCCATCATTAATCAGTTTGCCCGGCCTTACATGTAACAATAAAATGTTTATTTTATCTGATTTTATCTCTATGCTATTAACATACCAAAGTAGTCATTAATTTCATCTGAAACTAACAATCCTCCTTGACAATCATCATAACAGTAATAACATTACAATGTTTCTGTAAAAATCAGAGATATAAAGTAGCATGTATCTTAACTACAACAGGAGAATTCCATCACCTGACCAAAATAATCATTTCTGTGGTTTTATAGTCCAAATATTGCACTGAATTCCTGGTCAAATTGAACTTGGAAAGCTTGAAGAGGTCATGGGGCAGTCACCTTAGAATAAGATGCTTATGTAACATTCCAGGGTTAATAGAGTTTGAGGTTTTTGTGTTTGGAAGGATTATAGAAGATGGCATTTTATTTCATTATACATACATTATTAAAACTGTTTAACATGGAAACTTAAAAATATGTCCAAAAAAGTGAATATTGTGAGGACAAATTTTAAAAGTGTTGCTATAAAGTCAGGGAAAGTGTTTACTAAAGAAGATGCCAAAATTTGAAACTACTGTTTCTCCACCTACCACCCATTTCAGTCCATTCACTTCTGAAGGTACTGCTTGCTTATCTGTTGCCCTTCCCTTAAGCATTCTGTGCTGTTGGACTTGAATTCCATCAAAGCAGCAGTTTGGCATACTTGAGGGACTCAAATCATGTTTCTTTTCAATGTTCTTTGTTTTGGGGAACAAAAAGAACTCCGAACGGGCAAGATCAGAGTTCTAGAGTTGATTTGGTAAAGTTTCCCAGTGGAATTCTCATAAGACATCCCTTATTGCCCTCAAGAAAATCTCCTGTAGCGTCTTCCAAAACGTTGCTGTAGCCCACTCAGCCAACCCTTCTCCCTTGAATGTAAATCCCCTTGGAAACCACGGTTTGGATTGGACCTTGCTCTCTGCATCATCTTCATACATCTAAGATGGTCCCTGGTTACAGTTCATTCCATAATGTCTTCCTCTCGTGCGTCTTGCTCTGAAAAGACTAATGAAAAGATCAGCTCTGAGCACTCGAGCTGCAAGATTGCAGAGGTCAAGATAGTCTCAAAATTAAAAATGCCGATCCAAGTGAGGCCCCAGCTTCCCATAGACTTTCATAGAGTAGCCACCTTATCTCTGGGTATAGTGATAATTGAGAAAATTGATAATTAAGATCATATTTTCTTCTTGTCTACCTCTTTTTCCCCCTACCTTTATCTCTTCCTCCCATCTTCTCTCTCATTTCTGTTTTTCTTTCTTTCGTTTTTAAGAAGAAAATACCTCTATCTCTACTGACAGTCTGGGTTGTGTGTGTGTTTGTGTGTGTGTGTGTGTGTGTGTGGTTGTTTTTCCTGATCAAGAACAAAGATACCTAACATCTAGCTGTGTGTTCTCTAATTCCTCTCCTTCTATGGCTGTATTTCTGACCAGGACCCCTGCCTTTTGGTCCTGAATTTGGTTTACTCAAGTGAACAAATTCTACCCAACCCGATTGGTAGGTGGATTACTAAGTGCCCCCGAACGATGTCCACATCCTAATGTGACTAAGGTTGCATGGCAGGAGCACTTCCGGTTGCTGATGGAATGACGGACTCTCTGGGAGGAAGATGAGTCTGTCTGCTCCCTCACAGAGCTGCAGCCACGGACCCCGGGGCAGTTCTACCCTAGCTGGTAGGGTCATGCCAAGTTGGAGTTGATGGATGGCAGCGGGTGGTGTTTTGTGTGAGTTAGTCCATGAGGTGGACCCAGGGTAATTACCCGGTTCTAACAAGTGGGAAAGGAAGGCAGATGCGAGAGTGACAGGGCGAGGCACAGTGAGAACGGGCGTGTCAGCGCTGCCTTTGAAGAGAGAAGGGAAACCAAGGAATGCAGGCACCTGCTAGATGCCGGGAAAGACGAGAAAAGGGTGTTCTCCTAAAACTCACTGTGTGTCTTTGAGGCAATTCCAACCTACAGTGACCCTAGAGGACAGAGGATAACTGCTGACCTCCCCCAGGTGGGTTTCTGAGACTGACTCTATGGGAGTAGAAATCTTCATCTTTCTCCTGAGAAGCGGCTGGTGCATTAGAACTGCCGACCTTATGGTTAGTAGCCCAATGTGTAGTGCACTGAGCCACCAGGACTCCAGGGGAAGGGCGGGGTGGGGGTGGGGGGGAGGTGGACAGGAAGGTAATCCTGCTACCATAGTATTTTTAGCAGTAAGGCATATTCTGGACCACTAGTGGTGTAGTGGATTATGCATTGAGCTGTTAACCATAAGGTTAGTGGTTTGAACTTACATCAGCTCTGCAGGGGATAGATGAGGCTGTCAACGCCCGTAACAAGTGAAAGTCTGAGAAGCCCAACAGGGTAGTTCTACGCTATCTGATACGGTGCCCATGGATTGGCATCCAGGCAGTGGCACTAAGTGTGGTTGGTTGGTTCGTGTGACTTGTGGAACTGTAAGATGACACTTTTTTTTTAATTGTAAGCCACTAAGTTTTTAACTTAGTGTTAAAGTAGCCCTAAAAAGCAGATATACTTCCTTGAGCTTCATTGGGAATTTATAATCTAGACTACATAGAAAATGAACTAGTGTGGTTTTGAGGTTGGTGGGTTCAAATTCTGCCTTGCTTTTGAGTACCTGACTGACTTTGGAAAGTTATTTAAGTCCATTTTAACCACCCCCACCCCACCCCATCCCATGAGGGATTGTATATACTGTACAAACTCTAGCACCGTGCTTGACTCCTGGTCGGTGCTCAACTAGTGGGTGCTCAACTAGTGCTAGTGGCTCTCACCAGTGCTTGGAGTGTTTTTCCATTTCCAAAACAATGGGATTCTTTAAATTTTTAAAAGTGTGGATGGTGCCAAAAGGTGGCTTTTAAAAGGATCTAACCCCTAAAGAATGTAATTTATTTTTGGGCTGCCATTAAATACAGTTCAAAGCCTCAGAACGATCCCTGAGCTGGAGTGGGACTGACAGGTTTATTAACTCCAGCAATAATCTCTGACTCAGGTGTGAGATACATGCTTTACAGAAGGAAAGGGGGGAACAACACTTGCACCTCTTTCTTTATAGAGGCTTAGTTGCTGTCAAGGAGAGTCATTCGTATGCAGAGAATTACTGACGTTTTCATCAGTAGGAACGAATTCACTGGACCGTGGTATGCTGAGTCTCCACACACACACCCTCCCCCAGGATTAGTGATTTGCTGGGAGGACACTACAGTCATACCACAGCTCTGGTTTATTAGTGTGAAAGGGTACAAAGCAAATCCAACAACGGGACAGTGCAGAGGATACCAGGCCCAAGTCTCCAAGATCCTCCATCATTTGGGTCACATCAGGTACATATATGACAACATGTGCAAAGTGTTATCTCCTTAGGAGAGCTCATTAGAAACGCAGAACCTGGTGGGGTTTATTTCAGGCTGGTCCTGATAGCACCATCTGTCCAGTCCATTCTGAAGTACCAGACCCCTGGAAGGAAAGCAGGGCTTTTACATACTCCACATTGTTTGCACAAATAGTCTAGGCACAGTGAGCCACCTGAGAACTTAGGGAATTTTATATCAGTGTAAAGAACTGGTTGCCAGCCAAGGGGTCTGGCAGGCCTTTCAAGGGATACCAGTCTCTAGCTTGCTGTGAACCTTTGAAACTTCTGAAGGAAAGAGAGCCCGTGCAATATTTGAAAAATGGAAAATAATTATTCTTCTTAATACAAAATTATTTAATTTTTGTACCAGATTTGAGAGTTGTCCAATTTAAAGACTTAATCCAAGCTGAATTGTCCGTGTTTGTGAGGTTTCAACTTGTCACATGAATTTTTGAGCTATTGTCATATATTATCAACAGTAAACTTATGGCTGTTTATAAAAAAAATGAGAGCAAACCGTGTATTTCAAACATCAAGGAATAAGTGAAACTCTTAGAAGAAAGTCTTTTCAGGAGAGGAAAGGATAGCAGCTACCAAATAGAGCTACCAAGGTGTTTAGATGAGTAGGGGTAGGAGTGGATTAGGGTGGATGTAGAAAGTTCACTTCCGTTCTCTATCTAGTCCCTGTTCTAAAGCTTCAGGTATTCTCTCGGCGTGCCTCTGAGCTGGTACTGAGACCAGCCTAAGAAGGAATCGGAATGCATGCGCTTGGTTGACAGGGTGGGTGGGGAAGCACTACTTGGTTCGCATCCTCATTAGCCAACTTCATGATCAAAGGCAAACTCCCTTTGTGAATATAAATTAAAATTGAAAATGGAAGTTCCCTAATCAGTATGAAATAAGACAAAGATTTTGTTTGTTTTGCCTGTATATTTACTATCAAGTATATGGAAACACCGAATTCAGAATATGTTACCGTAGTTCAGGGCCCGGCCGGCCTTTAACTATGACATTACATTTTGAAGAACTTATGGTTTTGACCCTGACCCTCAAGGAGTTCTTAGTCTGAGAGTCCGATAGCTAACACCTATAGTCTGAATGCCAGCACACTTCTCTGAATGGGAGGGTGAAAATTATGCCATTGTAGATGTAGATAATGGCAAAGATCATATGCAGAGGATGAAGAGCCTTTTCTACTTGTAGTAGACTGTCCTCATTGGAAGACGAAACCTCATGTCCTCTGGAACTTTCAAAAGCAGTCGTTGAACTCTGCTTACTGTCGGCTAGTGACACTTAGAACCTTGTTTCCAGCACAAAAATTCAGTGAAAACTCTTCTTCCAGCAAAATGCACAAGTTTAGAGACTGCTTGGCAGCCATGACAACCTTCTCTGCTTCAAGTACCCTAAAGAGAATGTTCTCTTAGGTTGTAGTCAAAGATATCAGCACTTCTATTTTGTAGAAACTGGGTTGAGATCATCTGATCATTTTAATGTATTTTCTAGTTTTGTCTCTACCGTTAATTCTATTACTAGAAGAAAGAGGACGATTATAAGGAAAGTAAATTAGAGTTGTTGCTGTTCGGTGCTGCCACTTCAGCTCATCGCAGCTGTGGACAAAGGAACAAACACTGTGCCCTCCCGCAGATTCCTTGTTCTGTTTGAGCCCATCGTTGTCGCTGCTGTGTCAGTCTTTCTCTTCAAGTTCTTCTTCTGTTTTGCTGCCCATCTGCTTTACCAAGCATGATATCCTCATCACGTTTCTCCAGGGGGTAATCCCTCAGGTCTTGGCCTTGCCTCAGGAAAGAACACACCGAAGCCGGTTTGCAACCCAAGTGGGTTTTATGAAGGACAGGACAAGCTTCACGCTTTACAGTCTCCACAGTGTCCACAACTGGGCACGAGCAACCTCGTGGAAAAGCGCACCCACATCTGAGTAACTGGGGGAGGGATCCCAGGGACCCAGGGGTCGAGGGAGAAAGGGGCAAGAGGCTGGGGAAGGCCTGAGCACAGGAGCAAGAGGACTGGGGCAAGAGAGCCTTTGGCAAGAGAGCGAGCCATTATTATAGCCCACCTCTTGGCTGGGGGAAGATGGTTGAAGGTATTTGTTGACCCCATTGGCTGGGTTGAGCCCACCTTGGTGATGTCACGAGCCTGGGCCTAGTTTGGACCTCCCAGGTGTACCTCCCACTTGAATAGGAGCATGCTCAGTTTGGGGTTTTCTTTTTCTTTTTCTTTTTTTTTTAAACAAATACCAAATTTTATTTAGGCAAAATCATTCAATCAGAGAACATTAAAAAAACTAACAGGATCACTTCTATATTCGTTCTGAAAAGCAGTACAGTCAGAAAGGTAATTTCAGAATTCCGTAAGATGCTCCCACTAGCCATGATTTATGGTACATTTCATAACATCTTTGATATCAACCTCTTACAGGTGTCTGTTAATATGACATAACCTGAACTCTTGCTCGTTAGGTGTGATTTCTACTTTAACTGGTTGGAAGCTAATGGTACCCAGTTGTGCTGGTTATCATTGTCACTGATCTGAAGAGAGGATTTAACTACAGGAGGGAGATAGAACGAAAGAATAAGATTTGTGCTAAAATTTCGAGGCAGTCTAACAGTGAGAACAAAGTGATCTGAAATGTTTCCATGGGTGAAACACCCTGTCTGGCATTCCTGCACACAGGATCATTTACTAACTATGTTGCTATCAGAAGACTAAAATATCTTTACCCTTCCCTTCAATGTCTTTGGCCTTCACAAATTCAATGTTATTTTGAATAAATTATTTTTAAATGACATTGTGCTTTTCGAAAAAATCACTTATGTTGTAGCACACGAGTTACCATGAACATTTTTAGTCTTTCTCTTTTATTGCCGTTTTTTAAAAAGTTCCCTTAAAAAGTCCCCTTGGAGGCACGTCTCTGTTCTCACCTCCTGGGCCTCCTGGGCCCTCACCGCCATTAGCCTGGATTGTGGTACCAACCTCCTCAACACACTGCCTCCAGACTCAGCTTCCTCAAGTCATCCCCACAAAGGTCAGCTGCACATCCAATCGCCCCACACCCAGAGCTCCAAGAGAACCTGACCCACAGGTTCTCTGTGGACTTTCTGCTCAGGCCCTTCCAAATGTAACTGCAGACAAAACCCTGCAGGGAAAAGATGGGCAGATCAGATTACAGAAAAATTAGCTCTCTCGGCAAAAATCCACCATAACAAGAGGTGAGTGACAACATAGAAAGACAAAAGGATCTGCAATGTGTATGACAAAGGACAGATATGCTAAGTATGTAAACCTTCTAAACATCATTAAAAAGATGACCACCCCAATAGGAAAGTGGGCAAAGGGACACTAAGGACAAAATCACCACGGAAGAAAAGACTTAAAATAAAAGGAGAGGGAGGTGGGAGAAAGGAAAAGGGGAAAAGGCAAGGATGGAGGGAAAGTGAAGACAGGAAGGGAAGGTGTCGAACAGAGACCGCAAAGAGGGAAGCAATACCCAACGTGATGCCCTCTTCCATCAGTAGCAATGTCAAGCGCAGTGCTTCTGAGCCCAGTGTACCATGCACATTTACCCTAATGATTATTCAAAAGACTGGTAGATCAGCCCAACTGGCACTAACATACTAGCTTTATGTAAGGAAAGAGGGAAAGTGAAAAATCACTGCGGACAGTCTTCCTTGGACAAAATGGCTGAGGTATGGATGGCATCAACATATCAGGACTGATCACATGAGGATAGCAGCTCTCTGTTGTGATTTCAAAGAACAAAATAAAATACGTCAATCAGCAGCTACTTAAAAAGTAAAACTACAAATACAAGGAAATTGTTTTTAAAACTTGAACACTTCTGGGAGATGGGAAAACAAGGAGTAAGAAGCCTACATGTACCCACCCCATCTTCAAATTGAGAACCATACTGTGAGACGTCCTTAGCAGTTCCAATTTCAAGTTTGTGCTGTATACTTGTGCAAATGTTTTGCTAAGGCTTGAGGAAGACCAACACATTACTGTAATCATTTGCGTCCTAAATTGTCTTGACATAGATTCTTCCCTGTACCGAGCTTGAAAAATGGAGCTTGATCTAGCTTATACATAAATCTCCCCAAGAAAAGTTTTCGATTTTTCTGTTTGAGAGTTTGATTTCAAAACAGAACAGAAACAAGTTTCACAACCAGTCACAGCATCTTCTCTTGGTGTGTAACTCAGAAGCAATCGTAAATGTTCAAGTGCACGTTAGAGGCGTTGCCGCTGCTTTTAGGCAGTCCAGTTCTGTCCACTATCCTCCCACTAGCCAGAATGGCAGAGTAAAGCAAAAGCAAATGGTTTTAACAGTATACAACTTGAATAGGAGCATTCTCAGTTTGGGGTTTTCATTGGTGTCTACTGGTCACCTAATTTCCTTCCAACCTCCTCAAGGGGGCCTTTGCAGGCGTGGGAGGGACAACCTCCTGGCCCCAAATCTAGCTACCTACCATCCTTATGCACAGGGACTGGCCTCTCCTGAGAACACTTGAAAAAAGCGTGTGATCGATGTAACAACGATGAAAAATACAACTTTCCTCTAGTTCCTAAATGTTTCCTCCCCGCTCCCACTACCATGACTTGAATTCGACCTTGCAAGTCTGGCTAGACCAGAGGATGTACACTGGTATAGATAGGAACTGAAAATCTAGGGAATCCAGGGCGGATGAGCCCTACAGGACCAGTGGTGTGAGTGGCGAAACAGGGAGGGTAGAGGGAGAGTGGGTAGGAAAGAGGGAACCGATTACAAGGAACTGTGTGTGACCTCCTCCCTGGGGGACCGACAACAGAAAAGTGGGTGAAGGGAGATGTCAGACAGGGCAAGATATGACAAAATAACAATTTATACACTATCAAGGGCTCATGAGGGAGTGGGGAGCGGGGAGGGAGGGGGAAAATGAGGACCTAATGCCGGGGGTTTAAGTGGAGAGGAAATGTTTTGAGAATGATGGGGGCAATGAATGTACAAATGCGCTTTACACAATTGATGTGTGTATGGATTGTGATAAGAGTTCTATGAGCCCCTAATAAAATGATTTTTTTTTTAAAAGTGTGTGAGATAAAGCCTTGCTATCCTTGCCTCACAGGAGCATTCTGGCTTTACTTCTTCCAAGATAGATTTGTTTGTTCTCTTAGCAGTCTGTGTACTTTCAATATTCTTCACCTCCACCATAATTGAAATGCGTTGATTGTTCTTTGGTCTTCCTTATTCCATGTCCAACTTTCATATGCATGAGACAATTGAATATACCATGGCTTGGGGCAGGTGACCTTTAGTCCTTAAAGTGACAGCCTTGCTCTTCAACACCTTAAAGCGGTCTTATGCAGCAGATTTGCCCAATACAGTGCATCGTTTGATTTCTTGACTGGTGGTTCCATAAGCATTGATTGTAGATCTAAGGAAGATGATATCCTTGACGATTTCAATCTTTTCTTCACTTCTCATATTGCCTATTGATCTTATTCTGAGTAAAATAAGAGTGAAAATGACAAATATGTAATGTTTCGAGTTAATCATAGGTTTATTTTTTTGAAGATATAAACAATCTGAGGTTTATATATATTTTAATAGTAAAACAATTGCTAAGCTGTTCTGCATTATCTGATATTAAAGAGTTAATCTCATGTGCTAGTTTAAGAGTAGAAATTCTGTTTTAGCACCTTTGAGAGCATCAATTGATAAAATGAAACCATATTCTCTTAATTTTGAATTATGTATTTTATCTAAAATTAGACATTTTAATATTTAGAATCCAGTGCTATTTAACATGTAATACAGTAGCACTTAAAGAAGTAAAATATTTGAATAATTTTTTTTCATTTATTCAGTACACATTTTGGAACTTCATACCCAAGAACTTATTTGAACAATTCAGAAGAATAGCCAACTTTTATTTTCTTATCATATTTCTGGTACAGGTAAGTCTGGTCATTTTTTCTATCAAAGCACAAGGCATGTTGGCATTGTAGGAACTAATGAGCTTAAAACATAAGCAGTCAGTTAATGTTGAAGCTGGTTTGGGCCCCCTTTCTGTCGTCATCATCATTATCTTTTTAGTAATAGGAAGAAAATTTAAATTTGCTAATATTTTGAAATGAATCCAGTAGCCAAGCTGATCATGATTACGTGTATGCTAAGCCTCATTGGATCCTACAAAGACAAAGAAGTCACACAATAAAAATGAATAGAGACTCCATATGGCCAGGAATAACTAGGGAACAATAAATCAGACGTATTTTCAGAGCAGCAGCCTGATTTTTCTCAATCATATAAAGTATATGAAAAGGCCTTTTAAAATTCCCCAAGTACTAAAGTGTTCAAAGAATATAGTTAAAATGTGGTACCAGAATTGTTCAAAGGTAACATACACTGGAATCAGACTTGTACCTTTGCATGGCTAATAGCTAATGGATCCATCCTTAGGCCTAGCCACGCATAAGAACCACTAGGAGCAGAGGGGCATGTGGCTGTGGCTGTTGTTAGGGGCCATCCAGTCAGTTCTGACTCGTAATCAGCTGTGTGTAACAGAAGATGATGCGCTTAACTCAGCCTTGCTAAAGCCACTAATAATGCATTTTAATGCTGTTGTACTTCTTTTTTAATTGCAGTTGATTATTGATACACCCACAAGTCCTGTAACAAGTGGGCTTCCGCTATTCTTTGTCATTACTGTCACAGCTATCAAACAGGTAAGAAATTTAAAAAGAAAACAAAAATCTTATTCCTTATGTGATATCTCCTTTCATTCCTAACAGAGCACTCTGGTTTATTTTAGCTAGTTAATAGAAATTTTAACTTGGTTCTAGAAATTTATTTTTGAAGCTTTTTTCTTTTCAGCAGATACTTGTTAAAATCGAGAAGCTATGTGATTTGATTGTTTGTTGCTCTTTGAGCTGGAGGAGACTTGTTTTCCACATTCTTGAATCCACCAGAGAAGACCTCTTCTTTCAGATGAGCTGTTTAACCAGTTTGAGCCCTAAGCTTTTTTGACCACAAGAATGTGGTGTTGCCTCAGAAGGCCTCGGAATAAAAAGTTCCTACAGCGTTGAATTTCTTCTTCTGATTCGTTCATAGTTTTCAAATGTGGGTCATATTTTATTTTCTAGTCGTGATATAAATAAAGGTAGTAATCGACGTCAAGACAATTACATCTCTGTTATTTCCATCATTCACTTAGCCATTGAGATTTCACATCCGAAACTGCTTGGACTAAATCAGGGGAAGCTCCTTCTTTGTGTGAAGCGAACATAAGAGATCTGTGCTAACTTTTCAGCAACCACAGGTGACAGATAGGACGACTTCCCACATAAAATAAGACCAGTGTGAAAATGAAAACTTGGGCTTTCCCTAGCATCGTGCACTTCTGGTGAGGACCAGTACCTCCTGTGTAGGTGAGGAGCGATCTTCCCTAGGCCTCAGGAGATGAGGCATCGCCCTAGGACAGGTATTGGCACTTGGGCCGAATCCAGCCAATGCCTGTTTTGTTTGTTTTTTTTTACAAAAAATTTTATTTACAAAAATAAAGTTTTCGTGGAACATCTCAGTGCCAGTCTCATTGATCACCTATAGTCCACAGCTGTTTTCTCACTACAGCAGTGCAGTTAGGTCGTTGCAATGGAGACCATACGGTTCACAGTCTAAACTGTTACTCTGTGGCCCTGCTATTGCCTATGAAGTCCTTTCACCTCAAGAGTGGGGTGAATTTGAATAGCATATAAAAGTAAACTGGTTTCACCCTGTGTTTTAGTAAGCGATGTACATCGTCTCCTAACTTCGAAGGGAAATACTTCATTGTTATTCAGACCTTTGTCTGATTTTGGTTTTTAGTATATTTTTATCTTCATCACTGTAATCAGCTCTTTGGATACCTTGTTCCTACACTTTTGTGTACTAAGAAAGAGTATACATCATTGTTTATTCATGATCTTTAAACTTAAGTGTATTTTCACGTCTAGCAAAACCTAAATCCACATACTCCTCAATTGGTTTAGAACACATGCATACTATATCTCTTAATTTCACTTTTTTTCAAAATACTATAACCAAACCTTAGACCCTATCTCATAGGGTCTTTTCAAAGGATTTTCAAAG
>NW_022111368.1:11049704-11063817 GCF_000313985.2 Echinops telfairi
CCAATGTACGAAATTTTAAAATCACAATTAGGAGGAAATACATATATTTTCACAAAGATGCCTTCCTTAAAAACGCAACTAGTACATTAATTATGCCTTCTTGGTGATGACATGAAATAATGAAGATCAGGTTTTATTTAAACATCTACAATATTCTGTCATTCATGTTTACTTCGTTTCAAAATTCTTATTGTCACTTCTCTTTTTAAGTCATACTAAAGTAATCTGCAATGTTTTGAATTCTGTCATATAATACTTAGAACTTTAATATGACTGTTTATAAAATACTTAGTTTTTGGTCAAAGGCTTTTGCCCACAGTAATACTTCTCATTGTGACATTTAAAAAAATAAAACTTTGAATGCATCCTCCTTGTTCTGAATCAAAGATAACCTTGTTGGAAATGGTTCTCTGTTTTCATTGCAATAATATTCAGTAATGTACTCCATTTCACTGATCTAAAATGATACTTTGATTTTATCTTTACTGGTTTAGAGAATTATATGTCCTTCCGTGGTTTCAATGAAATAGCTGGGAAAGGATCTTTTTATAGCTATACATTAACATCTAATATCTTCCTGAAAATAAACACCATTGTGGATCTGTAAGTGTAGATTGAGCAAGCCATGCTTTCTGGGGGCTGCAATGTATCACTTTAAGTGCCATTCAAGATTCACATGGAAGCTCACAAATAATGGGAACCAGATTCCCTTGTGTCCTCTCTTTTCTTCTTAACCCAGAACTGCTTACCTTGGCTTTGGAGACTTAAGTCTTGTTGACTAGGTCAAAGTTTATTAAACTGGGGCTTGCAACTCTCTGTGGGGCCCTGCAACAAAATTGGCAAGAGTGAAAGGTTTCTGAGCACAGAATGACCAAACATGAATTCAAACTCAAACACATAATGACTCTGAGATGTTTCTGGCAGCGCTTGCCTGTGTTGCAAATATCTCAGTCTAAGATGGGTCCTGAGTGGAGAAAGTTTTACATGCTCTGATACTAGGGGACATAAGAAGGGATATTATGAGGCTAACTTAGGAAAAATAAATTTCAACAAAAAGAATGAATGAGTCATGGAATAGTACTTTAACTTTTTAGTTCACTTATTCTTCCTGTTCTCTCTTGTAGGTGGGTGACATCGTGATGGTCAAGGAGAATGAGACCTTTCCTTGTGACTTGATATTCCTTTCCAGCAACCGGGGAGATGGGACCTGCCATGTTACGACTGCCAGCTTAGATGGAGAGTCAAGTCATAAAGTAATGTTCCTCCCATTGGAAATTCCAGAACGATGGCTCGACTTTGACTTTTAGATATTGACATTGGAGATATGATCATACACAAGCACAATGATCAAAACTTAACAGCATGCTTGGGAGTTGAGTGTTTTCAATGTTCAGTGGAAATCCTAGGGAGTTGTGCTAGCCAGTTGTATTTTTCTCACTTTCACTTCTTTTACCCACTTTACCCTTTCCACCCACAATGTCTATAACAGATAAGCACCAGTTAAAGAAGCAACTTCAGTATTAACCTCTGTTACTTAGCTGATGTGCTAAATTACCAATTTAGGAAATGAATACATTTAGAAGACTTTCATCCCAATAGTCAAAATTAATGTCTTAACTAGCCTAGAATTATGTGAAAAGTCAGGCGTATTTTGAGATTTTTGCCTAAAAATATTTCAGTGGGTGTAGATATTTTAATAAGTATTTTCGGAAGTCATAATGAATTCCTTACATTCCATATGGAAGTTTGTACTAGTGACTGATTCTACAAAAGTTTTAATTAACAGTCAAACAATAGTTAAACCTATCTTTATTAATTGAAAGCTTTGATGATTTTTCAAAATGCGCACATTTCCAAGGAGTTTTGAAAGTGGGCCTGGTTCAGTGGAGTCAGCGAGCTCTAGGGCACTGTCTCGTACAAGTGTAACTCCGAAGCAGCAGTGCTTAAGGAATTTCTTGGTTGGTATGTAGGCACTTTTTATGAGAAAGGGAAACTTTCTTGGCAAAAACACCAAAGGATATACTAATATTTATGGTTAATTTGTGATACTATTGTATCAAAGCCCTGCGATCCTTCCCCCCCACCCCCAACCAGGATTTACTTTCACATTTTCTATATAGACACATTCCCAAAGAATTACCATTTTTGTCATATATAAGCAGACGTACTTTGGGGGTGGGTGGGATATAGACAATTCCTGAATGACTTGTATGTTTCTTATCATCTGCTGCTGGTGGCTCCTCTCAACATGAAGGAGGAAAGGTTCCCTAGCCCAATGGGATGTAACCAGCGTTCCATCCTCTCCGTTGACAGTGCTGTCTTTGGACGGGCGTCGTGTATTTGGACCCTTGCTGGTGAGCCTCAGTCCACCGCAGCGCTGTTAGTGAAGCAGAGGCCACTGTCACTGTTTCCAAAACAACATTCGATGGCCGTTGTCCCATTCCAGAACTGAAGTGTTAGCATGGTGGTTCCTTTTCCGACATGTTGTGTATCTGCACTTTGCGTTTTGATAGAATGTTCTCTGATTTTGTTTCTGTGCACTTGCCTTGGCTTGAACAAGGACTGAACTTGTGCGAGTCCTTTTCTTAAAACCGGAGTGGGAAAGCAGAAAGAGGGCAACAGACCTCGGTTGAGATCCTGACTAAGCATGGACTGCGGACTTATGTGCCCGTGGGCAAGTTTTTCTAAGCTCTTCTGAGGTTTTCACAGCTGGATAATGTAATAAACCTATCATTCAGTGTTTTAACAATACTTTATTGATCTTATTCTGGTTAGGTTATAAATAGAAAAGTTTCCCCAGAGAGAAAGATAAAAGGAGATTCACAATAGATGAGAGGGCTTCGAAAAGTTTGTTAGTTCTGTTCTTTTGTTTGTTAGTTTAACCACGTTTTTGAAGCCCCCTCAAAATCCCTTTTCATCAAGCCCTCATGCAATAGTCTTTCTTTCCTCGCTCCTCTCGCAGCAGAGAGGTGCAGCTGCGAAGACCACCTAGTCACACTGAGAAATATCAAGGCCAGTGGCTCTCAAATGTGGTGTGAGAAGAGGACCTTCTGTTCTATTCCTTATGACTGTTCTTTCCCCTATGACCTTGGCCCCACCGTCGACTTACTGAATCAGAGGCCTTGGGGCTGGAGAGCAGGACTCTGTGATTTCACAACCACTGAGGCTAGGGTCTAGGCCCAATGAACAAGTGTGTAAGAAGTTTATATGCTGTCACAGTGATGTGTGTGGACAGTTGGTGGGCGAGTTAGGAGGATTAAGTGATGCCTGGGTAAGCAAGCTCTCTGTAAATGGTACGGCACTCTATAAATGGAAAACAACATTTTTAGTTCCTTGATTTGTTTCTGAATTGATAGCATCACTGTGACTAATAATTTGAAGTCTCCAAGGGTCAAACAGACTTACCAGTTATTGCTGTTTGCCAATGGGTTGCTCTTTATGATGTGAGTCGTGAATTCCCATTTGCTGTCCATTTGCAGACTCATTATGCAGTTCAAGACACCAAGGGGTTTCACACTGAAGGAGACATCGATGGGCTACATGCTACAATTGAATGTGAGCAGCCTCAGCCCGACCTCTACAAGTCAGTATTCCATCAAGTATCTTTTTAGCCTCTCAATACTGCTCTTGCTTTGTCATCTCAGACAGCAGTCAAAAGACTTTTAGACTGAGTCCAAAGTATGCCAGTAATACTATACACTAGTTTAATAGGCATCAAATAGATAGCTTTTCATATGTACATACCCGAAAAGGCTTAATGGAACTAAATGATTTAAAGCAATTAATTTTTCTTTGCTTTGAGAAAGTAGGACCTAAAACTGTATTAAGGAAAACATTTAAGTCTTGGGTATACATAGAAAGTGAAAGAAGAGTTGCTGTCACCTCTCTGACCCCTGGCTGCTGTCTGAGAACTAGATGGCCAGGCCTTCCTTCTCAGGCCCCTCTGAGCACTCTCACCGCCAACCACTTGGTTAGCAGCCCAGGGCAGGGACCACCTGCACTCCCCAGAGATGCCCCAAGAATAAAGACAAGGGAGATAGAGTAGGAATGGCTTACATACATACTAGGCGTGTGTGTTACAGTTTATAATAGCACTCATTCCCTGCTTAAAATTGGGAAAATCCATAAATATGTTTTAAAAGAAAAGGTGCTTTAGGGTTCTGACTCTTGAACGGATGCTGGCCTGTTAGTAATTTCACTTTTTATTTTTTGTCAGATTTGTTGGTCGCATAAATGTTTACAATGATCTAAATGACCCTGTGGTAAGGTAAGGAGACACACTTTCTGTTAGGCATTTTGGGCAATCTTCCTCTAATATTATTAATTATTTTATTAGTAAGAGTTTTTTGTTGTGTCTGTTCCTATCGGTTCTAAAGAATGGCTCTCTTTGCGCATGCACATCTGTATGTGTTAGATAAGTCGATGATTTAGTGAAAATTTTCTCTCACCAGATTCTGTTGAAGGTGCCTTTTAAGGGACTGATCCCAAGGCAGAGGGTATAGCACACTTTCCTGCCGTTAAAAATACCCTTGGAGAGAGGCGTATCATAATGCGCCTTCAGCTCTGGAATTGAAGCATTTTTACTCTGCAGACCATTTTATTGGAATACATTAATCTGCTCCTAGTCATTGGAACAAATTTATGGCTCTAGATTATTTTTGAGATTTAATAGAAAGTGTCTCACGAAGGACATATTTGAGGCTCATATCCACCTAAGAAAATTAAAAAAACTGTCCCCGGGTAATTACAGCGATCACAGGCCAGTGCTTTTGCTTTCCATGTTTAATCATAGAGGTTTCAGTGGCTCATCAGACACATTACAAAGTCTCCAGAAACGAGCCGCCCATCAAATCTCTAACTTTGTGACTACCACACAGTGGAAGCTCGGAACCAGTCCTGGAGGCTGGGTGGATAATAACCCTCCTGTAATTCAACCTTGAAAGATTTCTACATCTGTAAGCTAACTCGGTCTTTTCTTAGGTCTATTGATATTTCATCTGGGCATTATTTCAAGATCCTTTTGGCAGGCTCGCTAAGAAAGCATTTGAGCTACACATTTTAGGCAATTCATCTTGTCATTTTTCCAGTTAATATCCCCCTGCCCAAAAAACCTCACTTGTTAGAGAAACGTTGTCCAAATTTAACCGTCTCCAAATTGTTAATATATATGAACGAAAACCTTTCCCCCTAAGTAGAAATAAGCTCTTATGAAAAATTACTGCCGATAGATACTGAAATACAAATCCCTGAGTTTTACCGCTGTCACAGTATCCTAAAAGGATTAGCTTTAAGGAAATACTTTGTACACTCTTTGTTCAGCATGTTTATCATCATGCTACATCGGCAGACTAGCCGGTGCCTTTGGGGATTAATGGAGGTATTATTTTATTCTTTACTAAATACATATTACTCTGATGGTAACTTTCTTGTTACCTTGGAGAAAGTGTTCCTTGGAGGAATTAATTTGTGCTTGAAAGAGTAAATAGATTTCAGTTTACTCATATTGCCAGCCAGATAAACCTGGGGGAAAAAAGCATTTTATTTCATTCGTGCTTTATATTTAGAAGATCATTGGCTGAGTATTTTGGCAAGAAAACTAATATATTTTGTATTTCAACTCAAACTCTATTTTAGCTTCTTTAGTATTTACTTTATTGGATAGACTTTTAGTATTTGGGTTTAAAAATATTTATAAATTCATGGTTTGAACCGTTACGAATTATGTATCCAAATTCACAATCCACTCAAAGTGATAGTTACCTTCCTCCTTGACCAAATGAAGCTAAGTACTTTTTTAAGTAAAGTATTTTTAGACGGCTCAGGGACACTTGTTAAAGGTTCATTTGTTTTCATAAATACTCGCGACACAAATTATCCTGAGTGTGTTACTAACAGAAGGTGACAATACTTCTAACACAACCAGACAACCAATGTGCTACAATGTTTAATGACTGTCAGGCTCATAAATGGATGTTGAAACTATCTACTCACTCGAGGACATACATGTCAGTTGATGCCCCAGGATGTCACTCATCCTGTGAGCAGGCTCCACTCTCCCTTCAGTTCGATGCAGTTCTGAACTGTAGTGGCCAAGTGGGTGGTGCGTGTTTGAGGACTGTAACAGTTTACCAGTGTTCCATGAGCAAAAGGAGTCCATAATGGCAGAGATATTTGTGTATTGCTCACTGTGTCTTTAATGCTTAGGACAGTGCTTGTTCTTAAAGGAATGGTTTTAAAAGTCTGATACTTGTTTTCCGCCAAAAGTCGCAGTGTGAGGACCTAATGTCGGGGGTTTAAATGGAGAGAAAATGTTTTGAGAAACGATGTACAAATGCGCTTTACACAATTGATGTGTGTATGGATTGGGATAACAGTTGTATGAGCCCCTAATAAAATGTTAAAAAAAAAAAAGTCGCAGTGCATGGGCCATTTCACGTTCATAAGTGATCTGCATTTCACAGACCTACATCTTTGTCGATATAACTTTCAGTTTTTATAAGTGCCATGTAGAGTATCCTTGCCTTCATCTTTAAAAAAACAGTCATTTAAATGAGTGCTTTCAACTTGCTGAAACACGTGCTCTGCTCTTCAGCCTTCAGAACAGGGGGCTGGGGGCCAGGGAGACCCTTCAATCAATCACCTAAACGTCTTTTTAAAAAAATCCTTTTATTGTGGGCTCATACAGCTCTTATAATACAGACATACATATATTGTGTCAAGCACATTTGTACATTTGTTGCCATCATCATTTTCAATACATTTTCATTCTACTTGAACCCTAGGTATCAGCTCCTCGTTTTTTCCCCTAACCTCCCTCACTCCCTCCCCCCCTCACAAACCCTTAGTAATTTGTAAATTGTTATTGTTTTTTCCGTGGGTTACAGTGATTGATGTCTCCCTTTACCCACTTTTCTGTTGTCCGTCCCCCAGGGAGGGGGTTATATATATCATTGTGATTGGTTCCCCCTTTCTTCCCCACCTTCCCCTTTCCCTCCTGGTTTTGCTACTCTCATTATTGGTCCTGAGGGGTTTGTCTGTCCTGGATTCCCTGTGTCTCCAGCTCTGATCTGTACCTGTCTTGTTAAGAAGTCACTGGACCACTGCCACACTTCCTGATTCAGTAACTAGAAGCCTGAGAATTTACATTTTTAATACCTTCCCAAATGCTGCTAATGGTACCAATTTGGGGACCACATTTTGGAGGATCACGGCAGCCCTAATAACTTACTCTGTCTCTAATGACTGTGTGATGGCAACACAGGTTCTGTTTAGTAAATTTGGGATGAGCCCGAAGAGCTGCATTTCTAACCAACTCCCCAAAGATGCCAATGCTGCTGCATCCAGGCAGCACTTTGAGTCAAAAGACTGTAGGAAAACTGGAACTCTGTGAAGAACTATTGTCGTAAGGAATGCTTTTATCCTCCCACAGATAAAGGCCATTTAAACTTACAGGACCATCAGCTAACTCTACTCATCTAAACATAAGCAAATAAACGATTTCCTCTTCAAATGAAATCAGTTAAGCAAGTGAATTAATTGTCCGTCTCGCATTTTGCTTTCCTCTGTGCTCTGTATTGTTCTGTCTCCGACCATCCTCTGCAGGCCATTAGGATCCGAAAACTTGCTTCTCAGAGGAGCCACGCTAAAGAACACGGAAAAGATCTTTGGTAACTCTTTTAATTAGTGAATTATTCATAGTAGTGTCTCAAATTAACGATACATTAAGCAAAGTTAATATCCAGAATGGAATCAGGAAAGCATCTCTTTGTTCTTCAAGGTACTGTGACTTTATGGCAGCAATGATTTTGTCTCACTATGCATAGTGTTGATGTAAACCACAAGCCGTACAGCGATGTCCTCTGCAAATACTGCTCGTAGACTAAGCACCTGTATTTCTAACTGAGCACATAAAATTATATCTATGGAAGAATTCATGTAGTGTTTCTCTGCAGGACATTTCTTGTAATGTCTGATTTTGCTAGTATTTCTCATTTCTGGTGAGTTGCAGCTTATATTTTAATTAAATGAAAAGTAAACTTTTAAGAATATTAGTGTATCTCATCAGAAAGCTCAAAACATTAAAATGTGAACTTAAAATACAGATGATTCTCAATTGGGAAGAGATGTTTCTCCAGTCAAAACTCCGAAGCAGTGCTTCCCCATGTGAGGGATACTGCCCTCCGGGCGGCACTAGAAAAATCCAGGGGGCTTGCAAAAACATGCCTGCACTTTATCCTGGATTATGGGCTATGGTACAAAAATGTTTAATTGCCAGGGAGGGTGGGGGGCATTGGGTACTTTTTTTTCTGAAAAGGGGGCCATAGGCCAAATAAATTTTGGACCCTGTGGTCTAAAGGAACCTTGTCATGTGATGACTCTTTTGAGCAAAACATTAACGCCCAATAAAACTAAAATTACGATTCATTTGACAATCTAATATCCCTATAGCAGTCTATAAAGACAAGATACATTTCTCTTATTTTAACATTTACTCCTTCTATTTGACAGGAGTTGCTATTTATACTGGCATGGAAACCAAGATGGCATTAAATTATCAATCAAAATCCCAGAAACGGTCTGCTGTAGAGAAGTAAGGTTTACTGCCTGCTCATTTGAACTGTGTGAAAAACTGTGCTTTTAAAGTACATCAATTACCATAGTTAGGAAAATATTTTCCTTTTGGGTCTATTTGCAATTTCTTTGTGGTTTCTAGTTGTACAGTTACTTAGTAACTATTATGCTAATTATTTTGATGAGACAGAAAAGCCACATAACCTTATAATTTTAGCATTTCAGTATTAATCTTCAGAACACTTTAAAACCATTTATTTTTAAAGCCAGTTACAAAGAATTTTTAGCTTTGAGGTTAATTGCAGATGGCCATAAAGTTCATCCATGCTTTATTAAAAACAAAAATACGATGACTTTAAACTCTGAGATTTCATGGAGTTCATGGACTTTCCAATATGGCTTCAGTGAGCAATCCCAGAGAGAACATAGACTTCTTAACATTACATAGTAATATCCTTAGGGTAATATGTCAGGCTGATACTTTAATTTGTAAGAATACATGGCCTGGAATTTTGTTTCTTTGTCTCTTGTTAAAGTCTAGCCTGGACTTGAAACGGACAACTAAACAGTTTATAAATTATGTAAGAGTGTATGAATTATACATTACTCAATGATTTGTCTCCCCCTACCCCCACCAAAAAAAAAAGATGGCTGAGTGTGTTTCTGTTTTCATAAACTAATCTTTAAATGTGATATCACTGGTCTCTTCACTCTGAAGATGAAGAGTCTGTTTCTAGTGTCTACAGATGACAAATAGGTTTCAAAATTAGATACTGGAAAATCCATTTTTCCCCATGATCTCTGCTAAGTTTATCATTTTTCTTATGTGGAGAGTATTTTCCTTTGAAGTATTCACTCTTCTCTTCCACTCTCCTCCATCATTCCCTCCCTGCTTTCTTCCTCTTGTCCTTCCTTCCTTTGTAATGATAATCACTAAATTTTGAACTCTTCCAACTGATGCTTAATGAAAGAAGATCACTGATTTTTTTACGTTCTTTTAAATGACAGAATTACAGACCATCTAGAAACATTTGTTAGCAATATCGTTATGTGCAGTTTTCTTTCTACTGACGAAAACATCCCTTCTCCGTAGATAATTCCCTTCGAGCCTCTGGAGTGGACTCAGATAGAGTTGAGCTTGTATTTTCACTTTTACTGAGTCTAGTGTAAGGTAGAAACTTCCTTTGAAAAAATATTAACATATTACCTTCCTTTATGTGTAGTGTTTCATCACCAGGTGTTCACCTTGACGTTTTAAAGACAGAAGAGCTATGCTTGTTGTGTATTCCGGCACCGATAATTAAGTGATCATCACTGTCTTTTTGTTTTAGATCAATGAATGTATTCCTCATTGTGTACCTCTGTATTCTAATCAGTAAAGCACTGATAAACACTGTTCTGAAATATGTGTGGCAGAGTGAACCATTTCGAGATGAACCATGGTATAATCAGAAAACGGAATCAGAAAGACAGAGGAACCTGGTATGAGAAATGACTCCGTTCCCTTTTCCAAAAATGACCTGTAGACTGTTGTTCTGAGAATCTGGTACGATGAAATTACAATGGTGAATTTCTTGCAGGCAGGAAGGTAAACTGAATAGCAATAGTAGATGCACACATTAATATAGATGTTCGTTGCCTCCCTAGCTGTAGGCACAGGTTCTTGCTGCTTCCTTCAGGAATGTCAGTGTACACGTCTGCAAAGGGATTGATTCCCACGGTAAATGCACGAGGACAGTATCAGGAACACTGTTGGCATGTCCAGCCCCTAGCACATACCTTACATTCGTGGTGGTTCTTTTCTTGTTAGGTTCCTCCAAGTCAATCTCAGCTCCTAAAGCCTCAGGAGTTTCCCCCTAAGGTTTTCTGGGCTATAACCTTTACCAGAACGGATCACTGCGTCTTTCTCCCACAGAGCTGCTGGGTGGGTTCAAACTGCCAACCTTTGCTAGTGGCCGGGGGCTTTAACCATGTGCCACCAGGGATCCTTGCCTCCTATTTAGAAGATGCTCAGTCAATGCTTACTACTTATCATAAGTACAATAAAAAAAGGGGGTGGGTGGGGAATCTCAATTATAGGAAATTATGGCAAGAAGGCAGGCAGCTGCTACCAGAAGCTTGGCGGTTTGAGTCCACCCAGAGGTGCCTCTGAAGAAAGATTTGGCAATCTGCTTCCCCCAATCCTGGGCCCTATGGATGGGACCCATCTCTACTCAGACACACAGGGGGTTGGCATGAGTGCTTCTCAACTCATTGACACTGTTATTTTAGGCTGAGAATTGGTTTTCTTTTTCTGTTGGAAGATTTCAGTACAGTTACTTGTATTTATAAAAAAAACATTTCACAAGCCAGTGTAAAGTCATTTGATTGAGCTGTCTTATACTTACTTAAAACAGTACAATCTTCTAGCTAGTCCCATTCAGCCCAGACCCAGAGGTGGATGTCGATCTAGACCTGTTTCAGAAAGCTTCCATGTCTCCTTGGGGTTGTCTCACCTTTCTGCCCAACAGGCACCTGGCTAGCACGCAGACATCTCCACAAGTTCAGCTGTCGTAGGAGCCTGACAAAACTTGCATGGTTTCAGAGATAGGAACAAAATTCAAAACTAGACAACAGCAAAAAGTAATTTTACCAGATTTGGGGGAGGGAGAGTTATGTAGGTTATTACTTTATAATCGGGATAATTTATCAAAGTCACAAGTTAAATTCAAATTTTCCATTAGGTCTAAGTTAGAATTATCTCCTGTCGCTTCTCAGTATAGTTATTTTAGCAGGTAATTTCATCTTATTCCATTGATATAGAACAGACATGCAAATCAAGCTTCTTGGCCTAAAGGCAGGTCATGAATAGAAAGCTAGGTGACAAATATAGTGGAAATCTAAGCCTGCAGCTGCTGCCAACCTAAAATAACCCTTATCTTTGGATTTTGAAATACTTACATTTAAAAATAAGGCACCCTGGTGGCACTGCAGGTTGGACACTGGGCTGCTAACCCCAAATCAGCTGTTCAAACCCACCAGCTGCTCTAAAGGAAGAAAAAGTATTTGTCTGTTCCCTTAAAGATGTTCAGTCTTGGAAACTCTGTAGAAGGGTCACTATGAATAGGTCACTTGATGGCAGTGGGTTTGGGTGGCTTTTTAAAAATTATTTTGAAGTACCACTCCTGTTATTTCTACCCTAACTTTAAGTTGTTCACTCATGATTTTACTCTTTATTTTCACCCAGCTGGATGGTGTGATATATGATACATTACTCAATGTTGAACGACGGTTATCTGTTTCTTCTCAGTTTCTCCGAGCGTTCACTGATTTTCTGGCATTCATGGTCCTCTTTAACTACATTATCCCAGTGTCCATGTATGTCACAGTCGAAATGCAGAAATTTCTCGGCTCTTATTTCATCACCTGGGATGAAGACATGTTTGATGAAGAAACAGGGGAAGGGCCTCTGGTTAATACCTCGGATTTAAATGAAGAATTAGGACAGGTGAGTATCTCACGGCTTGTCTTTCATAACTAATAGAAATTGAGTTAATCCATACTACGTTTCCTGGTATCTAGATACAAGTAATTCATCCAAATGGTGAAATGAAAATTTCAACTTTAACTCACACATATAACTATAACCTATAATTGGTGAAATGAAAAAAAGGTTTTTTAACTCTATTTATACAATAATAGGTAATGAATTTATATTTACAACATTTACAAAATTAATCACATTAGCTGATGAATATAAACTAATCCATGGGTTTCTAAGTGTACTCATTCTGGATTTTATTGGCACGAATGAAAAGTTGAAGGGATACGTGAACTGCCATTTATTGAGTTCCTCTGCCACAGGCATTGTGCTAGCTTTTATAAATGATATATTTAATTCTGATTACAAGTCAATTTTCCTCATTTCTAAAGATGGCAAACAAAGATTTGCTAGCAGAGCATATTTCAAAGAGTTTAATACATTTACATTTATAATTTGTTCTAATACTTAGAACCTTGGATTACCTAATCTTTCTGTATCTCAAATTTCTTAATTTGTGAAGTAGGGATAATTGCATATATATGCACTTGCTCATAAAGATCAAGGACCGCAGCCAGCCTTCAGTACAGATTACAAGCTATGTGAAGAAAACCAGACTACCGGACTCGTGGGTAACATCATGGTAAAGAGAAAAGAGATTGACGTTATCAAGGATTTTTGTCTTCCGTGCATACACAGTCAGTGCTCCTGGAAGCAGCAGTCAAGAGATCAAATGACACATTGCATTGGGTAAATCTGCTTGCTACACGAGACGTCTTTAAAGTATAAACAGCAGGTATGTTACTCGGAGGATCGGGTGTGCCTGATCCAAGCCATGGTACGTTCGGCCGTCTCCTGTGCATGTGGACGTTGGAGGTTGACTAGGGAAGACTGAAGAAGGGCTGATGCATTTGAATTCTGGTGCTGGGGAATGCAGAATGTGGGAAAGTGCCCAGCACAAGCAAATCTGTCTTGGATGAAGAACAGCCAGAATGCTCTTTAGAGGCAAGGATCACTAGACTTCGGGCATGCCCTTTGGACATGTTGCCAGGAAAGACCAGATCCCGGAGAACACTTGGCGAAGGGGCAGCGCAGTGAAATGGAAGAAGGCCTTTACTAAGACAGATTGACGCGGTGGCTACAGCAGTGGGTTCAGACATAGGAGCCGTTGTGAAGATGGCACAGGACCGGGCTCTGTGTAGTTCCGTTGTACACTCACTCTGAGCTGGAACTGACTAAACAGCTAAACAACAACAATTGCGAGATGACCACTCATCTGTCAGTTTTTCATACTGAGCTGCCTTCCGTGCCCCTCTGGTACTGGAAGCTACGTCACAGTAACTGCAGCAGGTTCATGCATGTAAATAGGTTTCAGTGGCCCTTCTGGACTAAAACCAACTAGGAAGAAGGAACAATCAGCCCACTTCAAAAAATTATTACTAAGAAATCTTACGAATAACAGTGGAACGTGGCCTGATATAGAGCCAGAAGATCGACTCCCTGGGTTTAAAGGGATTCATCTGTGCCGAGGCAAGAGCTCTCCCTCCTCACGAGAGAGGCCAGCTTTAGAACAGCCACGAACACGTGGAGTCAGAGTGTATGAAGTAATGAATGTAGGAAAATTGGAAGTTATCGGTAATGAAGTGGGACACGCGGAGAGTGATAAGCTAGGCGTTAATGAGCTGAAGTGGACTGGTAGTGGTGGCCTTTTTGAGTTGATCAAGTGTGTCATTGATTATGTCTGGAATGACATATTCAAGAGGAATAGGTCACCTTATCACAATCATTATCAAAAAGGAAACGTCAAGATTTATTTTGAAGTACAAGGCGATATGTGATAGAATGTATAGCATAAATATATACCTGCAAGAAAGACCAGTTAATGCAACTAAGGGTCAAATTTAAGCACTGACCACTAAATCCAATGTGAATAAATTAAGGGATTCGACCCACAGTCTGAAATTGTTTAAACATTTAATCAAGATGCAGTGACAATTACTGATTGGAATATGAAGTCAGAAA
>NW_022111368.1:11065145-11066205 GCF_000313985.2 Echinops telfairi
TACAAATAGCCAAAGTGACATTTTTAGACAATTGAATGAGGCTGAACTTCACTTTGGGAAATGGCATGAGAAGTTGCTTAATTTCTGTCTATGATATCTATGAGGGTGCTTCAAAAAGTTCACGGGGAGATTTCTTTTTGATTCTATTTTTCACCAACTTTTGACGCCAAGTGATATGTACATGTGGGCCCTCTGTTTCCCAAAACTACTCTGCAGTATTGTGTTTTTCTCTGCAGTATGTTAGCTGGGACTCTCCCATCTTGTTGGTAGTTAATGATATGTATTTGGGAAGTGAGCAGGGGACGCAATACACTGGGAGACAGACCTATGTCTCCTTCCGTACACCCTCGGTCCCTGACAGTGGTAGCGACTGACTTGGGGTTGTGGAAAAGGATGTTACATTCCCTCACATAAGCCTAAACACTAAAAATATTATAGTGTTTTCCAGTATTTTCAGAATTTCTTTCCATTATTTATGCTAAATATGTGACCTCTGAGTTTCTCGAAATTTAGGATTTGAAACTAGTTGTATTTTTTAATACTTTTCAGCTTTCTATCTGAATTTTTGGTCCTTTTAAATTCTGTCTTCTAACCCTAAAGTGATGTTATACATCCAAGACTATAGAATAAGATCACCTTATCTGCATACTCAATTTTAAAAAATCAGATTCAGAACCAGACCCCCGTCACTATTTGTCTTTCCAAACAAGGAGTACACTGGGCCCATCCCGTTTGTATTTGGCTGGTCGAGGGAGCGGCTACCTGTTGGGCTGCCAGCTGAGTGGTTGGTCATTTGAAACCACCAGGGGCTCTGTGGGAGGAAACGGAGGCTATCTCCTCTTGTAAAGAATTGTGATCTCAAAAGCCCACAGGAGCAATTCCACCCTGCCCCATAGGGTCACTATGAATCAGAGTGGACGGTGGAAATGAGGTTGGTTTTGGAGCGGAAGGGATGGACATATGGCAGAATGGACATACTTTACCCCTGCATTTAAGGTCCAGAGAAAAGTAAAACTATTATCACATGAAAAAAACAAATTATTTGCCCGTCCTGTTACCC
>NW_022111368.1:11067314-11071662 GCF_000313985.2 Echinops telfairi
TTAGCCATTCCTCTCAGGATTTCCTGGCTAAAATTCAGAGTGAATCTGATCAATGATCACGGTGTTAGAAATGACGTTTAGACATCATTGGAAGCAAGGAGTCTAGTTGCTAAGGTGAAATGGTTGTGAATAACCCCCACCCCACCCTCCACCCACTCCCCAAGTACTTTGGCTCCTGAGCTCACCACGCGCTGGGTGCAGAGCCCGTGTTGATCCTCTAAAGAGCGTAGAGGGCCTTCTTTCACTTAGGTTGTGCCCTGTCGCCCTTTCACTACCAAAGTGCACCTTTTACCCAGACTTCAGTTGATTTCAATGTAGAAAACTATGTTTTACAGCAAAAATCCATAGATGAGAGTGTAGATTATTTATGTGGCCACATAAAACATATCCCAGGAGGAGCTACTCGTTACCTACTGACTTTGCTCTATGCGGTGTGTTTTATATAAGTCAGGCCCTCCTCGGACCCTTTACAACCCGTGGTTCTCAGCCTGGACTCATATTAGAACCACTGGGGAAGTTTTCACAGGCCTGTGGAAGGCGTGAATCAGTATTTTTAATGCTCTCAAGAGATTCAAATATTCAGCCAAGGTTGCAAAACACTGCTTCTAACTTTCATTGCCTCCAGAAGTAGTAGAATGATTAGAGCAGCTGAGCCAGAGAGAGGAGAATTAGTCTCTGCTCTGTCACGTGCCAGTTCTGTGGCTGTAAATAAGATCAATGGCTGAACCTTCCAAAGTGTCATTTCTTCAGCTGCAAAACGAGGGTAATAGCTTCTGTCTCACAGGTTGTTCTGAGATTGACTTTGATGGTGTATAGAATGCGTCCCGTGTGTAGTAGGTACTTCATGACTGTCTGGTTTAATATGAATTATTGTTAGGAGAATATCAGCATAATACAACTTTTCAGGACAGTGATATAATTGCCCCAGATTTTGATAAATAGTTTGTGTTTCATATACTTTTTAACTCAAAGTCTCTCTTTGTCCAGTTGTTTTCCCAAATATTTAGTGATTAATTGCTATATCACGGAGTAGTGCTTTTCCGTTTCTAAAAGTATCAAGCTGATTTAAACATTCTTGCTCCATTAACCATAAAACCATTCAAATGCTTTCATGACAATCTTTGGTGCTTTGAGTTTTTGTTGAGACCATGTTTCCTGTCATGGAAAGCATGCTAACATCCAGGGGGGAAATTGAGGATGTGATGAGGATTGGGATAGGATTAGGAAGATCTAAGGAGAATCAGTACATTTGAGTTATGGTGCTAAGGAAGAATATTCACCGTCCCACGGATGACCACCAGAACAGCAGACAAACCTGTCTTGGAATAAATGCGGCCAGAATGCTCCTTAGAAACGAGAAGACTTCAGCTCACAGACTTGGGGCAGGTGAGCAAGAAAGACCAGTCCCTGGGAACAGACACCGACGTGGTGAAGCAGTCAGCAAGAGAGAAGAAGCCCCCTGAGGTGGATTGACACAGTGGCTGCAACACTGGGCTCAGAACAACAGTTGTGCGGAGGGCACAGGATGTGCTGCTTCCGTCTCTTTCACGCAGGGTCTCCAGGAGTCAGATCTGACTGGACACACCCAATAACGCCAAGCGCGTGGGGTGCGCATGCCACCCGTGGGCTCTAGGCATAATGATGGAGTGAGGCCAGTGTCTTCAGACTCATTCAGTCTTATAGGTCCCTAGCACATACTGCAGCTGGTAGAGGATCTTTTCAAGAAAAAGGAGAGGCTGAAAATATTGGTGAGTATATATACCCATGGGTCACAAAAGAGTTAATTACCATGGAAGTGCTCAGGAATAAAGAAAAGTCATCATTAGAATCTACTTTATAAATTAGCAAAGGCAAATTCCTAGACTCTCAAGGGTTAGACCAGTGTTTATTGTCTTGTTTCTTTTCCTTCGATTTCAAGAAATATATTGCCATTTTTGTTCGGTTGCGCTGCATTTTTTCCAGGAGCGAGAAGAGTTGTTTTTTCGGGCTCTCTGTCTTTGCCACACGGTCCAGGTGAAAGATGACGATAGTGTGGATGGACCCAGGAAATCTCCAGACTCAGGGAAATCTTGTGTGTATATATCCTCATCCCCCGATGAAGTAGCATTAGTCGAAGGTATTCAAAGGTATGTATTTTGACATCGTGTCAGGGTTTTAATTTGACAGGTGTGATAATTATTGGACCAAGAGCCCGTTTTCAACTCCAAACCCGTGCATCTGTACTTGGAAATATTCTCCTGCTCTATGCTCGAGTAAGTTTGTGTAAACCAAGTAGGTGGGACTGAACAATAACTGTCTTTTAATCTTGTAAATGTATTATTATTCTCGAACGTATTGTTGGAGAAGGGATTCTTCTTGAAAGCCAGGTGGTATCAATTTGTTAGAAAAGAGAGGCTTGGCCCTAGACTAAGATTCTTTACCAAGATCCATTTGTGGGTATTTTTTTCCTCCTGACATCTGCAAGAAGTTCACTCGAGGTCATCCCATATAACCACAGACTTTTAGAGATGGAAACAATTTTAGATATTTAAGACGATCCTTCCTTGTACAGCTTAGAGAACCCGAGGCCCAGAGAGATCAAGTAACTGTGCACCTTGGAGAGAGATGAAAAAGCTCTATGAGCCCCTGATAAAATGATTTAAATTTTTAAAAATTATAAAAATTTTAAAATAAATAAATAAAAGGAATGCCAATTGAAAGCACACACACACATACACACAATCAAAATTTTGGCTTTTTGTCCTCTTAGCTTATGCTGTTAGCTCCATAGAACTTTTTTTCATGTTCCTTCGAGATCTTTCTATCCAGAGTTCTTACTGCCTCACGAGATACTTCATTTTAAGAAGACACTTGGAAAAGTACATTAAATATTCCAGGCACTTGGTATAATTTCAAGGCAATGGCATAATTTTCAGATTCTCACAGCTTGGGCTTTTTCTTTAATACTAAAGGTAGTAATCTTAATTCTTCCCCTCCACTGCTACTGAGAAGTAGACATCACCTTCAAGGATCCGGTGATTGCTGAGAAAAGCACTTCACCACCTTTTAGGTAACTGGGACAACATTCGTATTGTCGACCGAACCAGTGTCCTGGTCCTACTCAATTTGAATGTCAACATGGGATTTATAAATTATACTACTATTGACCTTTCTTAAATGATCAAAACATTTCAATCCACATATCTATAAGTAAGAGATCTTGAAGCTACAGTTCTCTTTTTGGAAAATGAGTGCTCAGAAATTAACCTACATTTCAATCATAGATACTAGAAGTTAGGAAAGCTGTTCCTACCCAGGATTTGCGCTTACTTTTCAGTAAGTGGGGTAATAACTTCCTGGGGACACGGAAAGGAAGGGTGGGGCAATGAGGAGTCAGCACCAATGCATACAAGGCGGAAGGAAGAAAGTGTTCCAAAGCGGATTGTGGTGATGCTGACACACCCCTTCTCAATATGATGGAACTGTATGATGTGTTCATTGTAGCCCAATAAAATTAATGATTTTTTAAAAGAAGCCTTTTCTTCAGCATACCAGCTTTTGCCTGAGTTAAATAGATAACCTGTCTCTATCTTCATACCTCTATCGATACAGATTGCATTGAAAGGATATATCCATCTCCCCTTTCATCTGCAAAATCCTTGAATACAGAAATCTGGCCTTTTATCCTCTATCTCCAGCACTTAGCCACATAGCACCTGAGATGCTCTGTGTTGGTAGGAGGAAGTGGTTACAGAGGAAGTGCTCTGCTTCTGGTTATTAAACTGAGCTCCTGCACTGGGCCTTAGTTTTCATCATTACAATGAGGGGTTGGTCTGGAGAGAGACTATCTCTAAGGGACCTTCTACTTCAACTTTGTGCTGTCTTCTACTAAAAACAACAACAACAAACTGGTTAGTAAATAAGGATGTCAACAGAAAATGGATTTGCAACTCAGAGAACTGTTACTGTCGATCTAAAAGCTATTAATATTTACGCACAATTGTGCAAGAGAGTGTAGGATAAGTGGGACTTCAAACTGGTTCATTCTGGTTCAGCCCCATGCAGACAATTGTTATTTCCACTCCAAATAGACGGAATCAGAATCTATATTTTAACATCTGAAGACAAGGTGGTTCTTAGAGGTCCTCAGATGCTTCTTAAAGGTGACCTTACTGCAATATAGATTCCAGTTAGGTATACCTGGTTGAAAGGCACATTTGAACTGGGGATCCAACTGGAATGAACTAGTCTAAAGCCCTAAGGGTGCATTTTCAGTTTTGTTGACTATTGGAGAATTGTATAAGAAATTGAATAAATTCAGTGTTTTAATGTTCTAATCCATAATGCAGTTGACAAATCCAGTTTTACT
>NW_022111368.1:11072901-11074118 GCF_000313985.2 Echinops telfairi
AAAAAAGAACATAAGACTTGGTGGCGATTACCTCAGAAAAATAAAACTGGATTTTAAAAATTCAATCTTAAGAAAAAGAAATTCCCTGGTAAATGGAAGCAGAGTGAATCCGCTGACTGCAGACCTCCCTGTGTTGGTCAGCCCAGCCAGTGATGGGGACTTTAGGGTCACCTGTAGGGCAGACCGATAATGACACAGTTGCTGCCAGTGTCTGTCTCACAGTTGATAAGCTCCTGACGTTCCTGAGATTGGGGTCTTTAGACTCTGAGGAGTTCCAGGAGGAGGAGGAGGGCTTGCTGTACTATTATCAACATTTCAAATGTGTCTTCTGATAATAAGACTGTACAAGATGACTAAAATGCCAGTTTTCTTTGCCCTTTGTTACAATTTTAATGAATTTAGGAATAACACCAATTCTTGCACAGGGCTCTGTGTATATCTATGATTAACAGAATTCTTAAAACTCAGCCAGGGCATAAGAAATGCAGACTTTTGGGCAAACTCATTGTGAAAGGCGACCTGGTTTGGTGGTGATCGGGTGAATCATAACAAGGAAAGGTTCTTAGTACCTATGAAAAACTCAGCCCCTATGAATCAATTTTAGTCATTTCTTATCACAGACAGCTTATATAAACTATGGGAAGGGAATTCCTAACATCACACGAAATAAAAGTAAGGGCATCTTCATACTGCAGATGTTTTCATCATGGCTGTAGGGGGAAATAGGCTGTCTCCACATTCCTTCGTTCAGAGGGCTGGCTTACGTCATTAATAGAAAGAGAGAGAGCAGCAGAGTGGAGCTAGGGCCAAATGGTGTGGAGATAGGGTTTGAGGTTTACGTAAAGGAGACAGAACTGTGCTGTCCGTTCCACTGCTTTCTTAAGGAATTTCTGATCTATGTGAGGTGGTTTGATAATTATCCAACTTAACAATATATGCAGTCAGATGGATCTTAATTTTTAAAATTTCTTTTTCAGGTTTGAATTGCTGGAAGTTTTGAGTTTTGACTCAGTAAGAAGGAGAATGAGTGTGATTGTAAAATCTGCCACAGGTAGAAATTTCTTTTTATCATGATTCCTTAAATTGTATATTGTGGTAGTGTTTTATTCTTATGGTTAAATTCATTAAGGACTTTAAGGGATTAGCACTTACTCTTTTTCAAAAATAAAATAATGCTAAGCTCTTATATCAATTTATATTTTTAAATAAATAATTTT
>NW_022111368.1:11075806-11078144 GCF_000313985.2 Echinops telfairi
ATAAATATTTCCCATGGTCTTAGGAACCAAGAGACTGCTCCTCAAACCAAGACACTGCTCCTCTATCCATCTCCAGCCGGGTCTGCCCACATGCAGATATGCCCACATACAAGTACCTGGCATGATGACATCATCGCACCAACTCCATCACATACACCCCGTACAAATACAGGTGTATGTGGCAGGGTTGGCACCATAATGTACTTATGCAGACCAGTCACATGTGTAGAGAGCAGCTACTCTGTTAAAAGCAGCTACTGAGTTGAAAGCACTGGTATTGGAGGTAAAACGACACTTCATGAATTATAACTACAGATGGTTTTTGTGATTAATCATTATGCTTTAAATATGTTCAATTTGTAACAATGAAAATATATCCTGCATATCAGATGTTTACATTACAGTTATGAAGTAGCAATGAAAAGAATTTTATGGTTGGGCGTCACTACAACATGAGGAACTGTATGAAAGGGTCGTAGCATTAGGAAGGTTGAGAACCACTGCCTTAGTCAAATGTGATCCCTCCCTCCACTCAGCGCCCAGAGTCCCATGCTGGCTGTTGCTCCTAGTGCACTCTCACCTTTTGCTCTCTGTTAAACTGTTTGTCTTCTGTCCCTGTAGACTAGAAACACCCTCAATCTCGCACCTATTTTTTCTCAATACTGTCTCAGGCTGGTAAGTTCCCTTTACTTAATGCCATTTCAAAATGACATTCTGCCAAGAGGCATGGTTTCTTGCTCTTTGTTGTTTCATAAAACTAAATAATACCAGGCTATGTGTGTCTCTTTGGAAAGATGCCAGTTAAGTTACCAAATACAGCCCACTCCCCTGGAAGTGAACCAGCCTCTGAGCCTAAAATAGTGATTTGAGGAATGTCGGGGAGTTATATGTCAGCCGGTTTTCTGACAATTCATGTTGACAGAATTTCATTTCAATGTCATGCAAGCCAAGTAGAGTTTCTTAAGCCAAGATATTTTTTCTCATGACTGAAGCTAGTAACGCCTTCTTTTCTCTTCTAAGACAAATTGTGAGATTGCTGATGCCTCCTGTTTAGCAGCTTTGTCAGTCATTTTTCAAGGGTTTGAGTTCCAGGTACTTGGTACACAACCCCGGACAGACATTGTACCTACTCTTGGGAGCTGTCTGCCTAATAACTGGTTCTCTTATCTCTGTAGCTCTAGTTAACTCCAGCAGCATTAGCTAATGTGACGAGCTCTCAGATGTCACGAAAATCAAATAATTTTTACTATCAGTGACATCATACCATTTGGGAAAAAAGAACTTTTGCCGATTGTATCTGGACACACTATGCTAACACGTGCTGTGTGGCACGAGGTCCCTTCACCTGTGCCCTGATGGCATGCTACCCTGAGAATTCAGGCCATTCAAAATAGCAAACTCATTCTGCGTGCTTCCCTCTGTTGATGTGAAGTCTGGCGCTGATTGTGTGAAGAGAGCGCCAGTGCCCGACTGCAGTGACGCTCGCAGTTCTGTGGAAGTCATCCACAGGGAAGCCCTCCCCTAACGTCATCACAGGTGTCAGTTCCATCTTTCCATTCTTCCGAACTACCATGACCGCACTGTTCACCTCTCAGTATGGAGGTGCCAGGAAGTCTTCGTGAATAGCTCCCATTGATCATCACAGAGGACACCACAGAAAGCTTAAAAAAGGGTTGGATTACCTCATAAAGAACTTATGTCTGAGGCATTCATGCCCTTAGGACATCTCAATCGCAAAAACAGGGCTAAGGATCCAGAGGTATCCTGGAGAAGCCAGGGGAGATTGCCACATCTGACAAACGGCCGCTGCATCAATTAATTTCTAGAAAAGCCTGAATTATTTTTTCATCATTGTATGGGGGACTCATACAGCTCTTCTCACAATCCATCCATTAAGCACATTTGTACATTTGTTGCCATCATTTTCAAAACATTTTCTTTTTACTTGAGCCCTGGGTATCAGCTTCTCATTTTTTCCCTCCCTCCCCATCCTCTCTCCCTCATGAATCCTTGATAATTTATAAATTATTATTATTCTTTCATGTCTTACACTGACCAATGTTTCCCTTCACCCACTTTTCTGTTGTCTGTCCCACTAGGAGTGGGTTATATGTTGATTATTGTGATCGGTTCCCCCTATCTCCCCCCACCTTTCCCTTACTCTCCTGGTATCGCTACTCTCATTATTGGTCCTGGGGGCTTTATCTGTCCTGGATTCCCTGTGTTTCCAGGGAATCTATACCCATGTACATTCTCTGGTCTAGCCAGATTTGTAAGGTAGAATTGGGGTCACGATGGTGATGGGGAGGAAGCATTAAAGAACTAGAGGAAAATTGTA
>NW_022111368.1:11078654-11080830 GCF_000313985.2 Echinops telfairi
CTTCCCTTTAGCCATGTGTACTTGGCTGAAGTACAAGAAAGACATCAGGAAGTCTCACTTCATTTTGTTGCGTGATTAGATCAATATTTCTGCCTAAAGAGAAAGAGAGATGAAGCGTGACTTTTAAGTAACTTGCTTGGCTGATATGCAGTCCACAAAATGAAATGTAAATACATAAATAATCCAATTGGAGAAATAAAGTAGTATCTTTACACTTTCTTGGAGCTTCTCAACAAGTGCCTTGGGTGTCTATTTGGAAAGCCATTTCTAAGACATTTTGTGTTATCTGTAGATTTCCAAGCCATTAGACTGTCTTGTTTGGGAAGCTGTCCACAATGAGCCTTAACTGCCATTTTAGATCTCTGACTCTTTTTTCAATGGTGTTAAAACTCCCTGAAGCCCTGGGCATGGAAGGCCTGTCCACCTGGGAGTTCCGCAATGGGGACCACCCATCTGTCAGTGCAGACTCAGTTTACATCTCTTTGTTTACATTGCCCGTGTATGCCCTGCTCATCCCTGTTCACGGAACTGGAGGGGTGGGGAAAGTTAAACAAGTGGGCTTGTGCTGCAGCGCGTGCTTGCCCCTCTCAGGAGAAACAGATGGATTAATTTTTTTCTTCTAACTCATTAATGTAATGGATGGCCTGGATATTTTGTTCTGCATAAAGATGTAGGGTTCCATGAAATAATTTTATGTTCACCTTCCAGCATGTCAGAAAATTGTTAGCACACCTTTCAGACCAGCCATGTCTTTTGTTTGGCCTCGACCTCTTTTTAGTCCTGAGACCATTTTATTCCTCCTTCGTGCCTTTACTGAAGAGACAGGAGGGAGAGCACTCAAGATACAATGGTGTTTTTTTCCTGGTTCATAACTTTCAAATGTCATTTCTGGAGCTGTAGGGATAAAAAGGAGGTATTGGAATAATTTGTGGATTTAATTTTTTCCCCCTGGACTTTACATGTTAACTGGTCTATTTAAATCTCCTTTACGGTAGTCTCAGCTCTAGTAGTTCTGCTTTTGTGGGGTTTTTAAAATAATAATTTAACAAGTCATTTAGGACCTTCCCCATGTTGTGATTAAATGAATAATATTTTTTCTCACGTTACAGGAGAAATTTATCTGTTTTGCAAAGGAGCGGATTCTTCGATATTTCCCAGAGTAATCGAAGGCAAAGTTGACCCAATACGGTCCAGAGTGGAGCGCAATGCGGTGGTAAGACGACGGGCGGAGGGTGTGTGGATTCTGCAGGAGTCAGCTTCTCCAATAGTGTGAAGGAGCTTTCATCCTACAAAAGCCACTAGCTTAAGAGGATCACATTATGTCCCCTAGGAAATAAATTTGGAAATCAGAATGGGTCATATACTCAAAAAAGGGATGTGGGGTAATTTGCCTATTGATTGGTACACCAGTGGTGCTCGTAATATCTGGGTGGTGCCTTTCAGCAAAATTTTCATACCACACACTATGTATATAAGTTATTTTGAAGTTGGTAGGGAGGTTAGCTGGTGAATGTTTTTGGTGGGTCAGAATCATAAGCACATGTGTGGTATTGGAGCAATTAGATCTTCATGTTGTTGGGTCCAAATCAGTTTTCCACTGTAATTCCATCTATTTGTATTTTCATCCGCCATCTTATCTGTATGCATGTTGTTGAGTCCATTGTATAATTTACATGGTTCAGTCTAGCACCATATCTGAGCTCGGTGCCTCCATAGCTCTGGCTTGCTTTCTTTGTGAGCTGGGTGGGGGTGAGGTATACCAGGTATCCCTAAATAACACCGGGACGCCATCCTCCTCTCTTTCAAATTGCTGTATATACTCGAATATAAGCTGACCCGAATATCAGCTGAGGCACCTAACTTTACCACAAAAACGGCATTAAAAATGTGCTGGGAAACTCCGCTCATACACGAGTATACACGGTAGACTCCCTAGAGCCCAGGTGACGTGCACTTCTTACCAGAAGAAACCTTTCAGTTGCCCTCCTCGTTATTTCCTCCCCATGCTTGATGAGTTCTGCATATCCATATCCTTTTTACTCTCATCTTGTGACCATAATCAATATTGTCTTTTTCCAGTTTTCTCCGCCACTCCTAGCCCGTGGTAGCCACTCACCCATTTCATTATATGTCATGACTACATTTCATGATGTAATTCATTATACCTGTCTGCATT
>NW_022111368.1:11081533-11082611 GCF_000313985.2 Echinops telfairi
AAGCCGTATGTTTCATCAGTGCTACGCTGCACCCTGACTGGCCCATGTCATCCTTGTGACCCTTCTGTAAGAGGATGTCCAATTGTCTACAGATGGGCTTTGGGTCTCCACTCCACACTGCCCCTCATTCACATTGATATGATTTTTTGTTCTGGGTCTTTGAAGCCTGATACCTGATCCCATCAACACCTCATGATCACACGGGCTGGGTATCACAAGTTTTCAGAGCTTAAAGAATAACTAGAAACCAGGGAAGGCTCATCAATATTCTGAATTGCTTTTACTAACATCTTTAACATTAATTCTTGATATTTGATTAATCTAGATATTGGGGAGTTAAAAATATATATTGAGTGACAGGGCCCCTTAAAGGATCTAATATTGTTTTAAACCTTGTTAAATATTGCTGTCAACATATGACTTTACTCTAACTTCCTATTAAAACAGCTAGTAACTCAAAAAGAGAAGCTGATACCAACGGCTCAAGTTGAAAAAGATTTTAAAAATGATGATGGCAACATATGTACAAGTGTGCTTGATATAATTGATGTATGGATTGCTATAAGAGCTGTAAGAGCCCTCAATAAAATTACTTATATTAAAAAAAATCTAGTAACTCCTGGTCAAGGAAGGTAGATGCTAGTGAACCATAGTTTAATAAATAAGCTATATAGAAAATTGAAAGTTTTTGGACTTTTCTGTGTGGGATCATAAAAATATAATAGTAAGTCGCTAATTTCTGCTATAACAGAGATGAAATCTCTGAGTGTGGAAGATTAAGAGCTTCTCATAACTACCACAGGATACATGTACAAACTGTATCAGTCCATTTGCACACACGACATGTTCATAGTAAGTCATCAGGTAAGACTAGCTCCTCCTTGGATTCCCTTTCAAAACCAGGTGTGAAATAGCAGTCTAACCTCTGTTGGTCACTGATGACGAAGTGATAGGATCTTGACAGTGGGAGAGTCGTTCCCTGAACCAGGAAGAGTGAGAAGGAGCCATGGCCAGGGCTTGAAGCTCTCCCTCGCTCTGTTCATTCTTCCTTTGCCACTCTTAGTCCCAAAGAGAAAAG
>NW_022111368.1:11085320-11086761 GCF_000313985.2 Echinops telfairi
AAATTTGCAGGATGTTGCAAAGAGTACTGAGAAATCCCATGCACTCTTTACCTGGTTTTCCCCCATTTCTTAACAACCGCCCTCCTCCCACCCCCGCCCCCGGAGTTATTACCAGAAGTATTTCACCATCACAAAGATCCCCCTCACTTCACCCCGTTATAGTGCCTCCCACTCTTCTGTGCCCTCTGCCATCTCTGGTAACCACTGAGCTGTTTCCCATGTCCATGTGTTTGTCATTTCAGGAATGTAATGACAATCAGAAACTATGTGATCGTTCAGACTGATTTTTCCGTTCTGCATAATATGCACACCTATCATTCCTTTTTACCACTGAGTCCTATCCCTGCCAAGAGAGCAAACCAATAGGTTTTGGAAGAAGTAGAGGCAGTTGCTTCTTAGAAGCAAGGATGGCAAGACTGTGTCTCACATACTTTGGACAGGTTATCAGGAAGGGCTAGTCCCTGGAAAAGGGCATCATGCTTGGTAAGGTGGAAGGACCGCGAACAAGAGGAAGACGCTCGGCAAGATGGATGAACATAGTGGCTGCAACAATGGGCTCTAACATAAAACTCCTGGGAGGATGGGCCAGGACCGGGCAGTATTTCCTTTTGTGTCACTGGGGTCCTCATCCGTCAGAACCGATTTGATGGCTCCTAATTTGTTTTATAAGAAATTGCCCAACTATGCTCCGGAGTCTGTGCCATTTTACAGGAGATGAGTAGTAATATGTCAGAGGCCTGATAGCGCTGCCTCCAGTCGGTGGTAGCACTGCGGCTGCTTTGTAATTTATCTATTGGAGTGGATGGGTAGTGATGTCTGGAGGTTGTCTTGGCCGGCTGGTACTTCTCCAGTGGTTAGCCATCTCGAATATCTTTTCACATGTTTATTTCCCATCTCCTCAGTGAAATTTCTCATGTTTTCTGCCAACTTTTTAATTTCCTTTTCTTTTACTGTGAGTTGGGTAATGGTTTACAGAGCAAATCCATACTGACTCAGAGCAGATCAGTCTGTTTACAGAGCAGATCGAAACCTCCCGGGTTTCTGAGACTAACTATTTTACAGGAGTAAAAAGCCCAGTCTTTCTCCCATGGAGCTGTGGTGGTGGTTTCGAACTGCCGACCGTACAGAGCACAGCCCAATGCATACGCAGGATATAGCAGTTACCATGATCTAAAAGGTATTGTTGTTGTTGCTGTTGCTAGAACTTAAAAGAACCTTTTGTCCAGGACCCAGGAGATAAAGAGCAAGCCCAGAGAATTCACCGTCACACCGCTCCTCACCTTTCTCTCTTCCGAGCGGTCCTCCTCCCGAGCTCCTTTCCCCAGAACGGCAACGCTGCTTAGAAGCAGAAACAGGAGAAAGAGCTCCACTCCATCTTCTCTCAATTGTCCATTGTCCCATCCACCCTAAAAACAAGCAAACAAACAACTATTTCTTTTTC
>NW_022111368.1:11087569-11095166 GCF_000313985.2 Echinops telfairi
TATTTCTAAAAGCTTTTGCTTAACTTTCACATCAACCCTAAGTTCAGGGACAGCTCTGAATGATTAACTTTAGAAAGCCATTTTCTTGTCATGTAATTTTGGCAGCTCACAAAGGAAGCCATATATCCTGTGTTTTTATTGCCTCTTGGGAAAGCCAGAGAATTTGTTCTGCGATTCATGTTTATGCTTCTCATCTATAACTTGACAATCTACGTGTGCTTCTGATCTGATTTTAACCACGTATTTCATTCAGGGAAAACCATTGAGTTGACATTATGGACCAGGGTTTTTGTGATGAAGTGTGAGACAGGGCCAGCTCTCGGGGAACTCGCAGTGTACCGAAAGAGGGAGTAGAGGAAACAGGACAGCCCAGTGCCGAGTGCTGAATTAGGAGAGGGAACAGAGGGACTGATGGGGAGGCATCTTTTCACACTTCACTGTTGAAGTATTAGGAATATGCGGGCCTTTCTTTAAGATGAATCTCTTTGGACTCTTGCTTGTTCTTCTTTGACCAAGAAAGAAAGTTTGGAGGGCAAATAGTAGAAGAAATCTCAGAGTGTTCTTGGAGAATAGACATTCAGTCAGATGTAGGATATTTCTTTTATTCCCAGTTCTTCACATGCACTCCCTTTATCCTTTCTGGCTTCCAAGAGCTCCCAGGAAAATAAGGGCTATTGACTTTATGGTGATTGTGGCCTTCAGATAAATCTGTAAGTTAAAAAAGAAGCAAAGTGGTTTTTATCTTTTTGTTACTTTGTTTTTAGAATTTTAGGACATTTAAACATATACCATGGAAAATCTTAAAAGCCAATATTTTTCTAGAATTACCAATGACTGTATTGGAAGATTTTTTTAATGTCTTCATATTATTTATTAGTATAGTTGGAGGCAAAAGAACAAGGCCAACCAGAAAGGAAGACAATGTTTTATGTCCTCGTTAAGAAAACATCTGAGTGGGCATTGATAGGTCTAAGTAAGGATGGTTTGCCCCATCTTCATGGGAATGGAATCGGTCTGAAGCATTGTGCAGGCCCTGTCTCGCGTGCTCTCGCTTTGTTAGCTCTTGTCATGGGTTCTCTATTGTATGATGACTTCCAGAATTATGCCTCAGTAAAGAATTTTGGTATTCTGAGATTATTAGTTTACTCTTTTTTTATTCCTTCACTGCATCTGAATAAGATACAAAATATGTTACCATTTCCCCACATAAACCAATGAACTTTAGAAAGAGTGCTTGATATCTACTGCAGAATTATAAATTATTCTCCTAAAATGTTTTAATTGAACAGTTAATTTGCCAAAAAAATAACATGTCTTTTGGTATGATGGCCCCAATATGTATTGCTTATTCCCATGCTTACTAGTTTGAACATTTTATAATCCATAATGATTATCTCTATTTAATGTGATGGTAAATAATTCAGCTATAAAGAACTAACTTGTGAAGATTGATTGGTTTACAATTCTTTGATGTTGTGATGTTGTGCAGTTGTGATGTTGACAAGTAGTATTGCAGCAAGTGCCAGTTTCAGTCCATGTTAACTATTGCAATGTATTCTATAGGAGGGACTTCGAACCTTGTGCGTTGCCTACAAAAGACTCATTCCAGAAGAATACGAAGGTGTCTGTAAGCTGCTGCAGGCTGCTAAAGTGGCGCTTCAAGACCGAGAAAAAAAACTAGCAGAAGCATATGAGCAAATTGAGAAAGATCTTATTCTGCTCGGTGCTACAGCTGTTGAGGATCGGTAAAGAAACTGCTCATATCTTATCCGTAGAAACGAAGAAGGATGGCATAGCCCCATCTGTGTGATACCTCGAGGGAATGTCGCTACATCTAATGTTTGATATGTTTGTTTCTTAGGAAGAGAAATTTCATTTATTGCATGCTGGAGAGTCATATCACAGGATAGATCATGAACGAGAGCAATTATAACTTTCACCAATGCAACTAATAATGCTTTAAATTTACCCTAGATATTGTTAGAGTAAGATCGAATCTTATTTATCTGTATACTGGGGACAGAAAGCACACTCAGTGAATAGATGTCTGGAATTCATAGTTTCCAGAGTTATCTAGAAGTAGTATTTATACATAACGCTAGGAATAGTCAAGATATGGGTTCGTTTCTTTCAATGACTCTTTAGAATAGAATCAATAACTCGTTCTTTTTCTAAATTGGTTGCTTGTTTTCCCCCCAAATACAGATGTTGTATTTTACATGTTACAATCTTTCATTGCTTATTTGAGACATTTAAAATAATGATGTAGAATATTGTAAAAGAGAAGTTAGTGATCATAATTACTGGTAAGTTACCAACTTTAGATTGTCAAGTACTATCAAAGAAAAAACCTCTAATCTATAACAAATCGATTGAAAAAAATGTGTTTGAGGCTTGGTGGTAGAAACAGTTTATGCTCAAAACTGCTCACCAGACAGTCAGAAGGTCTGAGCTCACCCAGAGGTGCCACAGAAGAAAGGGCTGGCAATCTCCTTCTAAGCTACTCAGTGGTCAGAACCACGCCAAGCACAGTTCTTCCCTGACCTGGAGTCACTGTGAGTCAGGACTGGCTCTTCAGCAACTGAGCTCTTTACACCCGGGTTGGGACATATGTTCCACTCTAATAGTTTGAGAGGCAGATTATAAGAATGGATTACAATTTATTTTTGTGGATCCGAGGTGGGGGGAATACCCCAATTTCAAAGAACAAAACAAAAACTTTAGGGAATGTACTGAGAGTTTATTTTATGGAAGTGATTAAAAGCATAAAATGTAAAAGCTTTTAATTTGCAGCGAGTCTTCATGATCTAGTGCTGCGGGAACAAATACCACAAGTAGGTGACTAACAAATGGAGGTATGCTCTGACAGTTCCCGGGACTGGAAGTCTGAATTCAGGGCACCAGCTCTGAGGGGAGGCTTTTTCTCTCAGTTCGGGGGGTGGGGGGTGGGGGGTGTCCTTTTGTTTTCAGCTTCTGTTCCTTGGCTTTTGGGAATCTTCACATGTAATGTCACCTAACTTACCCCTTCTTGTTTCTCTGCATCTTATCTATTCTTTTAATATGTCAGAGATGCTTGGCTTAATAATAAACAGACCTGCACTGATAAGTCCTCTAAGCATAACACAGCAAGCCTGTTCTCCAATGGAATTGGAGCCACAGGGATAGGGGTTAGGCTTTGTCGCACATATTTGGGGGTTGATGCAGTTCAATCCATAACATAGTCCAGACGTTAGATTTTTTCCCCCAGTATCTTTCATTCCTGCACATTTACTGAGTTTTCAATTGAATAGAGCCCTAGGTAAAGTAAAAATTGGTTGGTTGGTTGGTTGAAGAAAACAAGATGCAACAAAGAAGCAGATTTTGTGTATAGAGCAGCTTTTAAGTCTTGACCTGATGGTCAGAGGTTAATTACTAAGCAGTTGCTGTGTGTGAGCATTGTGCTTATGATTGTGAACCATTTGATCCCCTCAGTAGCCCCGGTTTGACAGAGAGCATAGATGTTCAGGATAGGATGCTCTGAGGAGGGTAGTGTTTGCCTGAGGAAAATCGGGACCTATGCTAAAGGAAATGATAAAAACGGACTGGAGGGAAAGAAAAAGGGTGTTATTAGAAAATTCAATGTGGTTTCTGCTGCCTCTTTAATACTGTTATATGGTTTTGAGACTTGAAATTTATTCCAGAACCTAACCTAAATCATCCCAGTTAGAGTTTAAGTCTTTACTTCCATTCAGTACATGTGAGGAACCTACTACCTTACTTCACACTCCCATCTAAAACTAAGATTCTAAAATGTAGGACAATAACGACAAGGGAACAACATAAGATAAACATGGTTTTCATACCAAGTTTTCCAAGATAAAAACCCAGTGTGACCAAAGCCAGTACCGTCATTGTTTCTCAGGCAGAGTTTTCCACCTTCTAAATTTTGGTGTTCCCGTGTGTGAAATGAGGGTGGTCATGAGCTTGTGTAAAAATAGTTCACAGCTTGGGGGATCAGTGGGAGCTGGAATCAACTCAGGGGTGACTAGTTTGGGTTTCGTAGTGGAATCATTAGTTGTTATTTGTTTCTATGTATTACTTAGAAGTACCCGCGTTCCAATATGATGAGTGGCCAAATCAGAACCATTTATACGAAGAACAGTAGGATTATTATATATCATCTATTCCCAGATCTCGCGTTCTGAGTGGTGAAGGATTTGGTTTTGTCGGTTATATTAGCCCTTGTTTTATCTGTTAACAGTTTTATTGGCACACAATTCACCTATCATACAATCCAGTAACCGAATCCCATCAAGAAGAGTTGTACAAGCATCATCACAATCAATTTTTGGAAATTTCTTTCATCCTTGTAGTCATTGTTATTTGTTCCCCATGTCCCCCCAGCTGCCCCTGCCATACAACAAAGTAAAACCGATAGGAACCTCCATTGCAAAGGAAGCAGAAAATATTTAAAACTAGAACGAATTTAAAACGAATCAAAAAGGAGATCACATGATCAGGTGTTCAATTTTAACCTAACTGCATCTGCAGTAATCCACTTTCCAGTGCGCCCTGCGTGATTGCAAAGGCTAGCCCTAAACACAGCACTGTGATGTGTGAGGCAGCCATGGGCTATACAAGCTGCCTACTCCACTTCTTAAATCCTTTAGCCAGGTTTGACGACTTGATCGTGTGAAGTGTTTTAGTGTATGAAGTTAAGCGTATACATGTTTTTAAAAAGGCTCCAGTACTTTATAACAAGCTCGTGAGCCAGCAGCGGGGTGCTTTTTCATTTACGGGCCCTTGGTCGGTCTCGTTGACGTGTTTTCTATTTCACTTTCTCTAGGCTGCAGGAGAAGGCTGCCGATACCATCGAGGCTCTACAGAAAGCGGGCATCAAGGTCTGGGTCCTAACAGGAGACAAAATGGAGACGGCCGCAGCCACCTGCTACGCCTGCAAGCTGTTCAGAAGAAACACACAACTGCTTGAGTTAACCACCAAGAAAATCGAAGAGCAGAGTCTACACGACGTCCTGTTTGAGCTGAGCAAGACCGTTCTACGCTACAGCGGCAGCCTAACCAGAGACAACTTCTCAGGGTCAGCAGCAACTCCCCAAGCCACCACCACCAGGGGGAAAAACTGGTTTTCAGCACAGTTTTGATGCATGTCCCAGAAGGGAAGTCAGGAGATTAAGCTCTGATGTAGAAACAGCCTATCAGAAACCATTTACATTTCCATGTTCACAGGCAGGTTTATCTTTATTGAGATTTTTCAATGCAGGTCTGTTTGTTCTCCCTTACAGTCCTGCACATACATCTCTTCCTTTACATATGTAATGTCAATTCTCTGTTTATATATCATTGACTTTCCCCATATCTGTATGCCCCTACTTTTATTTTTTGGATCACATCCAGTCCTCGGTTAAGTCAAAATTTGGAGAATTTGAACTTTATATTAGTAAGGTCAGACGCCCTCATTAACCTTATTGGGAATTTGATCTTCTTGGGTGCTACCAGCAGCAGCATCTTGGTTGGACTAAACACTGAAGACAAGATGAGCTGTTTCTATTCAACAAAGAGGAAAATATCTCTTGCATCCTTTCATCCTTTCTCTATCTAGCTGTTTGACACTGGGAGTAGTTCTCTTCTGCCTCTAAGACAATTAGAGGGTTCCATTGTAGACTCTATTTAGAGTATCTGTCAGAAGAAGGTGATAAATATTAATAATACATGGTTGGTTGTCTGGTAAAGCAGTGTATGCCATCAGCCCAAGAGTTTTTTTGTGTTTGTTTGTTTGTTTGTTTTCCCCCCACTGAGATTTCAGCAGTATATTCAGATACATGTTATCAATTCCCCCTTGCCAATGCTAGATGCACTAGCTAAGATTTTTATTTGGGTTTACATTTCCATCAATGTAGGTAAAGCAATGACAGCTCTCTACTCCCATTTAAGTTTTAAATTATTCATCTATAGTACAGACATTTGTTTTTATTTTCTCACCTGATCTACAGAATGTCTCAGTAATGGTCCTGGTGATTCTGAATCCCAGAAAAGAAAACCCTCAGGACCGTTCTCGGACCCACTCAGGTCATCCAAGCAGCATCAGGGAGCTAAGTAGCTGGTAAAGAGAAACGTCAAGGAACGTGGCCAGGAAATGCAGGAGGACAGGCTGGTCTCTGGAGAATGCAAGATAAATGTTCTCCTTCTGTGAGGTCACAGATCTACAAATACAAGTGTGGTTTCCCTTGACCGAAGTGAAATGAGAATGTTTGACGAAAGCATAAGAGAAAGCGTTGTAAAAGGTGTCACATTCAGTACTATCAAGATAGTCTTGATAAGAAAAGAAGTATGATTCCTTCGGATCATAATATATATATATATATCCACATATAATTATGTGGATATATCCACATATATATCCACATATAATTATGTAATCTTCTCAATTCTGTAGATTTAGCTATCGAATAATCTCTCTGATTTGTCTAACCTAACAGACTTTCAACGGAGATGCAAGACTACGGTTTAATTATTGATGGAGCTGCATTGTCTTTAATAATGAAACCTCGTGAAGCGGGGAGTTCTGGCAACTACAGAGAGCTCTTTCTTGACATCTGCCGAAACTGCAGCGCTGTTCTCTGCTGTCGAATGGCACCTTTGCAGAAGGCCCAGGTCAGTGCTTTGTTTCTAGTTGGCGCTTAAATATTGAAAATCTTTCATTCGTTTTCATAGCCACTTAGTTTTTGTTTGTTTTGTGTTTTATCAAAATCGGGCTAGATTCCCCACATTTAAAAATAGAAGCAAAAACCTTTACTGATAGAAATAAAACGATGGAGTTCATTTTGCTGTGACGGTGACTGAATCCACTACCTTCTAGTTGATTACAACTCATATCAGCCCTTATACGACAGAGTAAAAATTGCCCCGTAAGATATCGAAGACTGAATCTATCTGGAAGCAGGTGGTGGGTCTACACCACTGATCTTGTGGGTAGCAACAGAATGCTTAACCACTGTAACACTAGAGCTCATGTGATTTGCCATCAGGATTAGTAAGTGGTTTTTAATCAAATGTATGACTTTCCAAGTGCAAAGGCCAAGTTTGATGTGGAGCATTGTCTATGTACTGTGTCTGCCAGGTGACCTAAATATTCCCTGAGTCTGGGGTCCTAAATCCTCAAACCCAGTGACTCTCAAGCTGTTTGATTTTACATAAGACGTTTTCCTACCTTTGCCCTCTGTGTGCTCTTCATCATAGAGTAGCAAAAGCAAGTAGAAAAAATTGAAGTAAAAGAGCTGAACAGAAATTTTCTAAGAGCAGCTCTAGAAGACCAAGTATGATAATGAGATGTGCAAGTACCTGGAGTTAGAAAACCAAAAAGGAAGGACACGCTCAGCGTATATCAAGCTCAAAAACCTAAAGAAAAATTTAAGTCATGATTTACAAAATATTAAACAAAACAGGAAGCATCAAATAAAGGAGTATAGAGTCACTACATAAAAAATGACTAGTTGACATTCAGCCATTTTAAGAGATAGCATGCGATCAAGAACAGATGGTACTGAAGGAAGAGTACTGATCAGTACTGAAGGTACTGATGGTACTGAAGGAAGAGTAC
>NW_022111368.1:11096881-11137923 GCF_000313985.2 Echinops telfairi
AAAAAGAGGAAGACGCTTGAGGAGGTAGATTGACATAGTAGCTGCAACCATGCGCCCAAACACAACAGCTGCCGAGCTGCGGGGTGTGTCCGTCTGTTGCACAGAGGGCTGCTACGAATCTGGACTAACTCTATGGCACCTAACAGCAGCAGCAGCAGCAGCAGCAGCCATATTCCCATCTCCGGCTGCCCGGCACGTGTACTTCGGCCTGCAGCATGCAGCTCCCGTTGTTCAGAGGCTCCTCCATGTTCTACGTTTTTTCTCTCCTCTTTGTCTTCCCTGTCTGTATGTTTATTAAATTCACTAGCTTATTCTACCAGTTGAGATGTTTTATTCTAGCTATTCAACTTTATAACTCCAGAATTCACACTTTTAAAAATAATAATACTAATAACGCCCCTCTAATAATATCAAGGAGCCATGGGGGTGTAGTGGGGACACGCTGGACTGCTAAGAACAAGGGCAGCAGGTGAAACTCCACAGTCACGCTGCAGGAGAAAGATGAGGCTCCCCTGAAAATCACAGCCTTCGACGCCGTCTCAAAGGTCGCTACGCGTGGAAACGGGCTTCATGACTGCGGGTTTTTTTCTGGAATGAGACTCTCTGGTACTCCAGTCTGTTGGCACCCAGCTCTAACAGAGGGTTGGCACTTTGAACCCACCCACCCGTCCACAGGAGAAGACCCAGTGGCCTGCTGCCCGCAGGATTTCAGCCGGCGAAACCTGATGGGGCAGTTCGGTTCTGGCTCGTGTGGGGGCACTCTGACTTGGAGTCAGTTTGACGGCCCCTGAGGACAACACCATGGTCTCTGTTTGGAGTGACACTGGCATTCTCTACCTTTCTTTACTCCCTGTGCGTTCCTTGGCTTCTTTGACTGTGTGTATAACAGCTACCTGGATGTCTTCTCATGCTACCTCTGCTCTCTGTGTTGTCAAGAATGCCCAGAGATGTAAACTGCTCTACAACGTAATCCAATGATTCTGTGGGTTTTATGTGTCGGCATCACCTCAATGTCAGTGAGTTTGTTTGGTGTTGTTTTCATGTTTATGAAGGAATCGTTTCTGAGGCTATTGTGTTCGATTCTTTTTTTTAATCCAGGAAGCCTCCTCGTGGTTATCTTATTCCCCATTCCTGTTCACAAACTGGCTTACAGGCTAAGCTGCATCTTCATTAAATCTACTGGGGAATAGATTACACATATATTCTTGAGAGTGCCATTTAACTTGAACTTAGTCATGCTCAGCTGCAAATGAAGTGAGTTCTGCTGAGAAGAGATTCTGAGCAGTATGATTTTACTCCCTGCTATTCTCCACAGAGGAGCCGTGGTGGCCTAGTCATTGGGTTGTGATCCCAAAGGTCGGCAGTTCAAAACCACCACCCGATCCGTGGAAGAAAGACATGTGTTTCTACTCCCGTGAACAAGGACAGTCTTGGAAACCCCCTGGGGCAATTCTACCCTGTCCTTATAGGGTCGCTGTGAGTCAGCATCCACTCGATGGCAGTGAGTTCTCTCTGCAGGCGGAATCTCTGAGACAGTATTCTAGATCTGAGAGCACGGCAAGCTTCTGGGGGAACAGATGCAGTGGCGCTGGCCCGAGCCCCTCTCAGCTTGCCTTTCCTGGCACAGAACGCTGCCACCATGGGCTGGGGCAAGGAGGGTCTGGGGCCAAAAGACTGGACTTGAGTAAGTCCCACCCAGGACTTACACTCAGCGACTGGTAACTGTTGTCAGGGTGAGAAATGCTGAGGTCTGTCTGTTGCCCCCCATATATTTCCAACACATTTCCTGTGTTTTTGTGTGCTGGCAAGTCCACTCTGACTCACAGTGACCTTTTGGACAGAGATGAAGTGGCCAGTGGGGGCTCCTAATAGTACTCTGGACAGGAGCTGATGCCAGGGCTTTTCTTCCACTGAGCTCCTGGGTGGCTTCAAACTGCTGACCTTTGAGTTTGCAGCTGAGCATTTATCTATTGTGCTCCCAGGACTCTGTCTTCATGTACCTCAAACCCAAACCCACAACCATCGAGTCAATTCCTACTCATAGCAGCCCTGTGCAGGAGTTCCCAGACTTGGAGTCTTTACAGGGACAGACAGCCTCCTCTTTGTCCTGTATAGAGCACCACAGTGACTACAAAGCAGTTCGTGTTGCTTCATATCTCTAACTTCAAAACATAGCGTTTTTCAACTCATTTCATTGTAGTCATACCTTAGTTACTTTTGCTCTGGTTTTTTTTTCAATATGAAAAGATTTTTCCTATGGATACAAGATCCAGAGGCTATTTGATTTATGTTATAGGATATTTATTTATGTAAAAAAGTATCTATTGGCTATAATAAGTTAACTATAAACCTATTTATGTTTTCTTTCCCTAAAGTGACTTTATTTTTGTTATTTCCACCTAAGTCATGAAGAGCCAGAGTAAAAATTAAACAGAGAAGATGAATTCTTTTTTTTTTTTTTTCCTTCCAGATTGTTAAATTAATTAAATTTTCAAAAGAACACCCTATTACGTTAGCAATTGGCGATGGTGCGAATGATGTCAGCATGATCCTGGAAGCCCATGTCGGCATCGGTAAGCCGCGTCTCTTCCTTTAAGATGACCTACTTATCTTGGCAACCAGTTCTATCGATGTACCCAGACAAGAGAGGGCTACAACCACAAGAAAGTGAGCAGGGAGAATGAACATGGAACCAAACAGACACACACACACAGACAATACAGGGCTGCAGCACAAAATAGACACAGACAGACACGGTGCAAACTGCAGCCATGGCAGCCCACCGTGCTGTAGTTTTATGTACTAAATACTGGCAGTGTTCCCAGACAAGTTTGCTATTCCCACACCTGAATTTCTCATAGCCTTGAGAGTGAGTTCCGTATCTCGGTCCATACCGTTTGTTTACATGTCTACCAGGGAAACACTGTTTGTAGCTGCTCCCACAATTTCCTTACCGTTTGCAGTAAGGAAGCAATTTATGAGAAGCAGCTAGGACAGACGTTTGCGTACTGTCCTAGACAGATATATGACACGAGACACAGCACTCCTCTCATGGCTCCTTCAGAAAGGTCATGGAATTCACGCTGGTACATTGAGGGCACCTATATAGTTTGATGCAATCCTGACTGGGACAGCTCATAACAATGGCTTATGCTAACTTTATGTTGCTTGCATAGTGATGAGAGAAGGCTTCTTCAGCTCATTTATGTCTCTCTGGTAGGTGTCATTGGAAAGGAAGGTCGTCAGGCTGCAAGGAACAGTGACTATGCAATACCGAAATTCAAGCACTTAAAGAAGATGCTGCTTGTTCATGGGCATTTTTATTACATTCGGATATCTGAGCTTGTGCAATACTTCTTTTATAAGGTAAGATGGCTTCTCTTGCTCCTGTCACTGTCTCTGGGGTGTGTAACCAGCAGGACAGAATGACACAGTGGTCAGAATGACTTGCCTGCTGTAGGAGTGAACTGACCTCAGAATAGAAGTAACTGTCAGAAAGAAAGGGACAAGCTGTTGCTACCAAAGGGAAACCTAGCCCTTTTCTCACATCAGCAAACTTTCACATGGAACCAGTAAGAAGATAGCAATAGTGAAATGTCTGTGGAAGAGCCATTCTTCTATAATTACTATAAATCAGTTCTCATTCTGGTCCTTTTCCCAATTATGCAATTTAATTCTTTTTTTTTTTCCTATTTAGACTGGCATTTATATTGCCTTCTTATTTCTCTTTAACAAATTATCACTCTACCATGGCTGTTCCCAGAGTGCTAGATACATTTTAGGTGCATTAAAAAGAGAGGGGGGAAATTAAGCACATTACTTACTACTCTGTAAATCATAGAACACATGTGTATTGCCTTCTCCAAATATAGTAGTAGTAACTGACATTTCTTGGGAATTCAAATACAAGTTAAGGATACCTTGGGTAGTGTACCTTTATACTGACAGCCTTGTGATTTGTCTTTCAGAATGTCTGCTTCATTTTCCCTCAGTTTTTATACCAATTCTTCTGTGGATTTTCACAACAGGTCAGTTTCAAGCTCTCCATTTATGTGCCAGGCTTACCTGAGCCTCTTTTACCTCGCACCATGTTGGTCGTTGCGGTCATTACAGAGAGGGCTGCCCGAAACCCCAAGGCAGACTCTTCATGGGAAGATGACAAAGGCTGCCTTCACCTTCCTGCCTCTCTGGAGTACATGTGTTTGCTCCAGCTCACAGACTTAGGGGACAGGAACAGGGTGTGGAGCCAGGAACCATGATGTCGAGGTCCTGCTCAGTCCTCAAGAGTCCGCTGACCCCAGACTCTCTGATGCTGACGTTTCACAGATGCAGTCCAGTCGCGGATTTAACTGAGAGTGATTTTCCTGCCCTCTAGGGGTGGGCAAGACCATGCTGGTCTTTCTGAACGTAACACACAACATGCCGCATGGTGCTGGTGTTAGTTCCAACTCCTAGCACCCTGATGTGCAACAGAATGAACTACTGCCCAGTCCTGCCCGTGTTTCCCATCAGTGCTGCTTGAGCCCACCGTGGCAGCCACTGTGTCGATCCATCTCTTGAGGATTGCTGTTATCCTAATCAAACTCACTGCTGTCAAGTCAATGTTGACTTGTAACTACCCGTTAAGTCGGACTAGAACTGCCCCACAGGGTTTGCCAGCCTGTAAATCTTTCTGAAAACTGGCTGCCACCACTCTCTCCCACAAAGTAGCCTGTGAGTTCAAACCGCCAGCCTTTGGGTTAGCAGCTGGGTGCTGTCACGGCTGTACCACCAGGGCCCCTCCAGGGCCAGTCCACCTGAAATCTGAGATCTTTTCCTTGGCCCTTTGGGTCATCAGTGGAACTTCATATGTTAACATGTGTGAAGTGAAGACAAGGGTGACCTTCAGACAATAATGGAGCAGCTGCTTAGGCAGTTGGTACCAAAGCAAAAATCTCCTTACTGATGGACTTTGGGTGAACTGATTTTATCTGAAGGGACCAGGATTGGGGAAAATTTGAAGTTTGAAGACAGTGATCAAAATTGTATGTCTCAGTTTGCAGAGGCTCAAAGTTGGACCTTATGTCAGTTGTAATTTCAGTGTTGACTAGTGGACATAATGGAGCGTTGGAAAATGTCATTGTTTATCAGGAGAAAGATGATGCGCTATGCATTTTGGAGTGGCCATGCCTGTGGTCCTTTGCAATTTCAAAGGGGAAAAAAAGGTCTTTTAAAATGAAACAGCCAGTGTTTACAAAAATGCAATGGAGCAATGTTTTAGTTTAATTTCTTTTTCTTCTTACAGACTTTATATGATACTGCGTATCTGACACTGTACAATATCAGTTTTACTTCCCTCCCGATTCTCTTGTACAGTCTGATGGAACAGCATGTCAGTATAGATTTGCTCAAGAGAGACCCTTCACTGTACAGGTACGGTGGCTTCAAAGTGGCATTTCTGTAGAACAAAGAATAATTAGGTAGCAATAGCGTACTTCTTTCAAATAAGTGCATAGTTGGCAGCATCTTAAAAATCAGTGTATTAGCTGATACATTTCGTTCTTCAGGAAATTCTTCAAGCAGAAAGCAAGGTAACTTAAATGAATATACTTCAAATTTGATTAAATTTATACTACATTAGAATGTACAGGTTGAACCAGTTCATATCCTAGCATGGTTGCAGATAGTTATGGAAGAGCCCAAGCGTTTCTTTCCCCATTGTGACCTCTGTAAGTTCATAACCTAAATGATCCTTGACAAACAAAGTCTACGGGAGGGTCAAAGAGTTCATGAAAAAATGATCATTTCCCACAAGCTCTTTGAAGCCCAGTATATTGCATTCAGTGAGAGACAAAGATAAAAGTTAACAGATTTTCTATCGGTGTGATCTTTTCTGCAAAAAAAAAAAAAAAAAGGTATTATTCAATAATAGGGAAAACAATGTTTTCTTGCTATTTCAGGATCTCTGGCATCTACAGTGTTTCTCTTTTTTGATTATTTTGTATTGGAATTTTTATTTTCAGGTAGTTTTAGATTCACTTGTGGTTGTAAAAAACATCGCCTTTATTGAATATCCCCCAGTGTAATAACATAATGCATCTTCCAAGAGTGTGGTGCAGTGTCACAGCAAGCAGCAGCACAGTGATACCACCCACTGATCCTGTCCCAGTTGTGTGTGTGTGTGTGTGTGTGTGTGTAGCTCTGTGGACTTTTTCACACAGGGGAGTTTGTGTGTCCCACTCTTGTCAGCTACTGTGGAGTCCATTTCAATTCATAGCAACGCTGTGGGAGAGCAGAGCTGCCCCATACGGGGTTTCTAGGCTTGTATCTTTCTCTCCCAGGTCCACCGCTAACTAAGCAAGACTTGCTCCATTTATCAGAAGTTTTGTTAGGAACCCACTTTGTTGGATTAACTGCCTTCTCCTTGAACTATTGAAGCCCCAAATAAGTGCTGTGGGCACATGAGTACTTAATACCGGAATCAGTGTAAGAACACAAAAGGTTGCAGACTTTGGTAGACCATTACCTAGAGGTATCTCTTAATGAACTATGACAGGATAATCTAGCCCGAGAAGTCCTGTCATGAATTGTGTAGCCAACTTGAGGTCTTCAGTCTAATTTTAGTTAGTAAATGTCGAACATGTACATTCTGTTCTCTGCTAATCACTTTAAGAAGCAGAAATATGATCTATAGCTTCTATTTGCCAAATCTGGTTTTAGAAAAGGAGAGGAGGCCCCTCTGACTTGCTCTGACTTCATAGAGCAGCGGTTCTCCACCTTCCTAATGCTGCAACCCTTTCATACAGTTCCTCATGTGGTGGTGACCCCCCAACCATGAAATTATTTTCATTGCAACTTCATAACTGTAATTTTGCTACTGTTATGAATTGGATGACTCCTGCGAAAGGGTCGTTCGACACCCCCCCCCAAAGGGGTCGCGACCCACAGGTTGAGAACCGCTATCATAGAGGGAAGACGAATCAAACTGATTGGTCTGAGGCCAATATCTGTCAAATATACCTCCACTCTCCAGCCTTCTTTAGCCTACTCTGACCTAACCCTCCCTCTCACAGTACACTCTTCTTCTCTGTTAGGTTCAATAATTCATTGCATTGACCAGACAAACACACGGATCATGCTCATGAGCATGGGGTTTATTGGAGACGTTAACAGGTTACAATTCAAGATCAGAAATACTCAGGGCACAGTTCTTCAGTTAGGACAGTCTCTTCTCAGCAATGCCCACAGGCAGGCATCTCCGTGCTCTTTGATCCTTTAGCCTCTGCCTGCTTGGGCAATGTTACAACAAACACCCTCTGGCGCTGCTGATAGATTCGCAAAGGGCACACCACATTGCCTCAGCCTCACTTAAAGAGTCTCAGTTCTAGCTGTAATTAGGTCAGCAAACCTCCCCTTCCCTCCCTAGTTAAGCTCCCTTACTCTGCAAGCAAACCTCCTACCAGAAGGTGCTAGGGTTTGATTCACTCCATGGACCAAGAAAACCAGCACTCTATCTCACACTCTGGCTCTTGATTCCCCTGCTCCCTCTCTCTGCTGTGACAGTTCTGTGTCCCGGATTCAGAAGGTTCAGGACACAGGATTCTCTAGGCCTAAGAGATATGCTTCATGCCTGATTCTTCTTTCTCGGTGGTAGTGAGATTCCCCCATTCCTGCTTCTGGGGTGGTTCCTTTTATATACAGCAGAATGACAATAATGAACAATCCCCACCGTGGAGTTCTAAGTTTTTGCAATCACAATTAAGCCTCCTCACGATCACTCACAACTGAATCTTCTGATCCTGTCAGCAACTGCCTCCACCTCAATCAAGAAATGTCTGTGTGTAATAAAATGCTAAGTCTTAAAGCATTTTGGTTTTGCTGTCAGGGAGCTCAGACTTAATGTTTATTAGTCATTTATATTTCATTACATATAGGGGCATTTTAAACTATCCTATGTCATCATAGGATATTGGCTTTTTTTTTTAAGTTGTGATTCTCTATTCTCACTATAAGAGCTCTGAACTGTGACTTATACTTAAATACGTATAGTATTGAAGTTGTGTCAAATGGTGCAAGCAAACAGTCGGGACCTGGAAGCATGTGACTTGGTACAGAGGGAATGGTATAGCAGTAGGAATCAACACAGAAATCTTTGTGGAAAGGTAGATAAGGCATGGAACGTGGATGTAGTTTATACAGATAAAAGCCAAGGGAGGCTCTTCTCCAAAGTAGGGAGGAAGACGGAATTAAATATGTTGCCCCCTATCTCCTTATCTCGTAGATTTAGATTGACCTGTGATGTTCCTTTCCTCCTCAGAAGAGCAGAACTGCCTGCTGGCCTATTAGACTCCAGAGGTCATCTGCAAGCGTTTCTAGTGCTTTCCCTCCTGACTAGCTCCACATGTACTTCTACTACCCGGGGAACCCACTCTCCTGTGATTGACAGGCCTTCGCCAAGAAAAGAGAATAGCTATAAAACTATGAAGGTGGTTGTGGTTATAGTGTGTCAATGGAATGGTATTAACTGAGATAGTATTTTAATATAATGAGGATGTAATTTTCTTGTATTTTTCTTTGTTTAGAGATATTGCCAAGAACGCTCTACTCCGCTGGCGAGTGTTCATTTATTGGACATTCTTAGGAGTATTTGATGCTCTGGTATTTTTCTTTGGTGCTTATTTCATGTTTGAAAATACTACAGTAACCAGCAATGGACAGGTTCGTATTTAACTGCATCTTTTTATTTAGTTACTTAGGAATAAGCCGTTCTAATCTTACATGATCACTTGGGCAGTACATTAATTTATTATAGCCTGTAAAGGTTCCTGTTGGGTTTTGGTGTCATAGGAAGATACGTGTGTGTGTGTGATACTTATTGAGTTGCTTTAAAGAACATATACTTAAAAAAAAGAAAGAACACATACTAGCCTTCAATATCAGTAAATGCCATGCCGTAGATAGCCTCCCCCAAATTATATGGAAATATCTTTTGGGGAGGGGGGTCATACTTAATCTTGTAAGTTATCTTTCACTATTAGCAGTTTATCTAGAATTCAGTCAGCTCGTTCCAGCATTCCTTCTAAAGTGGGAACCATTTCCTGTGTAACATATTTTAATAATTTTTGCACATGTGCTTATTGTAATGATCTATTTTCTTTTCAATGAATAGATTTATAGCTTTCTAATAGACATTCAGCTCTCAGGTTGTTTACATAATTTCTAGGGGTTTGTTTTATTTGTATCTTGCTTTTTTTTTTCTTTTTTGCTACTTGCTTCTCTTCCCACCCTCAGATAATGACTACCAACACACACATGGTAAGACAATTGTGGGTTTGTCCTTTCTCTGTGTTTGGAGTGCATTACAGATAAAATATTTCTCGAAAATATTTTCACATGTAACTTCCTCTGTGTGCTTTGTAAGTAGAGCGATTGTTGGATGCTGATGCCTTCCACTCACTTTAGCACTAAAGATGTGGTGGAGAAGGACCACCGTACTAGGTGTGGGACCTGCAGATTTCTGGGTCAGAAATGCCAAGTGAGCCCTTGATTGTTTTTAAAACCACTTGGACATGCTTCAGCTACCCTTTACCTTAAACAAAGAGCAACATAAGTAGAGGTGAGGGCTGTTGGTGACATTGGTTTGAATGTGGCCTGCTGACCCTGCCCAGAGGAATAGCCAGAGAGTGACGAGTCTCGTAGGGTTCCCTCCTTAGGGTCACATGTGTATACCTGGCCCTCAAAGAAACACTGTGGTTTCCAGCAACTCCATTGATGCCATTTCTTATTGAACCTAACACCCCTCGTTCCCCCAGTTTGTTTCTGCATATTGCTTTTCCTGTCAGAGTTTCAGATTGAAGCACAATAACGTTTCTGCCTGCCGTCAATGGAGCTTGTGTGCCCCACTTAATTATTTCTTTTTAATGGCATTATTAAAAGGGGTTATCTCTCATTGCAATTAAAAGCAGATTCACTGCTCCTAAACCGTAAATTTTTCTAACATTTATTCTTTGTCTTGGTTTATTTATTTTAACGGAATTGTTCTTTATTGCCACTAGGCCATAAAATAAGCTAGAGGGAGCTATCTTTCCATTCTTATGTCTCTTTTACCAAGTTTCCTTATGCATCTGGCTGTAAGTAAGCATCCTGTATGTAGCTTAAAACAATAATAACAACAATAAGATTTTAATGTCCTGGGGACTGAACTAGGAGCATCATGGCAGCATGTCAATAGGAAGAATAGATGCCATTTATCTAGTCCTTCATTTTGTAGTTCACGTTCCCAAACCCTGTCTGGTTTAACTGCAGTCACCTTCCAGACTGACCATGAGCGTTAGGTTACAAGTGAGGAACCTGAAAACCAGCCAGCTCTCAATGCATAGTAGGACTGCAAACTCAAGGTCAGGCTATTTGCCCCAAAACTGTATAATGTCAGTTGTAGTCCATGCCTGCTTTTCATTGTTTTAATCACAATGACATAGAATAAGGGATAAATACTCCTCAAGAAAGAATCAACATTAGAAGAGTAATTTAAGAGCAAAAGTCAAAAGGGCACATACATACGAGTCATGGTTTTTAAAGCTCACACTGGGGCGTTGTGCACCTGGGAAGGAGGGCGCTGACTGAATTGGCACCACTTGGTTCCGACAGGGGTCCCTAGGGTGACCCCACCCCAACATGAATCGGAAGCAATATCAAGCCTCTTCCTTTACAAACTCTCCCGGAGGTGGGTGGCTCCGGCTGTAGTCTCACCCATCCGCTCTTCATGCGCTAACGGTCAGGGCTGCAGCGCTGTTTCTGATGCCTTTCCGCAGATGCAAGGATTTCTGTGGATTTGTTCATTGCTCGCTGCCCTTTATAGTCTATTTCCTTGAAGGGACCTTAGGTCACCTTAAGTGACGTTTTCCTAGACCTTTTTTTGTTTGTCCTTTACTACTACCGCATGTCTTTGTTCAGCCGTTAGACAGGACGGTTCATCGGAAATGGAGGTGATGACCGGATAAAGAAACTGACATAAAACATATGCAAGTTCTCTAGTCCCGTGAGACTCAGAAAGCCTGGTTTGATGCCTCGCCACTTGGTGGCTCAGAGTTGATGGTGGCATTTGCGTGACTGGACTTTCTGGCCCATCCTAACAAAATACAAATTCCATGCTCAACACTACATTTTAGTTTAACATATATAACACATGTTAAATGTAAAAACTTTCTAATATATGGTGATAGTATGAATTAGTAGCTAGAGAAGTTGGTACTGAGTCAGGCATTTTTAATGTGGTTATCCAATATTTATGCATTTTTAATGTAGTTATCCAATATTTATGCATTTAAGAGATAGTATTTTCTCTCATTCAGCAAAAGTTTTATAGGAGTTAAAGAAGGTAAAGACTTAGAGCTATAAGAGCAATGTAAATAATTATAGCATTCATATTATAAGTGATAATTCTTTGAAGACACACACGTACAGGGTGGCAACTTTTGTGTGCATATCACTGGTGAGGAAAGGTGCTCAAAGAAGTTGTACATGGCCGCTCATCTGTGAGTGGAAAGGCCGAGACAAAACACAGGTTGTTCTGCCTAAGTTAGGCTACTTATTGAGTTTTGTGGATGTGTTTGTTTTCATTCAGAAGGAAATAAATCTCTCACAGAACTAACAAATGCACGATAGGCTGCCTCTGCAGTAATTCAAGTCTACACCAGCTCAAGGAAATCAGGGGCAATCTCAGCTGGACGGTCCTGTGCTGGGTGCTTGTGGGGCAGTGCACGTCGGCAAATATAAGTGCTCATCCCTTTCTTCAGAACCAGGCTGTGGTAGTTAGGATGGATGTGATAGTTTAGATGTCAGTTCTGTTGATTGCCAGTAGGTGAAGCCTACTTTTAAAAAAAGACCTAGATCGGCCATAGTATGGAGGGTGCCTAGAGAGGAGAGAGATGAATAGACTGACTCATCGTCAACATCGCAAAAAGAAAGTCCCTTCACTGAGCATTTTCTGCACGGGCAGCATAAGCCCTGCTGACCAGAGCAGTCTCTCATTTTGAGGCCACAGAGAATGATCCTAAAACAGGGAGCTTGGTGTTGGTGCTGAACGGGGGCGTGCTCCTGGAGAATACTCCACGTCGGGACGGCCTCACAGGAGGAGCCAGGGAGCCTGCAGAGCACGGGGAGACCCGAGCGCCTGGCAGTGTAGTGAAGAACAAAGGCGCCGGTGCAGACACGGGGAGACTGCGTAGATGTTTTTAAGAGCGTGGTCTTCAAAAAAGCTCTTCTGTTTTTATCGTGCGGTTGTTTTCCACCTGAAAATTCAATGAGTCTAAGTTAGAGAACTTTTATGAGCAAAAGCTTCATACAAAAACACTCATCCCCCGCACCTTAAAGATGTGAGGAAAAGAGAATAAACATAGACCAGGAAAAGGGTGGGGATGGACTCCAGAGACAAATACATGAAGATATGAATTGATGATTTGAATGAGATGATAAAATGAATTAAATGATCGATGTACTGGATCCTAAAGAAATCAGAAATAGGAGCTTCATCATGGGCCAAGGACAGCTGTCTCTTGGCTTGAAAGGTGTACGGAGTGGGTGGGGGAGGGACCAAAGTTGCATTTGGCTAAGAACCACTGATGTGGCCAATCTGCATCCAATTTGTTGGCCTGATATTTCCAAACTAAGAAGAATAAACGTCATCACAGTGAGGTGAGGAATGAAATGAATGACGCATGATGATTGGGGTCCTTAAGGATTTAGTCTGTATCGCTACTGTAAAAGAAGGAATCGAGAAAAATGGTTCTCACGCCAAAAGCTGCAGACTGTGATGGTTACGGAGAAGCCCGGGGCAAGGGAAGGTGGAAGGATATAAATCAAGGGAATTTATTTTTAAAAAGATATATAGTAACACAGATACAAGGAAAGCAGGTAGTCACATAGATAGTAGCCATTAGTTGAATTCAAGAACATAAATAATAACATAGGGAGGGGAAAAAGAGAAGTTAATAATGACCACAAAAAGCCTTACTGTTTTCCTGAGGAATGATTTGACTTAATTATGAGGCAATCACGAACATTCTGAGAGGAAGAGTTCTCCGCAGAATCCAGTAAGCCAGAACAGGTTCTTACACACTGTAGAATCTTCTCCAAGAAAAGTGTTTTTTTTTTGGAGAATAAGATTTGCGATAGGCTAGTTTTTCCGAAAAGAAAGAGGCCTCGGCTGTCGGTGCTGGTTTGTTTTGCACTTGTCTTTTATCCGAAGTCGAGAATGTGGTGATGCTCTCGTGGATTGAGTCACGTGGACGCTTCTGCCATCACCGTGGCCCCTATTTCGTCCCGCCCCCGTCCTGCAGTGGGACAGCTGGAGCTCAGGAAGCCCGCCTGACCTCTCCCTCCTCCTGCCTTGTCTCCTCTGCTGCCCCATGCAGGTGTTGTCCTCAGCTGAAGTGTTGATGTGTCCGTAGTTCTGGCCGCTGGTTGCTTGTGGGTTTTTGTCTTGTCTGTCTTCCCTTCTCAGTGTCTCCCCTGCCCTATGGTTTTCCCGAGGAAAATCGTATCCTTACAGCATCACTGTGATGCTGCCCTTACGGAGCCTGTATTTAGCATGTTTACTTTTTCAAGTTGTTTACCAGCAAAATACCCTACCAGTTGAGCAGCTGCAGACATTGAGTCAGGTTTGGAGTGGAATAGCCAACACACTATTGGTTTGATATAGTCTTGAGATGCGCTAAAGAAGGTCTAGCTAGCTAGGTAACCAGAGAATTGTCTCCTCTGTAGAGCTTGAAACGGTTGGGGTGGGGGTCGGGGTAAGGGGATCTCCGAGTTTGCATTGTACAGATTTAAATATCATCTGTTAATGTTGGGGGTGGAAGAGGTGGTTCTCTGAGGTGCTAGTATTAATATTTGCTACAGAAAGTTTAGAGTAAGGAGAGGGGCTGCAGGTGGCGCTCGGGGTTCTTGCTGTGCATCGGGGTGTGTGGGGGGAGACTTGTCATCTATCATATTAGTAATAACAAAATGTGTTCCAGCTTCAGAATTTGAAGCGTTGGCACTCAGAACAATGAGGTGTTTCCTCTGAAACTCTTGTTTTGAGTGTCAAAGAGGGGAAGCGCATATGAAGCAGATTGCTTGGACTGTTTTTCCCTGAACAGATCTTTGGAAACTGGACCTTCGGAACGCTGGTGTTCACGGTGATGGTCTTCACAGTCACCCTCAAGGTAACGGATTTCCTGTGAACATTGGGCCACTGGGGATCCCTACTCCGTGCAGGTCTCCTTGTCTCGAGGCCAGAAGAGCTCCTTGTGCCTCCCTTGGACAGACTCTTCCTGGGACTCAGAGGCATGAAGTGCAGTGTCACAGCAAAGCTGGGCACTCTGTCCAATACGTCTACTCCCAGAATTATACAAGAGAAATTGAGGAGTGGAGATATATATATATATAAAGATTCCAATTAGAATTATTTGAAAAGGCCAGCAACCCATCCTGAATTTAATTATGAAAGCCCCAGAGACCTGCCCATTGAGTCTTAAAAGTAATGCAGAAACACCCCCAAAGAAATTTTCCTAGGGAGCGATGGGAACATGACACCAGGACCGTTGTCCCTGGGTCCCCCAGTGGCAGAACCTGCTTCTCCCTAGAACTGGGGAGAGTTCAGTGGGGATGTCGGCACACCTTTGGCTGTCTCCGTTGGAATTAAGATGTGGCTTCGTTTGCTTTGCCTACAAAGTTTTGCGTAGACATTTTGTATAAAATGAAGGCAGGTTGTGTGTGTGTGTGTGTGTGTGTGTGGCTTTGTTGTTGCTTCCCCATTTCCTGGCTTCCTCTTCCAGATTGTCTGACTCTCTTTCCTACTTGTCAAGGCTTCTGCTGACACACTGCCGTAATACCATGCCATCAGTAATCACCTTTTGTTTTCTTTTAGCTTGCATTAGATACACACTACTGGACTTGGATAAACCACTTCGTCATCTGGGGTTCACTGCTATTCTACATTGCCTTTTCCCTGCTCTGGGGAGGAATTATCTGGTATGAATTTTTCAGTATAATGTATGCATTATGAATATGCTAGTAATGTAATATCTTCCGTCAAGTACTCAAACAGCAGTTTTTGTACAAGTCACCTCATTCGTTGGTACAAGTATTTGTTGACTACATTCTGTCAGGTCCTAGGCATGAGGGGTGGGGGAGGGGGCATTCTCAATGGAAGAACGAGATGCCAAATTATGACGTGCGACTTGTGATGAGTTATACTACTTCAGATCGAAAGCTAGGAGATGGCATTCTAAATGATTATGTAAACAGAAGACGAAGAACTTCATCATCATCATACAAAACACAACAACGAAAGTTGCCCTTGAGTCGGTTCTGACTCATGGTGACCCCGTGTGACACAAGAAGAACTACCCCGTTGGGTCCTCGAGGATGAGACCTTTCTAGAACAAGTTTCTAAGCCTTGCCACCAAGATGACTCTGGATGGGTTTGAACCATCAGCCTTTTTCATAGTTGAGCACTCACTGTTTGTACCACCTAAAAAGTCCATTATGATCATCGCTACCACTTATTAACTCCTGACTAGAGTGGGGCACAGGGACTCCTGGTGGCACTGTGAGCCAAGATCAGCAGTCCACACCCACCAACTGCTCCCATAAAGACCTATAGTGTCAAACCCTAGATAGGGTGGCCAGGAGCCAGAGTAACAGTGGGTTCAGTGTGGTTTGGGTTAGAATGGCTTGAGAACTTGATGTGTTGTATCTCATTTACTATTCACCACAACCGTATTCTTCATGTACTACAGACGGTCAAACTAAAGCCATACAGTTGCCAAGTCAGTCAAGCTGGAATTTTGAGTCTAGGCAGCCTGGCTCCAGAGCCCCAACTCTTAAGGAAGAGGCTCTGTTTCAGCCATGAGACTGCCAACTGTAGCGGCTCTAAGGCAGGTGGCTTGAACAATGTCCAATATACGTGGAGAATGGCGAGCCTGGGGGAATGTGGCATGAGATCAAACTGGAGAATTAAGTAGGGCCAAGTCACACTGAACCTTTTGACTAGGTAAGGCGTTTGACTTTGTCTGAGTAGAGTGGGAAGTTGTTGAAGGGTTTTAAACAGCAGAGTGCTAGAATCAGATTGAATTGCTCAAATGATCATGGTGGCTGCTGTGTTGAAATGGAATCGCTGAGTTCAAAAGCAGATCAGAAAGGCCAGCAGGAAGAAGCTTGTAATGAGCCAGCCAAGAGGTGCTGGTGGTGTGGTCAGTCCTCAGGAGGGAGAGGAGTGGCTGGGCTTGGGCCTGGCATCTGTGTGGGTAATAGGACAAGGATTCCTTTGCCCAGTCTTTGCTCAGCCCATTGTCCCTACCAGTGAGCTGACCTACAAGACTCCAGTGCTTCCACCCCTGTGATGTTTGCTTCAGACTGTCAGGGTGGTGCCCTGCCACCTCATCCCCGACACATTCGTTCATGCTTCTATTACACCTCTTACTGTTTTCCTAAAAAACCCCTGTTTCCCTTTCTGCCTTCCCTTCAGACAGGATTTTAAGCAGGGCTGGAACTAAGTGACATAAGCTAGGTGCCTGAAACCTGAGTATCTCCTTCAGATGCATGTGTGTACAATGATCTGGCCTGATCTTAAGACCAAAAGCAATATTCTCTCTATCTTATATTTCTAACACGGAGCACAGAACCTGGCCTGTAGTAGACAGCATCAGAAAAAGAAAAAAAATAGACACAAATGTTCTTTAATTATTGCCCCTCGAATGGGTGTTGCTGGTAGCCATTCCAATTATCTCGTTCAATTGGTGACCCCTAGTGGTCAACTAGATGTATTACCTGATCCTTTTCTAATTCAAACTGCCATGGCGTGAGTCAATGCTGACTCATAGTGATCCACTGTGGGTTTCCAAGATTGTAACTGTTTACAAGAGTAGCAGCCCATAGATCTCCCCAGAGCTACTGGTGGTTTTGAACTGCTGACCATGTGGGTCCCAGCTCAACTCATAACCATTACACCACCAGGGCTCTAGAAATAATAGAAAACTAGAAGGGCTATGGTGGTATACTAGTTACGCATTGGGCTGCAGTCCTCGTAGTCAGCAGTTCAAAACCCCCGGCAGTTCTGGGGAAGAAATACTAGGTTTTCTACTCCTGCAAACAGTTACAGTTTCAGAAACCCACAGGGAGACTCGCTGGCAGTGAGTTTGGTTTGAGAAGAGCTTCGGGTGTGGTTCTAGCAAGCCTGTCCCAAACTCCAGAAACTTGCTGCCCTAAGGAACTTCCCTGCCCCACGGCTAGGAAAGGAGACGAGTTCATCAGGAAAACTTGGATAACTAGGCCTAAGGGTTTTTAGGCATACAATGACTCCAAAATCCTCAATAAAGGGTCCAAATGACATTTCTTCTGCAGTTGGGGGGAGGGGGGCTTTGTCTTTCCTAGAATTGGGGCATTAGAACTGACGAAGGTGCAGTAGAGCCCCCGACCCCCATCCCTATCTCAGCCTGCCTCAATAAAGACTAACGTGATGTAGCATCTCACCATGCGCACAGACCAGGAACCGGTTGCATCTCTGCACCTCCGTGATGAAGCACAGCTTCCTGTCTGCAGGAATCCTTATAGCTGTCACCTCTCCCGGGAAACAGCTCCCTGGGTTTCCAGTCCTCTTGATGCTCTGCGGATACTTGGGCATAGCTTTGTCATTGAATTCTCCATGCTGGACTAATACATGTTCCTTGGAACTATTAATAAGTGACCAAAGTTAAATGGAAAAGTATATGAAAGAGAATTCTATCCCTCATGTTCATCACTGTAGCATGATTGCGTGTATTTTTTTCCACCTTCTATCGTGGAGCTCGATCTGGACATTTTCTCTGAATTTTAAATTTGCCTGGTAGGTAAATATTTCATGGGCTGTATTTTTATTTGAAAATTCTTCAATATGTTTATGATCCAAGCTTTAAGTGGGTCGTTTTGCTGTTCTAATCAAAGCTCTTAAGCATCGTTTCCATGTTAATAACCACTGAGCACGTTGGGAGCTTTAGGAGACATTGATGGTATTCTTCAAACTGAGTTCAAGGACTTCCACAATTTCTCCTTGGAAGGACTTCACAGACTTCTCCCCTCTTCCCCATCTTTTGAATGTAATGGGACAAAAGCAGGCAGGTTAAATGACTTGTCCAGGGCTGCCAAAGAAACGAGCGTCAATCACAAAAGCCAGCATCACCAGAGCCGGTGCCATCACCATGCAAACGGCGAATACAGGAAGCCAGTCTTGAGTGCTTCTCCCGCTGACTCCTAATTTCTGATTCCCTCTCTGCTTCTGAACTACCCCAGGCCGTTCCTCAGCTACCAAAGGATGTACTACGTGTTTATCCAGATGTTGTCTAGCGGCCCCGCATGGCTGAGCATCATCCTGCTGATCACTGTGAGCCTCCTTCCTGATGTTCTCAAAAAAGTCTTATGTCGGCAGCTGTGGCCCACCGCAACAGAGAGAATACAGGTATGGCGCTCCCCCCCGCCAGGGCAGGGAACCATTGCATGCGTTCATTTCCTAGCTTTAAGATGGAAAAGGAATCGTTGTGGAAATACAGTAGAGAAGGTCTGGGTTTTGTAAAAGAAAAAAAGTGATCCGTTCAAGTATTCCTAATGAATTGCATAAGGAGAAGCTCTTTCAGTGCTAATTTAGTAAACTTCAAGATGACCAACGTTTAATTTCATATTCAAACCTAAACAGTTGGTCAGTGGAAATAAAGAATAAGAAAACTTAAGCTAGTGCAAAAAAGTTAATACTTTGTGTAGATACCAGATTTTAATAATGAAGCATTACTTTAAAGGTTAAATCCCTTGATTTTTAAGGGTGGTAAATTTTGCTCAAAATATTAGCAATTTTAATAAGCAGTATTGGTTATCGATAGGGCTGCTTCTTTTCCACTCTCTCAGAACACTGGCCAGTGAACTGGATTCTGGTTTCAGAAAAGTAAGGATATGTGGGACATGCCTCCGCTGGTATCAACCCCAAACCAAACTCACTACCGTCGAGTTGATGCCGACTCACCGTGACCCTGTAGCACAGGGCAGAACGCCCCTGTGAGTTTCCAAGACTGTAATTCTTTATGGGAATAAAAAGCCTCATTTTTCTCCTTTGGAGCGGCTGGTGGTTTCAAAGTACTGACCTAGCAGTTAGCAGCCCAAGTGGGAACCAATACACCATCAGGGGTACCCTGGTGTAGGGCCCCCAAACAGTGCATGCCCAAAGTTTCGTGCAGTTATTTTGCATATAACCTGTGTTTGGGAGAAGGTGCACGCCCTTTCATCTGCACCTGCCCTTGGCAACATTTTCTCTTTGCCACGAGCAGCACAGCTCTGCCGTCATGATTCTGTGGGAGTTCAGGAAAAGCCTCTTTTTCTCCTGACTCTTGCCTCTGGTGGGTGGGAATGGGAATCCCTCAGCAGGCCTTAGCCAGAGTGAACGTTCTCCCTCTCGGGCCTCTGCCCTCCTGATGTTCCACCCAGATGGTAGGTTTTCCTCGTGCTGTGGTCTGGGACCACCTGTGCTGCCAGCAGCTGGAGAGTTGACCAAAACCCAGGTGCTGAAGCTCCATCCCCAGAAACTTTCATTCATTCATTGGAGGTGCGACTCTGGCATCAGACCTTCCAGCAAGTTGCTTTTTACTCCCCCCAAAGCCCCAAATCTCAGCAAAGAGGAAGAACGGGCCCCGGTGGAAGGGGGAAGCCACCGCAAGAGCTGCTCCTGCGAGTGAGGCCCCTCCCTGCTAGAACACAGCGTGGCCACCCGAGGAACCGGAGAGGGAGGGGTCAGACACTGGGCTGTAACAAAGGGCTCGGGCAGGGGTCTGTCTGTGTGCCTAAGATCACTGTGGGTCAGAACCAGCTCGATGGTACCTGACAAGAACAAAAGGAAGTCTAATCCAGAAGCGACAAACACCAGCCGCTTGATTAGGCATTTGGTATATTTTAGGATCAATATTTATATTTATTCACCTGGGGGGGGGGGCACCTCTGATGATATTTTATTAGTGGCGCAGATTCCAAATGTCATTGGCCGTTGTTTGAAGTGGAAAACAGGTGGCCCTGGGTTGGGAGAGCAGATGTCTGTTCCCTACCTACCGCTGCCCCCAGCCGTTTGTGAGACTTAGCGCTTCTGTCCTAGAGGACAAGGCGAGGGTTGCCCTCCCTCCTGCCCCTGCCTGCACTCATCCGTGCTCCGCACTGGGACAGGCCAGTGTGCTCCCTGTGTAGGCGTGCCTGCTCAGCTGCCGTGAGACAGCAAAGCTGGCAGCAATCAGTCCCTCCGAAGGTGCGCTCTGCGGGCCACCGATGCTCAGGGATGTCCAGCAGAGCCCGGGGCAAGTCAGTGTCATCTTGCCCCAGGACTTCCTAGAGCCTTCGCCACACAAACGTGCATGCAGTTGACCAAAGGGTGTCTACTGAATCCTGTGCCTCTCAAACGCATTGGCCCCCAGACCCCCTTTTTACACAGCCACCACCTACTTTTGGTGTGATGGCTACAATGGACCCTTATGTTCCATGAGCATCCAGAGGAACCATTATTAAAAAGGAAACACAATCCAGAACCCAAAAGGGATAATGCTGGGAACCTGAGAGTCGGCGGCACCATTGTCAGGAGACAAACAAACCATGTCGCTGATCCTGACAGTGCCGATGCCGACTTGCTAGTGTAATCATCGTTAACGTGCAAGCGAAATGGTTTGCTTTTAACCAGACTCACCACCTGTGTTGTTTCTCTTTCCCCTTGCCTCGTTTCCCTTTGTCTTCCGGCCTGCTTTGCCTAAATAACCACTGCCTTGTGTGTGCGCCACTGATGTGCATGGCCCCTCCTGACTCCTGGGACTAGCAGACTAGACATCAGTGCCTTTCTGTCGAGCAGTCCACCATCTTTATGCTTTCTCAGACTTCCAGCAATCTGAGTTTCTGATGGAACACAAGGTGACGCTTTTCTGCCTTTTTCCAATGTTGGGGATGGTAGCTGCAGGCCCACAGAGGGTTTGCTGCGCTTGTCGAGAGAAAGCTAGTGTGAGAGCGTATCCTGAGCCGCAGGATGAAGAGGGGCTGGGTTTCCTATCCATAGCTGTTAAGCAGTGTTTCTCTCTCAGCATCCATTAGAAGTATCAGAGTTCACCTGCACCACCCCATGAGGGTCAGGCACAGCTTGATCGCGGGCACAGTTAATGGCTTTACCCTGCATCAGGGTAAACTCTCACTTCGAATTTAACTCAGCTGCATGCACATGAAGGTTTAGGGGGTGCAGTGTCCAAGTCCGCTGCTTGCCACGGCATAAAAGTTACATCAGCAGCCCCCTCTCCCCACAGCCTTTAGAGAATGAATGAGTCACCCTCCATTTCTACAGGCCGCAAGAGTCCATTCAGCACCCTGAGTGCTGGGAGCTCACATAATCCTCACGTCACCCTGATCTCCATCCTCACTCTGCAGACCAGGCAACTGAGGACCAACTCCGTCCCGAGATTTGCTCAGGCCCCCACCGAATGGGAGCAGAGAAGCCAAGATTCAAGCCAAACCCCACTGCCTCTAGCTAGAGAGGACCCTCTCCCCGCCCCGCCCCTCAAAAGTTTCATATTAAATATGATTATTGTACCAGATTCCTGGTTAACTTTTTTAAAAATCACTTTTTGGGTTTTGGGGGAGGGATTTGCAAAAAAGCTTTCAAATTTGCCGTAAATGTCTACAGCAGCCTCTTCAACAAGAACATGGCCCATTTATATAGCATTTTCTGTGGTAACCCTTGTTACCTTCTTACCTCTTAATCCTCAAGGCCTTGTCTTCGGCCAGAGCTGAGATTTTACAAGAACAATTCGTCTGTCTAGAAAAAGCCATTGTCTAGAAACCATTTTTTGTTTCTATAGGTGTTTGTTCATCTCCCTAATTTCCATAATTCCGAATGCCTCCAAAGTGATGATACTTTGAATTGCAAATTTGGTATTAGCCTTTTACCAATGAAGGCTTGTTGAATAGAAACGGGCCTAAACCAGATATGCTCATTCTTATTTTAACAAGTTTATCTTCTGTACATTTTAAACATTTTTTAAAAACTAACCAGGTATTTCATTTTGTAAATTCACATAAATTAGTGGCAATCAAAAATGTTCCAATCTGATGCCATCAGAATTGGTTAGAATAAATTACCCCATTTCATCTCACTGTTTATGTACTTGAAAGCATTTAGTATGAAATTATTAGGAACACTTTAACAAGTCACAGGAGGTCCTTATGAAATTGACTTAATCATGCCAACTGGTCTAAAAATAAGTATTCCAACTATTGACACAGTTTATTAAGAGTTGATTTGCTTCTGAGCATTTGCAGAAGACAGACGCTCACTGCTTAGAGGAGGTCTCCCCGGAGCTCCCAAGGGGCCGGGGCCTCTGGGTGCCCCCACCTGTAGGTGTGGCCACAGTTGGACTCAGAGAGCCGGTGGGCCGCCGCAGTGGAGACAAGCTCTGTGCCCTTGCAAACCCCACAGCTCGCTGCAAAAACTTCGGAGGAATAAGCATCTGGCCGGTTCTTATGTGGAATACGTTATACTTCAAATGGATGGTCTTTCTACTTTCTTTTTTCCTATTAAAAAGAAAAACACCACACACACCATGTGTCTTTTAAATTATATGCGTACATATGTGGGGTTTTTGTGTGTGCGTGTGTGTGTGTGTACATGTGGGCTTCAAAAGGTTTGGAAATGTTCCACATTTCCTCCCCATCTGCACACTGACATACTTGTGTACGTGTGTGTCTGTCCCCCTCCAAGGATGGAAATACTCCAGTATTTGGTTAGCTCCTCCATCTCTCCAAGAGTTCTTTTTTTTTTTTTTGCCAATGCAAACTCTACTGATTTTGCAGTTCTTCGACTCTTAAAATTCCTCTTTTCCTTCTGAATGAGAAACGAAGAAGGCTTACCCAGACAGTCTTAGTCTTCAGATGTCCAGCCATTAGTATCTGCAAGCATTTTGAGCACCATTACTTTAAATCGTCAGGGGCCTACAGCTCTTGCCAGGATTCTTCTGTTTGCTTCCTCTTCTCTGGAAAGTTTGGCTCCTCTGTGCAGCAGAGCGTAGCATTTCTTCTGTGTAGAAGAAGAAATGCCTTGTGGCTCCTGTGGCGGGATTCTTCGCTGTATGGTTCTGGAAGTGCTGCTGTGCGCGGCCAGAGCCTCAGAACCTCTGCTTCTGCTGCCCTGAGGGCAGGAGCCGGGTCTGACAGACCCCACGCCCTGGTGCTTGGAGGGTGCCCGCTCTGCAGAGCCAGCTGCTGCGGGGGCCTATTCTGCAAGCCCCCTCTTTCACTGTCGCTCCTCTCGTGATGTGATGTCCATGTGGATAACACTTTCAGGAACGACCATCTTTTCTAGTTCTTCATAAAGTGCTTGTGTGCCCTTGAACAGGGCATCTTGCCGGAACTCATTCAGCTTGTAGTAAGATCTTTATGCCTGGCTCAGCCTCCCCAGAGTCACTTGTTCAACACCCAGTAAACAAAGACGGTGTCCTTTCCCTGATCCGGGAGGCCTGAGGGGCAGCCCCGACTCGAAGGGGGTTTCCCGAGAGACCCTGGTTATGGTACCCCAAGCACTAGTGGCCACTGGCCCCGGACAGTGTTGGGCATCAGTGTGATGGAGAGTTGCACGACTGCAGTGCCTGGGTTGTGCGCCCCACCTTGAGACGTCCGGCACGCTCGCGCTGTGTGCGTCCCCATCTCAGTGTTTTTCCTCATCCTTGCAGAAGAGTCTGAAACGTAAAGCATCTGTAAAGGCAGTGCCGCCACGCGCCGACGGGCCACTTCTTGAAGGACCGCTTACGGCTATCGAAGCATAATTAGCCCGATGATAGGTAACAGTATTGCAGGGAGGTGGCTGATTGGGAAGTCACTTCCTTGGTGTGCGGTGATTCTTTGAAACTGTCCATGTTTCCTCCAAAGTTTTTGCTGTGCTGTGCCATTTTGGGGGTAACCAAGGGTCATGATGAGAGAGAATGCACACACCACACACACACACACACACACACACACACACACACACACGCTATCCCAGGTAAGTGACATGCCTGAGAGTGACTTAACCGCATATGGGTGAGTATTGGACACGCGCCCATGTGTGAACACTGCACAGTACCCTTCGCATACAGCAGCTGCCGTGGCTGCGCTGATCAGCATGCGTGTATGTCACGTCAGTTCAGTTGTGCCGTGCTGCTCCCTAATCCGTGGGGGTGGCAATGGTGTCCTTTAAAACATCTACCGGCCAAAAGAAGGTCTCAAAACCAAAAATGGGCTTTGCATGGTTTGCAATGGATATTAACCCAGTTAACGGTTTGGTATGGGTCCATGGGCAGTAGCTGAAAAGGACATCACTTACGCCGTGTGTCTGAAGAACTACGGAGACTGTAAATATAACCCTGTTCACGAAGCATTTTCTGGTCTAGACTTCTACGAATTTTAACACACACACTCATCACCTAACCTCTTTGCCTAGAAATACTCATACTTGGGATTCATTATCTCATTAAAAGAGATCTGCATTATACAACTTCCCATTATCACCGCCTCCCCACCCCCGCCTGTTTAAATCCAGTAATGCTTCTGACATGCTGCCGGCCTTGTTGGGCTATTAATATTAAATGGCACATACCCAATGTATCTGCGGCCTATCCCAAAGCAGCCGTGGGCTGAAGATACAGGAGACGGGCTCAGTCAGTCGGCTGTCTGCCCCAGGCCGGGGGGAAGATACACTGATGCCGGTGAGTCCTTGCCTTCTGTCTTGCTGGTGGTGGTGTGGCGATTTGATGGTGTCGGAATGAACATTTGCTGAAGTTTCAGGGCTTCTGAGCTTCACTGATTGATTATGAGAGTTAAACGGGGGGAAACTGGGTATGTTTCTAAACTATAGTCTTTTATCGCCCTGGAATGATGGGTCACTCTTGGTCCCTGAAAGTGGGAGATATTTGTACCTAGGAGATTAGTAATAGATACTTTACCTTTGTAGAGATGATATTTGAAATGAAATGAACACCATCGGCCTTGTTATTTGTAATGAAAATCAATAACATGATAGTTAGCACAGCCTGGTGGTTTCTCCCAGGAGTCATGATATTATTTGCCCTCATGCTGTAGTGGCTTGACTCGGTGGTAGAGAGGATTCTCGTGGCAGGTAACAATGATCATTCCAGGAACTAACTGTGGTTTCTGTTTGTTTTCATTCTCTCAACAGAATACATCCAGGCAGTGTCAGGACTGTGTTTCCGAATTCACCCCTATTGCCTCTCTACAGATCCCACGCTATCAGAGCAATGAACTCACTCACCCCTCGGCCACCAGGTCTAGTTCACACTCTGAAAAAGTGATGGTAACCTTCTGGAATGGCAGGGAGCCTCTGGTGCTCCCACCCATGATTGATCTTTCAAATAACTGTTGCAATTCCAGTTCAAGACATGATGGCCGTGAGTCCAGTCTGGAAACACCTGTCTGATAGACAGATCACCAATTCAAGCCTTTAAGAACTGCATTCTTGAGTGTGTGTGTGTGTGTTGTGTATGGGTATGCCTTTTCCTTTGTTTCCAAAGGAGGAGAACCGTGTGAGAGAACTTGTTGAAGAGGCAGTGAGCTCCGACACCCTGGACTGAGCACTTTACGTATATTTCTCCCAGGTCGTGCGGCGTCTCGTGTTTGCACGCTTGGTTGGACTCCTAAAGGAGGCACAGGCTGGTACTGGCAGACTGGTAGCAGCAGGAGTTCTCCGGGCCCGTGTCTTTCCCTCTCTGTCACCTGCTGTCCTTGGGCTTACTTGAAGAGGATAGCTCATTCACTGGTCTCCTTGTGAGATCAGCACTTCAACTTTGAGCCAGAGCTGTCATCTCGCGACTCCCCAGCGACTGTCGTTCTCAGCCTGTCCGACCGCCATCCACGGTCTTTTCTTCATGTCGCTCCCCTGTGCTCTCTGGACAGCAGGTGGATGCTTTCTCTGCACTCCTTTTTCTCAAGAAACTCCCGAATGCTTCTGTGTGGGGAAGCGGCCAAATTGGATGTTCACATAATTGCGTATCTATTTTCCCATTGGAATCCTACACCCTGCGTTTGCTTGAGCTCTTCTACACGGCGAAGCTGATTCTGCCCAGGACTGTCTGTGAATCTGAGGGGCACGGTGGGTTAGGCAGTGATTGGGCTGCTTCGGGGAAGGAAGGAAGAAGAGGCTCTGTGCTCCATCAAGATTCACAGCCCTAGAAACCCTATGTGGTCCCTGTGGGTCAGGATCGACTTGATGGGTTGGGTTTTATTTGGATCAAAGTTTGTTTTGATGGTGTGAGATGTGAACCTGCTAGGTTGTGGACTGTTTCTGACAGTCCCTTTTTTCCCATCGCCTATTTGTGTCTGTGGAGGACAATAAAATAGAACCCCCTGCATTCATGTGTGCGGTTGTAGATAAGGTTGTCAACATAAGCTTTTCCAACAGAAGTTCTGAGATATTTCTCAGTCACACTCCAAAGGACAAAGGTTACTTATTGACTCTGCTAGGAAATTTTGTTCTTTCCTGGGCTTTAGAGAAAGGTGCCTTGGTCTGGGGCGCCCTGTGATCCTTGTGAGGAGCCCTGGTGGCGTAGTGGGTACACATCTGGCTGCTCACCGGAAGGGGGGGTGTAGTTTGAGCCACCCGCAGCTCCGAGAGAGAAAGCTACAGCGGTAGGCTTCAGTAGTGTCTGTGTCCTTGGGAACTCGTTGAAACAGCTCTACCCTGTCTTCCAGGGTCCCTGTGGGTCAGGATTAGCTTGATGGCAAGGAATCCGGTTTGACTTGCTTTCGGGGTGGGTGGCTCTTGAGTTGGCATGGACTTGGCGGCAGTGAGTCTGATTGGACTGTCCTGGGCAGACTTCCCTGTAGCAGTAATGACAGAGAGAAAACCACTAGGAGGGAGGGGCTGTGTGTGTTTATCAGAATCTGTTTCAGGCTGAAATGGGCTCAGTTGTCAGATGGGGGTCTCACCATCCAATGCTTCCTCCAGCGTTCTGGAGTTTTTACCACACTGTACTCAGGTGGTTCTCTCCCGTGGAGCTCCCCTCTAGGTTGGGGGTTTCGTGGGATGGGCAAACAATTGCGAAGCTACTTTGTGATAAGTTTTTCCTTCTTTCCTGTGGTATTTCTGTTTGGGAAGGAGGTCTGGTGGCACAGGGTTTAATCACCCAGCTGCCCCCTGAGAGGTCAGCAGCCCACCGGCTGCTCACGGGAACAGAGCTTCGGCAGTCTGCTCCTGAGAAGATGACCGCTTCAGAGAGCAGGTGGGGCAGTTCGACTCAGTCCTGCCGTGGGTGTACAGCAGGAATCGGTTGAATGATGAATGGGGCCTTGGGCACTTTCATTCAAATTTCTGATTCTAGAAAGACTCTATCTGACATAACCTGAATGGCCCTGAAATAAGACGTTTCAGTTTGAGAGTCAAACTTTAGCTATGAAAACTAACGTCTTTTTCTAAATGCATCACCCCAAAACCAAACGATGGGGCCTTGCCCACTGCTTGAGTCCCCGCTGTGCAGCCCGGGAGTCGGAGCCTCCTGCAGGAGAAGGCCCCGCGGGAAGCCCCAACGTCCGTTTGATTGTGTCCTGGTGCCCCTGTAGCACGTGTGTCTCAGTGAGGGGATAGATACCAGTTTCCAAGAGGACACTAGTCACAATAAGAACCATGACATTGGAATAAGTTCAAGTGAAATATCCACACCATACCAAAGATTAGGACAGATAAGTTCTGACTTAGAATGACAGTACTAGAGAAATAAGGAAGACACCATTTTTGTCCTCAAGATTGTCTTTTCCATTTCCTGACAGCCCCCTCCATCCCCACCCTGCCATCTTGTCATATGACTGTCCAATGTTATGTGTGTGGTGACTGCTAACTTGGCCGTCACAGTTCAAACTAGATCCTGCAAAACAATGGTGTATTTTTACCGTGATTTATAAGAGCCAACCTATGGGTATAAGTGTAATACCTGTAGAGGCAACAGATTCTCCCTGTGTTAACAAATTATTTGTAATGTATATTTTTAGAAATCTTAAAACTGCCTTTGCACTGAAGTATTTTCATAGCTATTTATATCTTTTATGCATTTTTGTTAGCATACCATATCTAATTTTTAAAGTATGTTTTAAAAGCTTTTCTTTTTTAAGTTAATGAAATGTTGGCCACTTTACACTTAAATTCTGTTGAGACTTTCAGCTGAATGTTTCAATCTCGGATGTGAACGTGCAGTTTCCAGATCGGATTTCGTGCTCTATACCTCTTTATGTTGTGGGTTTCTGACGGCAATGACGACTGGGAGGCATATTTGGAGCACAGTGATTTGCGAAGCGTTTTCTGCACAGGTCATTGCCATTTCATCTGCTTTCCCCAGTTGGCTATTAATGGCCGTCCTTCAGCCTTAAACTAGAAACTGCTTAGGGCTTCATGGTTAAATCAGCCAGTCCCAGTTCTGCCCAGACCAGCAGTTCTTAACCTTCCTGATGCCGCGACTCTTTAATACAGTTCCTCATGTTGTGGTGACCCCCCCAACCATAAAACTTTTCATTGCTACTTAATAAGTATAATTTTGCTACTGCTTTGAATCGGGCAACCCCTGTGAAAGGGTCGTTTGACCCCCAATGGAGTCGCGACCCACAGGTTGAGAACCGCTGCTCTAGACAATGACCACACACATCCGATTATTTCTCTCTTACTACCAAAGCCACGAAACGCTACACTCTCCAAACCATCATTTTGGAAATCATATGGACTTGCCTAATAACCTTATAAGGGGCCCAAGATAAAAATATAAGGAATGGCATTTTCAGATATGATTTAAGGCCATTTTTCATCTTAGTATTTAAACTAACATTAAACACATGATGTCAACTTTAACCACTTTCCTTATTTGAGAAAATCTTATCCACTACTGCACATGTTTTAATAAATTATCATTGTCATTTTCCATGTTGCTCGAAATATATGGTTCCCACCACCCCATTCTGAAGCCCTGGTGGTTTCGTGGCTTACTTGGTCTGCTCACCACCAGGTCAGTGGTTTGAAACCACCAGGTGTTCCCTGGGAGAGAGACGAGGCTTGCTTCTTCGTCCCTGTGAAGACTGACACTCTTAAAAACCCACAGGGGCGGTTCTACTCAGCCCCCTAGGCCTGCTGCAAGTCGGAATCCACTAGATGGCAGTGAGTTTGATTTTTGCATTTTAATACCCATCCCATCTTCCTAAAAGCAGATCATTTTATAAATGCATGGCTGTCCTGATGACGTTTGCACTGTCTTGCCTTCTGCTCCCACTTCACTCGCTCACATAAGCATACACATGTGGAAGCATGTTTGCACACACTCAAACACACACTTGTACATACCCTGAAATCCTAAGCATCCCTGCCTTCTACCTAAAGTGACCCTCATAGGTCACGTCCATGTCTGGGGCAATAGGCCCTCCTTAAACCTTCTCTGTCTCAGTGGTCAAAACAAAACAAAAACAAAAACCGCTCACCCTTGGCCAAGGCATCAGAAGCCCACCTCCCACAGACAACAGGGTTGCACCCACAGCTTCCTTCCTGTAGATGACTCCTCGAAGGCTACAGCAGTGCCCAGGGCCAAGTTCTCTCCCTTTCAAGGACGTTCTGCCTCCCCAGGTGAGACCTCCACTGAAATCCAGCACTCAGGGTGAGGTTACCAGGAACCCACTCTCCTCGACATGAGACCTGCAGGCATGTAGGAGCGGGGCCATCGCAGGAGGGCTAGCCCGGTACCAACCAACCAGGCTGCTCTTCCTTGGCAACTAGGAGAACAATCCACATCAGCCCTCCCTGTGCATATGACTAAGAGAGTAGACCAGGCAGACCGAGCACAGGACTCCGGAGGTCCGTGGCCCCATAAGACACTGACGGAGTGGCAGGGTGTACCGGGGCTAAGAAGTAAGCCGTGGGGTTCAGAGATTGAGATGACGGAAAACAAAAGAAACCCGGCAGGTTTATGTGATAGCAGATTTTATGTAGCCTCTTCCTTTGACTTCATTTTTTGCAGCTTTAACTACAAAATATCTCATACATGCTGTTGGAAATATTTTAAATGGTTAGGCATCAACCAAACATTCAGTGCAATAAAAAGGACATTTTTAACCCGTTCTTTTTTTTTTAACCACTGAAGTTCACGTGTTTTGCACGGACTAGTAATGAACCAATGGCACTGCTTCTGTTTCAAATGAATATTATTCTGACAGCGAAATGTAACAACTCGGTATGCAGCGTCTGGAACCCCACATTTCTGATGGAGGCTACCCATTTGTAACTTTGGAAAAATATATATATACCAGTTGACAAACTCATCTCTCTCTCCCTTTTTTTTTCAGTTAGTGGGTGGGCAAATAGGAATGAGAATCATTCTGAATTGTGTTGATAAACAAAGCTTTAATGAAAATGTGTCGCAAGTATTATGAAAGTGTGATTCTACTTTTGCAGAAAAAAATATAAAGATAAGTTTATATAGCTTTATTTTTTACCTTATTGAAATATACAGAATTTTAATATGTGTACATTATCTCTGACTTAAAATGATAATGTGTATATGCATTGCCATTTAAAATGTCCATTCATTATACAATGTAATAAGAGAGGATCTTTAAAAATGTATTTAACATAAATGGTATCTATAGTTATCATCATAATAAATACTGGAATTTATTTTTAAATGACTAATATAGTAGGTGCATTTAACATAATAAATCAGCCTCCAAACAGTAATGTTTGATTGGTAATAATTCATTAACCTGCTTTGAAAAAAGATTAACTTGTGAATTAATCCAATTCTTACATTTCTGTACATTTTATTTTGTATGCTACTGTTTTTAGTTTTTATTTCTGTAGATAAAATATGACTTGATAATATTAATTATACTGGACTTTTCTGTATATTATCTAAGCAGGAGACATGAATCTGCTTGCAATAAAAAAATATCTGGTTTAGTTTCTTTATATACAAATAAAATCCTCAAAGTTGAACTTAAATTGTCTGTTAACAAACACTATACAGTAAAGACACTTTGAAAGTGTTTCTGTTTGGAATAAAGATAGGAAATATATTGTAAAAAATCTAGAATCTTCTCAACTTTGCAGAAAGTTTGTGTGATTGGGTGCAGTCTATATTCTTCTGGTAACTTCGGCATGCTGGGCTAGAGCCCCCCGGTGTGTACTCACTCACACTCAACCACTCACCACTCATGTGCACTGAGCTTCCCCTGCGTTCACCAGGGCCCCGAGAGTTGAAGACTCTGGGGTTGGCAGACTTGTGCAGAACTGTGGGGAATAACGAGGCATAGGAAATGTAAATGGTGAACTTCTTAGCGTTCTAGCCCAACCCCACCACAAAATTCCTCACTGGTTGCCTCTTGCCCAAGCTGCTAACATGTTTCTGAAGTCATCTAACCCTATTCAATTCCCTTTTGGTCCAAATTCCAGATCCCCAACCCACCAGTAATCCCTTTGGGTGTTTGGGTCAAAGTCAGCTTCTTTGTTTCAAAGAGAACTTGGGTGGTCTTGTTTCAGCCACTCCCATTCCAGGAAAACGGCTGGATGCTGTGGAAGGAAACGGGGCCTCCGCAGGGGCCCTGTGGCTTTTCTTCTCCCCAATTTGTTCCCTCGCCTGTCACCTGTCCACTACCTCACTCTCGCCATTTTGCCCTCGCTGTCTTCAATAGCTTCAGTTTCCGTGGCGGAGCAGTGGTTAGCAGGCTATACCAGAGAGTTCTTGAGGGAGAATAGCGGGAACTTTTTAAAAGTCTGGAAGTCTGATTTAATTGGGATTAGGCCTTGGAGCTTCAAGAGTATCATTGTAATCTTAGGGACAGGAGCCCAAATATATTTGCCGTCAATATTTACCTGTTCATTTAATACAAAGCTATCATATGGAAGCATTCGATAGCTTTGTTAAATTTATTTCTTGGACCAACAGGATGTGACCATATCATCACAACATAGACACATTTTACCCTGTAAAAAGTATATTATCATTGTTTCTAATGTGTGGGCATTTATTTCTAAGAATATGTTTAAAGTTGTTTTATCCTAGAGTGCACTAAGGAACAAATTAGATCTCTTGTGTTTTACTTAGGTGAGGGTAGAAATAAAAAAATTTAAAAAGCAAGGGTGTAAACAATGGCGAGAGTGGAAAATGAAAGAATTGAAAGAAACAAAAAAAAACCCAGACCCATTTGGCCCCCAGTGATTCTCTCACTCCAGAATAGAATGTGGGTGAACCCGGAGGACATTATGCTGAGTGAAATGGGTCAGTCCCAAAAGGAAGCGTTTAATGATCGTGTTTGTATAAGATACATGTCTACAAGACAAGGATCTAATAAAAAACCAAACATTTCCATGGAGTCTCTTCTGACTCAAGAGACCCTGTAGGGCAGGGTGGAAGTAACTGCCCCTGCGGGTTTCTGAGACTGTTCACAGAAGTAGAAAGCCTCATTCTACCGCAGAGTGGCTGGTGCTTTGAACTGTTGGGTTAGCAGGGAGCAGCCCAGTGCATGACCACTACACCAAGGCTCCTGAGAGGTATGTCGTAAAACAACAGGTATAGAAGCAAGGACCAATGTTCGTTCATGGTTACTAGGGGTGATGGAGGGTGGATCACTTGCTAGATGGTAGGCAGCCATTGTTTGTCTTTTGGGAGCAGGGAATGAACAAAGTCGTTCCAAATGTGGGTGAAGAACTAAGATCAATGATGCCACGGAAAAGATGGTACAAAAGAAAAGGCATTTTTTGATGAAAGATACCACAAGATGACACAATCTCACAGCAGCAACCAAGCGTGTGGGGTTACGTATGTATATGGGCATGTATGTGTGTTAGGCCGGATTGACTAAAATAACAAATCCAGAGACACTCATATGTATAAGGAAGAGTTTTATATACCAAGAAAACATCTCAGCCCTGTGGGGGACCGGGGTCCACAACCGACGGGGTCCTAAGGAGCAGTTACACAACAATTGAAAGAAAGGACAACAGACAAGACATGCAAACGGCTCACCTCTTCTGTGGAACCAGAGAGAGAATCTATTCTCTAACATCTAACCGACTGTTAGTCTGGGTACTTTAGAGAAACAAATCCACAGCAACTCATGTACAGAGAGAGATTTATATAAAGGTTAAGTGCACATCAAAGAAAACATCCCAACCCAGTGCTGCCCAAACCCACAAGTCCACCATTAACCCCTATGTCTGACGCCAATCCACAAAGTCCTCCTCCATCTCACAAAACGCACACAATGATGCCGAATTGCAGGAGGAAAGCCGAGTCGCTGAATGTGTAAGCATCTCAGTGCTGACGGGTCTCCACACGGCTGCTCCAGCACCCAGGGCTGCATTGGGGTAGGTCCATGTGGCTTCTCAGAGAAGTCTTGCAGGAATTGAGCCTTGCAAGGTGAACCAGGGAACTGGCTAAGGCAGCTCCACCCTAGTCTGACCATCAGCAAGAGACCAGAGAACTAGAAAGGTGAGGCTCACCAAGCCATTTATCCCTCCGCCCTTCAATTAATCCCACATGTGTTTATCGACCAGGTTGGCACAATAAATTAACTCACCAACTTATATAATCATTGGGCTAACAGGCAGGGCATGTGCTAGAGGCATACACATGATGGGGAGGGGAGGTGCTAGGGGCACACAGGACAGGATGGGCAGGTCCTAGAGTTAAGACAATGGCTTTCCATGGTCATCCCTAAGCTGGTTTGACCTTAGGTGTCCCTGAGCTCTTCTCCAGGGGAACAATCTATGATCCTTAATAGAAGGGAGTGGACCTTACTTAAGGTGGGGCAGACAATAGGGTCTGATTGCTCTCCAAGGCAGACAACCTTCAGGCAGATAACCTTCAAGGGTATGGTAAGCAACCACGCGTTTGCCAGAAACATCTTTAAGTTGGCACTATTATGGTAGACATTGTGGGTGATAACTTTTAGTTTGGACAGCATGACTGGGATTCATCTCCAATTCCACGAGTGTGAAAGCGTTGAATCTGCCTCCCAGACTCCTGAAATGTGAGCATAGGGTATTTGTCCGCAAATACTCTCTTCCCGGTTCTCCGTTTTCCACAAGCCCAGTCCAACTCAAGCCCATAAGTCCCTCTTCAGACTCACGCAGCCACATGCAGGATGCAGGAGAGCCACAGGTTGGTGGCACAGAGTTGTGTGGGTCCGATGGCGGTGGGCGCATCACAGGGCTCTGTCTGCGCCAGGCCTATTGGGGGCCCACAGCCTGCCTCTCTCTCTCTCTCTCTCTCTCTCTCTCTCTCTCTCTCTCTCTCTCTTCTCTCTTTTAACCCTGATCCTGTGTCCACTCATGCCATGCCACTCTCTCTGGCCACAGTTCACCATGTGTGGGCACAAAGTCCCATGAGGTTGCCCCTGTTCAGGGGCAGCCCCAGCGCGGTTTCCACGGTTTAGCACGCTTCCCGGAGACAGCGTGTACACTTTGAAACTGTAAAATCTAAACTTCTCCCATCTTTCATAAAAGCTCACTTGGATTACAAACCAGGCTTTGGAGTGAATTCTTTCTCGTGCGAAGCCGAGAACCGAGGTTTTACCCACTGCAGAAACCTCACGTTATTACATACCATTGATTCAAGAAATTGCTAGCGCTATTGAATGCCCCCATATGATAGCTTCTTACTAAATGTAAGGGTGGATATTGAAGGAATATATATTTTGGCTCCTGCCCTTATGGAGATTATAACTCATGGACACTCAGAGTAAATAGTGAAATAGTCAAGTAACACGGCACTCTATAATGTGGTTTCCAGAACAGCAGCGTCAGCAACACCTGGGAGCTTGTGAGAATGCTGCACACCCACCCCGCCAAGCACGGCAATCAACAACACTCGGGGGACTCACGCTAAGTGTGAGAAGCGCCTGTAAGGGGTTGAGGCATTGTCCTGACCATCTTGAATGTAAGTATTGAAAGAATACTTGTTAGTGCTGACTCCTTCCTACTAGCCCCACCTAACTGTCTGTTTCCCTGACATACACCCAAACCTGAGGAGTTCATTCTAACACATTACCCCCTGTGGAGCACATACCCCCTGTGGCAGTTACATAACCTGTCAACTTGAGCGAAGCGGTGGAGTCAGTCAGCTCATAGCCTGGTTGATCCCTCCTTGTGGGCGTGGCCCTTCTCATGAGTATCCTGGGAACTTCTTTTTCCTCCTTGGAAGCGGGACACACTTTCTGCTTAACATTTTCCTGCTGACGAGCCACATGGAGTTATGCTGACGGCAGCCAGAGCCCTGGTGCTGGAGGATCCACGTGGAGACCCACGCCAGGGCGGAGAAGCTTCCACCGCCACAGGATCCAGCACTGACCTGTGATCTTCCTGCATTCAGCATCATTACATGTGTTGCATGAGTCTGAAGAAGAATTTATAGATTGGTCTCGGACATATGAGCTAATATCAGACTTTATCTGGACTGGACTGGGATGTTGTCTTAATATACAACGGCTCTTTGATATAAAGCTCTCTCTTAGACACATATGAGTGTCCCTGGATTTGTTTATCTAGTCATCCCAGCCTAACACACCCAGATTGGAGAGGGGAGAGCTACCCCATACTTATGGGAGCAGACTGCTGCATCTTTCTCCCACAGAGCAGCTGGTGGGTTTGAACCACTAACCTTTGTTTAACAGTTGAATGCTTAACCCCTGGGCTACCACACACTTCACAACATGGTGAGGTTCCTTCAGGCTGCCTGGCACCTAAGAGATGCCATCAGCATCCCCTGTCATCCTTTTCCTGTCCCACTTGATCTCTGAGGTCTCTGTGCTCAAGTTTCCCAGACTCTGTGTGAGCTAGGGAAGGGGAAGGTGGTTTCCTGGAGGTGGTGGGATTTGAGTCAGGCCCTGACGATGCAGCTGGTGAGGCACAAAGTCAGGGCGGGGTCTCCCTCATGCACACGTTTCCAACAAGTTCCTTTCGCGTCAGTAAATGATTGTGGAGTAAAGCATGATAATGGGGGAGATGATTCCAAGAAGTTAAAGCAGGAGCGAGAGGGAGGAAGGGGGGCACTTGTGGGTAAGCTACAGAGGAAGAGCGGAAACGAAGACTGGGCTCCAGAGGACTGCTGGGCAGGCAGCAACTTCCGCATCCTTCCTCCCAGCTTCTGCACCCCTCTCCCTCCAGGCCTGAGTCATTATCTCCAGGGGATCTGGGACTCTTTCCTGTCTACTGTGCGCTGGTTCCTGGTGGCACGGTGGGTTAATCAAAAGGGCTGGGGTGGAAGTGGAGCTTGCTCAGGTGGTGGTGCAGTACTTATGCATGCGAGGCTGCTGACCGAGAGGTCAGTGGGGTTTACAACCTTAGAAACCCTATGAGGCCATCCTAGTCCGCCCTGTAAGGTTACTCGGAGCATATGAATGTGGATGGCAGTGCATTTGGGGTTTGGGTTAAGACCCTTAAGTTATTAGGCTTCATCTTGTTTTGTTTTTTAATAATTAAATCATTTTATTAGGGGCTCGTACAAGCCTTATCACAATCCACACATACATCCATTGTGTCAAGCACTTTTGTACATTTGTTTCCCTCATCATTCTCAAAACATTTGCTTTCTACTTGAGTCCTTGGAATCAGCTCCTCATTTTCCCCCTCCCTCTTGCTGCCCCCACCCCATGAACCCTTGATAATTTATAAAGTATTATTATTTTGTCATAGCTTACACCATCCGATGTCTCCCTTCACCCACTTCTCCACTGTCTGTCCCCCAGGGAGGGGATTATATGTAGATCCTTATAATCTGTTCCCTCTTTCTTCCTCACCCTCCTTCTACCCTCCCTGTATCGCCACTCTCACCACTGGTCCTCAAGGGGTCATCTGTCCTGGATTCCCTGTGTTTCCAGTTCCTATCTGTACCAGTGTATATCCTCTGGTCCAGCCGGATTTATAAGGTAGAATTGGGATCATGATCGTGGGGGGTAGGAAGCATTCAAGAACTAGTGGAAAATTGTATGTTTCATCATTGCCAAACTGCACCCTGACTGGCTCGTCTCCTCCCCACGACCCTTCTGCAAGGGGATGTCCAATGTCCCACAGATGGGCCCTGGGTCCCCACTCTATACTCCCCCTCATTCACAATGCTATGATTTTTTTGTTCTTTGATGCCTGATACCTGATCTTATCAACACCTCGTGATCACACAGGCTGGTGTGCTTCTTCCATGTGGGTTTTGTTGTTTCTCAGCTAGATGGCTGCTTGTTTACCTTCAAGCCTATAGGACCCAGACGCTATATCTTTTGATAGCTGGGCACCATCAGCTTTCTTCACCACATTTGCTTATGTACCCACTTTGTCTTCAGCATTCTTGTCGGGACAGGCTGGTGTTCTTCTTCCATGTGGGTTTTGTTGTTTCTCAGCTAGATGGCCGCTTGTTTATCTATGCTTCACCTTCTACTCATACCTCCCTGCTTCCACCGCCACCACTTGCTTGTCCTGAGACCTTCCTCCTATTTCGGAGCCTTTGCTGTTTCCTCCACTTGTATTGTCTTTGCCTCTTGATACCAGCTTAGCCAGCTACTTCACATGTGCACAAATCTGCCTGCCCTGACAATGCTATCCAATACTGGACTCTGCCATTCCCATTCCCAACTCCCGGCCTTCCTTCCCCCTCATTCCCCTGTTCTCTGCTTGAAATTTACCACCGTCACTAACCTTTCACATAACCTCCCTGCCATCAAGTCAGTTCCAACTCATAGCAACCCTAGTGGGCTTCTGAGTCTGTCTCTACCAGAGCAGAAAGTCTCATCTTTCTCCCAAGTAATGGTTGCTGGTGTCCAACTTCTGACCTTGTGGTTAGCAGTCCAACATGTGTTGCACATTGGCTCTGTGCCACATACATGTATATTTAATATGCTTATATTTTGTTATTTATCAACCTCCACCCCACCCCCCTCCTTTGATTACTAATTCCAAGCACATAGAACAACATGTTATGTTGTCATCTATTCACAGCAAAGTGAACACCCAGCAGGATCAGACTGCTATAAACCAGAGGGTTTTCATTGACTGATGTTTTGGGAAATAGATCACCAGGCCTTTCTTCCTGCTCTGTCTTTGGAAGTTCTATGGACACCCGCTCAGCATCACAGTCACCTGCAAACCTGCATTGACCATTGGGGGGTGGTCATGCATGGAGGGCGTTGGCCAGACACTGAACCCAGGTTTCACCCATGAAAGAGAGAATATACCACTGGCCCACCACTACCAGCCAAAGCAAACTCGCTGCCATCGAGTTGATGAACTCACGGCCACTCTACAGGACAGGGTAGAACTGCCCCGGTGGGTTTCTGGGACTTTTTTTTCCTACTCATTTTATTGGGGGCTCTTACAGCTTATCACAATCCATACATGCATCCATTATGTAAGCACATTTGTACATATGTTTCCATTATCATTTTCAAAACATTTTCTTTCTACTTGAACCCTTGGTATCAGCTCCTCATTTTTTCCCTCTGCCCTCACTCATGAACCCTTGATAATTTATAATTTTTTTGTCATGTCTTACACTGACTAATGTCTTCCTTCACCCACTTCTCTGTGTCCGTACCACTGGGAGGGTGCTATAGGTAGATCATTGTGATCGGTTCCCTCTTTCTCCCCCTACCTTCCCCTTCCCCTCTTGGTATTGCTACTCTCATTATTGATCCTGAGGGGTTTATCTGTCCTGGATCCCCTGTGGTTCCAGCTCTTATTTGTACCCGTGTGCATGTCCTAGTTTAGTCAGATTTGTAAGGTAGAATTGGAGTTATGATAGTGGCGGGGAGGAAGCAGTAATGAACTAGAGGAAAGTTGAATGTTCACTGGTGCTATACTGCACCTTGACTGGCTTGTTTCTTCCTTGTGACCCTTCTGTAAGGGGATGTCCAATTGTCTCCAGGTGGGCTTTGGGTCTCCACTCCACTCCACCCCCCATTCACATTCACATTAATATGATTTTTGTCCTGGGTCTTTGATACCTGATACCTGAACCCTTCAACACCTCATGATCACATAGGCTGGTGTGCTTCTTCCATGTGGGCTTTGTTGCTTCTCAGCTAGATGGATGCTTGTTTATCTTCAAGCCTTTAAGACCCCAGACGCTATGATGCTATCTCTTTTGATAGCCAGGCACCATGGGAGTAGAAAGCCTCGTCTTTCTCCCACGTAGTGGCTGATGGTGTCAAACTGCTGACCTTCCAGTTAGTAGCTCTTCATTGTTGTAGGTCTAACCTGACAGAACTGCTAGGCTGATGTTTCTATCACAACAGCAAGTAAATGCCAAAGGTGAATCGGGGACCTGGTGAAGATACACACCTTCCCGGGGTGATCTGAATGGTGATCACTCAAAGCCTGGCAGCTGTGGCTCTGGATGATTGCATATTCAGATGAGGACACTTGGCATTTTCTAAAGGTAAATGATTGCATATTTGATATGACACTCAGCCCAAGTAAACAGTCAAAGGCATCCACCTGTGCTTATTTGAATGGACAATCATTTAATTCACTTGGGTAATACCCCAACTTTATCAACGTCTATAATTTATGAAGCTTCCTTCTTTCATGGGATAATCCTGGGAAAGACACATTTTCCCATACTTCTGTTGCCCCACGGGGCGACCATGAAAATGTCGTAAACCTGTTTAACTTCCTTAAGAAAAAAGCTTGCTTTTGTATATTTGTAATATTCAAGGCCTTATTGGATTTATTCAGAACATTTACATTTAATCAGCTAACAAATTCCTAACTCATCATTGAGATACATTTATTAGTCTTAATCAAAGAGGATAGACACGCAGCAAAACTCTTAGAAAACCATGATCCGTTAATTAGGTGAAGAATTTCTTAGGGAAGAAATTAAGCCCCATAATTAGGGAGCAGGTGCCATGGTTCAAGCCATTTTCTCTTGAACAGACACTGTTGAAGACTCAGCATTTGTAGCGTGACAAAAGGAAGGCACCGTGTCTCATTCAAAGTGCCTTTCTCTCTTGTCTCGCCCGCTTTTAGCCTGCTTGCTTCCCCCATCAACAGCCCAGGAGGAATCATAACAAAGTGCAAGCCAAAAGGACGTGTCCTGCCGGCCACCACTTGGATCTACTGACAAGTGCTTTTCTACTATTTTTGCTGAAGATTTAATGAGAAAGAGGAATTCCCAGACATATTATTTATTAAGAGAGTGCATTTTCCTATAAAATGAGTTACACAAAACTATTTGGTGAATCCCATTTGCCAATTCTCTAACCACTTGGCTTTTTAAAAATCAGATTCAAAGAGAGTAAAGTATTTCAAAAATAAACATGTCCTCTTGGGCATACCAGATAATTGTAATACCTTTAGACTTTCTAGAAACCCTACTGTAATGTCTCAAGCCATGAAGACACACATAATCAAAGTAGTAAGCTTATATTAAGTAGCTAGGGTGGTGTAATGGGTTACATAGTGCACTGCTAACTGTAAGGTCAGTGGTTCGAAACCACCAGCCATTCTGTGGGTGAAAGATGAGGCTTTCTGCTCCTAAAGAGTTCCTGTCTCAGAAACCCACAGGGCAGTGCTACTCTGTCCTGGAGGCTGGCTCGCTGTGAGTGGGAACCGACTCAATGGCAGTGGATGGGAAGCGTTTCTTTTGTTCATAAATTAGTTTCCTAAATCGTTGCAAACTAATTGCCAAAAAAAATTTCCTGTAATTAGGGATACATGAAGACTAAACTGTTGATCAGAGATAATTGAATGCATGGAAACAGAGGCTTCGTTACTTTTCTCAACATTTATAGTGTGGTTTGAAATAGAAGGTGGTAAATGCTAATTATTTCTATTTTGGTCAATGTTTAAAACCTCTTTTTAAACATCATTTTTATTGGGGACTCTTACAGCTCTTATAACATTCCATACATCAATTTTATCAACCATATCTGTACATATGTTGCCATCATCATTTCCAAAACATTTTCCACTTGAGCCCTTGGTATAGCCTCCTCTATTCAAGACCTCATAAGGCTGGCACTTCAAACCCACCAGCTGCTCCATGGGGAAA